>NC_083318.1:25458595-26058595 GCF_963455315.2 Globicephala melas | reverse complement strand
GCAGGGTCTCTGCCACAGATTCACCAGAGCTGGCTTCCCTAAGATATCCTTTTATTTCCTCCCAGATAATCTGTCAGCAGGAGCAGTAATTGTGATTTGTATGGATGGGTTCCTTTTAAGTTCTTGACCATATTTAAGTAACTCATCCAGACACACCATATTAACCATATGTCAAATCGTAACTGCATAGTAGTCATAATATTCATAGTATTCAAGTATGCAACATGGCAGTATTCAATTACAGTCCTATGTTCTTTATTTGAGACATTAGAGTTGTATATTCGGGTCACCCAGACTTCTGAAACCAGTTAATGTAACATACTCTGACTAAAAAAAGCACATATGGTGGCAAAAGACTGGATAAAGGGCACATAATCACCAGAAAGTTCAAAGCTTCCAAGACGTGCTGATAATTCAAGCTAGTGACTATCAGATGGCATTGTTTTCAAATCTTGACAGAAATCCTGACTGTTGAGTGCTCAAGGCACAACTAATCCACAGCTAAACCTCTGGTGTATTTCTTTTTTTCAACAGCTCCCTAGAAACCTGCTAAGTCTTGGTGGTCTTTTGCTCACCCTGAGACTCCACAAAATCTCAACATCTCTGTGGCTATAATAGGCTGGTACTCAGATTAGAACCTGTCTGTCCACCATCCATTACATTACTGTGATGCCTCAGACCAGTTAGTAGATTTCTCATCTTCAAATACATAGAGCATTTCTTAATCGGTTATACCTATTTAACTAAATCCCATCTCTGCCTGAATGAAGGCAATTCCTAATCTTGATTACCTTTTCAAAATACAGTTACCTGGAGGAAGAGAAAGGAAATTATACCAACAGAGATCTTATGTTTGTCCTAATGGCCTTATGGTGAGAACCTGAGAGGTATTTAAATTTAATACCCGTTGGGAATTCACAGAAGAGACCTGAATTTAGTGCAAGGATCTTTAATTCATGGAACTATTTGATGGTCCATAAACAAGTATATGTCTCTCTGCTCTCCTGTTACCTGGAAGGGGAGGGGACTGCAGTTTTCTTTCATTTTATTTCCCAAATTGTATATTATCATTCCCCAAGGCTGAATCCAAGAAATAATATCCCAGTGTATGGGGAAAATCAGCAACTGGATTTCCTTTTTCAAGGGTATACTCAACCTAGCTAACCGTGAGGACTGAACAAATTCTGAAAGCATTTAAACCTTACTGTATCTTAAGTCCAGGAAAGAAAAGGTGGAAAAAAAGATGTGTTTGTATCACTAAACTGTCTTCCATTTTAGCTAGCCAGCGTATTGGGGTATGCCATTCTCAAATGTTGGCATAATGGCTTACATTTTAATGTGTACCTGGGTGATGTAGAAGGAAAAAAGGAAAATCATCCTATACACCAGCACTATTCAATAGAACTTCCTGAGATGATGGACATGTTCTACATCTGTATTCAATATGGTAGCCACTAGGCCAAACATGACTGTTGGGCACCTGAAACATGGTTAGTGTAACTGAGGGACACAATTTTTATTTATTTAACTGCAGTTAACTTAAACTTGTATTCAAATGTCCACATATGGTTAGTGGCTACCATATTAGACAGCACAGCTATTGACACAAAACAGCAACACTCCATTCTGAAGTTTGGTTCAGAAAGATACATATTCAGAGATACCAAAAATTGGGGGCTGATTAATTACAATTTCTTACTCTATCTTCTAATTTCCAGTAGAGACCTAATCCTTGTGTTGCAATTTCAGTATGGCTCTTCAATTCATCCTAGTTAATGATTAATAGCACCTTCTCTAATAGAGTGTGAAAGCTCCCAAAGAAAAATATGATCTTAAAATATACCTCTAATGTACTGTAATCCACCTTAGACATTTAAGTATTTCTTACAACAACTTGCTTGAGAAGAACATGATGTATGCCTTTAACAGATAAGGATAATTTAGAGCAGCAAAATATCTAAATGTGCATATTATAAAAATAGGAAAATGATTTACAGCGCAGACTGCATACTCTTTCTTTCTTTCTGGAGTCCATGTTTGTGTGTGTGTGTGTGTGTGTATGTGTGTGTGTGTATGTGTGTGGTTATTAACTGTGTGGATCCAGGGCAGCACACACTCACTTTCCAGAGCACCCCCAGATTTTTATCTTTTACTTAGCTTTGGCAAACGTACGTGACGATACTGGTGCTTAAAGTGACCACTAAACTAATAAGCGCTTTACAGCAACCTCAGACTTCTGAAATGATCTTGAACAAATCAGGAAAGCACTGTAAGTGAAATTAATGAAATAAACAGTAGTTATAAAGTCTATTTATTATCATTCAAATTGTAACTTGTAACCTCTCCTATTTAAGGGTCATCTTTCTGTGGTATAGTAAGAACTAAAAAAAGCGTATTTTTCACACATGCCTTTCAAACCAAGTGGCAGTTGCTTCTCCACACTGCCTTCTTCTCCCTGCCACTCTCAGGGCTGTCTGGGTGCTTCACTGTGATTAACCTCTCAAAACACCAGTGCCACTATCCTCCCATTATTACTGTGACTGTCGTATAGGGAAAGTCCCACTTCTCTTTACTGCCCTCTGCCATGATTTCTCATAACTGAACCAAGAGCAAAGGTTACAGACTCAGTGAAAGTTTCCTGCTCATCAGAGGGAATTTTAATCTGAAATACTGATATGGGAGATGGACAGGAAATCCAAGACTGGATGCTGATGTGCAAGGAAACGTGTTATAACCTCTAAAAGATCCTGCATGGGCTGAATGACTTGCTAGACTTGCTTTCATCTGGAATACAATCCTTATCTTTTCAAAGAGAGTGGCTCCTTAAACAATTCACCCCTAAATTTAGGGTTGGTCTCAGGCTCGAAAGTCTGTTTTCTTTCTTCAATAGGGCAATTCTCAGGTCTCAATAACCTACAAGGTCACATTTATTTCCCCATGTCCAAGATACTCGGAATAGTACAGGATGGCTTTTTGTATGTCAAATCAGGGTCCCTTTGTGATTCTACTTCCAGCATGACTGACCTTCCTTGTTTTACTGGGACAGATCCCGGTCTTTTACTGGGTTTTTGTCCCCATACTATTTTCTCAAGTGAAAATGAAAAGAACAAATTTCTGTGTTTGACAGCATTTTTCTGATAGTTTTATGGTTTGGTTTTCTGAGATCTCCTGATAATCCTCAAATCCATCCTAATTTACAACTGGAGAATAGAAATGAGCCATGAGATAACAAAGAAACAAAAAAAAGTCTGACAGCAATAACAAGTGACAGGTCAAAGAGGAAAAGACATAGGAGCAATGAGAACAACATAGATGTCTGCCAGAATTTTTGGCAAAAAGCAAGATACGGCTTACACATAGTACCAAGTCAAGGATGGGAGAGGGGAAGGAATGTTTCCATACTGTAGTACAGAACTGTAATTATAAAATAATTACCCTGAGTCATCAAGTAAATTCTTAACTACATTTAATCTACTGTCTTTATTAAGGCAGGGAAGGATATAATAAATTTAATGAAGCTGTCTATATATATTTTATATTCTTACCTCTCATCTTCTGAATAATTTGGTTGTTTCTGTGTTAATTTATGTGATTACATCACAGTATTAGCTGGGTAACTTCTGAACTAGTTAAGGTGTTGTCTTTTTCTTACTCTGCCTCATGCTGACCTTCAAATGATCCTTTTAAGAAGTAAGATTCACTTATTCTTCTTGAAATATATTTGTCTACCAAATTACTATTTAGTAATATTAAATGCATAATTCAGTTACTAAATTGCTATTAGTAATTTGTAAATTTAGAACATGTAAATATTTGCTAGTTTAATATCTTTCTATGAAGTTGGTTTTAGTTTAATTCTGTAGTCTTGTCCTCCAGTTCTGGACTTCAATAGTATAACAAACATCATGTCATTTATCACGCTCTTGGCATGCTCCGGACTGCACATGTAATTGAAATGGAAAGCAGCTATTGGCTGTAAAGTCTTCTGGTGTGTTAAAAAGCAGACTACTAGCTATATCTTAAACCTGTCACTAATTATATGACATGGAAATTATTTAGTTTCCCTGTGTCTCAGTTTGCTCAACTGGAAAGACAGGAAAATTTTCTCTCCATCTCGATGTTGGTATAAAAATGTATGTGAGGGCTTCCCTGGTGGCGCAGTGGTTGAGGGTCTGCCTGCCGATGCAGGGGACACGGGTTCGTGCCCCGGTCCGGGAGGATCCCACATGCCGTGGAGCGGCTGGGCCCGTGAGCCATGGCTGCTGAGCCTGCGCGTCCGGAGCCTGTGCTCCGCAACGGGAGAGGCCACAACAGTGAGAGGCCCGTGTACCGCAAAAAAAAAAAAAAAAAAAAAATGTATGTGAAAGAGCTGTATTTGAAATGGACAGAAAATAAATGGTCGTTTTTATTAGTTTCATAGTGGCAGGAATATAGTTTTACCTAGTGAGAAAAAAGTTTTCCCCATCATTTTCCTACCCCAGTTCTTTTCTTATTATAGGAATGGGCTAAAATATGGCTTTGGAAACCTGATTGATGACTTTGAACTTACACTTTTAGAGAACTGCAGTAACTGCTAATGGCATCGTCAGGATTATCTAATCCATATGAACTCATGGAAAAGAATTCCGTATCTACAGTAAAGAGAGAATTTTCCCTGAGTCTATCTTTTTTGGTATATGTTTGAAGTGAGGCAAGGTAACAATATTGAAGGGCAGAGAATTACTATTTGATGATATTTCTGCCATTTATGTAATAACAAATGCAACAATTTTTTTGAGAGCCAGATATTGCTAAATGCTGTGAGGGACACTTGTGAATACAGAAAGACATATTGATGTAAAACTATCAATAGGAAAATACTAAATGGTAAAATGGAATAAGTTATTTTTCTACTCAAGTGTATTGAGGAAGACTTTGAATTTGAGGAAATATGAGACCTGAGTCTTAAAGACTGAATTGTATTTTAAAACAACAGTGAAGAGTTGGTTTCTAGTTATATATTATAGAATTATATAGAACTACATAGAATATATATTACATATCCTATTTGATATATATATATGTAAAATAATGGAAATAAATAGCATGTTTATGGAATCATGAGAGATTCAGTGGGTTTGGGAATTCAGCAGACTTATGAAGAAAAGTTGTGGGAGATAGATTGGAAAGGTGTACTGAGGGAGAAGATAAGATTGTGGAAGTATTCTAAATGCCCTATTTATTTTGGATTTTATTTTATGTGTAATGGAGAAATATTGGCACTTTTAAATTGTGGAAGCAAGATTTGTGTGTGACAAGCAGTTTGTATTTTAACAATTCAGTTGGTGCCTGAGTGGATGAGGATAGGGAAAGACACAACCATCTGTGAGGAAACAGAGACTAAGATGATTGCTCTCGGTAAATAGGGAAAAGAGAAGATATGATTAAGGACGTTACAGGGAAATGATCAGTAGAACTTGTTGGCATATTGGACATAATGTAAAAGAGAAAAGAGAATCAGAGATGACTCTGGGACATAATAGATCACATAGTTGAGGTAAACGGTGATGTCATTTATTGGGATGAAAAAATCCGGAAAGAAGAATATGCTGTCAGTATTTTTTGGGTTGTGTTCAAGTGTATCTATCTAGTATGAAGTCTGACTTTTTTTTGGTGGAACTGTTCTGGGTGCTGAAAAAAATAGCCATGATGCGGCTCAGTGATTGGGTTTCTGAAGAACAGTAAAGATATGGGTTTCAGAGTAAAGAAGTTCAGGGTGTCAGAAGGCTCATAAATATTGAATTCATCAATTTATTTATAAGGAATAGGAGGAGATAGGCTGGAGAGGGAGTAATACTTTTTCCTTGGCAACAGTTTTTGAAATTTTCCCCTCTGAGTCACATCCTCTAATTCCGTATTTCTCAAAGCATGGCTACCTGAGTAGCAGCAACAGCAACTTGGAACTTGTTCAAGGTACATCTTAGATCCCACCCATTACCTACTAAATCAGGAATTCGGGGCCTTTGAGGGCCAGAATCTGTGTTTTGAGAATATCACCAGGTGATTCTGATTCACTCTAAAGAGTCTCAATCTTCATTGCACATTGGAATCATCAGGGGATCATTAAAATATACTGATACCTGGACCATGTCCAGTGATTCTGCTACAGACAAGTGTGTGCCCTGGGCAACAGGACTAGGAATTTTGAAAGTTCCCCAGGTGATTCTAATGTGCAACTAGGGCTGAGAACTGTTGTTCCAAAGAGTAATTACAAAGAGATCCTAAGAGAAGTTTTCTTCAACCTTTAAAGTGCAAACCAGCCATCTAGGATTACTCTTAAAAGTGCGAATTCTGATACAGTAGGTCTGAGGTGGAGCCTGAGAGTCTTCATTTCTAGTCTGCTCCTCTGTGAGCCATGTGTGACCACAGACTACGCTTCAAAGAGCAAAACTCTAGAGCAGATTTGCCAAGCATATATGACACATCTTCTACAGTGTGAAGAAACAAGGGATTAGTTGGGGACGATTAGTTTGGCATAAGAACTGGTTGCTCAGCAAAAGAGATCAGAAGTGGGAGTAGAAGCCAATAAAATTTACAAACATATTCAATTTTCATAATGTTTTTAGATCGAATTGTCCAAAAATACAAGCACTTTTTAAAAAGACTAGTCTTTTAAATCTAGTATGGGATCAAGCTAGTCTGAAGGGGTCAAAATTAAAATTTTGCAAGTAGGCTCCAAGAGAATCGTTGGATTATCATATTTCTTCCATGTTCTCCTGGAGAGAACGTGGGTTTAATTTCCTAGTATAACATCGATAGTCCTACCAAATGTTATTCTGGAAGGATTAAGCCACACAGACTTGTATTACTCTACTCACAGGTCAATAGGAAAGTATTTGTGTATTTTCACTTAATAGTAAAAGTCAACCTATAATTTTGGAACTTTAGAACTATGGGGAAAAAGATCCCAAAAGAGGATTATATAGCCTTTTTGGCCATTTTTTAAGAAATGTGCCTTTGTAGTTTTTTTTTATATGCACACTTAAGTACACTTAATATGCACTTAATATGCACACTTAAGTACAATTGGTAATTAATCAGTAAGCTGAACTTGGCATGAATTTTTTTTTTGCTTGCTTTTGTTTTTTTGCTTTTTTTGTCTCTTTTTAAAATTTTTATTTTATTATTTTTTATACAGCAGTTTCTTATTAGTTATCTATTTTATACATATTAGTGTATATATGTCAATACCAACCTCCAAATTCATCCCACCATTAGCACTGCTGCCTGCCTCCACTTTCCCCCCTTGGTGTCCATACTTTCATACTCTACATCTGTGTCTCTATTTCTGCCTTGCAAACTGGTTCATTTGTACCATTTTTCTAGATTCCACATACATGCATTAATATATGATATTTCTTTTTCTCTTTCTGACTTACTTCACTCTGTGTGACAGTCTCTAGGTCCGTTCACGTCTCTACAAATGACCCACTTTCATTCCTTTTTATGGCTGAGTAATATTCCATTGTATATATGTACCACATCTTCTTTATCCATTCATCTGTTGATGGGCATTTAGGTTGCTTCCATGACCTGGCTATTGTAAATTGTACTGCAATGAACATTGGGGTGCATGTGCCTTTTTGAATTATGG
Source organism: Globicephala melas (assembly GCF_963455315.2). Lineage (NCBI taxonomy): Eukaryota > Metazoa > Chordata > Mammalia > Artiodactyla > Delphinidae > Globicephala > Globicephala melas. The sequence goes on along the minus strand of NC_083318.1, from coordinate 26,050,962 downwards.
TTTTCTCTGGGTATCTGCCCAGTACTGGGATTGCTGGGTCATATGGTAGTTCTATTTTTAGTTTTTTTAGGAACTTCCCTACTGTTCTCCATAATGGCTGTATCAATTTACATTTCCACAAACAGTGCAGGAGGGTTCCCTTTTCTCCACACCCACTTCAGCATTTGTTGTTTGTAGATTTTCTGATGATGCCCATTCTAACTGGTGTGAGGTGATACCTCATTGTAGTTTTGATTTCCATTTCTCTACTAATTAGTGATGTTGAGCAGCTTTACATGTGCCTCTTGGCCATCTGTATGTCTTCTTAGGAGAAAGGTCCATTTAGATCTTCTGCCCATGTTTTGATTGGGTCATTAGTTTTTTTTAATATTGAACTGCATGATCTGTTTATATATTTTGGAGATTAATACTTTGTCAGTTGATTCATTTGCAAATATTTTCTCCCAATCTGAAGGTTGTCTTTTTGTCTTGCTTATAGTTACCATTGCTGTGCAAAAGCTTTGAAGTTTTATTAGGTCCCATTTGTTTATTTTTGTTTTTATTTCCATTTCTCTAGGAGATGGGTCAAAAAGGATCTTGCTGTGATTTTTGTCGTAGAGTGTTCTACCTATGTTTTCCTCTAAGAGTTTGATAGTGTCTGACCTTACATTTAGGACCTTAATCCATTTTGAGTTTGTTTTTGTGTATGGTGTTAGGGAGTGTTCTCTTTTCATACTTTTACATGTAGCTGCCCAGTTTTCCCAGCACCACTTATTGAAGAGGCTGTCTTTTCTCCACTATATATTCTTGCCTCCTTTATCAAAGATAAGGTGTTCATATGTGCATGGGTTTACCTCTGGGCTTTTTATCCTGTTCCATTGATCTATATTTCTGTTTCTGTGCCAGTACCATACTGTGTTCATTACTGTAGCTTTGTAGTATAATCTGAAGTCAGGGAGCCTGATTCCTCCAGCTCCATTTTTCGTTCTCAAGATTGCTTTGGCTATTCAGGGTCTTTGTGTTCCATAGAAATTGTGAAATTTTTTGTTCTAGTTCAGTGAACAATGCCAGTGGTAGTTTGATAGGGATTGCATTGAATCTGTAGATTGCTTTGGGTAGTAGAGTCATTTTCACAATGTTGATTCTTCCAATCCAAGAACATGGTATATCTCTCCAGCTGTTTGTATCATCTTTAATTTCTTTCATCAGTGTCTTATAGTTTTCTGAATACAGGTCTTTTGTCTCCTTAGGTAGGTTTATTCCTAGGTATTTTATTCTTTTTGTTGCAGTGGTAAATGGGAGTGTTTCCTTAATTTCTCTTTCAGATTTTTCATCATTAGTGTGTAGGAATGCCAGAGATTTCTGTGCATTAATTTTCTATCCTGCTACTTTACCAAATTCATTGATTAGCTCTAGCAGTTTTCTGGTAGCATCTGGTAGGATTCTCTATGTATAGTGTCATGTCATCTGCAAACAATGACAGCTTTATTTATTCTTTTCCGATTTGGTTTCCTTTTATTTCTTTTTCTTCTCTGAGTGCTGTGGCTAAAACTTCCAAAATTATATTGAATAATAATACTGGTGAGAGTGGGCAACCTTTTCTTGTTCCTGATCTTAGAGGAAATGGTTTCAGTTTTTCACCATTGAGAATGATGTTGGCTGTGGGTTTGTCATATATGGCCTTTATTATGTTGAGTTAAGTTCCCTCTTTGCCTACTTTCTGCAGGGTTTTTATCATAAATGGGTGTTGAATTTTGTGAAAAGCTTTTTCTACACCTATTGAGATGATCTTTTGGTTTTTCTCCTTCAATTTGTTAATATGGTTTATCACATTTATTGATTTGTGTTATTGAAGAATCCTTGAATTCCTGGGATAAACCCCACTTGATCATGATGTATGATCCTTTTAATGTGCTGTTGGATTTTGTTTGCTAGTATGTTGTTGAGGATGTTTGCATCTATGTTCATCAGTGGTATTGACCTGTAGTTGTCTTTCTTTGTGACATCTTTGTCTGGTTTTGGTATCAGGGTGATGGTGGCCTCGTAGAATGAGTTTGCGAGTCTTCCTCCCTCTGCTATATTTTGGAAGAGTTTGAGATGGATAGGTGTTAGCTCTTCTCTAAATGTTTGATAGAATTCGCCTATGAAGCCATGTGGTCCTGGGCTTTTGTTTGTTGGAAGATTTTTAATCACAGTCTCAATTTCAGTGCTTGTGATTGGTCTGTGTATATTTTCTGTTTCTTCCTGGTTCAGTCTCAGAAGGTTGTGTATTTCTACGAATTTGTCCATTTCTTCCAGGTTGTCCATTTTATTGGCATAGAGTTGCTTATAGTAATCTCTCATGATCCTTTCTATTTCTGCAGTGTCAGTTGTTACTTCTCCTTTTTCATTTCTAATTCTATTGATTTGAGTCTTCTCCCTTTTTTTCTTGATGAGTCTGGCTAATGGTTTTTCAATTTTGTTTGTCTTCTCAAAGAACCAGCTTTTAGTTTTATTGATCTTTGCTATCGTTTTCTTTGTTTCTATTTCGTTTAATTCTGCTCTGATATTTATGATTTCTTTCCTTGTACTAACTTTGGGTTTTGTTTGTTCTTTTTCCCTAGTTCCTTTAGTTGTAAGGTTAGATTGTTTATTTGAGATTTTTCTTTTTATTGAGGTAGGATTGTATTGCTATAAACTTCCTTCTTAGAAGTACTTTCGCTGCATGCCATAGGTTTGGGGTCATTGTGTTTTCATTGTCATTTGTTTCTAGGTGTTTTTTTGATTTCCTATTTGATTTCTTCAGTGATCTCTTGGTTATTTAGTAGTGTATTATTTCGACTCCATTTGTTTGTATTTTTTAGAGATTTTTTCCTGTAATTGATATCTAATCTCAAAGCATTGTAGTCAGAAAAGATACTTGATACGATTTCAATTTTCTTAAATTTACCAAGGCTTGATTTGTGACACAAGATATGATCTATCCTGGAAAGTGTTCCATGAGCACTTGAGAAGAAAGTGTAATCTACTGTTTTTGAATGGAATGTCCTATGAATATGAATTAAGTCCATATTTTTTAATGTATCATTTAAAGCTTGTGTTTCCTTATTTATTTTCATTTTGGATGGTCTGTCCATTCATAAAAATGGGGTGTTAAAGTCCCCTACCATGATTGTGTTACTGTCTATTTCCCCTTTTATGGCTGTTAGCATTTTTCTTATGTATTGAGATGCTCCTATGTTGGGTGCATAAACTTTTACAATTGTTATATCTTCTTCTTGGATTAATCCCTTAATCATTATGTAGTGTCCTTCTTTGTCTCTTGCAATAGTCTTTATTTTAAAGTCTATTTTGAATGATATGAGAACTGTACTCCAGCTTTCTTTTGATTTCCTTTTGCATGGAATATCTTTTTCCATTCCCTCATTTTCAGTCTGTATGTGTCCCTAGGTCTGAAGTAGGTCTCTTTTAGACAGCATATATAAGGGTCTTGTTTTTGTATCCATTCAGCCAGCCTATGTCTTTTGGTTGGAGCATTTAATCCATTTATAATTAAGGTAGTTATTGATATGTATGTTCCTATTACCTTTTTCTTAATTGTTTTGGGTTTGCTATTGCAGATCTTTTCCTTCTCTTGTGTTTCCTGCCTAGAGGAGTTCCTTTAGCATTTGTTTTCAAGCTGGTTTCATGGTGCTGAATTTCCTTTGCTTTTGCTCTCTGTAAAGTTTTTAATTTCTCGTCGATCTGAATGAGATCCCTGCTCTGTAGAGTAGTCTTGATTGTAGCTTTTTCCCTTTCATCACTTTAAATATGTCCTGCCACTCCCTTCTGGTTTGCAGAGTTTCTGCTGAAAGATCGGCTGTTAACCATATGGGGATTCCCTTGTATGTTATTTGTTGTTTTCCCCTTTCTGCTTTTAATATTTTTTCTCTGTATTTAATTTTTGATAGTTTAATTAATATGTGTTTTGGCATGTTTCTCCTTGGATTTATCCTGTATGGACCCTCTGTTCTTCCTGGACTTGATTGACTATTTCCTTTCCTGTATTAAGGAAGTTTTCAACTATAATCACTTCAAATATTTTCTGACTCCCTTTCTATTTCTCCTTTTCTTCAGAGACCCCTATTATTTGAACGTTGGTTTAGTTAATATTGTCCCAGAGGTTCTGAGGCTCGTCTCAATTCTTTTCATTCTTTTTTTCTTTCTTCTGCTCTGCGGTAGTTATTTCCACTATTTTATCTTCCAGGTCCCTTATCTGTTCTTCTGCCTCAGTTATTCAGCTATTGATTCCTTCTAGAGAATTTTTAATTTCATTTATTGTGTTGTTCATCATTGTTTGTTTGCTCTTCAGTTCTTCTATGTCCTTGTTAATCATTTCTTCTATTTTCTCCACTCTATTTCCAAGATTTTAGATCACCTTTGCTATCATTACTCTGAATTCTTTTTTCCGGTCGACTGCCTATTTCCTCTTCATTTGTTTGGTCTGGTGAGTTTTTATCTTTCTCTTTCATCTGCTGTGTGTTTCTGTGTCTTCTCATTTTGCTTAACTCACTGTGTTTGGTTTCTCCTTTTCACAGGTGCATGTTTGTAGTTCCTGTTGTTTTTGGTGTCTGCCCTCCGTGGGTAAGGTTGGTTCAGTGGTTTGTGTAGGCTTCTGGTGGAGGGGACTGGTGCCTGTGTTCTGATGGATGAGGCCGGATCTTGTCTTTCTGGTGGGAGGGCCACATCTGGTGGTATGTTTTGGGTGTCTGTGACCTTATTATGATTTTAGGCCACCTCTCTGCTAATGGGTGGGGTTGTGTTCCTGTCTTGCTATTTGTTTGGCATGGGGTGTCCAGCACTGTAGCTTGCTGGTCATTGAGTGGAGCTGGGTCTCACCGTTGAGATGGAGATCTCTGAGAGAGCTTTCGCCATTTGATATTACATGGAGCCAGGAGGTCTCTGGTGGACCAATGTCCTGAACTCAGTTCTCCCACCTCAGAGGCACAGGCCTGACACCCTGCCAGAGCACCATGAACCTGTCAGCCACATGACTCAGAAGAAAAGGGAGAAGAAAAGAAAGAAAAATAAAATAAAGTTATAAAAATAAAAAAAATTATTAAAAATTAAAAAGTAATAGAAAAAGAAAAGAAAGAAAGAGGAGGGCAACTAAGCCAAAAAACCAATGCACTAATGATAACAAGCGGTAGAAACTATACAAAAAAAAAAACAAAAACACGGACAGACAGAACCCTAGGACTAATGGTAAAAGCAAGACTATACAGACAATATCATACAAAGAAGCATACACATGCACACTCACAAAAAGAGAAAATGGAACAAAATATATATGTAAACTGTAGGAGTTGTTGCACATGTACAGGTATTTCTGATGTATTTGTGGGGAGCAAGGTGATCTCCATGTCTCACTCCTCTGCCATCTTGAAGTTCTCTCCCGTTTTTTTCTTCAGTTTGTTTATATGGGGTATCACATTGATTTAGTTGCGTATATTGAAGAATCCTTGCAACCCTGGGGTAAAACACACTTGATCATGGTGTACAACCCTTTTGATGTGTTGTTGGAGTCTGTTTGCTAGTATTTTGTTGAGGATTTTTGCATCTATATTCATCAGTGATACTGGTCTGTAATTTTCTTCTTTTGTATTGTCTTTGTCTGGTTTTGGTAGCAGGGTGATGGTGGCCTCGTAGAATGAGTTTGGGAGTGTTCCTCTGCAATTTTTTGGAAGAATTTGGGAAGGATGATTGTTAGCTCTTCTCTAAATGTTTGATAGAATTCATCTGTGAAGCCATCTGGTCCTGGACTTTTGTTTGTTGGAAGATATTTAGTCACAGTTTCAATTTCATTACTTGTGATTCATCTGTTCATATTTTCTATTTCTTCATGGCTCAGGCTTGGAAGATTATACCTTTCTAAGAATTTGTCCATTTCTTCCACGTTGTCCATTTTATTGGCATGGAGTTGCTTGTAGTAATCTCTTATGATGCTTTGTATTTCTGTGGTGTCCATTGTAACTTCTCCTTTTTGATTTCTAATATTATTGAGTTGTGTCCTCTCCCCCTTTTTCTTGATGAGTCTGGCTAATGGTTTATCAATTTTGTTTATCTTCTCAAAGAACCAGCTTTTAGTTTTCTTGATCTTTGCTATTGTTTTCTTTGTTTCTATTTCATTTATTTCTGCTCTGATCTTTATGATTTCTTTCCTTGTACTAACTTTGGGTTTTGTTTGTTCTTTTTCTATAGTTCCTTTAGGTGTAAGGTTAGACTGTTTATTTGAGATTTTTCTTTTTTCTTGAGGTAGGATTGTATTGCTATAAGCTTCCCTCTTAGAACTGCTTTTGCTGCATCTCATAGATTTTGATCGTCGTGTTTTCATTGTCATTTGTTTCTAGGTATTTTTTGATTTCCTCTTTGATTTCTTCAGTGAACTCTTGGTTATTTAGCATTGTATTGTTTAGCCTCCATGTCTTTGTGTTTTTTATGTTTTTTTCCCCTGTAATTTATTTCTAATCTCTTAGAGTTGTGCTCAGAAAAGATGCTTGATGTCATTTCAATTTTCTTAAATTTACCAAGGCTTGATTTGTGACCCAAGATGTGATCTATCCTGTAGAATATTCTGTGTGCATTTGAGAAGAAAGGGTAATCTGCTGTTTTTGGATGGAATGTCTTATAAATATCAATTAAATCTATGTGGTTTATTGTGTCATTTAAAGCTTGTGTTTCCTTACTAATTTTCTGTGTGGATGATCAGTCCATTGGTGTAAGTGAGATGTTAAAGTTCCCCCTATTATTGTGTTATCATCGATTTCCTCTTTTATAGCTGTTAACATTTGCATTATGTATTGAGGTGGTCCTATGTTGGGTGTGTATATATTTATAATTGTTATATCTTCTTCTTGGATTGATCCCGTGATCATTATGTAGTGTCCTTCCTTGTCTCTTCTAACATTCTTTATTTTAAAGCCTATTTTATCTGATATGAGTATTGCTGCTCCAGCTTTCTTTTGATTTCCTTTTGCATGGAATATCTTTTTCCATCCCCTCACTTTCAGTCTGTATGTGTCCCTAGGTCTGAAGTGGGTCTCTTGTAGACAGCATATATATGGGTCTTGTTTTTGTAACCATTCAGCGGGTCTATGTCTTTTGATTGGAGCATTTAATCCATTTACATTTAAGGTAATTATTGGTATGTATGTTCCTATTACCATTTTCTTAATTGTTTTGGTATTGTTTTTGTAGGTCATTTTCTTCTCTTGTGTTTCCCACTTAGAGAAGTTCCTTTAGCATTTGTTGTAGAGCTGGTTTGGTGGTGCTGAATTCTCTTAGCTTTTGCTGTTTTGTAAGCTTTTGATTTCTCTGTTGAATCTGAAAGGAATCCTTGCTGGCTAGAGTAATGTTGGTTGTAGATTCTTCCCTTTCATCACTTTAAATATATCATGACACTCCCTTCTGGCTTGTAGCGTTTCTGCAGAGAAATCAGCTGTTAACCTTATGGGAGTTCCCTCATATGTTATTTGCCATTTTTCCCTTGTTGGTTTTAATAATTTTTCTTTGTCTTTAATCTTTGTCAGTTTGATTACTATGTGTCTCAGCATGTTTCTCCTTGGGTTTATCCTGCCTAGGACTCTGCATTTCCTGGACTTGGGTGACTATTTTCTTTCCCATGTTAGGGAAGTTTTCAACTATAATCTCTTCAAATATTTTATTGGGTCCTTTATCTCTCTCTTCTTCTTCTGGGACCCCTATAATGCGAATGTTGTTGTGTTTAATGTTGTCCCAGACATCTCTTACGCTGTCTTCATTTCTTTTTTCTTATTCTGTTCTGCAGCAGTGAATTCCACCATTCTGTCTTCCAGGTCACTTATCTGTTCTTCTGCCTCAGTTATTCTGCTATTGATTCCTTCTAGTGTATTTTTCATTTCAGGTATTGTATTTTTCATCCTGTTTGTTTGTTCTTTAATTCTTCTACATGTTTGTGCTTTAATTCTTGTAGGTCTTTGTTAAACATTTCTTGCATCTTCTCACTCTTTTCCTCCATTCTTTATCTGAGGTCCTGGATCATCTTCACTCTCATTATTCTGAATTCTTTTTCTGGAAGGTTGCCTATCTCCATTTCATTTAGTTGTTTTTCTGCATTTTATCTTGTTCTGTCATCTGATACATAGACCTCTGGCTTTTCATTTTGTCTATCTTTCTGTGAATGTGGTTTTCATTCCACAGGCTGCAGGATTGTACTTCTTCTTGCTTCTGCTGTCTGCCCTCCTGTAGTTTTAATGAAAATTCAATTTAAATTGTGGTGGTTGAAGGAAACCAATTAAGCTGCCTCCCTTTACCAGTGACAGTAATTGAATCTTTATTTGTGTAATTGGGCCCAGCAATGTCTTAATTAACAAAGGGTTGATCTGAGTCCGTGATGACATCTTACCCTTTGGCTGTTGAATTCTGTCTTCTTCTTCGTCAAAAGAAAAATAATCAAACATGTTAGAATGATTAAATAGGAACTCTGCCTTTCAATCTAACCTTTAGGCTCCTGGAGTTAGGAGACATGGACATTTCCTCTTGTAAATTACTTTCTAGACTGATTAATTGATTATTAAATGGGTGAACTGATCTTGAGTGGAAAAGGGATGAGAGATTAAGTAATACTATTTAGTAAATATTAAAAGGAATTGGTCTAGAAAGTAGTTAGATACCATGCATTCCTACTATGAGTTAACTCAAATTATAAAGCCATCTCCCATTTTCCCGAGGAGAAGGTCCAAAATGAAGTTTGTGGCTTTTTTACTAACTATACCATGTTAATATTTAATTATAAATACATAATTGTAAATTATAACTTTTAATATTTAATTTCTTAAATAAGTTATAAAATATTCAAGTTTACTCATATAATTACCTTATTTATATAAAAATATGCTTTTCCACATTTCTTGAAAATATTTTATTCAAGCTTTTCATATATATCTTACAAAGTAGTATCATCACCCTCAGAGTTTCTTGTTGAATCCTCTTTGTTGAGAGAACATAATTTTGCCAGATTTTTTGAGATAGAACATGTGTTGGATCGGTATGTGTTATTCTCACTGGAAAATTTACCCTGAGAGTATACAATCAGAAAACATTAATACATCATTTTATATTGTCCTATGTACATGCATTTATGATCTCCAAAACATAACCACACTTTCTGCTTTGCTTTTTAAGTAAATTTTAGAAGCCTTGTTTACAATCAAACACTTAAAATTGTGAAGTCATCCCAGTGAGAGTAATGAAGAAATATGTATTAAAGTTTCTTCTTGTTTTTTTCACCAATTTATTCAGTTAATCATTTAATACTAATATTGACATATGTGGCTTCAGACTGATGTGTCTTCTTTCCCAAACTGTATTTGATTAATCAAAATTTAGTAAATTGAGAGAAGGTCTGCCATAACTAGACTTTGTAAGACCTTGGATATAAGATAACTATATCCTCTTATCTGAGGATTAAAATTTTAGGAGGAAAAAGCTTTGGCTTATAATTGAGTATGCCCAGCAATAGTAATAAGTTTCAGTTCATAGAAATTTTATCATTGTTTTAAAGCAAATTCATACTATCATTATTTCTGAATTCTACATTCAATTTTATTTTGTATTTGTATCTGAAACTGATTATGATTAGCAAAAATTATAACAGGCGACTTAGGAAATTCTCTAAAGGTGTTCATATATTATATAAAAAGTGATATACACACTACCCACTCTCTTGTATTAGACCGAGTGTCCTGTGGAATATACTTCTCCTTTTGTGTAAGGTCTTTTTGCTGAGAGAAGTAAATTATTAGCAATGATATGTGGAAGCAATTTAATTCAACCTTAACCTTAGGGCTTTTCCCTTTAAATGTAGTAATGTCTAAATTTGACCCTATGTTAAGAAATTATGTTTACCTGTATATTATCAACTTTTACTACTGACAGGAAACAAACCCAAAATTTGTTTTCCACAAGACACATTTTTTATTGATGTGGATGTAACTTGAAACCTGTTCTTTGCTGGGCTCCACTGAGCTCATCCCAGCTGCGTGAGTCCTCTCACACCTGTATCCATTCTAAAGGAGGAGCCACCATCTGAGACATGATGTTCTCATGGCAGAGGACAACTGCTTAGATAGGACAGAGCCAACCCAGGCAAAGCATTTAAAGCTTCTATTTGGACAGGTGTATGTCACACCTACTCACACTCCATTGACTAAAGCAAATCTCATGGCTAAGCCAATGTCAATGGAACAAGAGGGTGTATTCCCTACCAATGGGGAAGCATGGCATGGGTGGGGAGGAGACAAATAATTGTGAGCAAATAATAAATCTACTCTAGCCTGTTAACTGATAACTAAATCATTTTGCTGAGTGTCTTTTAATTTGTAAAATTTGCTTAAGCATCATTAGAATTAAAGCTAATGTAATTGAGTGTGAAGGACATACACTGCTTTTGAGTACCTACAATGGCCATGAAATTGGATGAAGATCAATCACATGAAAATCGTATAAAAGTTGAGAGAAGACACTGAATATATTTTCTAATGTACTTATAGTTTCTCATGATGCCATTAATAATAATTTCCTTTATGCTTTTTAAATTCTCAGGTAATTTTCATGTCTAAGGTCTATTTGGAAGTTTTTCTACCCTGTCAGTGCAGTATCCAAGTCTGGTTCTCTTCCAGCTCTCCTAGAGCTTCTAGGAGGTATTTAATTTCCTTTAGTATTTCTGCTAAAGTAGTTAGACTAAACTCTTTTCTATATATATCCTACGGAACGGATATGTAGCTTCAAGAAGTTAATGTATAAGAAGGTACATAGCATATGGAATGCATTCTAAAAGTCACATCCTTTTTTAGTCCTATGATTTCATTATGAAAATGTTGATATATTTGCTACTTTTAAGAAATACTTTATCGTTAACTTTTGCCATGATGTCCTCAAATTCTTATGAACAGCTTATCCTGATTTTTCTCATTGTCACTGAAAGCCTGGGAGTGATAATGAACATAAGAAGAAAAACAATTTTCCCACCACTCTCTGATGATGTCTCTAAGCCAATCATATGTCCTAGATTATCAGAGGCAATTCCCATTTAAAATATGCTGCTTCAGGGCTTCCCTGGTTGAGAGTCCGCCTGCCGATGCAGGGGACACGGGTTCGTGCCCTGGTCTGGGAAGATCCCACATGCCGTGGAGCGTCTGGGCCTGTGCGCCATGGCCGCTGAGCCTGCGCGTCCGGAGCCTGTTCTCCACAATGGTAGAGGTCACAACAGTGAGAGGCCCGCGTACCGCAAAAAAAAAAAAAAAAAAAAAAATGCTGCTTCACTTCCCCATAAGTATAATTTTATATATGACATCTATTTTTCATGTTTTGGTTCACAAAAATATGCTACCCTTGGAGCTTCCGGGTTGGTGAGCATGGGGATTCAGGGAAAGGGGTGCCCTAGGAGATGGCATGAAAGCTCCATGCCCTTTCCCATTACCTCGACCTATGCCTCTCTTCCATCTGGCTGTTCCAGAGTTATATCCCTTTAAAATAAACCAGTAATCTAGTTTTGGGTTCTGTTCCCAGGTTATGTGTTCCTTCTTAGACAAATTGACAGAAGAATTAGGAGAGGATACAGAAAGAACAGTTTATGATGATTAAAAATTTGCCACCAAGAAAGCCCCTGAAAATATAGGGCTCACACATATGATTGAACCATTGTTTCTCTGGGCATATATTCCTGGATTTTTCATGGCTATAAGACTCTGTCTATCATAAGACTCATGAAATGCATGATAAATCCATTTGCTTATGAAGCATATGGGAATAAAAGATCCAACAGAAGATAGAAGAAACTCGCGCATAGAGTCCAATTAAAGAATTTGCCAAAAGTTAACAAAGGGCTAGCACTTAACTGAGGAAGAGGAAGAGGAGCAAAAATCTACATAGAAGAAGAAAGTTAAGAGCCTTCCTAATATTCTTTCTTACCAGCGATGGTTTTAAAGTTACATTTGAGAACGCTGACTTTCAAGGAGACCAAGAGAGTGAAGAATTTAGGCTTTTGAATTCACCTGTTTCAAAAATTAGTGAAAAAAGCAAGAAGCAACTAAGATTCTTAGATTCTTCATGAAAAAGGGGAAGAGAAAGAACTGGAAGGAAAACCAAGTAATGCAGAAAATTTTGAGTTCAGATGGTAAAAAAGATGGGGTTGAAGAGGTCAGGAAGTAGCACAGACTTCTCCACCAGGCGGAAGCAGTAGGAGAGACACAAGGAGAACCGGCAGATGGTCCTCAAGCCCCAGTTATATGTGATCAAAGCAGGAGAAGAACTCGGAAGCTTCAGAGACTGCCACCAACCAGAAGCAGATGAATAAAACCCTTGAAGTTCGTTTGAAACTTGAATCAGAAAATGGGACATTGAGTGTATCAGACACTACAATTGGCAGTAAACAATTGACATTCACATTAAAGAGGTCTGAATAGCAGAAGCAACAGGAGACTGAGAAGCTGCACTGACAGGAAAGGAAAACACTTCCTGGTTCAGCAGGTCACCTGAAGTTAAGACACAGAAGAGGTTGGCTGTTTCTTTGAATTTGGAAATGATCCTACTTGTGATTTGAAAGGAGGACCTCTCCCCCAAATTGATCATGATTAGAGTACATTAAACACAGAGAGGGGAACGTACATTTTTAATGTTTTGTATAAATTCCAGATGCAACTAAAAAGTTAAAGATTTGACAACTTGTCCCTATGCCTTATGGGTCACACTTTGAAACTGTACCCCTTCCCCCACCAAAGTGGTCAGTGTGTCGCCCCCAGGGTGCTTTTGGTAAGTTGCTGCTCCCCATAAACATGGTCATTTTCCCATGGTTTTAATCAAGTAGGCCAGGTTGTTATTTTTTAACAATGTAATATGTGTGCCATGAAATGGAAGGTTATCCTGTGCTAAAAATGAAGCTTGATCATGCTCTGGGAACTTCTTTTCTTGCAATACCTGCTTCCATTCACTATCTAGTCAGTGGCCCAAGCAGTGGGAGCTACAGACCACTCTTCCAGCGGCAGACTGAGCTCTCCATTCTTCAGTAGGGAACTGCCGGATAGCACAGAGAGCACCTGCCAACCTTCAGACCAGCCTGGGACCTGGGATTGAGTAGCAGTAAATTTGGGAGCTGGAGCAGTTCATTCATCCTGAAATTCCTCCTTGGTTACAGCTTTTTAAGCAGCCTGATCTTCCTTTTCAGTCTATTTCAGACCTCTGAAGGAGTAGAGATTAGGTGTGACCTCCCATGGGTGTTCACAGGAGAAGGTGCCACGTATGTGCAGAGCTTCCTTGGCCAGCATCTACCACATCAGACTCACTAAGTGAGCCCCTTTGTTGTTATAGGGGATGGTCTCTGTCCTTCCTGCTAGAGCCTTCACATAGTGCAGAGGACAGTCTGTGTTATACTGAGCGACTGTAGGCAGGTTAACATAAGATGCCTCTGTGAGAGGCTGGTGGTCAACCCTCGGATCAGTAACCACCAGAAATCATGACCCCCAGAAGGCTGCCTGGATTTGGTTGGTGAATATTCCAGGAGTTAAGCGGCCAGCAGTAGGAGTGGCTCCAGTGACAGCAGCAAACTTCAGCACAGCTCTATCACCAGTAATCTTGGAGGATATGATACCGCTATCAGCTGAGTTTTCAATGGCACAAGCTGCCAGCAAAGGCTTCTAAGCTTTTCCCAGTTTCTCTTCACATTTATGATGTAGATGCCACTGCCTTTTTTTTTTTTTTTGTAGATGTACTGTTCCATTTGGAAGTCAAGGTTTTTGCCACCTAAGTGGGTTCCTGCTGCAAGGAATTTGTGGACATCCTCCTCCCTCATTAGCAGAATATCAAGGGCTCTGGACATGGTGAAAATTTCCATTTACCTTATGATAGGAACCCAGAACAATGCTGCATGGACCCCTCTATGGGTAGTGCAGAAAGGTGAGTTGTATTTTGATTTGTATTTTTATTATTATCAACTTGCACATTTTTTTCATGTGTATTGTCGGTTTATATTTCTTCATTTGTGAATTATCACGATGTTTTCCCATTTTTCTTTGGAGACTTTGTCTTTTGCTAAGTTGGAAGCATCCCTTATATATAGTACCTAGTTTCAACACTCATCCTCAAACGTGTTGCTAAAATACTTTCTCAGTTTGGGGCTTTCTTTTTAAAATTCTTTAAAGGTATTTAACAAACAACTTTTATTTGTATTTTTAATAGTTTTTGACCAAAAATGAGGTACTGAAAATAGATTTTCAGGAAAACTAATTTAGCAGTGGTAGGCAGGGTTGATTAGATAGGGAAGGCTCAATTAAGATATCAGTTCATAATGAAAAAGTGAGACAAGTTTCTACAGTCAGAAGCCGGAGATGGAAACAAAACATAATGAATAAGTATCAGATGCCTTTTAAGGGAAGAATGATAGGAATTGGTTCAATGTAGCATCTAAAGAGATATGAGTTACAGATGATTCCAAAATTTAAGACTAAGAAAAATATATCAGTGCTAGAAACATAAATGTTAGCATGCTGCCCCATTGTTTTTCTCAAAGTTTGTTTTCTTTGATTTTAAGTAAACTGAGTTTAAGGTGACAACAATCTACAAATATGAACACTGAAGAGTTGTTAGGAATTTTTTTCTACCACATCTTTGATAAGCATTCCAAAATAATGAAACTCAAATTCATGTTTGGTTTTATTTCATTATAACCATTATTTGTGTTGTTAGCTAGTGGCCACCAGGTACAGAGGATTTTCTCAGTCTTCCCTCTAACTTACTGCTATGGTTGTGTTACTCCTCCTGTCCCATACTGGTCCCATATTGGTCCCAAGTCACAGGTGTATGATCTGCTGTGACATGAGACTCCAGTCTCTACTCTGCTTCCATCCCTTCCCCTATGTTCCGGAATTACCACCCACTACATATCTAAGCCCAAGCTTACTACATATATGGAATCATGGGCAATGGCAAATGGCTTGGCTGATCAGAAGCCTGGAAAGAGAAAGATTAAAAGATCAGGTTCAAGGAGGTCTGAGGTAGAGGCATGTGGATGGACACAGGAGAAGGGGCACATGTGGAGAACAAAAAGTAGCACTGATACATTGCTGTCTCTTGGTACAGGACTGTGACATCTTGCCTATAAAAGGTTGTCATAAGAATCCCATAGAGAGGAGTCTCTGCTACTTTCTCTGTCCATCTGACAATCTCTTATCCACAATCCAAAATCCAAAGATTTCTGACATCCAACCGTTATTTTTTTGCAAATTCATTTGGCAGCAGAAATTTACTTGAACTGACATGACGACAGTATAGTTTCAATTATTATTAATAAAGCCAATAAATTAAAGAGCCCAGATGTCACGTGATTTTCCAATACAGTAAGGATTACAGTGGTGAGAAGAGCACCCACATTACTAAGAACGCAGGTGGTGGCTCTTTTCTGCGGGCTGGGGCAGGAGAACGTGCTATAAGACTAAGCTCACTGGTAACAGTAGAAATGAATAAAGTCCCCAAACAATAAAGGCCAGTGGTGTTGCTTAACCATCAAAAGCCTGGTGGATGCAACTGATCATAATGACCCTCATGTCATCTATCACTGTCGCACCCAGTGCCTCTTCCTCAGCTCACATCTATGGCTGCAACGAAGATCCTTTACAAACAGCTTATGAAGGGGTTTGGGTTCATGAATGGTAAGCTGGGGGTGTGGGTTCAAGACAGAAATAGGTGGCAACAGCACTATAGCCTCATTCAGGGTAAGACAGAGACGATATGAAGTCATCTCAATGAGAAGAGGTCCAGACAGTACCCTGCTCACCCATTTTGTGTGGACAGAGAAGTGGCGCAAGCTTAGAATATGTATGGAATAACACACAGTGGGAAATGGCTTGGCTGATCAGGGGACTGGAAAGAGAAGTGTTGAAAGACCAGTTCCAAAGAGTTCTGGGTAGAGACATGGGATTGGGCATCTGAGAATGGTCACTCATTGTGGAGATGTTCATATCACATGTTAATGCCCACCAGAGATCTCCACCATGAAAGCAGAACTAAACATCCTGGTAAATAAAACTGAATTGTCCAGTTTACACAAGCCAGCCTCTGGCATCAGCCACCCTGGTGCTGACCCAGTGGACACAGAAAAGAAGTTTCCATGATGACAGAGTTGGAGGCTATGCAACCATGTGGGCTCCTACTTGCCAAAGCCACAAAATGTCCAATGTGCCAGCAATAGAGACCATTGCTGATCTGTTCACATGTCACCAAGTGGTCACGGGAGGCCAGCTGAATACATTGGACTCCTTCTGTCTTGTAAGGTATAGTGATTCATTTTGATAAGAACAGACACATATTACAGTTATGGAATCGTTTTTCCTACCCATGATACCTAGGGTCTAGCACCATTGTCCTAGACCCTAGCACCATTGTCCTAGGGTCTATAAAACATGATTCATCACTACAAGACTCCATGTAATATTATGTCAGATCAAAGGAACCATTCTATAGAAAAGGGGGTTTGTAGATGGCCCATGACATGATTCACCAGACATATTACACACAGTGCCATCCAGAAGCTTCTGGCCAGATACAGAAATGGAATAGCCTGCTGAAGGCTAAGCTGAAGGTCAGAGAAGATACTTTACAATGACTCCATTCCTTCAGGACTTAGTGTCCACTTTAATTCAAAGGCCTTTATATGATGGTGTGTCTCCAGTAAGTAGAATGTATAAGTCCAGAAACCAAAATGCAGAAGTAGGATTAACCCCACTTATCATCACTCTCAGTGACTCACCTGGCAAATTTGTGCTTCCCATCCCTGCCACTCTGGGCGCTCTTCCATCAAAAAGAAACATTTCCACTAGGACACAGCAAGAGCCCTTACTGAACTATCAGCTAAGGGTTGCCTCCTAGACACGTCATGTTCCTCTTGCAAATGACCAGAATGTGAGTGGAGTTAGCACACTGGTAGGAGTAATTGACCGTTTTTCACCAGTAGAAGTGATACAAAGGGGGCAGGGAACAATATATCTGATATTCAGATGATCATTGGGGCACGTCTTGGTGTCCCCTTCCCAAGTTTTGGTGGTTAGTGGAAAAGTTTAGTAATATTTTTCTGAGAAAAGCGTGGTGACCTGGGGCTCAGAAACCTCAAGGATGGTGGTCTGGGTCACGCCAAGGAATGATAAATGTCCTTCCCTGAACCTCTGTCTCAAAGTCTGATTCCTGTAGAACCTAGCCTGAGACTGCATGTTTATTTAAGAGCGACACCTCAGACATGGCTGGAAATGTCATGTACTATATGGTATAAATACTGTATTCCTTTTTTAAAATATGAAAAGCTTTTAATTCTAAAGTGTTGTCAGCCCCAAAGTTTTCAGATAAAGGATTTCAAACCTGCATTTACCGAATAAAATAGAATAGGGAAAAGAGGCTATAAGGATTAGATTATGGTTCTTTTGTGCATCTTTTATGTTTGCTTATGACCAACACTTCCACACTTTGTCTTCTTTCTTCTTTGCAAAAATCAGTCTTCCTCTACCACTGCCTGACTCAGGAATCTTCCATAAGCCTGGCTTTCCAAGAAGGTTCACTTTTCCTTCTCATGTAATCTCCAAACAATGACATCTAGAAGACCTAATGTTCATCTTTAAATTTTTATTAGATTATATCTTTCCTAGTACAAATATTTAAGTATTTTCCAAGGAATACCCTCCTCAAATTTTCTAAATTAAAAATAAGCAAGTTATCTGCTACTAACAGCCCGGGATTATATAAAATTTTCTCTTTGACACGTTACAAAAGTTGCTTGTCAAGGATGAAGAGTAATGATTAGAATGAACACTTACAACTAATGACTAGGATTATACATTCTATCTATATTTCTCAAAAAGATTGCTTCCTTGTAAACACTACAGTGTTTGAAGTGTTATCTGGCATTATAGCTCCATCAAGTGGTAAAATTGACATGAAACTGTAGGATTATATGCTTAGTCTCCAAATGCATTCAGTTTAATTTCCATACTCGAATTCCTATCAAGGCTTTATTTATACTTAAATATCACCTCATTTCAAAACACAACCTGAGCTATTCTTAATTTGGAAATTCTGATGATTTATTTATGGACAAAGATGGAGTATTTAGTTTTTTGGCGGGGGGTAAGGAAACTGAAGAAATCACATTTTCCTACTATTTATTTTGATTCTTTACTATCTGTAAATTACACTTGGCTACTGGAAATGGCTATTGTCAGGCCTCAGGTCCTCGCTGACTTTTGGCCAGAGGCAATTCCTTACCACGTGGGCCTCTCCATATGGCTGCGCACAGTGTGCCATCTTGTTTCTCTCTCAGGGCAGAAGATCCAGGAGAGGAGGAGAAACAGTGAGAGAGCAAGAGCAAAATGCAAGTCACAGTCTTTTTGTGACCTAATCTCAGAAGAGACATCCCACCACTTTCACTGTCTTTTCTATTCATTAGAAATGGGTCCAGTGTGCACTCAAGGGAAGGGAATTACACTGCAACGTGAATACCAGCTGGCAGGGATCACTGGGGGCCGTCTTAGAGGCTGCCTATCAAAGTGCTTTCCTGAAATAAATGCAAACCTGAAAAGCTCATACTTTTTAAAAATTCAAATGTATTATCATTCATTCATAGACACTAATAATTTTATTATTAATAATAGGGTTTACTATGCTCCAGGTACTATTCTAAATGTTAACCACATATTTACTGATTGTCAACTCTCTAATCCTTCTAACAACCATATAAGGTAAGTATTATTATTATTCCCACATACAGTTGGGGAAATGAAGGCACAGCAAAATTAAGAAATTTGTCAGAGTTTGAAACTAGGCCATCTGGCTCCAAGGAGAATATAGTGTTTAATGTGCTCTCTACGTGCCGTACAACAGAAATCGTAAATTGAAGATGAGGAACACCATTGAAAATAAAGGTAAAAACAGAATTTCAGCAATGATTCTCAGCTTCCTATTATTCCAACTGATAATTTAAAAATATAAATACAGTGACCCCACTTCTGCCTCACCTTCAGTAGCCCTAGTTTAGGCTAATATCCTGGTATAATTGTTAATGATTCTTTCACCCTCAAAAGCCCACATTTAGATACTAAATTATATATATTTGTATTTATATATATATGCTTTAAAAGTGTCCCAACACTTCTGAAGACTACCACACATTTCATCAACGGAGAAACTTCAGTCGCCCCCTCATACCTCCAGGTGATTCTGATGTGGCCCTAAGGGTCAATAGTCGCATTTTAGATAGTGAAAGCTATAAGAAAAGCAATGGTACAATAATATCACAGAGAGTTTGCCTTGATTAGGGAGCAGCACAAATCATTTAGCCAACTCCCACACAAATCTAGAGGCAGAAACTCAAATATATTGAAAAACTTAACTATAAAAATATCATGTTGTTTTTAGAAGTTGTCTATGACTTTGTCTTTTAGGAATGCAATGTAAAATGTGGGTCTGGTTAAGTTGATTAATTTTTTCAGTAAAGATATCCCAACTAGACAGATTATAGTCCAAGATTTTTAAGAAATTATTTTAGGTTGCCTATGTATATTAAATTGAGTTGCTAAGCAGGCAAATGCATACATTATTAACAAAACATTTATTTTTCAAGTTAGTAAGGACTAAACAGACTAAAAATTGTTGAAACAGATACTCAAAAGTAAATGTATAGAAAATAACTAAGAACACGCAAATTTTCAGATACTGCCATAGCAGAGAAAGGTTACACTTTGATCTTTAGCCAGAAGAGGGCATTACATGACTACCATTTGGTGGTGTGTTACTATATGTTTTTTTTAAAATCTAGAAAGACTAGATCTATGAAAAAAAAAAGAATGATAACATCCAAAACTATACACTGAAATTATTTAATAAAAATAATTTTCCAGGGACTTCCCTGGTGGCACAGTGCTTAAGAATCCGCCTTCCAGTGCAGGGGATGAGGGTTCAATCCCTGGTCAGGGAACTAGATCCCACATGCATGCCACAACTAAAGAGCACACGTGCCGCAACTAAGGAGCTGGTGAGCTGCAACTAAGGAGCCCGGGAGCCACAACTAAGGAGCCTGCCTGCCACAACTAAGACCTGGTACAACCAAAATAAATAAATGAAATAAATAAATCAGCTCATTTAAAAAATAATAATAATTTTCCAAATGATTCTGCTTAAAGTAGTCAGCTTTCTTTTTACCTGAGAATTTAATAAACTTATTATTTCATTATACCTATGGTCACTATGTTTTATTACAGCCAAGGATTTAAGATGGAGGAAGATCATTCATTGTTAAAACTTACAGGACCCTAAGACCCCCCAATTCGAATTTCTTCATTTTACAAATGATACAGCTGAAGTTCAGAGATGTTATGTGGCATGCCTGAGATCCCCAGGGCTGGCACTGTCATCTGAGACTGAGTCTCCTCTAACCATTCCCCTGAGATCCACCCTTCTATAGTCTCCAGTTCACCATCACATCAAAGCACCACCCCAAAGGCTGACATGGGGGGCTGAATGATTCATGTCAGAACTTCCAGCAGCACTGACAACACCAAAAGAAGAAGGAGCAACTCACCTGTAAATATGGAAGTTAATACAATTTAAATATAAACATTTTCCATTGTGACCATACCTAAGAACTGTTTCTAGTAGAACAAAATTCTCCTCTTTTCAAAATGATATCAAAATGCTTCTCCTTGAAAGGGACACAAGAGAAGATAGCAAGCCCTACATTACTTTTCCTGCTGGCCCAAATAATGTTGACAATAGTATTGTAGAACCAGATGTCAGCAATCAGATCGTCTCTCTTATTTATAAACATTTTATAATGAAGAATCTAAGGCCCTTGGAGGTTAAATTATTGGCTCAAGGACACAAACCTGGCAAACGCCAGAAGTGATGGCTCATTTAAGGTCTGTGGAAGGCAGAATTCTATGATGTCCTTTTCCCCAGTGTTGTTTCCCTGATTAAATTACCTTATGAGGCAAAAGGAATTTTGCAGATGCAATTAATGTTACTAATCAGTTGACCTTAAAATAGAAAGATTATCCCAGCGGGCTTAATTTAATCACATAAGCCCTTTAAGGGAGGATAATTTTCTCCAGCTATGGGCAAAGAGGACCTCAGATGTTTCCAGAGTATGAGAGGAATTGGATGTGAAGAACTAACATTTTCCATCCTTGAGATGGAGGGCCCAGGTGGTGAGGGAAGCCAAGACTGAGAGCAGCCCCAGATGATAATGAAAGGAAGGTCTATAACTGTGAGTAACTGAATTCTGCCAAGGATATGAAATAAATTTGGAAGCAGGTTCTTCCCAGAGTATCCAGGTAAGACCCCAGCCCCAGCACCTTGGTTTCAGCCCTGTGGGATCATAAGCAGGGAACCCAATTGAGCCCACATGGAATTTTGACTAACTGTAAAATAATAAATGGATGTTCTTTTAAGCTGCTGAATTTGAGTGATTTGGCATATAGCAATAGAAAACTAATACTAGGACTAACTTGAAAGCAGAAAGTATTTGAGATTTTAAGAAAGAGGGACTTCAACCTAAGGATTTTCTTACACCAATGATAAGAGAGCAGAGAAGCTAAATGCAGCACAGTGAGGCAACTCTGATTAGCTGCTACAGAAAGCTACTGCCACCCCAAGGTCAGAGGACAGTGGGAAGTAGGCTACTGGAGCCCATGGGTTGGATTCACACAGCAGCAGCTGGAACCAGAGAAGCCTCTCCAGGGGGTACTTGAGGCCATTGAAAGAGCTGTGGTAATTGCAGGACCCACAGCCTGAGGCATAGGGAGGGGGTGAGTCTTCCTTCTTCCGCCTTCCAGTCTTCCCAGAGTATCTCCCATTGACTAGACCCTGCTGGATACTTGGTGATACAGGAGCCTGAGAAACAGCATGTAAAGGTCAGCATCCTGCCACACAGAGCAGAGCAGGGAAAGGACAAGAAACAGGTCTATGGCAAACAGACCCAAAACAGATACAGATAGTGTCAGAACCTTCAAGAAGACAAGGCAGTTAGAGTTCAGGAACTGTGCCAGGTTATTTATATGTGTTATCTCTCTTAGTTCATACTTGGTATGAATAGCTTCTTTTTTGTATTCTTATCTTACTAGCTAGGAAATCAAGGTCTAGGGAAGTTAAAAATATTTGCCCCAAATTATATTGCCTTAAATAATAGACATTGTTTTAAGTGCAGTTTTATGTAACAATCATGAGCCAACTTGAAGGAGTCACCAGGAAGCCCTGTAAATGCTACCGTTTGAAGCTGTAGGAAAATATGAAGACGGTAGAAAAATTACACGCAATTTTATATTTTACTTCCCTAAATAACTTTCATTTTTACTGGAAAGAAAATACATTTCAGATCATTATTTTCAATAGTTGCACAGTTCAGTAGATTTTGTGTTCACCTATTGGGGTTAGGTTGATCACTCCTCCAGCTATAATAAAAGACATTTCCACTTATAATCACAGAATTAAATCTGCATGAAGGCTCACAAGATTAACTTGTACGTGCATTTCCAATGTTATTTTCTGAGATTTACATTCCAAAGATCTATGTTGCAGTAATGTTATTTCGTGTGGAAGAATTACCTGCTTCTTTTTAGTGTTAGTTTAATATATTAATAATAAAGTATGCCATGACAGAAGGGCAGGAAGAGGAATATTTATGCCTAGTAGAGCAATGGTCTCCAAGTCAAATATAAACAACATTGACTGGAGTGGGGAAACACGTTCTGTTTATATTTAATTTTACCTAAAATGAGAAACAATTAGTCTTTTATACTCTTTAATGTATGGATCACTGCTGACACCTTCAACAGCTCTGCAGGTCAGATTCTCATATGGTTCCACATTCCTAATACCTCCAGAGCCTCCTGATGTGTTGAAGATGTCATTTTTACATTTTGGTCTTTTATAGCATTTTGCTAAGTATTGAAACATTTCTGTCCCCACTTAAATGTATCCATAGATAATATTATTTTATGTAAACTGTACTAACCCTTAAAAAATAGGTAAGTAGCATAAAAATATCCCTTCAATAAAATTGTATATAATCCTGATAAGGCAAGTATGAAGAAGGGAGCAATAAGAAAATGACAGAGCTGATACTTCTTTTCCTGATATTAGCACTTTTTCAGTCACTAGGGACTAATATCCATGAAGATTTAATTAAATATAACATTCAATCACATCATTCTCACAAAACTGTATTCTTACTATTCATATTTGTACTGAGAGGAAAAATATTTTTGTACCATTATAATCATTTAAAATAGGATATTGCCAAAGCAATCTTGAGAAAGAAAACTGGAGCTGGAGGAATCAGGCTGCCCGACTTCAGACTATACTACAAAGCTACAGTAATCAAGACAATATGGTACTGGCACAAAAACAGAAATATAGATCAATGGAACAGGATAGAAAGCCAGAGATAAACCCACGTGCGTATGGTCACCTTATTCTTGATAAAGGAGGCAAGAATATACAATGGAGAAAAGACAGCCGCTTCAATAAATGGTGCTGGGAAAACTGGGCAGCTACGTGTAAAAGAATGAAATTAGAACACTCCCTAACACCATACACAAAAATAAACTCAAAATGGATTAAAGATCTAAATGTAAGGCCAGAAACTATCAAACTCTTAGAGGAAAACATAGGCAGAACACTCTATGACATAAATCACAGCAAGATCCTTTTTGACCCACCTCCTAGAGAAATGGAAATAAAAACAAAAATAAACAAATGGGACCTAATGAAATGTCAAAGCTTTTGCACAGCAAAGGAAACTATAAACAAGACCAAAAGACAACCCTCAGAATGGGAGAAAATATTTGCAAATGAAGCAACTGACAAAGGATTAATCTCCAAAACTTACAAGCAGCTCATGCAGCTCAATAACAAAAAAACAAACAACCCAATCCAAAAATGGGCAGAAGACCTAAATAGGCATTTCTCCAAAGAAGACATACAGACTGCCAACAAACACATGAAAGGATGCTCAGCATCACTAATCATTAGAGAAATGCAAATCAAAAGTACAATAAGGGCTTCCCTGGTGGTGCAGTGGTTGGGAGTCCGCCTGCCGATGCAGGGGACACGGGTTCTTGCCCCGGTCCGGGAAGATCCCACATGCTGTGGAGCAGCTGGGCCCGTGGGCCATGGCCGCTGGGCCTGCGCGTCCGGATCCTGTGCTCCGCAACGGGAGAGGCCACAGCAGTGAGAGGCCCGCGTACCGCAAAAAAAAAAAAAAAAAAAAAAAAAGTACAATGAGGTATCACCTCACACCAGTCAGAATGGCCATCATCAAAAATTTACAAACAATAAATGCTGGAGAGAGTGTGGAGAAAAGGGAGCCCTCTTGCACTGTTGGTGGGAATGTAAATTGATACAGCCACTATGAGAACAGTATGCAGGTTCCTTACAAACTAAAAATAGAACTACCATACGACCCAGCAATCCCACTACTGGGCATATACCCTGAGAAAACCATAATTCAAAAAGAGTCATGTACCAAAATGTTCACTGCAGCTCTATTTACAGTAGCCAGGACATGGAAGCAACCTAAGTGTCCATCAACAAATGAATGGATAAAGAAGATGTGGCACATATATACAATGGAATATTATTCAGCCATAAAAAGAAACGAAATTGAGTTATTTGTAGTGAGGTGGATGGACCTAGAGTCTGTCATACAGAGTGAAGTCAGAAAGAGAAAAACAAATACCATATGCTAACACATATATATGGGATCTAAAAAAAAAAATTGTTCTGAAAAACCTAGGGGCAGGACAGGAATAAAGATTCGGACGTAGAGAATGGACTTGAGGACACAGGGAGGGGGAAGGGTAAGCTGGGACAAAGTGAGAGAGTGGCATGGACATGTATACACTACCAAATGTAAAATAGATAGCTAGTGGGAAGCAGCCGTGTTGCACAGGGAGATCAGCCTGGTGCTTTGTGACCACCTAGAGGGGTGGGATAGGGAGGGTGGGAGGAAGACTCAAGGGGAGATATGGGGATATATGTATATGTATAGATGATTTATTTTGTTATAAAGCAGAAACTAACACACCATTGTAAAGCAATTATACTCCAATAAAGATGTTAAGAATAAATAAATAAATAAAATTGTATATTTTGTATATTTTGTCTTTGTCACCTATTTTTATATTTCTAATTTTCTGCATGTTTTAAGATGTCGACAATATGCGAGTACAGTTGCAAATAGACACAATGTGAAACTAAATACAGGTACATATATTGGGGTTCATGCTCAAAATATGATGGGAATACCTGATCTTGAAAGTTTGGCGAATATTGTTTAGAGAATCTTAAGAATATAGCAACACGAAGGAATAATTAGTAGTTTGCATTTTCATTAACTAAAGGTTAGTTTGTTAGTGTGCTCTTGCCCAAGGTTACAAAACTATTAAACAGTGAATCCAGAATTTGAGCCCAAGCAGTCTTACTTCAGAACATATGTTATTTCCCTCCTTTCTATCAGAACTTTCACCATTTCTTATACTTAGAAAAGTGTTTCAAGGTAATATTCTGGCTGCATGTACAAGAGACAGAAGAGTTTTTATCTATACTTATTTCTATTGAATAGTGTAAAGCTTAGTTAGGAGCTAGTGAGAAAATACTGCCAGATTGTATATCTTTTTATTTTCAGATGGGCCTTTTAAGTGTAGAGAACCTGTGAGTCTGTTAGAGGTAACTTCCTTTCTTCATACATATATGAAATGTTTTAAGTACGTAATGCACTCATTCATTCTCACACACTCAACAAGTATTTATTGAATAATATCTAAGTGCCAAGCACTGCTGTAGGTGAAGGCAAGATAGCAGTAATCAAAATAAAGCCCCTGGTCTCAAGTAACTTACAAATATTATACACTGTCTTAGTCTTTTGGGGCTGCTATAAAAAACACCATAGACTGAGTGGCTTACACAACAAACAGGTCTTTCTCATAGTTCTGGAGGCTTGGGAGGTCCAAGATCAAGGCACTAGCAGATTTGGTGTCTGGTGAGCGCCTGCTTCCTGGTTCATAGACCGCAGTCTTCTAGTGATATCCTCATATGACTGAGGAAGAAAGGAGAGAGTTCTCTGGGTGCCTCCTTTATAAGGACACTACTCCTGTTCATGAGGGATCCACCTTCATGACACTAATCCCCACCCAAAGGCTTCATCTCCTAATACAATCACATTGGGGAATGGGATTCCAACATAAGAATTTTGGAGGAATACAAATATTCAGTCCCCAATAGACACCAATAGTTACTATGTTAGGCATGAGAATAAGTAAGCTAAACATAAATACAGATTTTTTCCCTTCTTTAATTCTTTCCTTGTATGCACTATGATTGACCTCACAAAAAGAAAGCATAAACAGGGTTGCAAAAGGAGAGCTATATTTCATTGATTCTGTTCACTCTCCCTTTGGCAAACTCTCTTCTCTCTCATTTGCCACAATCCCCATCCAACCCAGACCCTTGTGCCTCTGGTCTGAGGCACCCATCGTATTATTCCATTCAAGATCTTTCTCCCTGGCAGTGTCAAATAGTCCACGTGATTCTTGATTCCTTCCTGGTTGTAAAATATAACTGTCTGTCCTATATTCTTAAGATAATTTTAGATAGGTTTCTAACTTGACACACTCTTTTGATAAGAATGTCATTAATGAATATTTTCTAAGGAGCATAGAATAACCATTCTATTAAATTAATGTCTTCCATCATTTCAGCAGGCAATGGTCAATGTAGTATGAAAGACTACATCAAAACAAGGCTAAGGGGGCTTCCCTGGTGGCGCACTGGTTGAGAGTCCGCCTGCCGATGCAGGGGACACGGGTTTGTGCCCCGGTCCGGGAAGATCCCACATGCAGCGGAGCGGCTGGGACCGTGAGCCATGGCCGCTGAGCCTGCGCGTCCGGAGCCTGTGGCCCGCAACGGGAGAGGCCACAACAGTGAGAGGCCCGCGTACCGCAAAAAAAAAAAAAACAAGGCTAAGATACAGAGAATGGCTTTTATATTATAAATTATATTCCATATTATATTGCAACATAATATGGAAAAGTTATTTTAGTATAAATATATACTAGAAATAATCTAGGATTATTCATGCAGGATTTAACCTTGCCAGTGCTTAATACCTTTTTTACATAGACCCTAAGAATAAATCAAATCACCATAAGACTCTCTTATCTTCCCTGTTCCATCACAGGATGCAATTGTCCCTCTACCCCCACTGCCATCCCAACTTTGCCCTAACACACACACACACACACACACACACACACACACACACACTCTGGATCCTATCCAATAACAGAACTGTACACAGTACTAATCAATAATCCAAAGCACAAACCAAGTATAAGACCTAATGGGAAGAAGCAGCTAAAAGGATGAGTTACAGGACAGATTCTATGACGAAAGTGACTACAAACAGTCAGTGAGTGACCATAGAAAGTGCTCCAGCTATTTAAAACTAAAATCCTGTACATTTTGGATAAAAGTTAATAGACGAGAAAACCACTTTCATATGTCTACCCCTCAGTGACAAACACGAAGTGAAGGTCTATCTGTATATGTCAGTTTCCCTGGCTGATTTGATCATATGATTATGGACTTTAATTCTCTTCTTTCTCTGATAGGGGCAAAAATGCTAGAATAACCTGTAACAGAGAAGCAGATGCTACTATCCAAGATTGTTCAACATGGTGTATATCTAAGTCTAAATCTATATCTATTTCTACATCAAAATATTCTTTATTTCTGTTGGAAGGAACATTCCATCATATCATTTAAATTGTTAATGGAATGTGCCAATGAAGAAAAATGGTCTTAGCACAAATTATAATTTAATTTAGAAAATACTTTCTGAAACTAACATAATAATGTATATCAGCTTTATTTCAACTGAAACAAAATATTCTTTCAAGTAAAGAACACAGTATGCTTAGTAATGATTTAACAACTAGAGTCATTTTGTGAGAACTATATTTGTGATAAATATTGATACTTTAACCAGAGAACCAGAATTATGCTATGCTGGAAGGTTACTTTGTTGGTTTCCTTCCAAAACTTCCTACAGGAGATGTCACCTGTGCAGTGTTTTGAAAGTCCAAGTTGTTTGGCAAGGATTCTTAAACATTTTTTTTTAAAAAGATAAATTGCTGTCAGAATCAGTACCAGGCATATCCACTAGTGGTGTGGCAGAAAGGGAGATGGACCAGATCACTTGAAATCACCAGCCTCAAATCAATCTGAAGCCCCTGTGTTCTTTGTTATCTCAGGTCCTAAAAGCTAGAGTGTTTTTGAGTTTTTGAAGAGAGGCAGACATTTGGACCATGAAAAATTTTGAACCATGAAAAATGTATTAGGCAAATGTTTTAAGTGTGAAATTGGGAAACAACACATAGACTTGTGGGGGGCAGATAATTTTCCCTCTATTCTTTTGAGTTTTTATCTGAGACCCCTGTAATAAAAGACTGTTAATAAGAGAAAAACAAACAAGTTTATTAACATGTGTACCTCATGTATACATGGGAGATACCCAGGGGAAAATGACTAACTGAAAGGGGTGGCTTAGAATTTAGGCTTAAATACCACATTAATAGGGAAAGGGGAGAGGATTTGTAGGCTTCTTAGGGGAGAATAAATAGTTTTTAAGAAACATGAAAGGGCCCTTAGAAGAATAGATGGGAGGAATGGTAGTTTGTGACAAAGCTTCTTTGAGTGTGGTATCGAGATGTAATCTCCTCTCCAATGATGAGTCAGTCTTCCCTGGTTGATGAAAATCCCAGGGAGTGGATTTATGGCAGTTGAGTTCCTTTTGATGGATATGCCTTTAGGCAGATAAAGGCAATACAGAGAAGCCCTCTCCCTTCACTTACTTTTCAAGTGCCTACAGCTCAAAATAATCAACATAGCAAGGTGGTGTATTTGGGGGTGGCATGTCCAGATCTCCTACAGTCATATTTGCGCTGGCATATTCTGCTACGCTTCAAGTTCTAGAGAGTTTCCAGGACATTTTTTTGAAAGTACTGTATGAATTGAAAGTCAAGGATGTATCAAGATTGGTACATGATTTGTTACTGGTTTTAGAATAAGTCTTTGGAAGAGTGGGATGTAGTAAATATACATATGTCAAGTTTTCATGACCCATTCTGGTAGAGTGCTTAAAGATTTTGAATTAAGTAATGGGATTTATAAAACTGTGCACAGTGCAGAGGGGACCAAGGAACTTGACCAGAAAACCAGTGTAGTTCAAAGAAGTATTGTAAGGAAGCATTTATTGCCAAGATCTGTAAATCAAAATCAGGGACATAATTAACTTGAGCGCCTTTTTAAATTTCTCACATACTGCAATTAACTTAGGTGGAAAAGAAGCTGAGAACACAGCACATTTTTAACTCAAAATAGGTTTACAAGAGTGGTGACTCAGCACCAAGCTTGTGGTGCAAAAGTTTTAGAGAAACAGTCAGTGGGAATTGAGAACCTCCACACTCAACCTTTGGGAAGGGAGATAAGGCATCAAAAGAAGGACTCTGTTTAAATTCCAGGCAAAATTTCCCAACTCTTGTCACTAATACGAGTATACTCATGTAATCCCCAAGTAACACACTACCATGTAATCACTCATTTGTGCTGGAAACAATGGTGAATGCTTAGAACAATCTCCCAAAGAGCCTAGGGTCCTAGCCTGGTGCAGCTGGGTTTTGCAGGTCCCTGGGTCCAACTCATTTCACAGCTCTGTGACCCCGCCTCAGTTCCACCCTACCTCAAGTTTCCTTTCCCATGGATTGATAGAAGGTACAGATTCAGATAAAGTGAGAACCTTGTCAATTTGTGTGGAACATACTAAGTCACTTTAAATTTTTCAGTAATTTTATAAGCCTATCTCACCAATCTCTACTGATAAAACTTGCTGTAGTTCTGCCTTTGTGGCTTGAATGCAAAGATAAAAGAACAAGAGTTGATTGTGGTCTGCATGGAGTCTCCAGAGAAAGCTTTGAGGTTGGCAGAATAAATGTTGAATACTTTTTTGTGGGTATAACCTTGAAAAACTTAAGTAGATACATATTCAGTATTAATACCAGCTTCTTTCAAGTGTTTGCACACTACTATCACAAGCAGGTTATGGAAAGAATTTAGCCACACTCCTAACATGCTCCAGAAATGTTAAGACATACTGTATCTAAATGTAGGGAAACGAAGAGGTTTGTTTACAGCTCAACAGCGGATGGCTTGCAACCACTGCTTCCCACTTAGGAGCCCAAGGAAATGAGTTTGAACAACCTTAACTTTAATGGTTCCTTAGCTTCTGAGCCGCGCAAATTTTCTCTCCATAAGGGGACATGTGTTGTGCAAAAGGGGAGCATCATCAAATAGTACAAAACCTTTAATCCATGCAGGTATGTTCTAAGAGAAAACAGTAAGTAATTTGAGGGTTTTAAAAAAATTGAATATCCACAGTATCTGATTCTCTAAGTCTGTGTTTTTGTTCATTTTGATGATATAAGGAATTCAGAAATTCAGAGAAATAGGGATTGGTTTGTTATATATTTTTTTAAACTAACTAATAAAAATCAATACAATGCAAATATAAAGGTTATTTGGAGCACCCTAAGCAAATAAAAATTAGTGGCCCATGTCTTACAGATGTTTCCCTAAAAGCAAAGCCTTGGGTGAGAATTCTTGTTCAAATGATTTATTAAGAAATTACTCTCAAGAGAAGAAGAATTAGGAATGCAAATTTGAGTAAAATTTTAAAAAGGCAAACAAGAAAGAATGTGTTCTCAGGTGGAGACTAGTTTTAGTCAGAGCTCACAACAGAGCTCTGGAACAGCTCTTGAGATCATAATCTCACAATCCTATCTTGATAGGGGAGGGATAAGAAGAGCATATCCAAAAGGCCAAGGTGGCTCTTATTTAGCCAAGGGCAATTTTATGGAAAAGGGGAACCTGTTCATTGTTGTCAGCCAACCCTCACATCCCCTGGGAGGTGGGTGAACTGGATGGTAAAAAGGAGCTGGTCAGAACACTAGCTGTATCCACTGTAGTCCGTTTGTCAATGAGCTTCTCATATTAAGTTCACAGTGTCTAGGCACAGATTCTCCAGGACTATAATTCCTCATAATTCCTGGGGAAATTTTTCAGAGGAGAGTTAGTAGGTTGAACTAGAGTTCCTAATGCTTTAGTTGGTCCTGAGATTATACCTGATATTCAGCATCTCCCTCCTCCATGACACATTCTATATTCCTTTCCCCTTTGGCTAGTGCTAGGTGACTTGCTTGTTGGGTAAATGCAGACCCGCATCACTCATCTTGAGGCCTATGTTACCATATCCATATATCAAGCTGCAGTGATGGAACTTGCCTAGTTACACTTTCCACTGGCCGTAAGGTAACTAGAGACAGCCTAGTAAATCACTTTAATGTCAAATATTGATATATCCCTTTTCTCACTGTAATTTATCAGCAGCCCTACCACCTAATGATGACTAGGTCTAACATCATGCCAGTACGGTAACTATTTTCTCTGCTTACTTTCCTACTGGCATGAGGTGTCCCAAGTGACCAGGAAGCAGCAAAAGCCTTAGGTTCAGGAAGGCTCTTACTATGTCTCCTGGTAGAAACAGCCCTGCTCTAGAAATTGGGACCTCTAGATGCACAAAGTCTAATGGCATGGGACGTGAAGCACAAATTCCTTCTTCCACAGTTTGCCTGGTATCTCTACTTCATTTACTGAGAGATGCTGCTTTCAAGAGCCATCTTGCAGCATGTTAGAATCATCCCGGAGCTCTGTCTAAACCTCCGTATTGACAAACTCTCCCCTATCCAGCTCCCTTCTTGACCTAACAGCCTAAATATCCACTCCTAGGAATTTTTTTTCTAGTTTATTCCAATACCTGGAGCCTGACCAATACCCTCATGCCATTTAGTCATTGTTTGTGATCTATAGCTAGGATGAGCATAGCCCCCTAAGCTAGGGGGTTTCTATTTGGCTGAAGTTAATTGTTTCAAGAAGGAAGCAGCTGACATCACTCACAACACCTGTCTGATGAGTGCAACATCCAGGAAAATGGAACCTGGGCAAGGCACCAACAGCCTTCACTTTACCTGATACCCACTAGAGAAACTTACGGTGAGATGCATGGAGTAAAGACACACCGCAGTCTCCATTCTGCTGGTCTAATTGAGCAGCAACTTTTTTATTGCACTCTGAATGTTGCAAAATCATAACCAGAAACTGAAGTTTTGAATTGTTTGTGCATGCTGGATTTCATGCTTATACTTGCTATACAAACATTAAGGCTGTATTGATACAAACTGCACCATACTCCCTTGCATATTAAGTGTCATATTGCAGGGATACCTTCCCTGTTGTTAAAAAAAATCTCAGAATTTCTTTCATTCATCTTACCTAATGCCAGGAAATTCCCACTTAAAGTATTCCCTTCCTGACATATAGAGTAGAAGCCATCTTACCCAATCTTTAATATATAATAGTTGATTGGTTGTTTGAAAATGTTATTTGAAGTAACACAAAAGAAAGGATGTATAAATCTCTTAAACATTTTATTTTAGTTTAAAACATATAAATGTACATTTATTGGTCAATTTGGGGAGAAGATATTTCCTTTGAGTGTGGGGTCTGTGTCCATCTGTCACACACACACAAAATGCATCCAGTTTTATTTTCTCAAAAGTGGAATGAAAAGAGGTCTAATTCAGACATTCCTATATTTTATAAATTTTCCAGACTTTTAGAGTTGCCTTGTCTACTTTAATTGAGCAGCCACTTTTTTTTTAGCAACTCACAACTACTGAAAATTTCAAAAGCATTAATAGAAAAGACACTATATACTCACTCATTCGTTTATTTAGCTTACATAATTATGATGACAATTACAGTGATGTGATAGGTCCTGGGAAAAGTGCAATTAATTCTTGGTAAGCATATGATTCAAAAGAAATAGAGCACAGCATAGCAGAGATTAGCCCCCTAGCCAAATGTGTTTAGCAAGTCAGTATATCTTATCTTGTCTGTTAATCTGTAGAGTAAGTTATTTGGGCGTTGATCTACAGTACTCTTTCCCATCTTGAAAAACGAGGGGCATGTTCTTGCCTGACTTTTATATCAAGTCCCATGAACACTACAAGGGTAACTCCTCCTTAATGTAGAACTCCACCATGGTCTTGTTAATCACATTCTGCCTTATAGTTGTAATTTTCAAACTCATTATTTATTTGCTTATTTATCTAGTTTAGTGTTGAAACATCTTTTTTCATTCAAAATCTTATAAGCAATCATAATAGATTAAAAAGAAAATTCTGATTAAAGAAGTGTCCTCAAGTCTCATTTATTGTGATTCTAATTTGACAAAGAAAGTGGCCCCTGAGGTTGAGTTGTAAGGAATCTAGTTTGAATACCACTAGCTAAAGTGTAGTCTCATTTCATAATTCTTCAAGTTATAGTTCTGCCTACAGAATATTATCTTTTTATAGATTCAAATCTCTTATATCAAAAGTGGGGTTTTTGTTTTTCCTTTAATAAACTGTGAAAGTTGTGAGTTTGGGGGTGGGGGGTGACAGGTTGTTAGAAATCTCCTTTGAGTAATTTCTCACTACTTTTACTTCTACCCTGAACGTAAAAATAATCAGAGAAGAACAACCAGTCTTTTTCTGTTTGAACTTTATACTGCTGTCAACAACAGCTTTCCTTCTAAATTAAGTGTTCTTCTATTAACTCTGGCCTTGAAAGTTCAGTCTAAATGTCATAAAAAATGGTTGCTTTAAGAGTTAGGATCTGTGCACTCTTCAGTGTCCTTTAGGTATAAAGCTAAAAGTGTTTTCTAGCTTTACACTCAGCTGGCCACAATTCTGATTGTAGCAAAATTGGATTATTGCGCCACATAATGAAGATAACAAGGAAGGAACATCTGTGAACTTCTGTTAAAGAATTTGTCGGAGGAGCCAGCATTTGAGAAAGGCTTCTGGCCTTAGAATCACAGAAATTTCAAGTGCTAAAGGGCTTTAGAAATCATTGATTCCCCAGAGGTAGTAAGTGACCTGCCCACACAGCTGGTAAATGGCACAAACTATGAATTGCCTTAGGTCTTTTTTTTTTTTTTATGATTATTTTTAACTCCCCTTGGGTCTTATTTTAGTGTCCTTCCCTCAATGCAAATGGACCTTAACCTTTTGCTTTTTGTGGTTTTCTTTTTGTTGTTGTTCTTGAACTCCTTTGTGAATATAAGGAAAATAAGGGACCAATTCCTGAAAAATATACATGTTCAAACATATACCAGAGATAGCATACATTATCTGATTGAGAATCTCAATTTACTTGTCCATGGATCTAGCTTAAGGAGGAGAGAAGACTTTGTTTTTCTTTGAATTTTGTTCGAATTTCTATGTGTTTCTAATAACTACATATTTTATCTTCGGCATATAATTTTATAAGAAGGTATTATGCTATACATATTTGGGGGGCTACTTTTTAGATAAGTATTATGTTGTCATCCATTTCGGTTTTTATTATTAATCATACATGTAATATACTGAGTTTTCAATTTACGTACAGTAAAATTCACATTTTCCCCCCACAAGTCTGTGAGATATGACAAATCAGTGAGTTGTATAACTATCACCATAGTCAGGATACAAAACAGATTCCTCCCTTCAAAATATTTCTTTACACTACTTAATTTTTATCAGATCCACTCTGTAAACTCTAATCTCTGGCAACAACCTCTCTGTTCTCCATCTCTATAGTTTGTCTATTTCAGCATTTCATTTTAGTGGAATCACACAGTAAGTAATTTTTGACTCATTATTTTCACTTAGCATAATGCATTTGAGAGCTATCCAAGTCATTCTTCTCTTTTCTCTTTCTTTTTTTGCTAGTAATGTGTACTTTTATTTCGTTTCTTTATTTTTTATTGAGGTAACATTGGCTTATAACATTATACAAGGTTCATGTGTACAACAATATATTTTGATTCTGTATATACTACACTGTGCTCACCACCAAAAGTTTTGTTTCCATTTGACACCATACAGTTGACTACGTTTACCCATTCTGCCCTCCCGCTAGGCCCCTTTCCCTCTGGTAACCACTACTCTGTTCTCTGTATCTATGTGTTTATTTTTGTTAGGTTTGGTTTGTTCATTTATTTTGTTTGTTTCACATATGAGTGAAATCATACATTATTTGTCTTTCTCTGTCTGACAAATTATTTAACTTAGAATAATACCCTCAAGGTCCATCTATGTTGTCATCAATGGCAAGATTTCTTTTTTTTCATTCTTTAGGGTTAATACATAGGAGTGGGATTGCTGACTTTAATGGTATGTGCATGCTTAACTTTTTAAGAAATTATGGGGAATTCCCTGGTGGCGCAGTGGTTAAGAATTCACCTGCCAATGCAGGGGACACAGGCTGGAGCCCTGGTCTGGTAAGATATCACATGCCACAGAGCAACTAAGCCCGTGCACCACAATTACTGAGCCCTCGTGCCACAACTACTGAAGCCCACGCACCTCGAGCCCGTGCTTCACAGCAAGAGAAGCTACTGCAATGAGAAGCCCGTGCACCACAACAAAGAGTAGCCCTGCTCGCTGCAGCTAGAGAAAGCCCGCACGCGGCAAAGAAGACCCAATGCAGCCAAAAAATAAATAAATAAATTTATTAAAAAAAAAAAAGAAATAAATTATAGAACTATTTCCCAGAATAGCTCTACCATTTTGCATTCCCATCAACAATGTATGAGTGATCCAGTCTTGAGGGGTTTTTTCTTAATATAAGATTACAATCATTATAATGATTAGTCTTCTTGTATACTTACTCTACACCAGTCACTCTGCAGGTGGAAAGAGCATACTAGATAGAGAACTGAGCCATTCTAGTGAATAACGAATGAATCTGTTGTGCTGTTTCAACGACTATCTGCTTTTGATTTTAACTTTGTTGTTAAAAGGCTGCCACGTTGTTCAACTCTAAATGGCACCAATCACGTCCTAGTCTATAG
Source organism: Globicephala melas (assembly GCF_963455315.2). Lineage (NCBI taxonomy): Eukaryota > Metazoa > Chordata > Mammalia > Artiodactyla > Delphinidae > Globicephala > Globicephala melas. Next base: position 26,014,904 of record NC_083318.1, on the reverse strand, counting down.
AGTTTTACCCTAATCTAATTATTTTTAGGTCTTTAGTGGATACACACATTGAGCAGAATCATCATGTGGCTGTGTTTGTAATTTTCATTAACCTTCTATCATAGTACACTATCAAAGCACGTAAAATAACCAAAAACAGTTCCTAAAACCAATTTTTGAGTCTTTAAAATGTATATATCAGTATGAATTTGTACAGCAGCATAAATTATTTCCCAAAATGTATTTACTAAAATGTTTGTGGTTTATGATATTCATATGTTTAATTTGAGGTATGTAGTATAAGGGAGAATATTTGCTAAGGGAGAAGATTGTAATAACATAATTAAATATTTTTCTCTATTTGTTTACTATTTAGAGATTTTAATACTTTATATTAAAGAGAGAGCTAGTCAATAGATCATTTTCCAAAATTATTTTATCATGGAACCCTTCTTAAAGAATTTCACAGAAAATTTTGAACCTGTAACATAAGGAAATTAGAGAGAACCATTAGAGGAAAACTCATAGTAGCACTTATTCAAGGTGATCAGTTATTATCAACTCAATTTTATGTAGACCATCTGAGAACGGCATTACAAATTGAATGTAAAGTATGAAGTACCTGCAGGAATAAAGTGGATTGCTTAGAACATTTTTATAAAGTTAGGACAGTTGTAGATAGCACCAAATAACAGGTCATAAGCAAATGTCACAAACAATATACAGAATAGTTAGCATCTTAGGAGCACTGGTTTTAGTTGACATTTCTATCAACACTTTCTATTTTCTGTAATGTTTCTGTAGGCTGACAGGAGATAGCTGTTACTTAGAAAGGCAAGGATTTCTGGCCCCTGGAGTGTCTGAGGTGTTAAACGTATTATGCTCAGTTCAGGTGGTAGATTTTAAAAAGAGAGACAGAGTGCAGCAGTGGGAGGCATTCACTCCACTCTAAGATAAAGCCAAAAGCTTCTGCTGTGGAAGACTGAAATGAAAGAAACATTTTTGATGTCTCCATGGATAACCTAATGCTTTTAACTGTGTATTCTTTCTTAGATGCTCTGGGAATGAAAGAGGGAAAAAAATGTTTTTATAGGGTTTTGTTTGTTTATTTGTTCCAACTAGAGATTCAATTATATTTGTGCCTGCAGAAATTTATCACTTTGTATCAGACATTAGACTTAAGGCTGCATGTCATTTAATAATTTCAGCATTCCAGAACCCTCAGCTTTATCTCTTTATCTATCTATCTATCTATCTATCCTCCCGTTGTATTTCTGGCCTTTTATGATGAACCACAATTTCTGAAATTAGAAGAGACAGAAAAACGGGGCCATGTATTGTCACACACAAATTTCTCTCTCTCTGTTTCTCATGCTCTCTCTCTCTCTCTCACACACACACACACACACACACATACACACACAATTTTCATCTAATTAATACTGCTCTTGGGCAGTTAGAGCTATTTCCTAAGGCTTATGGTACATGATAAAAGACTTGATTATAAAACTGAGCAAAGTTAAATTAATTTGTTTTACAACTCCATTCACTGAAAGTAAGTGATAAAACATGTATTTGAAAATGGGGTTGAGGTTAAATTCATAAATTTTCTTTTTGAAGTTGAGGAAACATCCAGACACAAGCTCAGTTCTATATAATAGCTTTACAGGTCAAAACCAGTGTACATTACCTACCCATCTCTCCCCCACTGTTCCTACTGTAATATCAAACCCAAGGGCTTGCTTCTAATTCTTTCACCTTCTTCCTTTGATTATTTAACACTCTAGCTCCTATAAAAATCAATACCAATAATAAGAAGAAATTTAAAAATAAGGAGAAGGATTGGAAGGAGAAACAGCGAGTATAGAGTGCTAAAAACTTGTCTTTCATGGTAGCTAATAGTCTTATTTTTTATCTCTATGAATAACATTCATAATTAAAAATTATTTAATAATATTCAAATTTTAATTAAAAATTTTAGCAAATATTAACCATTATGTATTAACACATACTAACAATATATTCATAATTAAAATTATGATTAATATGTTGGGAAATGGAGGCAGCAAATTTACCTTTAGCCCCTAGTATTTTTCTTATGTTGAAATACAAAGCATGAAGAATATATGTCTCTCTAGCACCAGTTCTTTGAAAAGACAATTAAAATAGGTGAACTGGGCTCCCCTGGTGGCGCAGTTGTTGAGAGTCCGCCTGCCGATGCAGGGGACACGGGTTCATGCCCCGGTCCGGGAGGATCCCACATGCCGCGGAGCGGCTGGGCCCGTGAGCCATGGCCGCTGAGCCTGCGCGTCTGGAGCCTGTGTTCCGCAACGGGAGAGGCCACAATAGTGAGAGGCCCGCAAACAGCAAAAAAAAAAAAAAAAAAAAAAAAGGTAAACTGCTGGCAAAATCATTTAAGGAATAAAAGAGAGAGAAGGCACAAATAACCAAAATTAGGAATGAATGAAGTGCTCTGACTCTGACAGGATAAACATTTGAAAAATAATAGGATATTATTTTTGAACCACTTTATGCCACTAAATTTGAAAATTGAGATAAAATGGCAATTTTCAAAAAAATAATTTGTAGAAGTTAGCCAAAGAAGAAATATAAAACTGAATAAGCCTGATTTTTACAGAGGTCAGCAAAGTGCTCTGCTAAAACTCTTGCAGATAATCGTTGCCATGTAACCCTTTTCTGCTTAATGAGACATAAGCAGAAGTTTGGTGAGTTGTACATTCTATTGGTTTGGACAATTGTATGATATGTATGCACCTTACAGTATCATACAGAATAGATTCACTGCCCTAAAAATCCTCTGAACTCCAACTATTCATCTGTCCCTAACTTCCAGCAACCACTGATCTTTATTACTGTATCCAAAGTTTTGCCTTTTCCAGAATGTCATATAGTTGGAATAATATTGTAAAATATGTAGCCTTCTCAGATTGACTCCTTTCACTTAGTAATATGCATTAAGGTTCCTCCATGTATTTTTATGGCTTAACAACTAATTTCTTTTTAGTATTGAATAATATTCCATTGTCTGGATGAACCACAGTTTATTTATCCATTCACTAACTGAAGGATGTCTTGGTTGCTTCCAAGTTTTGTCAATTTTAAATAAAGCTGCTAAAAAGATCCATGTGAATGTCTTTTTGTACACATAGTTTTCAACTTTTTTGGATAAATAACAAAGAATGTGATTGCTAGATCATAGGAGTATGTTTGGTTTTCTAAGAAACAATCAAACTGTCTTCTAAAGTGGCTGTAGCATTTTGCATTTCCACCAGAAATGAAGGACAGACTTGTTGCTTCACATCCTTGTCAGCATTCAGGGGTATCAGTGTTCCAGATTTTAGCCATTCTAATAGGTATGTAGGGGTATCTCACTGCTGTTTTGATTTGAATTTCCCTGATAACATATGATGTGGAGCATCTTTTCAGATGCTTATTTGCTATCTGTATATTTTCTTTAATGATGTGTCTATTAAGATCATTGGCTCATTTTTTAATAAGATTTTTTATTTTCTTGTTGTTGAGTGTTAAGAGTTCTTTGTATATATTAAATAATAGTCCTTTATCAAATGTATCTTTTGTAAATTTTTTCTCTCAGTCTATGGCTTGTCTTTGCACTCTGTTGACATTTTCTCTCAGAGAGCAGAAGTCCAACTTATCAATTCTTTCTTTTCTGCATCATGACTTCAGTGTTTCTAGGAAGTCATTGACATACCCAAGTTATCTAGATTTCTTCTATGATAAGTTCTAGTTTTACAGTTTTGTGTTTTACATTTAGAGGTGTGATCCATTTTGAGTTAATTTTTGTTAAGGGTGTAAGGTCTGTGTCTAGATTCCTTTTTTTTTTTTTTTTTTTGCATTCAATGTCAATTTGTTCCAATACCATTTGTTGAAGAAACTATCTTTGCTCCAAGGTATTGTCTATGCTCCTTTGTCAAAGATCAGTTGACTATATTTATGTGGGTATTTTGGGGATCTCTACTTTGTTTCCATTGATCTATTTCTCTATTCTTTTGCCAATACCATATTGTTTTGATTACTATAGGTTTATAATATATATGTGTGTGTGTGTGTGTATATATATATATATATATATATGTATATATATATATATATATATATATATATATATAAAAATAAGTCAAAGTCAGATAGTGTCAGTCCTCCAACTTTGTTTCCCTCTTTCTGTATTATGTTGGATTTGGGGTCTTTTTTGCTATCCATATAAACTTTAGAATCAGTTTCTTGATACCTATAAAATAACTTTCTGGGATTTTTGATTGGGATTCATTGAATCTATAGATCAATTTGGGAAGAACTGACATTTTGACAATATTAAATCTTCTATCCATGAACATGGAGTATCTCTCCATTTATATAGTTCTTTGATTTTGTTCGTCTGAGTTTTGTAGTTTTCCTCATACAGATATTGTACATATTTTGTTAGATTTATACCTAAGAATTTCATTTGGGGGTGCAAAGGTAATTGGGTTTGTGTTTTAATTTGAAATTCCACTTGTTCATTGTTAGTATATAACAAAGTGATGGACTTTTGTATATTTATCTTGTATCCTTCAACCTTGCTGTAATTGCTTATTAATTCCAGGAGTTTTTGTTTTTGATTTCTTGGGATTGTCCACATAGATAATCATGTCATCTGGGAACAAAGACAGTTTTATTTCTTCCTTCCCATTTTGTGTGCCTTTTATTTCCTTTTCTGGTTTTATTGCATTAGCTAGAACTTCTAGCATGATGGTGAAAAGTAGTGGTGAGAGGGGACATCCTTGCCTTGTACCTGATCTTAATAGGAAATCTTCAGGTTTCTCACCATTAAATATTGTGTTAGCTGTAGATTTTTTTTGTAGCTATTCTTTGTTGAGGAAGTTCCCCTCTATTCACAGTTACCTAGAGTTTTTATCATGAATGAGTGTTGGATTTTATTGAATGATTTTTCTGCATCTATTGATATGATTGATCATGTGATTTTTCTCCTTTAGCCTGTTGATGTGATATATCACATAAACTGATTTTCAAATGTTTAACCAGCCTTATGTACCTGGGGGAAATATCACTGGGTCATGGTGTATAATTATTTTTAGACATTGTTGAATTCAATTTGTTAATATTTTTGTTGAGGATATTTGCATCTACATTCATAAGAAATATTGGTCTGTAATTTTCTTTTCTTGCAATATTCTCATCTGGTTTTGGTATCAGGGTGATACTAGTGTCATAGAATGAGTTAGGAAGAATTCCACTTGCCTCTATCCTCTGAAAGAGATTGTAGAGAACTGGAATAATTTCTTCCTTAAATATTCGGTAGACTTCACCAGTGGACACATCTGTGACTGGCATTCTCTCTTATGGAAGTTTATTAATTATTGATCCAATTTTTTAATGGATATAGGTCTACTCAGATCGACTATTTCTTCTTTTGTGAGGTTTGGCAAATTATGCCTTTCCAAGAATTGGTCTATTTGATCTAGATGATCAAATGTGTGGGCATGAGTTGTTCATAATATTATTTTATTATCCTTTTCATGTGCAGAAGATCTATAATGAGATCTCTCTTTCACTTCTGATATTAGTAATTTGTGTCCTGTCTCTTTTTTAAAAAAAAATTACTTAGCCTGCTTAGAGGCTTATCAATTTTGTTGATCTTTTTAGAGAACTAGATTCCTATTTTGTTGATATTCTCTACTGATTTCCTGCTTTCAAGTCCATTGATTTCTGCTCTAATTCATGTAATTTCTTTTCTTCCATTTCCTTTGGATGTAATATGCCCTTCTTTTTATAGATGTCTAAGGTGGAAACTTAGATGACTGATTTTAGAGTTTTTTTTCTAATACATGCATTCAATGCTATAAATTTCCCTCTAAGCACTTCATTTACTGCATCACATAAATTTTATTAAGTTGGGTTTTCATTTTCATTTAGTTCAAAGTATTTTTAAATTTCTCTCAAAATTTCTTCTTTGACCCATGTGTTATATAAAAGTATATTGTTAATTCTCCACATATTTTGGGATTTTCCAGTTAACTTACTGTTATTGATTTCTGGTTTAATTCCACTGTGGTCTGAGAGAAGACATTGTATGATTTCTATTCTTTTAAATTTTCTATGATGTGTCTTATGACCCAGAATGTACTATTTTGGTGAATGTTCCAGGTGAGCTTGGGAAGAATGTGTATTCTGGTGTTGTTGAACAAAGTGGTCTATAGACATCACTATATCCAGTTAATTAATATTGTATTCAACCATGTCCTTCCTGATTTTCTACCTGCTGGATCTGTTCATTTCTGATAGAGAGATGTTAAAAATTCCAACTATGATAGTGGATTCATCTATTTCTCTTTGCAATTTCATTAGTGTTTGCCACAAATATTTTGACTCTGTTGTTAGGTGTAAGACACATCATGTCATGTTGGAGAATTGACTCCTTTATTATTATGTAATGCTCTTCTTTTGCCCTCTGATAGCTATTCTTGCTTTGAAGTCTGCTCTCTCTGAAATTAACATAGTTATTCCTTTTTTTTTTAAATTAGTGTTAACATGGTATATTTTTCTCCTTCAATTTACATTTAATCCTACTTTCAAATAATACTATACCACTTTATAGGCAGTGTGAGTACCTTATAATAAAATAATCTTAATTCCTCCATTTCATCTTTTATATCATTTCTGTCATTCATTTTAAGAAACAAGAAAAATCTCAAACAAGCAATCTAAACTTACTCTTAAAGGAAGTAGGAAAAGAACCAGTGAAGCCCAAAGTTAGTAGAAGGAAGTAAATAATAAAGGTCAGAGCAGAAATAAATAAAATAAAGACTGACAAGACAATGGAAAGGATCGGTGAAACTAAGAACTGGTTTTTTGAAAAGATAAACACAATTGACAAACTATTAGGTAGACTCTCAAAGAAAAAAAGAGAAAGGCCCTGATAAATAAAATCAGAAATGAAAGATGAGAAATAATGACACCACAGAAATACAAAAAAAATTGTAAGAGGATATTATAATCAGCTATTTACCAACAAATTAGAAAACCTAGAAGAAATGGACAAATTGTTAGAATCATACAACCTTCCAAGGCTGAATCATGAAGAAATAGAAAATCTGAGTAGACTGATCACTAGTATAGAGATTGAAACTGTAATCAAAAAGCTACCCCAAACGAAGGTCCAGGACTAGATGGCTTCACAGGTGAATTCTACCAAACATTCAAAGAAGATTTAATTCATATCCCTCTCAAACTATTCCAAAAAAATTAAAGAGGAGGAATGCTTCCTAACTCATTTTATGAGGCCATTGTCACCCTGATACCAAAAGCAGATAAAGGCAACACACAAAAAAGAAAATTACAGGCCAATATCTCTGATAAACATAGATGCAAAAATCCTCAACAAAGTATTAGCAAATGGAGTTCAACAATGCATCAAAAGGATCATACACCATGATCAGTGGAATTTATTCCAGGGATGCAAGGATGGTTCAACGTCTGCAAATCAGTCAACATGATATACCAATTTAACAGAATGAAAGACAAAAACCATATATCATCTCAATAGATGCAGAAAAAGCATTTGAAATGATTCAACACCTATGATAAAAACTCTCAATAAAGTGGGTATAGAGGGGAAATACTTCAACATAATAAAGGCCATATATGAAAAACCCACAGCTAATATCATATCCAATGATAAAAATTCAAAGCTATCCCCCTAAGATCAGGAAAAAGGCAAGGATGCCCACTCTCACCACTCTTATTCAACATAGTATTGGAAGTCCTAGCCAGAGCAATTAGGCAAAAAGAAAAAAAAAAAAGAAAAGAAATAAAGAAAAGAAAGAAAAAGAAATAAAATGCATCTAAATTGGAAAGGAAGAAGTAAATCTAGCACTATTTGATTTTATATATAGAAAGCCCTAAAGACTCTACCACAAACAATTAGAAATAATTAACAATTACAGTAAAGATGCAGGATACAAAATTGATATACAAAGGTCTCTTGCATTGCTATACTAGCAGTGAGCTAGCAGAAATAGAAATTAAGAAACAATCTAATTTACAATTGCAGCAAAAATAAAATAGCTAGGAATAAATTTAACCAAGGAGGTGAAAAACCTGTACACTGAAAACCATAAGATTTTGTTGAAAAAAATTGAAGAAAACATGTAACAAATATAAAGACATTCATGCTCATAGATTAGAAGAATTATCATTGTCAAAATGTCCATATTACCTAAAGCAATCTACATATTCAATGCAATCCTTATCAAAATCCCAAGGGCATTTTTCACAGAAATAAGACAAAAAATTCTAAAATTTACATGGAATCACAAAAGATCCTGAATAACAAAAGCAATCTTGAGAAAAAAGAGCAAAGCTGGAGGTATCACACACCCTGATTTCAAACTAAATTGCAAAGCCTTAGCAATCAAAACAACATGGTATTCGTAGAAAAACAGATACATAGATCAAAGGAACAGAACTGGAAGTCCAGAAATAAACCCATGTATATATGAACAATTAATTTATGACAAGGAGCAAAGAACATAGGATGGAGAAAGGATAGGCTCTTCAATAAATAGTATTGGGAAAACTGAATGGCCACATGCAAAAAAAATGATACTAGACCACTATCTCATATCAAACACAAAAATTAACTCAAAATGGATTAAAACTTGAATGTAAGACTTGAGCCATAAAACTCCTAGAAGAAAACATAGGCAGTATGCTCTTTGACATGGTCTTAGGAATATCTTTCTAGATTTGTCTCCCCAGACAAGGGAAACAAAAGAAAAATGAACAGAAGGGATTACATCAAAGCTTCTGTGCAGTAAAGCAAACTACCAGTAAAACAAGAGACAACCTACCAAATGGGAGAAGATAATTACAAATGATATATCTGATAAGGGGTTAATATCCAAAGTATATAAAAAACTCATAAACTTGACAACAAAAAACAAACAACCTGATTTAAAAATGGACAGAGGAGCTGAATAGACATTTTCCAAAGAGGAAATACAGATGACCAATAGACATATGAAAAGATGTTCAACATCACTACAGAAGTAGAAATATAAAGTTGTACACATGAAACTTATATAATGTTATAAATCAATCTTATCTCAACAATAAATTTTTTTAAAAGAATAAGAAAAGTTTTGATTTTACCTTTTCTTATTCTTTTCTTGATGTTCTTTCTTTTTTATGTAGATCTGAGTTTCTATACTATATTTGTGCTCTCTAAAGAACTTTTAAAAAATTGTTTTTTGCAAGGCATGTCTACTGGCAACAAATTCCCTCAATTTTTGTTTATCTGAAAAAGTTTTTATTTTTCCTTCACTTTTGACATAATTTTGCAGGATACAGTATTCTAAATTGGTGGGGTTTTCTCGAAACACTTTAAATATTTCAATCCACTCTTTTCTTGCTTGTATGGTTTCTGAGGAGAAGTCGTATGTACTTTTTCATTCTAGAATTTGTATTTTTTTATAGTTTCCATTCTCTGCATTTATTCTCTATTTACTCATTAAGATCATGTATTCCTTTAGTTCCTTGAACATATTTTCATTTCATTAATGGGATATATTTTTAATGGCTACTTCAAAGCCATTTTTGCTAAATCCAAACTTTGGGTCCCCTTAGAGTTGCTTTTTATTGACTGTTTTTCAGCTTAACTATGGGTAATATTTTCCCATTTCTTTGCATGTCTTGTAATATTTTACTGCATAGTGAAAATTTTGGATAATATCTTTTCAAGTCTTTAGACTGTGTTATCTTCCTTTGAAGAGTGTTTAGTTTTGTATTAGTATTCAATTATTAGCTGATCACTTAAACTTGGTTACACTTGACTCTTCACCTTCTTAAGGCTAATCTGAGAATATCCATTGTGCTGTCCAATCTCTAATTGGCATAGAGTCCTAACAAGTGGTGGCAGTCTCATCTTTTTTCCGTGGAGACAAATGTTGGAGTTTGGAGCATCCAAATAAGTTGAGATTTGAAGTACAGAATCCCAAAGAGGAGGAAACTATTGGGGAATGAGGTCCTGAATCTGTTTGCAATCTCTTCTTACATACAACTCTAAACCTGTAAGCCCAGAGTCGAACTGCAAGAAGCCCAGCAGGTGACAGCAGCCAGGATCCTAAAGGCCTGGGCCAACATTTTCGCAGCCCCTCAGTGATGGAGTTCAAATCCTGTCACGATAAACATCTCAACCTTGCCCTGAATGGGTTTTTTGGAGCAGCCTAAAACAACCCTAGAAGAACACTTAGCAAGATTATAGTGATTTGCCTGCTCTCTACCTGCCAGAAGAAAGATTAACCCTCTTAGGAGGAAGATAACATCTTCCTACATTTTTTAATCCAAAAGGTCCAACATCTAATAAAATGATGTCATGCTAAAATTCAGGACAAAATGATCAAAACCCAGAGAAAAATGGTTAGCTGTAGAAACAGATCCAACAGATATTAGATTTTCAAACAGAAAATTAAAAAAATAAAACTATGATTAATGTTAATATATCTTAAAAATAGAGGAAGGATTGAGAATTCCAATAGATTCCTGGAACCTATGACTGGAAATTATAAGAACTAAAATTAAGAACTCAATCGTTAGGTTTAATAGCAGAATAGACCCATCCAAATAGAAGATTCATGAACTGGAAGACAGGTCAATAGAAATTATCCAGATTGAAGCACAGAGAGGAAAAAAAAAAAAGAAATTTACTGAAAAGAGTGGAAGAAACATGTGAATCATGGTGAAAAGTTCTAAAGTCTACATAATCAGTCTCAAAACAAAAGTAGAGAATGGTACAAAAGCCATATTTGAAAATATGCTAGCCGAAAATTTTCCAAAATTCATCAAAGACCTAAAACCATTGATTGAAGAAGTTCTACAAATCCCATTGCACCTGTGAATAGGTGATGTGAGAGATGTGGGTGAATACACACAAATGTCCTACAAATATAGTCAAGGGTCTCTAATCTATCTAGGTTAGCTAAAACTTTCTAGAGAAGATAAGAAAATAAAGTGAAATTATTAAAACACAATATAATTAAATCAACAAGAACTTATTGAGTATCAATGCTGTGTATATCATGAGCAGATTTTAAAAATCCATTTGAGGATATGATATATACAATGAACACAATATTACAGTTTAAAATTGAGTTTAAGCTTGCAGTATGACAATACTATGCATTGATTTACTAGGAATGAAGACAATGATAGAGATGGTGAGATGTGAATTGTCTTAAAAGGATAGACTAGAGTTGCAATGCATTAAAATAATATGGTATATGAGTCATGATAAAGTAAGTCTTTAATTTTCAAGCAGTGTTCCACAAAACCCTGATATTCTTTGGAAATATTTCAGAGATTTCCTGATGAGAGTGAGGATGAATATTTGGATATAATCTAGAAGAAATTTGAGCTAAACTAAGTAAATTTTATTGCATAATTAGAAGATTTTTGGTATCATACAGTTGATAAGTAAAAATTGTTCTAGGGACAGCAAGGACTCTGGATAAAGAATAATTTGGAAAAGGTTTATGATAGAATATACTCCATCAATATGGTAATTGACTGGTTCAGAGGAAAAAGATGATCATTTGAGAAATTATTGTACTGGGACTACCCAAGGGATTTTAAGAAAATATACCATTAAAATATTTTAAATTCTGTACTGTTTTGTAGCTCCTTGCCCTTTTGCCACAAACCATTAGTTAAAGTCTATTACACGAAAGATTATGTTAGTGATGCTTTGAGAATTAAGGGAGAAATTAAACATATACATCTTTGAGAGTAAAGTGCTATGGAAAGAGTTCAAAAGTTATAAGAAGCAATAGGGTAAGTGCAGCTGAGAATTGAGATCTGAGAGCAGGGATCTGAAATAATAATTACTGAATAAAATCCCCATGGCCCCTACCCACAAATCTTCAGAAGTTTGAGCGAGCTCTAAATTTTCCATAAGAAATGGGATGGAGCTATAAAAATGTAGTCAGCTATTGGGCTTCCCTGGTGGCGCAGTGGTTGAGAGTCCGCCTGCCGATCCAGGGGACACGGGTTCGTGCCCGGGTCCGGGAAGGTCCCACATGCTGCGGAGCGACTGGGCCCGTGAGCCATGGCTGCTGAGCCTGCACGTCCGGAGCCTGTGCTCCGCAACGGGAGAAGCCACAACAGTGAGAGGCCCGCGTACCGCAAAAAAAAAAAAATGTAGTCAGCTATTAAAAGGATAGATGCTTATAAAAGGCTGTGAAATGAAGAACATTTAGTTTACATTTATAATTCCAACATTTAGTAGGCTTGTCAGATAGGGCATAATTTTAAGAGGGCATAACCATTGTCTTTTAGCATATTATATGATTTTGAAATTTCTGGAGTTTAAAAATATTTAACTACAAAGAAATTGTCTCTATATATGGTTTTTCTGGCCTGGTGAAGGAAGTCAGGCAGGCTCTGATTCTGGGTGGATTTTGTGACTCAGGTCATCATTTCTGCAAAGTTTAGCAAGTTTATAGAAGTTACAAAAAATGTATAAGGGATCACATATCCTAATCCTTCATGAATTATAATCTATAAAACACCTTTTATTTTCATCTGAATTCTGAGTTTCTAAAGAGTAATGTAATTTTTTTTAAAGACTAATCATCTAAACTGCAAGCCTTGTTGACTTTGGATTTCTCGGAATGCAGAACTGTGTTTATCTCTAATCTCAGCATCTGGAGCAGAGTCTCCTATATGTTGAATTTATCATCTAAATAAGATAGCAGTGATACAAAAAAAAAGACAGATGGAGGTTTTGTGGAGCCTAAAGCTTTTTGAATTTAGGAGGCCATCCTTATGGAAAGGAATTAAAAATTGCCAGTACAAAATTAAGGAGAGGGATCTGAGAATCCCTAAACTGAAGCTTCACTAGCTTCACGGAAAGCCTGCCCCTAATATAGATATTAATTTTTCTCTTTTAATATGATTTATATCTTCTTCTTCTATTTTGCTTTACTACTTGTTAGTTAGTTCTTATGCATCATAATTTATTTTAGTTTTTTAAGCTTATTATTTTCTCCTGACAGAAAAACAAAAATTAAAGGGTATTTCTCACACTAAAAGTCATAGAACAGAGACAAGTTTTGAATAAAATGGATTAAATACATTTTCAGAGAAGTGATATCTCTAATCAAAAAACTAAGGTCCTATATTTAGATTTAATGTCATCTTTTAAATAGATGCCATATAATACTTTTCTACACTCGATGTCTGTATTTTAAAATGTTTCCTCTCTGAAGACAACGTGATGGCAATATAACCCCAGAAGTCTTAGTTTTGTCTCTAGTTTTGTCTCTAGGTCTATATCCAGGGTAATGCTAAAAGGAGAGCTAATTTCCTTTCTCTCAGATACCAGGCTTACCTGTCAAATAATTTGTCAGCATTTTGCCCAAGGGGATTTCATTTCCTTTTCACTTTACAATAGTTTATAATAGATCAAATTTTTTTAATTTTATTTTTTGTAATACTTTGTAAAAAGTATTGTATTGTCTTTAAGCAAACTGGCACACAGTAAACCAGTCTCAAACCAGGGACCTTCATTAGGACAAAAGATATTCATTGTAATATGTAACTATGGAAACACAAAGATGACAACAATCATTCTTAGTTAGTCTCTCTCTCCCCAAACGCCATGTAGCACCTCTTCTCTAACCACTATCTAAAGTGTATTTTGAACAATTAGGAAGAAAAAAAGCCACATGATAGGGTCAGAGAGACATTAACCACAAAAAGAAATGTAAATTTGAAAGTGACAAGTGTTGTAAAGGAAAGTTCATGGTATTGTAGATCCTATGAAAGATCCAGGAAGATCAGTCAGATGTCAGCTATTTAAAGCAATGCTGATTATGCTAAATTCTGAGGGATCAGGTAGAGTTAACCAGGTGAAGTTCAATGTGGAGAAAGGAGAACAGTAGAATATAAAAATTTCTGAAGTTAGACTAGACCTACAATGATAAAGCTTTTAAGGAATCATGGTCTGGGCCATGCTCAGACATCCTCTCCAAAATAACAGACAAGTTATTACAACTTGTAATTCCTACTACTAAAAATAAATTGTGCAACGATTTGGAGGTTTCCTTGGGTTTTGGAAGGAGCATGTTCTAATATTGGGAATCCTGATAAAGCTAACTTGGATGGGTCCTAGGGAGAGAAAACGTTCTCAGCAGACTCCAGGCATCCTGTCTCTTTGACCATGTGACCCAGATCCCATGATACAAAATGTGTCTATGGTAAAGTCACCATTGTAGGCCCTCAAATGAAAGTTTTAGTACAGATCCTTTGAGTTTGGGACAAGGTCATGCCTTCTGTAACAGAATAGCAACTCTTAGCATTATATCAGGTCCTCATAGCAACAGTGTCTGATCACTGAATTTCAAATGACTATGTGGCTAGAATACCCAGTTATGAGCAAGTACTCTTAGATTCCCCCAAATCAAGTAGGCTCAACATCATCTCCGAGTAAAATGGAAGTGGTACATCTGTTATCAGTTTCAAGAATGTCAAAGGGCACAGGTTAGCTGAATGAATACATGGCCAAGTCCCTCATGATACTCACCTCTATTGCATCACTGCATCAATACCTCTCCCTTGACACAACTCATCTATGGCCTCATGGGAATTTCTTATGACTAGTTGATAAAGGAGAAAAAAGTTCAAGTTGGTGTATAAATTGATCAACCTTTCATGTAGATCAAGAAGAAAATTGTACCATGATGCCACTGTTACTAGAGGTCATTTTTGGAGTGTACATGAAAGATAGTGAAGTGAAATCCTCACTGTGGATAGGGTTTGGGGCAGAGCTTCCAATAATCTCCTTTGTATGCAGATAGAAGTGACCCAAGAATTTACATAGACTCATAAGCATTGGAAAAGTCTTAACCCACTGGTCAGAATCCTGGGATGAGCAAAATTAGAAGATCAAGTATAAGAATATCTGAGGAAGAAGCATGTATATGGACCTGTGATAGTTGGGACAAAGCATGAAGATATTTTTAATCACATGTGGATGCCAATCAGAGGATATCAAAAGAGGTACTAGACAACCAAGTAGATAGGATGACTTGGACTATAAATGTTAGCTCGCCTCTGACCTCAGCCACCACAGCCCAATTTTGGGTTCATGAATGAAGTAAACACAGTAGCAAAGATAGAAGCTATGTCAATAACATGGGCTCCCTCTCACCCTCACCTCTTCCTTCCACTCAGGCTGATCTAGCTATTTCTGCTACTAAGTGTCTGACCTGCTAGCAAAAGAGACCAATGCTGAGCCCCAGTATAGCACGATTCCTCAAGGAGACCTACCAGACACTTAGTGAGAAGTTGATTAAATCATATCCTTCAATTCTAGAAAGGACATCAGTTCATACAGACTGGAATTGATTTATATTCCAGGTATTGATTTTCCTTTCTTGTCTCCAGTACTTCAGCCTGTACCACTATTTAAGGGCCCACAGAATATCTAATCTAAGATGGGATCTAGCTTAACATTTCCTTGGACCAAGGGATTCACTTTTTAGCAAAAGAGTCATGCCAATGAACCACGAACATGGGCTACTGGTACTAACACATACTGGCCATACCATATACAGGTTCTACCACTTACCACACCTATCCAGAACCCACCAGACTCAGAGCGATGCAACAGCTGCCTGAAAGTACAGCTGAGATGTCACCTTGGAGGTGACACCCTGTGTGGATGGTGCACTATCTATCTTTCAAAACTTGACATCTACTTTATACAGTATATGTTATTATCTCAAGTAGTAGAATATATTAATTCTGAAAACCGAGGATGAAAGCAGTAATGGTACTGTGACATTAGTCACAATTTTTACTTGTTATTCCATCATTTAGGTTCTGTAGGTCCAGTGGTCTTGGTTTTGAAAGGGGAATGTTTCACCAAGAAATATAGCAAGAGAGACTTTGGAGTCCTCATGCCAGTAGACCAGGGAGCAAAAAAGGGGATCACTATTCTGGTGGGGGCGATTAGCCTTGCCCATCATGAAGCAGTAAGACAGAGCCAGGGAGGAATGTATTTGGAATTCAGATGATCCACTTGAGCTTTGCAATACTCCCATGCTCAGTTGTTAATATAATTGGGCAAGTACAGCAACCACATCCTCATAAGGGCATGGTAATCTGGAACTCAGAACCCTTGGGGTGAAAGTCACTTCAAACCACCATCCAAGTCACTGTAGGGGAGGAAAAATAATTTTCCTTTGACCCTCCTAGGTTCTTGGCTGAGACCCACCCCCATCTCCCGTGATAAAAGATTAATAAGAGGAAAATAAAAACTGTTTTAATTATGGACAACCATATAAGAGCCCCACAAAGATATGAGACTCAAAAGGCACCCACATGTTTGAGGCCTATATACCATCCTGAGCTAAGAGAAGGGATGGGGCTTTGGGGCTTCAAAGGGGAGAAGGCAATTCATGGGAAGGTGAGAAGAGGAAATTGGTAAACAAAGGTGGTCCTGCCAAGCAGGTAAGTCTCAGGTAAAATGGATATCTCTGGTAACAGCCCTCTTCCTGGTACAGGAGGCTCTTCTAATGTAAATTTCTTTTAAAAGTAGATTTCCCTTACAAAAGATAATTTATACTCCATTTTTAGAGCTTCTCCTGTATCTCGTTTCTTAAAAAAATAATCCATTCAAAATAATCCTTATGCCAAAGAAGCACATTTTGGGTGGCACATTCAGTCACCCTTCATTAACCTAGACTAGCAGAACTTCCAGTCGAAGGGGAGGGGATTCTACAGGACTGACCATAAAGTATGAAATCATGGCAAATATAAATGATTTATTGCTAATACATTACAATACACAATGGTATGGTGACTGACATAACATGGTATGCTCCATGAACATTTACTTGTTAATCATGCAAAATTTCCGTCAGCCGCTGCAAGTGTAGCTCTGATGTGTTGCTCCTCTGATTTTCACTCAGAGGAAAAAACTTGCTCTTTTAGCATACCACAGACGAAGTAAACAAGGTGACTCAATCTGTTACAGGAGAGGCAGAGAGAGAAAGATTCCAGGTTTTATGGCCACTATGTAGCATGGGCAGGAAAGAAAGGAGATTGTCAGTATCACTTACAGCCTCAGGACTAGCTGCAGCTGTTGATGCTATAGCTTGTGCAGCTAACCTCTTCTTGTAAATTTCCCTAACAACATGATGAAGCAGGATATTGGAGAAACTGTGCCTGGATGGAGTGTACTTAACATAGGAAGCAAGTAGGTCTGGGTGGTACAGCAGATGGCCTGTGGTGGATGCTGTTGATACCCCACTCAGATGCCCATCCTCCAATTGCGTTGATTGTTGGCCAGTAATACTTCTCAGCTGCCTCTTTCTCTGGTGAATTGCTCCTGGCTAAAGCCAATTTACCCATCAAGCTAGGAATGACCTCCCCATCCCCCCTTCCTCATGAGGAGGCAGACCTCAGCCAATGACTAACTGACAACAGGGTATAAAAGGTTAGCCCCTTTGCCTCAAAGGGGAAATCATTCAGGTGTGATTTTTGGTTCCAGAACTTTCCTGTGGAATTAAGCTGAACCTAGTCTCTGCTGCAATCACATACTTGTTTAGGTTTTAATCCTTACCTTCTCCTGCCTGCCTCACTCCTCCTGAGGCACTGTCTTCCAATGAATCGCTTGAACTTCTCTGACTCTGCTTCTAGGAAACCCAACCTAAGACAGTTGGTGAGTTTGGTGCTTTTTGTATATTGAGAGAAAAAGGTGTGTTTGTTCTTACTTCTGTCATATTTTATTTATGCTCTCTGGTTTCATAACTTTTTGTTTTTATGTATTTCACTACATTGACCATTTGCTTTACTCTGATGTGTGTGCTCTGATAATCTGGAATACTGTTTTTGTTGTGATGGATAACCATTGTAGATGTTTACACTTAATCCTTCAATTTTGTTAAATAGAATCTATAAACAGTGACAATTTGAATATTTCTTCTTCCCCATCTCCTTTCAATTTTCTTCTTCCATAGTCATCATTTTTATTCTTTACAGTTAGTCCTACAGTTAATTAAATCTATGTTCACAGCCAGCACTATTCCTATATTTTCTGGCTGGCTTCAGTTCTTTCTCTAGTAGTTTCTTCATGAAGGGCTCATGGAAATTATTCTTTTTAGTTTTTTGCAGATTACATGTTTTTTTCTTATCTTTATATTTGAATAAGGGTTTTCATATAAAATTGAGTGGTACTTTTTAAACTTGAACTCTTTCTTTGCTTTCAGCTTTTGTTTTGCAATAAGATTCTTTTCTGCTACTTATTTTGAATGTATTTTTCTCTTTGTCACTGATTTTAGCCTTTTTAAAACATAAGCATTTAAAGTGCTCATCTTTCTTTAAGCACAGCCTCAGACATATTTTGCAAATTTCAATATATTATACTGTCATTTTCATTCAGTTTGAAATATTGTCATTTTCATTTCTTTTATGCCTCATGTTTTACTTGAAGTATTTTGTACAGTTTCCAAGTATTTTTTTTTGGCGGGGGAGGGGGGTTGGTGTTCCTGGATATATGCTGCTGGTTTCTAATTTAATTCCACTGTATTCAGAAAACAAACTCTATATGGTTTCAATTATTATTTATTGAAATAAGAATTGAGTCTTTTTTATGGCCCATCATATAGACCATCTTGGTGAATTTACCACATGCACTCAAAGATCAGTTTTGTAGTTATTGGGTGTGGTATTTTACAACCATCAGTTACCTTGTGGTACCTAGAGTAGTACTCCAAAGAAGTAAACATTACCCCTAGAACCTGTAACTCTTCTGTTTTGTGGGAAAGGGAAGCTACAGATATGATTAGATGGGGAAATGATCTGAATTTCTGGTAGGGTCCAATGGAATTACAAGGGCCTTCATTAGAGGGAGGGAGTAAGGTCAGATGGGAAAAAAGGCAATCTGATGGCTAAATTAGAGAGGCATGTGAATATATTAAGCTGCTGGCTTTGAAGATGCAGGAAGGGGCCATGAGCTAAGGCTAGAAAAGCCGCTAGTAGCTGGAAAAGGTAAGAAAATGGATTTTCTCCTAGAGGCTCTAGAGGAATGTAGCCTTGCCAACACCTTGATTTTTGACCCAGTAAAGCCCATTTTGAACTTTTGATCTCCAAAATTGTAAGATAACAAGTTGTTTTAAGCCATTAAATAATTCGGAGAGTTACAGCAGAAGTAATAGGAAACTAACATATAGGTCAAGTTGATTCATAATATTGTTCAGATCATCTCTTTACTGGGTTTTTGTCTAGTTGTCCTTTCAGTTGCTCAGAGAGGAATGTTAAAATCCCCATGGTTATAGAATTGTCTTCATTCCTTTTAATCCTGAATTTTTGCTTTGTGTAAATTGAGGTTCTCTCATTAGATGCATACATATTTATGGTTGGATTTCCACTACAACCTATGTCTGGAGAAGCAGATCACATCTTGATTGAGTTGTTTTATATATAATTGGATCTTTCCTACCAGTGCATGTTTCTGGGGTCAGCGAGAGATTCGGAGAGAGTTTATCAACAGAATTTGGGGCTTCCACCCTTTAGCTCTCTCCTTTCTGGGATTCCCACTTTCATTTCTAACAGCTGTGGTTGCTCTGAAAGCTTTCCTGTTTTTCACTGGACTGGAAACTTTGGACTGGAAACTTTGTATAAAGTTAATTCATTCGTGCTACCTTTTGCCTAACCTCAGCTAAATGTCAGTTAAAAATGAGTACTTAGGGCTTCCCTGGTGGCGCAGTAGTTGAGAGTCCGCCTGCCGATGCAGGGGACACGGGTTCGTGCCCCGGTCCGGGAAGATCCTACATGCCGCGGAGCGGCTGGGCCCGTGTGCCGTGGCCGCTGAGCCTGCGCGTCCGGAGCCTGTGCTCCGCAACGGGAAAGGCCACAACAGTGAGAGGCCCGCGTACTGCAAAAAAAAAAAAAAAAAAAAAAAAAAAAGTACTTAGCCCATACTGTCCACTTTACAAGCATTGACTCTCCTTCAGAATCTATTAATGGAGCCTAATCACAGGAGTGATAGCCCACCACATAACTAGGTCCCACCTCTGCCCTCAAGGGGAGAAGATTGTATAGGTCATGTACACCAGGGGGTGGGAATACTGGATGGGGGGGTCATCTCAGAATTCTACCTATCATCAGTTGTTATGCAAAATGTAAAGTCAACCTCCTGAATTTTATTATACAAATACCACTCCATTATCAAGAACAAGTCACAGGCTTCATTTCCCTTTCTCCATGTTATCTAAGATAATGGGACATTTAGATGTCCCTACTCTTAAGAGAAAAAATGTGGCATGATTATTAGACTCATTTCATAGGTATTTCACATTTTAGGTGGTCATGGTACTTTTGAGTTTTTCTACAGTTTTTGTTTCTTTCCCCCTACCTCATCCCCAACCACACATCACTGCCCTTCTGTTTTATTGCCCTTTCCTTTTGTTTTCTTCCCTTGTGAATAATATTTATAATACTTACATTTGTAAAGGAAACTTAAATGCTTAGTGTTCTTCACAATCAAATTGGGTTCATTTTATAAAATTGCAAGCATAAAGTTGATTCCATGGATTTCTAAGTTCTTTGGAAAAAGAATTTACTGTGATCTCTAGCTGGAGGTATTCTAAAATTATTTACAACAATTTCCATAATTATCTTTAAGCTCTGAGAAAGCTGCATACAATTTATACTGTTCTTCTTAGGAATGTTTTTGAAAAGACTTAGCACACTGTAGCTTTCATATAGCTTTGGGGGTGTTTACAATGCTGTATTATTGCTCAGGGATCAGCTTTGTGGTACCCAAGTACACAGGACAGAAATCCTCTTCAAGATTGTTTGCTTGTCTGTTTAGAAGCCTTTAAAGATATTGTTCCCAACTAATTCCAGAAGATTAAACAACCTGCTAAGTTCTTAAACCCGAGCTAGTTCACAGTTCCATAACCAGGAAATAAGAAGTGAAATACTTCACTGATTTTTTTTTAACATAAAAATTTTATACTATACCTGCTAAAGTATCTGATAAGGAAAAACAATCCAAATTAGTACAGGAGTGGAAATCCTGACTTTCACAACTATGAACATTGCTTTTGTCAACTAACAAGACAAACAGTTTAGTAACAACTCTGATGTCCTTTACTCAAGGGAAAATCCATGGATTGGGGGAGTGCAGTGCCTCACAAGCACTTCCTGAGAGGTTTGGGGCAAGAGCAAGTTTTATACAGTGTTAGAAGAGGCAACTTGGAAACAGGGCATGATTGACCAGAAGGTCAGGGATTTCCTTATAAGACTAACAGGTCTTATTGTCTAGGGTCAGGTAAGCTAGCTAAAGCTGAGTTGGAAGATTGTGATTAGTTTATGTTAGGTTTTCTTGACAAGGGTTTCCCTAAGTCAGTGCAGACTGACTTAGGTTTAGATTTATGACTTGGGCTAACCTCCATTTGGTGGGTCCTGATATACAAATTCATCACTTTGTTTAGTAGATGCATAGACTTGTATCACTGATACAAGTGACTTAATTTTTCATATGAGAAAACTGAGGCTGTGAAACAAATTAGAGAATTGCAGATCCAGAATTAAACAGTCTTAAGGGATCTTTACTGCCAATTCACCCTCTTTCCTCAAAATATATCTATATGGTTATATATAAATAACTTTTAATAAACTGAATTGCTAAAAACAATACTTTAAAAAAAACCCATCCTGTTGTAAAATGAATAACCACTCTAATTCATAATTAGATTTATTGAAAGTAGAGTATAACAAATTTTACCTACTACCATGTTTCTTCAGATGTTTCAATTGGGAAAATAGGAGCTGCAATATTAAGTCAACAAATGTACTTGAATTTTGCTTGAGCTATATAATCCTCTCTTCCCTCAAGGGTCTTTCCCCACTACCAGGCCCTTTATCTTCTGACGCAGCTAGCCTTTCTCGGAAGTATTGGTTGATCTATACTCTTTCTGGCATGGTGCATAAACAATTGATGTTTAATTGAATTCCAAGAGCATTCAGTTGGGGGGGGGTCACTTAAACCTGAGCTTTTTAATGCGGCAGATGAGGTGGAGAGATAGAGGGGGTGATCCTTACTGTTACTCTCCTAAGGCATTACTTAAACTCCTAAATAAGTTTTTTGTTTGTTTCTTTCTTTCTTTGCCTATTTATCTGAGAAAGTAATCCTAGACTAATTTTGAGACGTGGTGGCAAAATGCTGGCAAAATACCTAAGATATGCACAAAATGCTTGAATATTTTCAAAAACATATTTAATCTGTACAGAGATTTGATTCTGTTCCTAACACTCAGTAAGCACTCAGAACATGTGCTGAAAATTACACATATGTAGTTGAACTGCTTTTTTCTGTAAAATTAAATTTAGAGGATGAGATGTCTTGGGTAAAGGAAAGTATATGGAGGCAGAACAATCATTCATATTCCTGCTTGGCTCCTTAGCAGTTCTGTGTGTCTGTGGTTAAATTATGCTGAGTTTTCAGTTTTTCCTTAAATAAAAAGAGATACTAAATATAATTACCTAATTTGGTGATATTAAACAAGAAAAATATATGTAAAATATCTGAAATATAGAAGATTTTTTTAAAATTATAGATATTTTTATAGACAGTGTTCCCTTTTGGGTCTTACATGTTCTAATTTTTTAATAATTTATAGATTAATGATTCTATGAATTTAAATTATGTATTAACTAATTTTTATTCTTGTCTATACTAAAAGATGACAAACCAATTTCTAATTAAGAACAGTAGTCATTCACTTGCCCAAAATAACTGGAGAGTACACATCTTTGAATATAGTTTTATGTCTGTAACAGTAAATCTATACTGTCCAATTTTCAAGTTAGGATTTTATTACTATCATAATTCTTATTTTCTATTCTTTCCAATCTCTAAGCAATATTTTGAGTGAAATATTTTAAAAATGAATGTGTTGAGGACAGTTACAGATGTTTGACAAAGATATGACTAAAGAATCATTAGCCTCTTTCATTAACATAGACAGATATTCCACAAAAGAGTTCCTTTGCAAAACAGTTCCTTTGCTTGGAGTTTAGGAGGGAGATACTGGTACAGTTAAATGATTCTTAAATAATTGTTTTAATAATAAGTTAAAATCCTCTAAAACTCTTTTTAAAAATCTACTTGTAGAAACCAACATCTGAAAAAGATACATTTGAAGTTGGCCATCTTAATCACGGAATTCATTGAACACCATTAGTTACTTCTGTGTTAGATGCTGGGAGAAATACAGAATAAATTTGTGTTCCAGGTCATAAAATTACATAATCTAATTGACGAAACCAGTAGGACATACATGAAAAAATGCTTAAAAATGTAAAATTGTTTATAAATAACTCTTAAATTCTGTGCTAGAAATTCTGTAACTTAGGCATATAGCAAAGAACATCTAAGTGATTAAGTGAAGAAGTTGAGGGAGTGAGATTTTCCACGGAGGCCTGAATGTCTGGTGGACAGTAACGCCTGTGAGAAGTTTTGGAGAGGGGATTTTTTTCTTTTGCCCCAGGATGTTTTGATGGAGACATTGTATCTATTGGAATAAATACATCAGACAGGAATGAAGGGTTGAAGTTCAATGAGAATTTTAAACTAAAGATTTAGACCTAGGAGTCATCACCATTGAGTCTGAAAGATGAACATAACTGTAGTTTCCATAAAAATAAATCAAGTTAACATAAACTTTTTAAATGGGTATGATCCTAAATTTCACGTTTAGAATGTTTAAGTTATAGTTTGGTCAAACCATGATGTATTATCTTAGTCTTCTCTGCCTACTATAACAAAATACCATAGAGTGGGTGACTTAAATAACAGATATTTATTTCTCATAATTCTAAAAGCTGGGAAGTCCAAGATAAAGGTGCTTGCAGATTTGGTTCTTGGTGAGGACCTTCCTCCTGGCTTACAGACTACCACCTTCTCAACGTGTCTTTATGTGGTGGAGAGAGATTTTGTCTAAGGATACTACTCCTCATGACCTCATCTAAAGCTAACTACTTCCCAAAAGCCCTGCCTCTAAATACCATCAGATTGGGAGTTTGGGCTTCAATATGAATTTGGAGGGAACATGAACATTCAATAATATGTGTGAAAGGATGGTGGACTCATCATCTGTGCAACTTGACAGGCTCCAAGTTATGTAGACAATATGCTCTTTGTGCATAGTTATACAAGGATGAAGAAGAATCAAAGGTTTCCAGTATGAGATAAGTTTTATCTAGAATAAGATAAACTGTGAACTTTGAGTCAAGACATAATAGCCAAAAATATTTGAAGTTTTAGTTGCAGATTCTATAACCCCTACTGCTAATGGAACTTCTGTAATATTTTCCTACCAAATAGTTAGGGGTTTTACTTATGGAGCAGAACACATTGAGAGGCAAAGGAGGCAATAACTTAACACAAATCTGAGCTTACTCCAGTGAGTGCTGTGAACCAGTGGGTCAGCAGGGACCTAATTCCCTGATGTGGGTGAAGGCAACTCCTCAACTACCTCATATCAAGCTGACTGAGTGAGGCCTTAAAAGATCCTCCCCAGCTTAGTGGCCTGGAGGTCAATGTCCTCAGTGGGGCCTGGTTTAGGGAGGAAGTGAGAAAATACACAACTTCCAAGAACATATAGATTGCAAATGTGTAACAGACCTAACCCTGATTCATTCATTTCTCTTATTGGGTTCAGTCAACTTTTGAGTATTTTATTCATTTACATTTTCTAATCAGGGTAAGGAGAGAATTAGGAAGATTATATAAGTATGAAAAGCTATAGCTTTAAAAAACGGTTTCTGTTTCTGAATAATGTTACTCAAAAGAATTTCTTCTGATGTGATGCACACAATTCCTTAAAAAATAATGGAATATCTGTCAAACTGCGAATTTTTTTCTTGGCTGGAATTTAGTGTAGGGTGCAATGCCCTTTTCATCTCCACCAAGGAAAATATATTAAAATGAGTACTTTTTTCTTTTAAACTTTGAGCTTGACAAAATGTGTTTTTAAAACAAAAAAACCCAAAAAACCTTCCTAAAGTGTGGTAAAAATCAGTGTATGCTAGAATGTAGATCTTGGGAAGTGTACAATTTATTCTGTGGTAATATTCGCTATTCTATAAATCTTGGCCATTTACTTAGGCAGTGTTATGAATGCTATCTACTGTGGGTGTCTAAAGAATGTTCTGTGTTAGAAGCCAGATAATCTCATTTTGATTCAATTTAAGTTATTCTTGGGATTACCCCAAACCAGTAGGAGAACAAAGAATTATAAGTATAATCCTAGAAATATTTAACAATGATTGTAAGAAATATATATCTTCAAGTGCGTGAAGAAACATCACACTATCTTAGATATGTGAGCATAACAGGGCATGGGATGAAGCCTGCAAAATATTTTTATTGTGTCCTCTGCATTGCTTCCACCTCTGCATTTACTAGAAGTACACCTTAGACTAAGTCCATCTCACATTAAATAAGCTAAATTATATTAAGTACTTAACCCAGTAATTGATCTATAGTTGGCAATCAATAAATGTCATTTTTCTTCTCTCATATTTATGTAATGTGGTCAACTCAGCTGTTTTAAATATATAATCATATTTGTACAACATTGAAGACATGGAATAAATTTTATTTACAGTAACAATTTTAAAAAATAAGGAACTCTGAGTAACATAAACATTAAAATATGACATCAAAATGAAGCAACCAGCAACAGAGTTTAAAAACTCAACAGCAATTAAATATGAGAATATTCTTTAAAGATTCAAACAGTAGGGCTTCCCTGGTGGCGCAGTGGTTGGGAGTCTGCCTGCTGATGCAGGGGACACAGGTTTGTGCCCCGGTCCGGGAGGATCCCACGTGCCGCGGAGCCGCTGGGCCCGTGAGCCATGGCCGCTGAGCCTGCGCGTCCAGAGCCTGTGCTCCGCAACGGGAGAGGCCACAGCAGTGAGAGGCCCGCGTACCGCAAAGAAAAAAAAACAAAAACAGTAACAATTTCCAACAAAAATTTAATGTGGTTTTAAAGAAACTGCTAATATTGGACCCAGAATTCCTTCTTATGAAAGGAAAGCTGTACAGATGATGATATGGGTGGCTAGGTTCAAAATTGCTGCTGAAACATGATTCCTGACGCAGTAGGTGGTGAGAGGGTCTTCTGAAAATAGAGACAAGCCACTTTTCACAAAAGTTGGAAACTACAGGGGTAGCTAGTGTAGAGCAAGATAATGAACATCTTGCTAATGCTTGGCCCACACACATTTTCAGCTTACTTGTGCAAGACAGAAATATAGGCTGTAATTGTTTCTATTGCCTATGCTTTTCACAACGATCTGAGAGGTGAGTTCAGCTTACCCATATATAGATATTTTCCTATCTGTTCATTATTTGAAGACTAATGCCACAATTACACTTTAAATTTGTGAAATATCAACCAGTTTTGTCTTTTAATGCAATAAAATCATTTTTGAAATCTAATGGTTTCAAAAACAACTTGCATCAACCTTTAAAAAATAGTTTCAAACTCAACGTTCACTTAATGAAATCATGCATCCTTCATGGCATGGGATGTTCACTCATTCCCAAAACACCCCAAAGTGAGAAACAAAATGCACTTATCACATTTCTCTCCTGTGGATGACAGGTGAGGCTGGGAGCCTCCAGGGTTCCTGTGGGGTGGCTATTGCTCTCTCCTTAAAAGGGAGTTTTTGTAGTGACCACAGGAGTCCTAAACATTCTGCCAAATAAAAGTTCTTGCTCTTTGTCACAAAAGGGGTTTTTAAGATAACCAGGATGGCTTCTGAGTAGTCATCTGTTGCCAGGAAAAATTTGGGGAGGAGGTCTACAGGGTGTGTAACCCATCTCTGATTAGTTGGTGGTGAGGCAACAGGATGGTGTCCCAGGAATCTCAATCATCAGCCTTCTGGTTTTAAATAGCCTAGGGTCCACGTGCCTGTGCACAGCCTGAAGTTACCATCTTCCACCTGAGTGGGGACCTTAGTTCCTGTAGAAGAGCTCAGAGCTATGTACCAGATTGTTAGGTATATTCCTTCAGGAGGAACCAGGATGCTGCCTCATCACTGCGCTACTGTTTCTTGACTGCCTTTCCTTTGTTTCTGCATTCCCTCACTCTAATTAGTAACTATTTGATTCTGCCCTTTGGAACTCAGGAAATGTCTAGGAGGCTGAATCCTTTTTCCTACAAGCAAGAAATGGGGAACACAGAAAGACTTTGCACTTGGGAGGGTCCCACAGGGTCCTGCTAGGTTTCAATTCCCCGTTTACTTTGGTACTTAATCTTGAGGGGAACAGGTGTTGGACAAGAAAGAGAGTAACATTTTGGTTGGAGAGGTTAATCAGACTCGGCAGAGGAACTCTGTTTTAGGGGGATTTGGTTTCAGAGCCAATTGTAATTGAAAGGAGTGAAGAACTATCAACCAGTGGTGGGCCATTCCTCAGCATTGACAATGACATCATTGAGAAAAAAAGAAGAATGTGATACAGGAACAACAGGTAGTTACTGAGATATTTTGACTTGGCAATAATAAGGGATAATAGAGAATATTCTCTCATTTTCTCTACCTATCCAGCAGGAAACCACATCTTTTATGTAAGATCATATGTATAATTTTCATCCTTAAATGCATACAAGTGCTTGAAAATAAATATTCTGTTCTTAACGGTTTGTTTAATATCTTGGAAAAAGAAAACTCAACCTAATAACCCTTTTGTTAGTCTAATATTCTAAAGTGACTCAACTGATAAATGTTTTGAACTTCAAGGAAAATTAGCTCTTTGGCAATAAAGTAGAACTGGTTAATCCAAAAGAGATATATGTCTTAAAGAATAAAACTTTGATTTAGGAAATTTGAGAATGTTTAAAGATAATTATGATTTACATAATTTTCATTCAGTTAGTAATTTACATTATTTTCATTCAATATTATGTCCACTTATACTGTGAAATGGAGTTTATATATAGTTGTTCTCATTATTCATGGTTATGTTTTATAACGTTGCAAGAAACACTGAATTAGCAAACCACTGCTCCTAGGGGAAAGACAGGGTTAGGTTCCTACAAATCTCTGTACACATTTTTGTCAATGAATCATTACATAAATTTGTTTTAAGGCATCTTTAAATATAAACACACATTACATATCATATATTATATATATAGTTGATTCATTAACTTTAAACTCATGATCAACAGCACTTTAACTCATACCTGAATGAAGCTTAGCTAACACATGTATTTTTTCCATGAGGTGCATTATAATTATAGCCTTCTTGCACAGAGGAATGCTACACAGCACTTTAGCACTAACTAGGGGGCCATTTTTCACAACAAAGGTTACCAACAAAAGCCCAGAAATGCAGAAAACATGCCACTAAACAGAATGCAGAAAGGACACTTGAGAGGTAAAACAGGAAGGCCATCACCTTGTTTGATCTCACCTAGGAGCAAGCACATTGGATGACTCAAGTATTTGTGCAGGTCCCTGAATATGTGAGAAAATGCCATGAGTATTGATTTTGGGGTTACAAATTTTAGTGAGAAGACCAAATTACAAATATGGAATCCATGAATAATAAAGATTGACTGTGTATATATATGTGTGTGTAACATATATATACACATATATGTATGTATGAGTGTATATATATATATATATGTATATATATAATTTTTTTTTCTATAAACCTGTTTAAGATTCTTTGGCCTACCAAGTCCTTGCAGGTCCTTCTATGTTTTTTTCCACCAAATATCTCAATGAATGGCTCTCCATCTACCCAAATCAATGACTGGAAGTAATCCTTGACTTTATCCACAGCTTTGAGTGCAATTACTCATCAAATATTTGTTGGGCTACTTTTAGTTGTATGGCACAAAATCAATAAATTATTTTGAGCATGAGTGTAATTTATTAGAAGGATTCTGGCATCACTTATGGAACTCGAGGCAAGAATCAGTGTGAGCTTCCATATGGAACTGTAACCAAACTTGAGTGTCTTTAGGTTCTTCTTTTGTTTCTACTTCTGTCTGCACATTCATATCATTCTTGTCCCTCATTAGCTTCCTCTCCTACATAACAGAACATAACCACCGATATTTGTTGAATGAACAAAATGTGTGGGAGAATATAGATACAGTTTTCCCTCCAGATAATATTCACAAATCCAAGGAGTATAAATTTTGATTACTGGAAAGGGTCAAACTACTGCTGAATAAACTTTCTGGAACTGTTTTTAATCAAACAGCATAAACTTTTATTCTATGAATATTGCCATGAAGTTTTTTTTGGTAACTATAGTAATGGCCATTTGTACCCAGCTGTTACCCTGAAAGAATAATTTACGGGGCAGTAGTCATACAAAGCAGTAGTTAAAAGTGCTTTAACATACAGGGGTACATCTGCTACACATACCTGCCAGACACACCGTTACATATCTACCCACCACATCTTAGTTTTTCAAATTATAAGATGTATTACTGCAACTCTAAAATTAAAATAACAACAACAAACTTTATTAGCTTGGGTGCTTTTAGCTTGAGTGATTTCTAACAATTAAAATATAACTCAGAAGAATATTTTTTTCTCTAATATAACCTGGAAAGTCAAGGTATAATTATCCAAGCTTTTTATTTCAAAAAAGATTATTATTAAAATCACCTTAGCTTAAAATTACTTTTATTTGAAGACCAACACCTAAAATAGTATATGGAAAAGTTCTGAAATTAAAAGTACACTTTAGGTATAACCTTAATAATAGCATTATATTTATTAATATATCAAAAGTGGAATATATTTATAGAGCATTTTGCAGGTGAATGGATGTAATTATGCTTTTTTTTTTTTTTTTTGCGGTACGCGGGCCTCTCACTGTTGTGGCCTCTCCCGTTGCGGAGCACAGGCTCCAGACGCCCAGGCTCAGCGGCCATGGCTCACGGGCCCAGCTGCTCCACTGCATGTGGGATCTTCCCGGACTGGGGCACGAACCCGTGTCCCCTGCATCGGCAGGCAGACTCTCAACCACTGCGCCACCAGGGAAGCCCCTAATTATGCATTTTTCTAAAGTTTAATCACATTGGAAAACCACACATATAATTCAGTTTTTGCATTATTTGTGTCTAATTTTTTAAATATGTATATATATCACAGGTTAGCTGTTATTATCACAGGATTCCCTCTTATAGATTATGCTCCCAGACCATAATAGGTATGTGTTAAAGGAAACAACTAATGTAAATATTAAAATATGAATATATTTCCTATAAACATACATATAAACAGGGTTCCACTTAGTAAATAGTTTCGAAATAACCATACAACTGACCACTTATTCTACCCATTTACATAGATAAATTATTGGTTATTAAAAAGTTCAAATCAATAGTTGTCCATGTGTAAAATTTACCACACCCGTCTTCCCCTCATTCTGAGCTACTCATCTTAATGCCTAAAATTCAGTAATTATAATTGAGGTTTATGTGTCATAACAACTAGCCTTTTGCTACCACTCATAAAGACAAACAAAACCCAGAATTTTTACATCTTTTTTCTTTCTAATACTTTGAGGTCTTCACACCAACATTTTTGCCACTGGGTTACATGTTTTGAAATTAATCTTCCTCATGGGTAACTTACTCCAGTCATCTTAAGTACAGGTGCCAAATTTTGGTGGATTTAGGAAGAGATTTCTACCAAATGAGATCTTAAGCACTGCTTGCAACTGCCAGAGATTTTTGTACTTTCCCAGGAATGTCTTTGTTGTGAATTGAAATTCTGCAGCCAAAGTCAAGATTTCAAATGCAGGGGAAAACAGATAAGAGAGAGGAAGGGCAAATAATTCTCCCTGACAAGCACTCAGTTAGCATCTTAATGGGGTGTCTACACTCCTGAGAAGTTGTACTGATGCACGGTCTATCTTCTAAGAGCAGGAAGTCTAGAGTTTTCTTTTTTCCTTTTGTAAGAGGCTCTAGGTTCTTTTCCTGCAGTAAGGACTGAATGCACAAGTAGTATTTAGACAACATCCTGACAGATGAATCCCCTCTGCTGCTCAAAATCCACTGGAATCATTAGAAATAACTGTCAGCCTAAGTAGAGAATTAAGTGAAACAAACCTACTGGGAAGTGTTTGTTGTTACTGTGCTTTATTTTTTTTTACTGGAGTATAATTGCTTTACAATGTTGTGTTAGTTTCTGTTGTACAGCAAAGTGAATCAGCCACACATATACATATAAGCCCTCTTCCTTGGATTTCCTTCTCATTTAGGTCACAACAGAGCATTGAGTAGAGTTCCCTGTGCTATACAGTCTGTTCTTCTTAGTTACCTATTTTACACATAGTGGTGTATATATGTCCATCCCAATCTCCCAGTCCATCCCACCCCCCTTTTTCCCCCCTTGGTATCCATACATTTGTTCTCTATCTGTGTCTCTATTTCTGCTCTGTAAATAAGTTCAACTATACCATTTTTCTAGATTCCACATATATGTGTTAATATACGATATTTGTTTTTCTCTTTTGGACTTACTCTGTATGACAGTCTCTAGGTCCATCCACATCTCTACAAATGACTCAATTTTGTTCCTTTTTATGACTGAGTAATATTCCATTGTATGTATGTACCACATCTTCTTTATCCATTCCTCTGTTGATGGACATTTAGGTTGCTTCCATGTCCTGGCTATTGTAAATAGTGCTGCAATGAACATTGGCGTGCATGTATCTTTTGGAATTATGGTTTTCTCTAGGTATATGCCCAGGAGTGGGATTGTTGGGTCATATGTTAGTTCAATTTTTAGTTTTTTAAGGAACCTCCATACTGTTCTCCGTTACTGTGTTTTAGATCTATTACATTTTTCTTGTCCTTTCACTTGCACAATATCCTAGATGAGTAACAACTTGACTGAGAAAATTGAAGCAAAGGAGTTTCGAGTCTTCCACCACTATATCAACCTACCTACTTGTGTAAATGTTCCTCAACTCAAGCTTCTCTTCTGGTTTTATGAAACAACTTTCTGAGCATCTATCTAGCATCCCAGCCCCTATCTCCCATTCAAGGTCATTGCTCCAGCAATTATCCCTTCTCTTTCTTGCATCTTTTTTTTTCCCCCTCTCTAAAGCATGATACCATCAGCATACAGACATACTGTTATTTTTCTCATCCTAAAACAAATAGCAAAAAGACCCCCAAATGAACCTCTTTTGTTTCCACTCTATCTTCCAGCTCCTGTACCATTTCTCTCATAAATGAAGCAAAACTCCCTTGAAAAGATTCTCCATACTCACTGCTTCTCCAAATGTCTTCCTCCTATTCTCTCTTTAACATATTTCGTTGAATTTTTTGTCCCCACTGCTACATCAGAACAATTACCAAAATCATAATAAATTATTCCTCTCCCCATCTTAGGTTCTCAGCTGTGGCTCTATAATAAAAGAACAATTAACAAGAGAAAATGTTTATTAACATGGGCATCATTTCTGTATCTTATGGGAGTACCCAGAAATGAGTAACTCAAAGAAGTGGCTTAGAATTCAGGCTATTCAAGCTACAAAGACAATAAAGTTGTAGAGAAATGACAGCACAAAGGAAAGTTACTTTAGGCTTCCAAGGGTGGCAAAATGTGGGAAAGCAAATATATGGGAAACTGACTAGATAGAGGCTAGTTAGTAAAGTTTGTCACGTAGAGTCCTCTGGCAGTCTCCAGCATAAGGGTCTCAAGCTGTCTCCAGTGATTAACTTGTATCCTTCCTGGTAGGGGAGGATGGATGCCTTTGAAAATTTATGTGCTGCTTTTAGGCAAATAGGTTGGGGGCAGAGAGCTTTTCTTGTATCTGCTTTTTATTTGCCTTCAGCTCAAAATAATCCTTATGTCAAAGTGGCATATTGTGGGGTGGCATTCTGGTTTCCTTCAACCTCCACATTGCTAAACCCTATAATCACTACTCAATATTCAACTTTCTTGATCTGTCAGTAGTAACTGACACAACTGGATCTCTCCCTCCTCCTTTTAATACTTCCTTCACTTTGCCTCCAGTACATCACATTCACCTGCTTTTGCCTTCTCAGTGTCTTTGCTGGTTTCTGTTTTTCTCTAGGGCATTTTTTTTTTTTTTTTTTGGTGGTGGTACGCGGGCCTCTCACTGTTGTGGCCTCTCCCGTTGCGGAGCACAGGCTCCGGACACGCAGGCTCAGCGGCCATGGCCCACGGGCCCAGCCGCTCTGCGGCATGTGGGATCCTCGCGGACCGGGGCACGAACCCGCGTCCCCTGCATCGGCAGGCGGACTCTCAATCACTGCGCCACCAGGGAAGCCCTCTCTAGGGCATGTTAATGAGAGATTAGAGCCTCTTTTATCTATCTTCACTCACTCCTCTTGTAATCTTTTCCAGTCTCATGGTTTAAAATACCATCTATAAGCTGATGACTTGCAAATTAATAGCTCTACCTTAAACCTCTCCCTGAATTTCAGATCATCTGCCTACCTGACATCTTCATTTGAATGTTCAGTAAGCATCTAGAACTCACCATGTTCACACTTAGTTCCTAGTATTTCCCCAAAACCCTGCTCCTTCTGCAGTTCTCACCATCAAAATTTATAGTAATTCCGTACCTTTAGTTGCAAAGGCCAAAAAGCTTGATATTAAGTCCTTTGTCCTTTTCACCCCAAATTTGAGGCAAATTCTACTGACTCCACCACCAAAATTATCCATAAATCACCAACTTCTCTCTACCACTACCATGGTCTAACCACTATTTCTCACCTGTATTCCAATAGCCTCCTAACTGTCCTCCTTGCTTCTACCTTTGACCCATCCCACCTTAAGCCCTATAGTTAATTCTCAAGAAAGTAGCCAGGATTCTGTCAAAACAAGTAAGTCCAATCATGTTATTCCAACGCTGGAAAGCCAATAATGGCTTGTCATTTCACTTGGAGTAAATGCCAAAGTCTTTAATATGACTTACAAGACCTCATCTGACTCTCCCTGCCTTTCCTCTGTGGTCTCTTCCGGTTCCTCCCTACTTCACTCTGCTCAGCTGTACTGGCTTCATCATTGATGTTTTAAGCAACCACCCATGACAGAGCCTTTGCTCTTGATAGACTTTCTGCCCACAACGCTCTTTACTGAGACAGCTATATGGTCCACTCCCTTATTTCATTCAGGTCTCTAGAGTTGCTGCTCCAGAAGACCTTGACTGACCACTCTAAATATTAATATTCCTCTAGCCCATCTGCACTCCCTATTCTCTCGCTGCTCTATTTTTCTCAGTGTTTACCACTATATTTATTTATCTTGCTTGTTGTATGATTTCTCCATAGAATGTAATTGAGGGGAGGAATTTTTCTATTTCCTATAATGCCTGGCATGTTATAGTCAATAACAATTTTATTATAATCATGACATTTATTATTATATATTAATATTTTATATAATATATAAATGAATGATTTTTGCGACTACTTTGTGCACATGGTATAGAGAATGACAGCTTGGTCCATAACCAATGTAATGTCTCTAATCAGATAAGTTTGCCTGCTCACATTCTCTGATGCAAAACCCTGGGTCAAGTAAATAAAAATGTTATATTCACATAGCAATATTAAGATACAATGAGGTAAATGGTGGTAATTGATAACAGCTTTTGTTAATTTAAACAAGGAGGCCATTAGACTGAGGTGTGGTTTTACTGCCATGGTGGTCTGTATGAGCAAACCCAAATCGAAGCCTGTAAACCCCTCCAGGTCACGGAATCAAAACGCCAACCGGTCACGAACAGCCAGCTTGGCTTTAAGCTATAGCCAATCAAATTTCCTTTCTTTGCTTCCACACTCTCTCTATGTTAGCCCTGCCTTGGGCTCCTATCAGTGGGGTGATCCTAGCCACTTCCAGTTTGGTGCTTCCAGAGTCAAATCGATTTTTGCTCAAATAAACTCAAAAATTTTTAATATACCTTAGTTTATCTCTTAATACCTGGTTACATACAGTTGGAATACATTGTCACCAAAATCAATCTGAATGCATTTTGGGGAAATTTTTACATTTAAATGTGTGAATATTATGATCCTGATTCAGGTAGCCTGTGTAGAGTTCCCTGAGGAGCCCCCCTGTAATAAAAGACAGATTAACAAGAGAAAAACAGATTATTAACATGTATACCTCATGTTTGCATGGGAGATACCCAGGGAAAATGAGTACATTCTCTGAAATGGGCCCAGGCCACCACCTTAAATACCATCTTCAGCTAAAGACAAAACTGTTTGGGGGGAGAGGTGTTGGGTAGGAGGCCAGTTAAGAGAGCTTATCAGGAAAAGCACAGTAAACAAGGGTAAGGTTGTTATGTAGATTTAAGTGGGTGCCTTCTTACTGCTAGGAGTGATCTTAGTTCCTTGACTAGGGATTGAACCCCAGCCCTTGGCCGTGAGAGCACAGAGTTCTAAACACTGGACTGCCAGGGAATACCCTGATAGGAGTTTCTTGTGATTTAGTCATGTTTCTCTTCTTGGTACAGAGGGAGACAGACTTACAAATGAATATTTCCCATATAAATGTAAATTTCCCTTACAAAAAGGATAACTAGTTCTGTTCTCAGAGGTCTCCTGTATCTGCATTTTCTCAAAAAATAATCTCAAAATAATCCTTACGCCAAAGAGGCATCTTTGGGGATGGTACGTTCTGCTTCCCTTCACCTAAGTGACCGAAAGTTGAACGTACTGAATACAATTCAATTCTCTTAAAGCCTTGTAATGTAGTTGTTTTATAGGGTGAACTTACCTAATGTTATTGCTTAAGACTTGCTGCATTTAGCCCCTTTGAATCTTGGTCCAGTATTATCCTGCTACCTGCTTATCACCTTACTTTCTGTCTTCTCTCTTCTGCCCATGTTAAAGACGCCAGAGGGAAGCATTTCCCCCTGTCCTTTTACCAGCTTATCCCATTTCCCTCTGGAGGTCATCCCTATATCTGCCAAAGCACACAGTAGCCTATTTAGTTTTTACATTGTACACACTCCTCGTCCTAGTACCATACCCCCTCATGACCCTAGCATTATGTGGTATTGGGGTCTAGTTGAAAGTTCCATTATTCTTGAACAGGACCAATAAAACAGGCTACATTTTCTTTCTTTGGAGATTAAAATTTTAAGTTTTGCTTTATAAATAAAAAGCACTTGATAGCTTAGAGTGTTTGATAATGCATTCCCTCACTGAAGAATAACCAATGAGTACAATTACAATAATTGTAATTTTAATATAGTATTAAATATATAATATACATTAATATGTAATATATTTATATATATTATATATTTAATATATAATATACATTAATATATTATATATTTAATATATAATAAATATTAAATATATAATGCATATTAATATATAATATATATTAAATATATAATACATATTAAATATATAATATTTAATGTTAAATCCCTCAGGCTATAATTCAGAGCAGGAAGGTGAAACTGATATTAACATGAACTTAACACATTGTTAGCTTACATCTCAGTAATGGAATATCCATTTTAAATTCTACAGGCCTCCCTCATAAAATTTAGTAAAGTGACCTTTACTCAATTCATTTTTAGTATAGGATAAGGGATTTATTTTTCATCTTTATTGAGAACTAAATGACATATAATATTCCATATTTGCTTTATATTTAATCCTTTTCTGTAAAGCTGTGTACAGCTTTCTAAATCCAGTGTAGAGAGTGCTAAAATATAGGTGAATGTATAATTGTAAAGTGTATGAAACAAAATTTTAAATACAGATACTTTAAAAACAGTTTCAGTAAGTTGATTATTAAAATTCGATATTATAAATTTTACTTTATAAATCTAGTGTGTAGAGGAAAAACTGTCAAGTTCTTACCCACAATGCTAGCTTTCTTAGTTTAAAAGACAATCTCAAAACTCCAGCATTGTATTAGTTTCTTATTGCTGCTGTAACAAAGTACCAAAATTATACTGACTTGAAACAACACAGATTTATTATCTTATGGTTCTGTAGGACAAACATCTGACACTATCTCACCAGGCTAAAATCAAGGTGTTTGCAGAGCTGTGCT
The DNA here is from genome assembly GCF_963455315.2 of Globicephala melas. Classification (NCBI taxonomy): domain Eukaryota; kingdom Metazoa; phylum Chordata; class Mammalia; order Artiodactyla; family Delphinidae; genus Globicephala; species Globicephala melas. The sequence continues at coordinate 25,977,761 of NC_083318.1, read as the reverse complement.
CCCTTCTGAAGGATCTAGGTGAGAATTTATTTCCTTGGCTTTTCTAGCTTCCAGAAGCTACCAGCATTCCTTGGCTCCTGGACCCCTTATTCCACCTCCAAAGCCAGCCATGCAGGTCTGGTCCATCTCACATGACATCATTCCCCTTGCTTCCATTCTCAAATCTCTTTCTTTGACTCTCCTCTTCTGCCTTTTTCTTCCACTTTTAAGGACCCTTATATTACACTGGGTTTCCCTGGAAAATCTAAAGTAATCTCCCTGTTTAAATGTTGGTGAAGAGCAGCCTTCATTCTTTTTGCCATGTAATTTAACATACAAGTTCCAGAGATTAATTAGGACTTGGCCATCTTTGGTGAAATGTCATTCTGCCTACTGCAAATTTCATTTTTACCAAATTAATTATAAATTAATGGATATTCAAACACAGGAAATAGAAAAAAAAAACTAGTGTAAAACTATAAAATAGGTAATATTAAATGCATTTTCCAGGTGAGGCAGTGCAGTATCTGAGAGGTAATGTTGACATTTGCCCAACCATTGAAACCCATTTGAACTCATATCAGTCCCAGTCTGCAGTCTAATCCTTCTATTAATTGTACTACTTGATAGGATTTTTTGCCTATAGAATATGTTCTGGAGATGTATTAACTTCGTGGTTACTTAACACTGTCCTTAGGCATGTATGACTTGTATCAGTGGCAATAAATGCCTTCTCCTTGGTTAATGTCAGTGAGATCAATGGATTTGTTTAAGAAGCTTTTTGTTGGAAAAGAGACTCAATCTTTCAGTGTTTTATCATGGTATACTTATAACACCTTGATTCTGTCACATTTATAATGGGAACTTTGTATGAAAGAATACAAAACGCACTTGACATTTATCTTGCACTGAGTTAGTGTGCTCTCCTGTTTGGCTGGGGTTAACTTTAATCAGCAAGTTAGCGCAGACATTTTGGAGATCTCACTTGCTGATACATAAGAACCCAGCACTTATTTGCATAATGCATCCTGCCAAGTTCAAGGGAATACAATAGCATAATAGAACACAATTTAGAGAACAGAGAAATCCAAAAGAACAAACCTTGTCAAGAACAAAGAACTTTGTCAGTACTCAGAAGAAATATTTTTATATATAGTTCTCAGCATTGTTTGTGGTAATTAAAAAATATAGACATCATTGAAGTATTCTGTAATGGGCCTCTACAGTTTTATAAACAAATGGCATGTCTCATATATATATTGAACTTTTTGTATCTGAAGTCAATTTAATCCCAATGTCCTAGCAAACAATCTAGCATGCTACTTTGTGCATTGTAGGCCCTCTGTAAATATTTGAATATTTGAAAATTAATACCTGAACTCAAAATGAGTCTAAGGAAGCAGGTGTTTATATTAGTAAGGCTAATATTTACATAAATTCACATAAAATGAAATCATTGGTACTCTTTGTGAAGTTAAATGTATACACGTGTTACAGAAAATTGAATAACTTTATAGCCTAGTTAAGGGAAAATATCCAATAACTAAATTTGTCTGTATTATTCTGAGCACATGAAATTATCAACTGCAAAATGTCTCACATACAACCTAGAATTTATTAGGACTTTCACTGAGAGTGACATTGACTTTTAAATTTTTTTTAAGGTTGTTTTTAAAAGTTACTATTGCAGCACTGTTAGAGTTAATTTGCATTATGTTCATCTGTCAGCACTAAAATACAAAATAGCTATAAGCATAAGAAAAAATATAGATGTCCACTGTGAGACTAGATGATAGGCATCTAGTTGAAGAAGACATGGAAGAAAATGACAGTTTTCTGACTGGATTTTTTTTCCACTAAAATAAACTTCCGTGAATTACACTATAATATAAAAGAAATGGAAAGTACTCATTGGTAGAAAAATGGCCACCCATTTCAAACTGGAAGAAAAAGTGTCCTGTTTCATAGAATTTAATTATTTAAAGAGAATATCTCAGAGAAGCTTTTTAGATGCATGGGCTAGGAAAGACTCTTCACTTTGGGTGCCTTTATTGCAGTCTTATATTCTTCAAAGGTAAAAACAAACAAGAAGTGAACATGAACAAGGCTTTTTACTATGTCCTGGATAATATGGTCATTCTACAAGTATGTGTGTGTTACCTACAATATGACTGGCACAAGTATTTATTAAGACTCTAGTATTTGCTAAGCTGTATATTAGATGCTGAGGATTCAACAAACAGGACCAGTCCCTTATTTCAAGTTTATAGTGTACAGATGCCTAGTTGGGACAGATACAGAGTTAAATATGTGCATTTGCACTTCCTGGCCTTAAGAAATCACCTTGAAAGGGCACCAGAAGCTTTTAAAATGGTTCTCCTCGAAACTAAGTACATATTGTAATATTCCAGATGGAAGCATATGACAAATTCTCTATACATTTCTCCTCTATGTCTCAACCGAAACCTGGCTGACCTCCAAATACCTGACTTCACTGTTGTCCTTTCAAGAAGAGCCTTGTTCATTCTCCCACACCCCAAATTCCTAAAGCAATCACAGCATTCTCCTAGTTGTTTTGTTTGTTGGTTTTGGGTTGTTTGTGGTTTTTTTTTTTGCCAATTCTAGATTATTATTCTTCTATACAAATGTGAGAAAAAGCTCTTGATCCTTTAAAATTTATAGTAACCAAATTTACCACCCTCTAAACTTCCCCCTTTTGTCAATTTTCTGGTGAATCAGTCCTTCTCCATATTCATTGAGGGGTTTGACCCCCGGTTTACATTCTTCTTTCCATTTCATTTTCTGCATTCTTCTGAATGGTTTCCATATGCAAGCAGAGGTCCTATCCAACCCCCTAGTTACCCTATTTATTTGATCTTCAAACCTAATCACTTTCTTGGGGTTGAAACCATGCAACTCAGATTGGTACTTGAACCCACATGCTGGGACTCAAACCCAGCCAAAACCCAGTTTGGGACTTGAACCCATGGTCTTTTAACTGAGATCGCACACCTGGTCTCAGGACTTAAGGAAGCTCAGGTTCTTAATGTCTCGTCACAGAAAGAATTCAGTGAGAGACAGTGATAGGTAAGAAGTGGATTTATTTAGAGAGAAACGTACTCCACAGACAGAGTGTGGGCCATCTCAGAAGGTGAGAGTGGCACCAGGGTATGGGATTGTCAGTTTTTATAGAGGTGGGTAATTTCATAGGCTAATGAGTGGGAGGAGTATTCCAACTATTTCAGGAAGGGGTGGGGATTTGCAGAAATTGGGCCACTGCCCAATTTTTGACCTTTATGGTCGGCCTTGGAACTGTCATGGCACCTGTGGGTGTGTCATTTAGCTTGCCAATGTGTTACAATGAATGTATACTGAGGCTTAAGGTCTAGTGGAAGTCGACTAGTCTGCCATCTTGGACCTATCTGGTTCTAATCAGTTTATGTCGTGTACTCAAGCTTTTAAAAATTGTGCCCTGCCCCCTTCCCTCCTGTTTCAGGGTGATGGGAATATTCTAAAATTGTATCATGAGATGGTTGCACAACTTTATAAATTTACTACAAATCATTGATTGTTTCATACTTGAAATTATTGAATTTTGTGAAATGTAAAGTAAACCTCAGTAAAGCTAATAAAAATTAAAAGAAAAAAAAATCAAATCACTGTCACATCTACTGTGGTTCAATATACACTCCAAGACAGCACACAGGAAGTTACCATCTGAAAGTTCCCCAACCCAGGAGTGTTAATATCCAACAACCCCTTTATTCATCTAACTCCCTTCCCTCTGGCTTTCTCAATCTCCTTCTCCCATGTATACATGGTCTTTGACTAAATTGAGACCTTTAGTTTCCCTCTGTTTCCCCTGTGTTGACTTCCTTCTCTATATTTTGGGCATTTTGAAGTTCATAACTTCCCATACTTTCTTTTTCTGCAGCCTTCCCAAACACTTCATTCCAAGTATTTCTTCTCCACTATACTGAAGATGCCAAAACCATCAACCTTCCTCTCACCCTAACTGCTCTTGTGTTGCTGAGCTTTATTGTTGGTACTAAAAGTGCATGCTTTCTAGTCTCTGCTGTTCTTTCAATGCAGGAAAAAAAAAAAAAAAAAGCATCCTTAGCTGCTTCTCCCATTTCTTGTCTGTCTTCCAGCTCCCACAAATACAAAGACAGTCTTTACCCCTCTCATCTTACTCCTTGCCTGACCTGGCTTTTTGTTAGCTGGCAACTCTGCTTTATGCTTGGGTGTCAAGTATCTACTCCTTATCATTATCTTATTTTTCTGTTGGACAGAGTAGCCAATAATCTGGATCCAAAGCATCCCATCTCCAGAGGTGTTTTGCTCCATTAATTATCTCTTTATGTGTTGGATTCTTTCTTATGGTATATAAACGTGCTCATCTCTTCCACTCAGTGGCGGGTGGAGTGGGGGAATCCCTCCTTGACACCAGTCATTGTAACACAAACTCTTTTTTTGCTCTTGTTTGCTTAATCAAATTTCTTGAAAGCAGAATATATATAGTCACTTCATTTGCTCACAAATCTCTTTTCAATTTCCGAGAATGTGACCCTGTCCCCAAAATATCCCCAAATTTTCTCTGGGGGCTTTGTGCCTCAGATACTTCTCAGCCACTTTTTTCAGTATAATCACTCCACGTTAACGAGCATTTAATACACTACTTTGTGGCTTCCTGATCGTCTGTATCGCTTGACAAACACACAGCAACCATGTTTTGTCAAAATTATAGCTTGTCTGTAGCACAATGCCTATGTCATAGCAGGTGCTTGAATAACACTAGGATGAATGACTAGACTACTACAGAAAATGAACCTAAAGCGTATTATTCCTATGAATTCATAGAACTCTATCACTGAAAGGGTGTTATGATTATTTAACCTCCCAATTCTCTAAGATACCCTATAAGTCTTACCTCTGTTAACTACTTACTAGTAACCTAATAAAGTCATTTCCCTTAATTTTCTCATAGGGAAAATGGAAAGATTGGAATAGACCGTAGTCCCAAGCTGTTTTGAAATGAGCTTATTCTAAATATAATTTTCAAGCACACAAACTACATGCCACATGTATAAGTGAATGCTAGTAGTTGCCTGGGGCAAGGTCAAGGTGTGGTTACTTAGTCTCAATCCCTATCTTTGGAGCTACTGAGCAGGTGTCAATGAATGGATGAATGAGTAGAAGCTAGATTTGATGCCAATTCAGGACAGCTCCAATTTTTCATGTTGTGAGTTGCAGATAGGGAGATAAATTTGTAAACCCTTCCTGATTCTGTGAGAGAATGAGAATGATAAGGAGAGGAGTCGGATATCCTAAAACAATATTGCAGTAAAATATGTTCCAAAGAAGGTTTAATTTTACACAAATACACCAAAACATAAAAGTAAAATCGATATATTTTTTAAAATGTGCTGCACTGTTTTAGGCTAAATCTGACTTCCTTTTTCCCCCTCTGCATATTGGACACTGTTCCATTTTTACTGCTCAGGCTATCACTTTCCTAAAGCAGTTGAATAAGCCCGAGAGGACAAAGGTATCACCCTGAAGGGCGTGAGCTTTGCGGTAGGGAAGCTGTTGGAATTCTATTCTGTTGACTCAGTGTCTCCTCAGATCAGATGAGTGAGAGAAGCTGAGCCTGTCAGCAGATTTTCTCCGACTGTGCATGCTCAAGCCACATCAGGCAGGTCAATAGTATCTCCAGCCTTTCCTGTTCACGGACAATATCTCCAACTCGAAGGGTAAAACTGAAGACTGCATCCAGTGATCTGCAGCAAGCCTCTGACTTTTAAGTATGGATTGTTACAGAAGAGTGTGTGTGTGGCCTAAGACAACTGTGGGATAGTTAATAGGGTTGATGCTCTGTAAGGGAACACAAAACATCTAACCCCATCATGTAAAAAGAATCATACCCAAATGCACAATGCCTAAAAATACAAGGCTTTAAGTGTTAATAAACCCTATGCCCTGAAAGTTCCTGAAGCTTCTGTGAAAATGAAACTATGTTCAAATGCTATATCCTGTGAAATAGAAATGGATCTGGTAAGTTTTGGAAGAAATTTCAACAGTGAAAAAAGGTGACATAACCTTCCATAAGACTTTCTGTTTAACCTTTAGTTAATCAAATAAGTAAATTGACACTGTTTTCCTAGCTTTCAAATTGTATAGGACTTCATTGTACTTTTCAAGTTCAATATTGGGTCTGAGACTCTGTGTGGAAAGGGTCAATAAAATAAAGAATATAAAGTTGATTGTGGCTGCACCTATTAAGTTGGTCTCTTATAGGGTCACTTCTCCTTTTTAGACAGAATTCATTTAAATGTTTCAAAAAATAGAATTCTATACTTACTAAAAATTTCTAAAGAGGAAGACACCAGGATTTCCTACCATTAATAAATAGTAACTGTTTAAAAGCCTTAATTCACAGGAAAATACTTCATTTTTCTACCTTCACTGGAGTAAAATGAATCATCATTTGTTGCACAATAACCTTTACATCTTTAAGAAACAGTTTCCTATTACCGTTTTTTCCCCCTCAGAGGTCCCCACTTCCATAATGTGTTTTAGGATTTTTTTGAGATATAATTGTTATATAACATTATATTAGTTTCAGGTATATAATATAATGATTTGATATTTGTTTATATTGTGAAATGATCACCACAGTAAGTCTAATTAAAATCCATTACCACACATAGTTACAAATTCTTTTTTCTTGTTATGAGAACTTTTAAGATCTACTCTCAACAACTTTAAAATATATAATACAGAATTATTAACTATAGTCATGATGCTGTACATTACTAAGATTTTTTTATAACTGAAAGTTTGTGCATTTTGACCCCCTTTATATACTGGGTGTTTCTTAATCAAATTCTCTAATTATAAGATAAAAAAGACACAACCAGATGTGAAAGCCTGGCTATTTTCCATTCATATTCACTGTCCCATAATTATTTATTATTCTATGTGCTATATTCACTTCTTGGGTTTTTTCTCCCCACTAAATGGAGTACTTTGAATTTCACCTGTTGGGTTTCATTTCCAATAGGTGCTTTCGTTTATTAAAGTAATTTTGAGTTCTGAAATGCTAACTACATTATAATACAACAGAATAAGACTCATGCCAAAAAAGTAGTGTCAAAGCACTGTGAAAATTCAAAGAAGGGAAAGTTAATTTCTATCTATGGGGATCGGGGTAAGCTTCACAAAAGAATAAAATTTCAGCTAGAAGAGACAGAATTTGTTGGGCAACATAGATGTTGGGAGAAAACACTGTAATAATGCAGGCACATATACAAAGGTATGAGAATGCTGGGTATTTAGAGGAAAAAGTAAATTGTTCAGTTTGCCATAAATATAAAATGCATAGGTTAAAGAGATTGGAATGGAAGATTATTGATATTTTATTATCAGAAATATAAAAATATATTTCCTCCAGTTCTCATTTACATAAAGAAAATATATAAAATACAGTCCCTGTTTAGTTTTCCGAGACAAACACTCAGGAAAATTGTATTTTAAATAAGTTCTGATTATTTATAACAGGACAAACATTTTGGCACTACCTCTTTTAGAGTATGAGGAAAATTATGTAGAATTCTTCAGGACACTTAGGAAAGCAATAAAATATTTAACAATCCACTTGTGTTTGGGTACCTACAACATTCATATAACTTGCATCTCTTGCTGATAGTGGTCTATTCAGTTTAGGTATCTAGTTTAAGGATCAGAAGACAATTAACATTTAATAACAAGCTCAAATGGCTTACCTGATATTGCTTCTATGTTATTAGCTGCTTGTTTCAACTACTTTACATTAATACTGCTAAATCAAAACAAAGGTTACTAAACAAGTAAAAATTAGCACAAAGGTGCTTTAAAAAATCTGTAATATGATTTTTCCTTATGTAATTCTTTTCAAGGTTACAAAAGTGAGCAATTTTTCTTAAAATGTAACTGCTCTGTAATGATGTAAATACCTTTTGGATTAAGTCATTTTTAATAAATGTAAAGGGAAACTTCTATTAAGATGTACGGAAACTGTCTACCATATAGAGAAACCTATATCTAAAACCTATTTAGTTAGTTTTTTGTTCTCATTTTTACATGCTGGGATCCACTTTAAAATTAATTTTGTTTTGTAACCTTTTTTGCTCGTTCTAATAATAAGAAACACCCTGATGAATGAAAAACGGTATCAGTATGTTTAAAATAACCTAGAACTTCCTTATCTATGTCCCAAAAATGCCTTTTCTTCCATTTTCCTATGCAAGATTTATTGCCAAAAACAAAAATCAGCTTGCTTTCACTGAATTTTAATCCCAAAAGGAAGCAAAACACATGCTAACTCGAAAATGAAAATGCCATCATATTAAGGTAGTGGATCTCTTAGACAAAAGGTGTATTCAAGTTCTGTTTCTATTTAAAGATGATGGAAAAAGAGCACATGCCAGCCTGTACTGTATGTGAGAGCTTTTCTATTGAACACCATTACTATTGGGTTGATATTATCTTGAAAATCCAAGAAGTAAAAGATACACTTTACTTGAGTATATGAATTTTGAATATAGCATGAATTAGAGATAATTTTTGCTTAACTAAAGAGATCTGGCCATAAGAGTGTTTTAGCTTGGTATATTGCCAACTTTTCTTCCTAGGTAATATAAAAATTTGAGCCAGCAAAAAGAAGCAGCTGCCTTCCTGAATGATTCTTTGTAATGAATGTTCTACTAAAAAGTAAGTGACCAGTTGTTGTTTTTTTAACATCTTTATTGGAGTATAATTGCTTTACAATGGTGTGTTAGTTTCTGCTTTATAACAAAGTGAATCAGTTATACATATACATATGTTCCCATATCTCTTCCCTCTTGCGTCTCCCCCCCTCCCACCCTCCCTATCCCACCCCTCTAGGTAGTCACAAAGCACAGAGCTGATCTCCCTGTACTATGCAGCTGCTTCCCACTAGCTATCTATTATATGTTTGGTAGTGTATATATGTCCATGCCACTCTCTCACTTTGTCCCAGCTTACCCTTCCCCCTCCCTGTATCCTCAAGTCCATTCTCTAGTAGGTCTGCGTCTTTATTCCCGTCTTGACCCTAGGTTCTTCATGACCATTTTTTTTAAATTCCATATAGATGTGTTAGCATACGGTATTTATTTTTCTCTTTCTGACTTACTTCACTCTGTATGACAGTCCCTAGGTCCATCCACCTCACTACAAATAACCCAATTTCGTTTCTTTTTATGGCTGAGTGATATTCCATTGCATATATGTGCCATATCTTCTTTATCCATTCATCCATTGATGGACACTTAAGTTGCTTCCATGTCCTGGCTATCGTAAATAGAGCTGCAATGAACATTGTGGTACATGACTCGTTTTGAATTATGGTTTTCTCAGGGTATATGCCCAGTAGTGGGATTGCTGGGTCATATGGTAGTTCTATTTGCAGTTTTTTAAGGAACCTCCATACTGTTCTCCATAGTGGCTGTATGAATTTACATTCCCACCAACAGTGTAAGAGGGTTCCCTTTTCTCCACACCCTATTCAGCATTTATTGTTTCTAGATTTTTTGGTGATGGCCATTCTGACCAGTGTGAGATGATATATCATTGTAGTTTTGATTTGCATTTCTCTAATGATTAATGATGTTGAGCATTCTTTCATGTGTTTGTTGGCAGTCTGTATATCTTCTTTGGAGAAATGTCTATTTAGGTCTTCTGCCCATTTTTGGATTGGGTTGTTCGTTTTTTTGATGTTGAGCTGCATGAGCTGCTTGTAAATTTTGGAGATTAATCCTTTGTCAGTTGCTTCATTTGCAAATATTTTCTCCCATTCTGAGGGGTGTCTTTTGGTCTTGTTTATGGTTTCCTTTGCTGTGCAAAAGCTTTGAAGTTTCATTAGGTCCCATTTGTTTATTTTTGTTTTTATATTCATTTCTCTAGGAGGTGGGTCAAAAAGGATCTTGCTGTGATTTATGTCATAGAGTGTTCTGCCTATGTTTTCCTCTAAGAGTTTGATAGTGTGTGGCCTTACATTTAGAAGTGACCAGTTTTGATGCAACAATCTTAAGCAGAAACAGAATAACACCTGCTTCTTATCAAAATGAGAAAATGAAAATCATTATAAAAGATCTGAGCCATTCATTTATTTACTTAAAAATTATTGAACATCTGCTATGTGCCTGGCATTATTCTTAGCCATAAGCCGTGAATTTGAGAACATGACAACTTCGTTACATAATAGAGTAACTACTGTTACATTTTCACTTATAGGACGAAACATTTAAGAAAAGTAGCCTATAAGTAAAAATGGCCAATGATCTATAATCAATTTTCCCTTGAGTAATTACATTTATTAATTTTGTTAATATAGTTACAGTCAAACCATCACTTTCAGGTACATATTTGATCATCTCAAAGTACAAAGAAAGGTTGTTTAATGTCAGAGATACAGTTGTTAAAGTTATCATTAATACAATTCTGTCAACTGAACAATGCCTAAAATCTGACATTTCAGCACACAGGTCTTACTAACTCTAAAAACATCAGTTATAGCTAATAGATCTAAAGGATAGCTTTTCAAAGTTTCACTTTCCTCAGCATATTCAAGTTATCATTAAAAGCAAAATAGCTGTTTGTCTATACAGATGTATCTCTAATTTGTGACAAACAAGACTGGGAGTCACAGTAGTCATTAAAGCCAAATCAGAAGAACAATTATTGATCACCTAATCAAAAACAAGTGTATTTCTTTATAAAAGGATTAATGATGGCCTTTGAAACAAGTTAAATAGGTCTTACATAAATAAATGGTAATAAAGGTAGATAAGTGAGTAAATATAATTTCAGAGATCCAATTAGGAGATTGGACTATGGGCAGTTTCAGGTTCGTACCCCAGTGCCTCAACTTAATTGCTGTCTGTCCTTGGAAAAACTATTTACCCCTTTGTACCTGAGTTTTATCAATGCTCTGTCATCCTGGATTTAAGAATTCTGAAGGAGAAAATAGCACTTATATACGGGTTGCTGGTTTAGGGCATATATTGCATCCTGTAGGAGGATATCTGAAATTTATAGGGATTATTCCTCCTCAGATGTCTAATACAGACCTTTTTCCAATATTTTAATCTTGGTTTTTCCATTTTGCTGTCTCCCAACTGGTACAACTGCTGAACATGAGTAGGCTATTCTACCAAATGAAGTAGATTAATACTAGGTATTGGGGAATTTAGTAAGTCTACCAAATTCCATGGGTGTGAGCCCATTGCTACACTTCTTCTGTAAAAGATTGGCTTGTTTATCTGATGTTGCTGAGATACCATGGCAAGTGGATGAGGCTTTCTATAAGTCCACAGATGGTATTGCTGGCAGGAGGACTATCGATGGAGATTGCCTATTGACAGCCAGAATCCATGACCATCTCAGTAAGGCCATTTCTCTGTCCCTTCTGTATTAGAAAAGATCCAGTACAATCAATCATTCACCCGAGGTCTAGCTGGTTCCCCTGGGGTATCGTTTCTGCTGTTTGCAGGCTGAGCACTTAGCCCTGACTACAGCCATATCAGTCTTCATGAACAAGTGTCTATGTTCTTGAGCCCATGAATAGCATATGTCTCTGCCACCATAAGCACTTCTTCCCCAAACTTTAGGACTCACTAAGCAATACAAGGGTGGTTGGGGAAAAGGGATTAACATTTACAGGATGGTTCATTTTGTACATTTAATTTGAGATCTTCACACACATGCACTGATCAGAACTCAACTGAAGACTTTTGTGGGTTTCTCAGCAGGTCTCGTGGCATGCTTTCTACGTCTATCTACTCTTCCATCTCCTTCGGCGTGAATTCTAGACCTCTTGCTGCCTCTGCAGTTAGACTCCCAGTTTTATCTCTTAAACTCAGACTGCTGGAGTCTTCTCCTGGTTTCCCACTCTGCGGTATGGAAATTCTCTTCAGGCAGTAACCTAGAGTAATCATAAGGCTTACCTTATTTGTTGCCCCATTGTCAGGAATCAGTGTCCTGAAGTTTCTCATGTTCAATGTCTGAAAAGCATTATTATTTCTTTTAGAAGTTTCAGGTGATATGGTAAATCCAGTCCCTGTTACTCTTTCTTTGGAAGCAGAAATTTCCCACCTTTCCCCCCACCCCATATTTGCATGTATATCATTGGCCATCCTTTTATTTTTAACGCATCTGTCCAGAGTAATTTTTGTGTGTGAATAACAGTTATGTCTGGCACTTTCATTCAGTCTGAGACTCTCTGCTTTATAATTGTATTTAGACCATTTATATTTAATATAATTATTATTAGATTTAAATCTACTATCTGGCTATTGTCTTATTCTTTGCTCCTTTTTTATCTTTGCTTCACTTTTAGATTTAATATATTTTATAGTTCCATTTTATCATTACAAGTGGCTCCCTTTATCTTTTTTATTTTTCAGTGGTTGCTCAATAGCTGACATTATAATAACTGTACATTATCTATTTTCATGTAATATTACTTCACTTAGAAGTGATAAGAACCTCATAATAGTATATTTTTAATTTTCTCCTATATTGTGGTATCATTGTCATACTTTTTATTTCTACAAATGTTATAAAGCGCACAGTAAATTTTTAATATTTAATATTTGTGTGTATGTGTGTGTAGATTCCAGTTTCACTCTGGTAACATTTTCCTATTCCCTAAGTGTTACAGACTGAATTGTGTCCCTCCCTGCTCATTTCATATGTGAAGTCCTAGCCCCCAAAACATCTCAGAATGTGACTGTATTTGTGCACACACAGCGAAAAGGCCATGTTAGAACACAGTGAGAAAGTAACATCTGCAAGCAAAAGGGAGATGCCTCAGGAGAAAACAAACATACTGATACCTTGATCTAGGACTTCCAGCCTCCAAAACTGAAAAAATGAATTTCTGTTGATTAAGCCACCCAGTCTATGGTATTTTGTTATGGCAACCCTAGTAAACTCATATACTAAGGAACTTTCTATAATATGTTGTAGTGCATATGTGCTAGAGGTTAATTCTTACAACTTTTGCTTGTATGAAGAATGTTTTATTTCCACTTCATTTTTTTTTTTACATCTTTATTGGAGTATAATTGCTTTACAATGGTGTGTTAGCTTCTGCTTTATAACAAAGTGAATCAGTTATACATATACATATGTTCCCATATCTCTTCCCTCTTGCGTCTCCCTCCCTCCCACCCTCCCTATCCCACCCCTCCAGGCGGTCACAAAGTCCACTTCATTTTTGAAATATATTTTTCTGGTTAAAGAATTCTGGGTGAAAATTTTTTATTTTCTTTTTTTCCTTAAATATTTTAAAATTATTTTTCATTTTCTTTTGGCTTGCATGGTTTTTGATTATCTGTGTTTTCTCTGTATGAAATGATTTTTCCCTCTGGCTGCTTTTAAGAATTTCTGTTCAATACTGGTTTTAAGCAATGTGTGATGGGCCTTGGTGGAGTTTTCTTTGTGTTAATACTACTTGGGGTGTGTTGAACTTCTTGAACCTATGGGTTTATATTTTGTTTCAAATTTAGAAAATTTTGAGCGTTATTTCTTCAACTATCTTTCCCATGCATTCCTCCTTTAATAGAACTCCAATTATATTTACATTAGATTACTTGATATTGTCCACATGTCACTGATGCTCTGTTTAATCCCTGAAGTTACATTTTTCTTTCTTGCTTCACTTTGAAATGTTTCTATGCTATATCTTCAACATCATTAATATTTTCTTCTGCATTGTCTAATCTGCTATTAATATCTTCCTACTTTGGATCTTTTTACATCTTCCATTTATCTTCTTATTATAATTCTATTTCCCTTACTTTCTTGAACATATGGTGCATATTTATAACAGCAGCCTTAATATCCTTATGTTTTAATTGTATTGCCTAAGTTTTTATGGGTTTTCCATTGAGTTTTCTTCTCTGCAAGTTATTAATCATATATTCTTTCTTCTTTTAATACCTGTTAATTTTTTATTGGATGAATTACATTGTATATGGTGTGACTCTGCTGTCAGGTGAAAACTCCCAATATCCCCAGTCTGTTGTGCTCCAGAAATTAATTGCCTGTTGCTTCCTGGTGATTCTTTGGTCTTGGGTAGTTTCTTCTTGTGAATAGACAAATCAGTGCTTATGCACAGACTCAAGGAAACCCTTATGCAAAGCTCCAGAGCTCTCTTTGCAAGACGTATAAAATGTGCTTCTGGCCTTCAACAAATTTAGAATGTGGTGGGAGAAAGTTAAGAGATCTACTTGAATAACTATAATACCATGTGTGCAGTGTTTTTTTAATCAGTGTACAAGAAAATCAATTTATTATGTCCACCTAAAATCAATAATCCCTGGATGATAGTAATGATAAACACTAATTTAGTACTTACTCTATGCCAAGAGCTAAGTGTGTCACATTCAACTCCTATCCTTACAAGAATTCTATGATATGTACTGATTTTGCAGAAGAGGAACCTGAGGTCTGTGGGAGGGTAACAACTTGGCCAAGTCACATAGTAAGTGAGAGCCAAGATCTTAAACAGTCTGATTCCAGAGTCAATGGGCTTAATTAATAGTTTGCCTTCAAAGATACTTACTCATACAGACCAAATAGAAGATACAACCTAAGAGCCTTACCTTACTAACTAAAGAATTTGAATTTAAATGTTGTCTTCAAAAATGGCTTGCGGGCTTCCCTGGTGGCGCAGTGGTTGAGAGTCTGCCTGCCAAGGCAGGGGATACGGGTTCGTGCCCTGGTCCGGGAGGATCCCACATGCCGCAGAGCAACTGGACCCGTGAGCCACAACTGCTGAGTCTGCGCGTCTGGAGCCTGTGCTCCACAACAAGAGAGGCCATGATAGTGAGAGGCCTGCGCACTGCGATGAAGAGTGGCCCCCCTGCTCGCAGCAACTAGAGAAAACCCTTGCACAGAAACGAAGACCCAACACAGCCAAAAATAAATATACATAAAAGAACAGCTTCTACTGCTTTAAAAAAAAACAAAAAACCCAAAAAATGCCTTGCAAACTTTATCGTACCATACAGAGTGGTACTGGTATCCATTGAGTTCAGTTGACAGTAATAGAAACTCTACCCAGAGTGGCTTAAACCAAAAATAGGATGATTTTTTAACATAACAAAGTCCAGAGGACAAAAGACCAGAGTTGATATTGTGGCTTAAGGATGTCAACAGGAACCCAGGCTCTTTGTGTGTCTCTTTTTAATTTTTGTGATATTTACCCTTGTGGTCTGAAGATAACTCTTGTATCTCAAAGCATGCTTCTGTGTATGCAAGGGAAGAACAACAGAGGGAAACAGACAAAAAATGAGGCCAAGAGAACTGGCTCACTTAACGGCTTTCCCTGCAGCTCCACAGTATGAATTCTGCTTGTATCTCTGCTTAGAAATCTATCACAGTAGACACTTCTAGCTTCAAGGGAAGCAGAGAAGTGTGTCTTTTTCTTTTTCTTTTTACTAGGTGCATTGCTTCCCTATTCAAGTAGGGAAGAAGGAAAGAAAATTGGGAGAAGGCAATTAGTAATACCTCTACACAATGATTCTATATTCAGCAACCTTATCCTGTATTCTTAAGTTTTGCCAAGCATTTTTGAGAGTGTGCAGTTATCTGTACCAGTTGATTGCTTTCTTTTTAAAATTGTGGTCCAAAGTAATACATTTTACTTTGCAACAGTTTGTATTTTATCTCCAAAGAATGAGGCCACTGATTTAATTGAGAGGGTGTGACTAAAGAGAAAATTTAGGTCTTAAACACACTTCACGGGCTTCCCTGGTGACACAGTGGTTGAGAGTCCGCCTGCCGATGCAGGGGACACGGGTTCGTGCCCTGGTCCGGGAAGATCCCACATGCCACGGAGCGGCTGGGCCCGTGAGTCATGGCCACTGAGCCTGCGCGTCTGGATCCTGTGCTCCACAACGGGAGAGGCCACGACAGTGAGAGGCCCACGTACAGCAAAAAAAAAAAAAAAAAAAAAAACACACTTCACCCTAAGTGTACTTGGATAATCCCATTGGCAGCTAAAAACCAGAGTGGTTAAAAGGAAAAATCTGTTGCATTTGGCAAATTAACACTTAATTGAACATTTGGCTTGAAACTTTTGCATAAAAGAAGCAGTCATAATCATTAGAGCCACACAAGGAGTTAGTTTATCAGTCACTTATTCCCATCTATCCACTGTTAAATCACTTTTCCTGAGATGATGCTCCTGGCCCACCTGCTTTTAATATTTTGACAGCCAGTTTTTCTTCAGCTTTATATCTCCCTGCCCAACACAAGAGTTCATGCAGTGATGAGATTCACTTCAGTGTCATGGAACGAGCCATGTTTCATTATGCCATTTTCAGGAAGCTTATACAGTACTGACATAGTAGAAGGACTTATAGGTGATAGATTAAAGAATATAGTTCTTCACACACACAGTACTGCATATAAGATAGATAACCAACAAGGACCTTCTGTATAGCACAAGGAACTCTACTCAGTACTTTGTGATAACCTATATGAGAAAAGAATCTTAAAAAAAATGAATATATGTACATGTATAACTGCATCACTTTGCTGTACACCTGAAACTAACACAACATTGTAAATCAACTATACTCCAATAAAAAAAAGGAAAAAAAAATTTAGTTCTTGAACTAGTTGTAGATATTTGTTGCAGGTACAGTATTTACATAAGACCTTTTTTCTTAAACTTTGGACCTCATTAGAGAGCAAGGTATTTAAAACATTTTTAAATTCAGCTATAAGACTATTATGTGATTAGCTAATATGTATCAAGTAATTATTGACAGGTGCTGATCTAATTTAGAAGTGCTTTTTTTCATTATTAAAAGTTTAAACATTATTATAGAATGATAGAGTAGAAGTAGAAAGTAAACTTTTTTGTAGGTTGGGTTTTGGTAGTATACTCAATTAGCATGGGCTGATTGTTCCCTTCCCCAAGGTCAACACTAACAGAATATAAAGACATGTCAAAAACCTATGAAAAATAAAACAGTGAGTAATTGATGCAGAGAGAGTGTACTACTTAAAATGGTATGTGTGTGGAGGGGAATGATAGTAGCTATGGCCTGGGGAAGAAGGAGGCTGCAGCTGGTAATGGGAGGATAATTTAGGAAGAAGAGTTTGAGTTCTGCTTTTGAACATTATATCCACCATGCTACTCGCTACCACCATCCTCATGGTGCCTTGGGCAGTTAAAATGTCTATGCCTCTCCTCAGGACTTAGTGGCAGAGGCTCAGTCATCTGATAACAGGAATACTTAGGGTTAAAATCTGACCAATGACACAGGCCCAGCTGGAGAGAGGAGTCAAAGACAGTGGGTACTGACTAGGCCAGAGCTAACTGTCCCACCTCTCCCCATCCAACTACCCAGCAGTGCTGCATCAAAAATTAAAAGAATGCCTCTGTTAGTGCTGCCTCTCCCTGGGAGCGATTGAAAGAGGCTGGGAGTAAAGCCCTGTCCCAAGGGTTGGTGGTGCATAGGACTGATGAACTGTGGTTTCCTGGTCCTGGGGCTCTCCACCCTGAGTCCTTCCCCCTATTCTCTCCTTCAGCCCATCTGGATTGTCATAGATTTAGGTCTTTCATGTTCCCCAAATATGCATTCTTGGACAGAGTAGCCAATATACCCAGAGGAACATGAGTTGACCATTCAAAATAAAGAGATGTCTAGGGAGTATATTTTTATTTCAAAATTTTAAAACATTAACTTTTTACAGTTATCAACAGAAACAGGTGTTTTTAAATAAAGAATTTTATTTATTTATTAGGCCATGCCCCATGGCTTGTGGGATCTTAGTTCCCTGACCAGGGATGGAACCCAGGTCCCCTGCAGTGGAAGCACAGAGTCCTAACCACTGGACTGCCAGAGAAGTTCCTAAATAGAGAATTTAAAGTAGGTATAATAAACACTCACGGTTTAGGGAGATAACAATATGAAAAGAATAGACACTATTAAGAAAATCAATTGGCAATATTAGATGTGAAAAATATTAGATATACAATATTAGATATGAAATGAAAAACATAGTAGATTTAAAAAAATAGAATGATGCAGACAAAAAAGAAATAAGAAAGCTGGAAGATCAAATTGAGCAATTCTCCCAGAAGAGAGTAGATAAGGAGAAAGGAAATGTTAACAAATATGGAACCTATATGGAGAAATATTAATATCCATATAACAGGGATCACAGAAAGGAAAAAAATGGGAGAAGTTAAATTTTTTTTTAAATAACGAAGAGAAACTTCTCAGAACTAAAAAAAAATGAAAGGTCTCAGGTTAAAGAGATCCACTGTATACCAAAAGGAAATATAAAGAAAAGCTACGTCTAGATATAGTAAAAATTAAGAGTATTGAAAAATTCTAAAGTTTTCTGTAGAAAAAGAGATCACATTTAAAGGAAAAAAAGGAGATGCAAGAAAACAATGGAGTAATACCTTTAAAGTATTAAAGAAAAAGAACTTTCAATCTAGAATTTATATCCAACCAAACTATCACTTGAAAGTGAGGGTACTGTTAAAACCTTGTTAAGCATAAAAGGACTAGGAAGATTTGCCTCACAAAAATTCACATTAAAAACACTTTTGAGGGCTTCCCTGGTGGTGCAGTGGTTGAGAGTCCGCCTGCCGTTGCAGGGGACATGGGTTCGTGCCCCGGTCTAGGAAGATCCCACATGCCGCGGAGCGGCTGGGCCCGTGAGCCGTGGCCGCTGAGCCTGCGCGTCCGGAGCCTGTGTTCCGCAATGGGAGAGGCCACAACAGTGAGAGGCCCGCATACCGCAAAAAAAAAAAAAAAAAAAAAAAAAACCCACCACTTTTGAGGAAGTACTCAATATGAAGAGAAAAAAGTCTCAGAGATGCTCTAAGAAATATGCTAATTAAAATGATTAAATAGCTAGATAAAATTCATAATTAAAAAAATAAGACCAAAAAAGAGAAACAGTAAACCCATAAGAACTCGTAAGAACCCAGAAACAAAATTCTGGACAACCATCAAGATGAGTGTTGGGAAATGAGAGACCAACATAATATAAACATAAACATAAGAGAATGTTTTTGTATTTTTAGAGAGAATATTTAGATTTTTTAATACAAAGAAAGCAGTAAGAAGAGTTTAAAAAGAAATGTAAGGTGTGAGACAAATTATAAACTAAGATTGGCAAAACCAATCTAAATATACCAAAATTCAAACTACATGTTAATAAACTAAACTTGCCAGTTAAAAGACAGTGATCACCCACTGGGAAAACTAATGCAGCTAAATGCAGGGTGTTGGGTTGCCTTGTGTCTTGCCATAACAAACAAAGTCCAAATCTCAGTGGCTTAATATTTTTTTCTTACTGACATTAAAATCCAAAGTAGATCTTTAGAGAGTGGAGGGAGAGTGTTGAGAAAGGAGCAACTGGAGGAAAGTTGTGTCCATACAGTTATTCTGGGCCCAGGTTCCATTCAGTTACGTGGAATTCTCCAGCGACTCTTCTGTTTCCGGCCAGCAGGCAGGCAGAAAACAGACAGCATGCAGGCTACCAAGGGAGATGTTAGGGCAGTTTGTAGTGGCTTACATTCTGCTTGCTCACATTCCATTGTCCTGAATTCATTTTCGCAGCCTTCTAACTTCAGGGGAGACTGAAATATGGTCAGTTTTTATGCTAAGGAGTAAAAGAAAATGTTTGAATTGTTCTCTATGCCTGATCTGCTCTTCTGGTCCTCAAATATGTTTCTCCCTTCCTTCCAGAGAACACCCAAAAAAGAATCCCAGGTTCCTTCCAGTTGCTGCAGCTATCATAAAGTCCGGGATATCTAGATGATAAACAGCTTTCTCCCTCAGATGCACCTGCAGTTCTTCTTGGTTCAGAAGTTATGAACTAAAGTAACAGGTTACCTACTGCCACCAAAACACACACCTAATGTGTAGTGAAGAAAAATGGTCAGGAAATCACAATAAAATTCTTATTTGGCAAATGGGAAATATGTCAGACAAATTATCCTGAAAAAGCAGATATGGTTATATTAATATCAAACAAAAAACTAAGACAAAAAGCACCATGAGGAACAGAGACAGTTACTACATTTAGAGAAAATGTATAACATCTCTCACCAATATAACATCTCTAAACAGATATGCATCTAATAAAAATAGTCCCAAAACATATGAGGATTAATGGGTTAAACTAAAGGAAGTAATTGCAAATCTACTTTCATGTTGAAAGATTTCAGATACATCTCAATTATTGATAGGCTACACAGATGAAAACATTAACAAGGATTTAGAAAATCTCAACTACACAATAAGCTTGACCTAATAGACATATATCAAAATTTACATCTAGCAATGAGAATACATGTCCTTCTCGACCACACATGGAAATTTAAAAAAAATCATATACTAAGACATAAAATAAGCCTCAACAATTTTCAATGAATAGATAATGTGCAGACTGCTCTCTTTGACTGCAAAGCAATTAAGCTAGAATTTAGTGACCAGATAAATTAAAAATCCCATACATTTAGAAATATAGAAACACTTGTAAATGATACATAGGTTAAATATGAAATCATTCTAGAATGAAATCATTCTAGAAACTAGAAAGTAGCTAAAACTGCAACAAAACAGCAAAAGCAGTACATTGAAGAAAATTTACTGGTTTATATTAAGAGAGAAAAGGTGAAAAGTCCAACTTAGGAAATTATAAAAAGAAAAATGTAAAACCAAAAACCTTAGGTGAGCCAGATATGCTTACTTTAGTATAGCTCTATATTATTGGACTATTGAAGTGTGAGAAAGCCATGAAATGCCTTTCAAGAGGCATTAAAGTACAACTAATTAACGTTAATAAATTATAGTTGAATCATTAACCTTGTGAACTGCAAGGTCAGACAATCCTCATGGAATTTCAGGACAAAAACCCTAAAGGGAAAGATTATTTTGTTATGCTGTTATGTAGAAATAAACTATGATAAAAACAAGAGAGAGAAGGGATTTTTCCATCAGATTTTTTTTTGGACAGCCAAATAAAGGCATACTCTAAAAATTACCGTTATAAATTTCAACTAATGTTGAAGTTAGAAAAATTCCTGTATAGAGTGACTGCATTAATTCTCTCACTTCATCTTCACAAGTGCTGAGAAAGCAAAGGAAGCATGGACATACCAGATAATTTCTACTATTCCATCAGATCCACTCATTTAAAATTAAGTGGAAATACAGTAAGTCCCCTACATACGAACGAGTTCTGTTCCGAGAGCACATTCCTAAGTCCAATTTGTTCGTAAGTCCAACAAACACAGTCTTTATCGCTTGGCACTTCTTACCAGTACCAGCTACATCACTGTTGCTTTTATGCTTGCTTCCGGACATCCTGGGCTTGAAATAAAGATGCCATACTACTGTACTCTAGACAGTACTGTACAGTAGAGTACACAAAAGCACAACCATTTGTAGAGGATGCACACAGAACACAGCCACTTGTAGAGGGTGCAAGTGACAATGTACACCAAACACATGAACTAACTTGTGTGATTGGACATGTGAATGCACGTTCACATCTTTGAAAGTTCTCAACTTGAAGGTTCATATGTAGGAGACTTACTGTGCCCATATCTGTTATTTCTGTTTTTTTAGTTTTTTCCCCATATTTGTTGTAAATTCTCACTGAGTGATGAAGGATTCAAGAGACAGTGGGAAAAACATGGGCACAGGCCACTCTCAAATAGGCTTCAAGTTT
Source organism: Globicephala melas (assembly GCF_963455315.2). Lineage (NCBI taxonomy): Eukaryota > Metazoa > Chordata > Mammalia > Artiodactyla > Delphinidae > Globicephala > Globicephala melas. The sequence goes on along the minus strand of NC_083318.1, from coordinate 25,956,002 downwards.
GATCCAAGCCCTGATATTTCCCAGACAGGAAACCTTATGCAAGTCATATAACTTTTCTTAGGCTCATATAATCTTACTTTTATAGGCTTCCTTTAAAGTGGATGAAAGTGTAACCTGAATCAGCATTCTCTTGTGAAGGTTAAGTCAATTAATGTTTATTAAAGTTCTATGTTGCGGACAAGATAACATGCAACGAAATATTGAATATTCTTGGCACGTGGTAGTCATTTTATAAGTAGGAGTTATGAAATGATCATACTATTCTAATAATTCTCTGCATTTTAAGGAAACAATGTAAAGCCATGTCCCTAAGGGAAAAAATTCTAATTTTTTTCTAAATATTATTTGCCAATCCATTAAAATATGAATTTTTTTTACATCTTTATTGGAGTATAATTGCTTTACAATGGTCTGTTAATTTCTGCTCTATAACAAAGTGAATCAGTTATACATATACATATGTTCCCATATCTCTTCCCTCTTGCATCTCCCTCCCTCCCACCCCCCCATCCCACCCCTCTAGGTGGTCACAAAGCACTCCCTGTGCTATGTGTCTGCTTCCCACTAGCTATCTGTTTTACGTTTGGTAGTGTATGTATGTCCATGCCACTCTCTCACTCTGTCACAGCCTACCCCTCCCCCTCCCCATATTCCCAAGTCCACTCTCCAGTAGGTCTGTGTCTTTATTCCCGTCCCACCCTAGGTTCTTCATGACATTTTTTTTCTTAAATTCCATATATATATATGTTAGCATATGGTATTTGTCTTTCTTTTTCTGACTTACTTCACTCTGTATGACAGACTCTAGGTCCATCCACCTCACTACAAATAGCTCAATTTCGTTTCTTTTTATGGCTGAGTGATATTCCATTGTATATATGTGCCACGTCTTCTTTATCCATTCATCCATTGATGGACACGTAGGTTGTTTCCATCTCCTGGCTATTGTAAATAGAGCTGCAATGAACATTGTGGTACATGACTCTTTTTGAATTATGGTTTTCTCAGGGTATATGCCCAGTAGTGGGATTGCTGGGTCATATGGTAGTTCTATTTTTAGGGGTTTTTTGTTTGGTTGGTTGGTTTTTGCCGTACGCGGGCTTCTCACTGCTGTGGCCTCTCCCTCTGCGGAGCCAGGCTCTGGAGGCGCAGGCTCAGTGGCCATGGCTTACGGGCCCAGCCGCTCCATGGTATGTAGGATCCTCCCAGACATGGGCATGAACCCACGTCCCCTGCACCGGCAGGTGGACTCCCAACCACTGCGCCACCAGGGAAACCCTATTTTTAGATTTTTAAGGGACCTCCATACTGTTCTCCATAGTGGCTGTACCAATTCACATTCCCACCAGCAGTGCAAGAGTGTTCCCTTTTCTCCACACCCTCTCCAGCATTTATTGTTTCTAGATTTTTTGATGATGGCCATTCTGACTGGTGTGAGATGATACCTCATTGTAGTTTTGATTTGCATTTCGCTAATGATTAATGATGTTGAGCATTCTTTCATGTGTTTGTTGGCAATCTGTATATCTTCTTTGGAGAAATGTCTGTTTAGGTCTTCTGCCCATTTTTTGATTGGGTTGCTTGTTTTTTTGTTATTGAGCTGCTTGTAAATTTTGGAGATTAATCCTTTGTCAGTTGCTTCATTTGCAAATATTTTCTCCCATTCTGAGGGTTGTCTTTTGGTCTTATTTATGGTTTCCTTTGCTGAGCAAAAAGCTTTGAAGTTTCATTAGGTCCCATTTGTTTATTTTTGTTTTTATTTCCATTTCTCTAGGAGGTGGGTCAAAAAGGATCTTGCTGTGATTTATGTCATAGAGTGTTCTGCCTATGTTTTCCTCTAAGAGTTTGATAGTTTCTGGCCTTACATTTAGGTCTTTAATCCATTTTGAGCTTATTTTTGTGTATGGTGTTAGGGAGTGATCTAATCACATATTTTTACATGTACCTGTCCACTTTTCCCAGCACTACTTATTGAAGAGGCTGTCCTTTCACCACTGTACATTCCTGCCTCCTTTATCAAAGACAAGGTGGCCATACGAGTGTGGGTTTATATCTGGGCTTTCTATCCTGTTCCATTGATCTATATTTCTGTTTTTGTGCCAGTACCATACTGTCTTCATTACTGTAGCTTTGTGGTATAGTCTGAAGTCAGGGAGCCTGATTCGTCCAGCTCCGTTTTTCGTTCTCAAGATTGCTTTGGCTATTCAGGGTCTTTTGTGTTTCCATACAAATTGTGAAATTTTTTTTTCTAGTTCTGTGAAAAATGCCAGTGGTATTTAATAGGGATTGCATTGAATCTGTAGATTGCTTTGGGTAGTAGAGTCATTTTCAAAATGTTGATTCTTCCAATCCAAGAACATGGTATATCTTTCCATCTATTTGTATCATCTTTAATTTCTTTCATCAGTGGCTTATAATTTTCTGCATACAGATCTTTTGTCTCCTTAGGTAGGTTTATTCCTAGGTATTTTATTCTTTTTGTTGCAATGGTAAATGGGAGTGTTTTCTTGTTTCACTTTCAGATTTTTCATCATTAGTGTATAGGGATGCCAGAGATTTCTGTACATTAATTTTGTATCCTGCTACTTTACCAAATTCATTGATTAGCTCTAGTAGTTTTCTGGTAGCATCTTTAGGATTCTCTATGTATAGTGTCATGTCATCTGCAAACAGTGACAGGTTTACTTCTTCTTTTCCGATTTAGATTCCTTTTATTTCCTTTTCTTCTCTGATTGCTGTGGCTAAAACTTCCAAAACTATGTTGAATAAGAGTGGTGAGAGTGGGTAACCTTGTTCTTGATCTTAGTGGAAATGGTTTCAGTTTTTCACCATTGAGGACGATGTTGGCTGTGGGTTTGTCATATATGGCCTTTATTATGTTGAGTTAAGTTCCCTCTATGCCTACTTTCTGGAGGGTTTTTATCATAAATGGGTGTTGAATTTTGTTGAAAGCTTTCTCTGCATCTATTGAGATGATCATATGGTTTTTCTCCTTCAGTTTGTTAATATGGTGTATCACATTGATTGATTTGCATATATTGAAGAATCCTTGCATTCCTGGAATTAACCCCACTTGTTGATGGTGTATGATCCTTTTAATGTGTTGTTGGATTCTGTTTGCTAGTATTTTGTTGAGGATTTTTGCATCTATGTTCATCAGTGATAGTGGCCTGTAGTTTTCCTTCTTTGTGACATCCCTGTCTGGTTTTGGTATCAGGGTGATGGTGGCCTCGTAGAATGAGTTTGGGAGTGTTCCTCCCTCTGCTATATTTTGGAAGAGTTTGAGAAGGATAGGTGTTAGCTCTTCACTAAATGTTTGATAGAATTCGCCTGTGAAGCCATCTGGTCCTGGGCTTTTGTTTGTTGGAAGATTTCTAATCACAGTTTCAATTTCAGTGCTTGTGATTAGTCAGTTCATATTTTCTATTTCTTCCTGATTCAGTCTTGGCAGGTGGTGCTTTTCTAAGAATTTGTCCATTTCTTCCAGGTTGTCCATTTTATTGGCATAGAGTTGCTTGTAGTAATCTCTCATGATCTTTTGTATTTCTGCAGTGTCACTTGTTACTTCTCCTTTTTCATTTCTAATTCTATTGATTTGAATCTTCTCCCTTTTTTTCTTGATGAGTCTGGCTAATGGTTTATCAATTTTGTTTATCTTCTCAAAGAACCAACTTTTAGTTTTATTGATCTTTGTTATTGTTTCCTTCATTTCTTTTTCATTTGTTTCTGATCTGATCTTTATGATTTCTTTCATTCTGCTAACGTTGGGGTTTCTTTGTTCTTCTTTCTCTAATTGCTTTAGGTGCAAGGTTAGGTTGTTTATTCAACATGTTTCCTATTTCTTAAGGTAGGATTGTATTGCTGTAAACTTCCCTCTTAGAAGTGCTTTTGCTGCATCCCATAGGTTTTGGGTCGTCGTGTCTCCATTGTCATTTGTTTCTAGGTATTTTTTGATTTCCTCTTTGATTTCTTCAGTGATCACTTCGTTATTAAGTAATGTATTGTTTAGCCTCCATGTGTTTGTATTTTTTACAGATCTTTTCCTGTAATTGATATCTAGTCTCATAGTGTTGTGGTCGGAAAAGATACTTGATACAATTTCAATTTTCTTAAATTTACCAAGACTTGATTTGTGACCCAAGATATGATCTATCCTGGAGAATGTTCCATGAGCACTTGAGAAAATTGTGTATTCTGTTGTTTTTGGATGGAATGTCCTATAAGTGTCAATTAAGTCCATCTTGTTTAATGTATCATTTAAAGCTTGTGTTTCCTTATTTATTTTCATTTTGGATGATCTGTCCATTGGAGAAATTGGGGTGTTAAAGTTCCCTACTATGAATGTGTTACTGTCAATTTCCCATTTTATGGCTGTTGGTTTTTGCCCTATGTATTGAGGTGCTCTTATGTTGGGTGCATAAATATTTACAGTTGTTATATCTTCTTCTTGGATCGATCCCTTGATCATTATGTAGTGTCCTTCTTTGTCTCTTGCAATAGTCTTTATTTTAAAGTCTATTTTGTCTGATATGAGAATTGCTACTCCAGCTTTCTTTTGGTTTCCATTTGCATGGAATATCTTTTTCCATCCCCTCACTTTCAGTCTGTATGTGTCTCTAGGTCTGAAGTGGGTCTCTTGTAGACAGCATATATATGGGTCTTGTTTTTGTATCCGTTCAGCCAGTCTGTGTCCTTTGGTGGGAGCATTTAATCCATTTACATTTAAGGTAAGTATTGATATGTATGTTCCTTTTCCCATTTTCTTAATTGTTTTGGGTTTGTTACTATAGGTCTTTTCCTTCTCTTGTGTTTCTTGCCTAGGGAAGATCCTTTAGCATTTGCTGTAAAGCTGGTTTGGTGGTGCTGAACTCTCTCAGCTTTTGCTTGTCTGTAAAGTTTTAATTTCTCCCTCAAATCTGAATGAGATCCTTGCTGGATAGAGTAATCTTGGTTGTAGGTTTTTCTCCTTCATCACTTTAAATATGTTCTGCCAGTCCCTTCTGGCTTGCAGAGTTTCTGCTGAAAGATCAGCTGTTAACCTTATGGGGATTCCCTTGTGCGTTATTTGTTGTTTTCCCCTGCTGCTTTTAATATGTTTTCTTTGTATTTAATTTTTGACAGTTTGATTAATATGTGTCTTGGCGTATTTCTCCTTGGATTTATCCTGTATGGGACTCTCTGTGCTTCCTGGACTTGATTAACTATTTCCTTTCCCATATTAGGGAAGTTTTCAACTATAATCTCTTCAAATATTTTCTCAGTCCCTTTCTTTTTTTTTCTTCTTCTTCTGGAACCCCTATAATTCGAATGTTGGTGCGTTTAATGTTGTCCCAGAGGTCTCTGAGACTGTCCTCAGTTCTTTTCATTCTTTTTTCTTTATTCTGCTCTGCAGTAGTTATTTCCACTATTTTTTCTTCCAGGTCACTTATCCGTTTTTCTGCCTCAGTTATTCTGCTATTGCTCCCTTCTAGAGTATTTTTAATTTCATTTATTGTGTTGTTCATCATTGCTTTTTTCATCTTTAGTTCTTCTAGGTCCTTGTTAAATGTTTCTTGCATTTTGTCTAAATCTATTTCCAAGATTTTGGATCATCTTTACTATCATTACTCTGAATTCTTTTTCAGGTAGATTGCCTATTTCCTCTTCATTTGTTAGGTCTGGTGGGTTTTTATCTTGCTCCTTCATCTGCGGTGTGTTTTTCTGTCTTCTCATTTTGCTTATCTTACTGTGTTTGGGGTCTTCTTTTTGCAGGCTGCTGGTTCATAGTTCCCGTTGTTTTTGGTGTCTGTCCCCAGTGGCTAAGGTTGGTTCAGTGGGTTGTGTAGGCTTCCTGGTGGAGGGGACTAGTGCCTGTGTTCTGGTGGATGAGGCTGGATCTTGTCTTTCTGGTGGGCAGGTCCACATCTGGTGGTGTGTTTTGGGGTGTCTGTGGACTTATTATGATTTTCGGGCACCTCTCTGCTAATGGGTGGGGTTGTGTTCCTGTCTTGCTAGTTGTTTGGCATAGGGTGTCCAGCACTGTAGCTTGCTGGTCGTTGAGTGAAGCTGGGTGTTGGTGTTGAGATGGAGATCTCTGGGAGATTTTCACCATTTGATATTACGTGGATCTGGGAGGTCTCTTGCGGACCAGTGTCCTGAAGTTGTTTCTCCCACCTCAGAGGCAGAGCAGTGAGTCCTGGCTGCAGCACCAAGAGCCTTTCATCCACACAGCTTTTGCGCTGCCCTAGTCTCGAAGCCCCTGCCTAAAATATGAATATTACCCAATTAGATTGTTATATCAATTATCTAATAAAAACCTAAATAACATATATAACTTGAAATATAAAATCCCAGCCCCATTTTTGTTTAATTAGTATCATATGGGTGATTATTTCTTGAGACACATGAAAGAAAACATTGCCATAATTTTGTCTAAATAACATTACCATGTTAATGCACTTAATTAGGAAATCTGTTATCATTAAAATGCCTAGCACAGAAAGTGGTACGTAGTAATTGGTTAATTCTTATTAGCTATTACCATTCAGGACTAAGCCCTTTCCATGTTGGTACCTCAGTCAGCTGGTTGGTTCTCTGCTTCTACATCCACTTCCATCTTCCTTAACATACCTCTCGGATTACTTTTCCTAAATTTTACTTTCATTTTTTCATTGTCCTGATTCATTTCCTGGAATAATTTACAGATACCTCCTGCCTCAAATTTAGAATTCTGGTCTTTGTTTTCTGGAGCTTCAGCTCTGTGTGGTGGAAGTAGTAAATGATTCAGAGCCAAGAAGAGCTGGCATCCGAATCAGGCTTAGCTGCCTGCTAGTTGTGGGCCCTTGGGGATTCCTAACGTTTCTAAGCATAAACTTCCTCACTTATAAAATAAAATTGAGGTAACAATGCATTTCTTATAGTCTACTGTGATGTTTTAATCACAAAGTGCTCTGAGCATAGTAGGTGGTGAAATCCACTACATTCCCATAACCTGGCTCCTCTTTATTCAAACTCTTTATTCAAACTCAAACTTTATTCAAACCTCTTTATGCAAACATAGAATAGATTTGGATCTTCCTGAAACACATTTATGTAAGCATGATTAGGTTATCATGTTGTACTACAAGAGTTTGTGCATCTAACTTATTGGCTGAAAGTTACTCAAAAGGAACTGTATCATTTATCCCATTTTTTAAAGCCTTTGTACCTACCCTAGTGCCTATTAAAAAATCATACGTATCAATACATAAATGTTTGTTGAATGAATGAATGAACAAATTTTGCTTGCTAAAAGCACCATAAAGATTTAATTCAACATTCTCATTCTCATTTTACTGAAATTAAAGTACTATACAGGGCTTCCCTGGTGGCGCAGTGTTTGAGAGTTCGCCTGCCGATGCAGGGGATATGGGTTTGTGCCCCGGTCCAGGAAGATCCCACATGCCGCGGAGCGGCTGGGCCCGTGAGCCATGGCCGCTGAGCCTGCGCGTCCGAAGCCTGTGCTCCGCAACGGAAGAGGCCACAACAGTGAGAGGCCCGCGTACCACAAAAAAAAAAAAAAGAATATATATATATATATATATATATATATATACAGCAATCAGTATCAAGTTGATTAAATTTAGCTTAAATATTTCTTCAATAAATTCTCAAAGTTAGACTATTTTAAGCATAGCTACACTCATTTTTATAGAAGATAAAGGAAAGGAGAAGAGATACACAATTATTGGCAAATTATTTATCTAGAACTACCATACCTAGTGATTGGCTTTAACTTAGATATAATAAAAGCTTAGGTGATTTATTCTCATTTTTCAAATATTAGTGAATTAGGCCTGACCCATTGGTAAAGTGAAATTTTAATTTCAAAGTTCTTTCTCGGAGTTTTCAGGAGGAGATGTTTCTGTTTTTGACAAGGTACTCGGCTACAGTCTCCCTACTAGTAATGGTATAAACCAGGAAATCTCTTAGGCTGATCTAGAGATAAAATAGGGGATCAAGCTAATCTAGGTGTTAATGTGACTATCTTCATTGTGGTTAGGGAAAATCTTTAAAAATAGTATTACCTGAGAAAAAGTGGTTCTCTTCCTTTCTGAGTATCACAGCTATACCACCTCTGAAAATTAATGTTTGTTCTTAGGAGATGTAGATGTTTGTGTGTGTGTATGTTTGCTTACACCATTGGAAACACCACCAATCCACAAATTTGGATTGTCAACACCACACCTGGCATTTTCTGCCACTGTGAGTACTAAAGATCATCCTAGTGACTAAAAACAGCTATGTCAATATGACTTAGTTGTTTTCTTTGGGGGAAGGATGGGGAAGCAAAGGACAACACTAAACCAATAAATAATTTTACTACTGGCTTTAAGAAATTCCTACCAATTAGTTTATCAGAGATAACACTGCTCACCTGAGTAAAGAATTAGTTTATTAAGCAACAGTTTTACTTATCACTTCAGAACCCTCACCTCCCTGTGTGCAACAATCCTAAACTGTTGTATCACAAATGTTGTTCAGTCCTAATCACTTCCCTGCCTTCAAAGATCTGCCTACGGACTTCTCTGGCTGCCTAGGGACTTCCCTGGCAGTCCAGCAGTTAAGACTTCATGCTTCCACTGCAGGAGGTGTGAGTTCTATCCCTGGTCAGGGAACTAAGATCCTGCATGCCGCACGGTACGGCCAAAAAAAGGATCTGCCTAGACCTCAAACCTTCTAGCTTTTCTCCTTCTGAGGTACTGCCAAGAAGACTCTGACTAGCTCACTACACTGAGTTGGAGTAAACTTAGTTTGTCTTTACTAACAGGCTTGTCTGATGGTACTTTTGAGAATTCAACATCAGGCATTTCTTACCAAAGCCCCAGCCAATGCTCTTTAACCCTATGCATTTCCCTAATAAGGAAAAGCAGAAAAGACCCCAGATGTATCCCGTGTGTGTTGATACTGGTAATTATTTTTCTAAAGTAATAGGAAAATGTATTCTCTGAATATCTGATAAAGGGGTTCTCTTCTTGAGTGGTGGAACAAGATGAGAGCAGGTCTGTGAACTGGTCCGTGATGTCATGCTTTTCCTTGGACTCTGGAAGCAGTCATATTTACAGTTGGATTCTCCTCCCATATCAATTACCCACCTACTCTCTCTAGTAATGCCTGTAACCTCAGATCACAGCTACACATTGGCTTAATGGTGTCGTAGGGAATCAAGGGAGCAGGTAGTAAAGGGTAGCATTGTCTCCCCTACATGCTATCCACTGAAGCTAAGGCAGCAATAATGCCACTGCTCCAAGGGAGCTGGTCAAAAATGCAGTGATCAGAGGCCCGTGGAGAGCTAACTGGTGTGAGAAGCTGTAGCAGCGTGGATAGGCTCAGAAGAGGACGGCAGAGGATTCCTTCCCCTTTCTCAAATATAGTAGGAGAGCAGTATTTTCACCAAAGGCAGAAATAGAAATTTGGAGTACAGTTATAGAGTGATAATTAGAGCATTTTGTTTGAAATTTCTTGTTCCTTTTGTCTGGGAGAGAATAAACAGGGGACTACTGCAATCCCTGCTCTTAACCTCTGTCTCCCTGCAGGTCTGTAGATGCCTGGAGGAGACACAGCAGTCACTGCCAAGGTGAAGTTAGGGGAAGAAGGTAGGTGATCAGAGCGGGGATGTCGAAAGGCTGCTGGATCGTTCTAGAGTTGTAACTACTAATAAGAATTCACTAATCAGCTCCTCAGCCAGGGGCACATAGGCAGCTGCTATTTTGATCAAACAATTATTTATCCTGACACAGGTGGAATATGTGGGAAACATCTCAGCAGCAGAATTTATTTTTCTTCTTTTAAAAGCAAGATGATAAATGATCTCAGAGAATTGTTCTCATCTTCTTCTAAGAATATATGTGTATATAAAACTAACATGTTAAATGCAACACTACAGAGTAGACTGAGTATTAATGCAACTCTGCCTAACCAGAAAAAACATTGATTTTTAAAAAAATCCATTGGTTAGTGAAGGTATATTTAATCTTTGCTACCAAATTAATTATGCATTGTGCAATAATCCTTGTTTCAGTAGTCATCCAAATGTTGATCTCCTATGTGGTGTCTTTTGTAACTAATATTGGAAATGCAGTAGACCTCAGGAAAAGTTGTATTTCCCCTCATTTTTCAGTTACAAGGTTAACTATATATTTTAAACAAGAGAGCTGCCTATGATACCATGAGGAGAGTGCCAGTCAAAGTTCCTGCCCTTTCTCAGAAATAAATTGTCATGACCTTGGGAAAATCATTTAACTTCTGTGAACAACAGTTCACATTTTGTAACACTCAGAGGTCTGATCTAGATCGGGGTTGGCAAACTTTTTCTATGCAATTAATATTTCAGGCTTTGTAGGCTATCTGGTTTCTATTGCAGGTTTTTACTCTGCTGTCGTAGTGCAAAAGCAGCCGTAGACAAAATGTCGGAATGGCCATGGCTAGATTCCACTAGCACTTTATTTATGGACACTGAAATTTGAATTTCATACAATTTTCATATGTCATGACTATTATTTTCTTTTGACTTCCTTTCCAACCATTTAAAGATATAAAAACTATTCCTAGCTCATGAGCTGTACAAAAACAGGATATGAACTGAATTCGACCCAAAGGCCCTGGTTTACTGACCCCTGAACCACATCCCTCTTGAGAACAAAATTCCCTTTGGCTTTCTTGGGGCTGAAATGGAAAAGGAGCAGGCCAGTCCTGAGGTAAAGAGTTAAAATGAGAATCAAGAAGCTTTTAGAGAAGTCGCAGAAGACAGCATAATGGAGTGATGTTTTTGGAAGGGGGCAACAAGCAACTAGCTGAGGAAAGGGATGACACAGAGAAAAGGAGTAACTCAAAAGAGTAGACTTGCCTGACTGATGGCTAGGATGTGTAAGTAAAATATCTCTGGCTTGAATTGAAACAGAAATAAAACTAGAAAAAAAAATAGGGATAGGTAGAGATGACAATAGATAGGATATTATGTTTTTGTTCATGTATGTTTGCATGTGTTGGCAATAATTAATACACAGAGCTACACAGAAAACATTGTGAGTGAGTGTGGGGAAGGTCAGACATGCCTAATATGTGCAAGAAAAGAGGAGCAAGGATGTGAACACAGGATGAATAAAAATCAAAACATTTTGAGTGAGCTTATAAATGAGTCGCCTTATTGTACTGCAGTTTAACTGGCTTGAGAAACAAGTTATATGGCAATAAGGCGTGTGCAAGAGCAGGTTGGCATATTGGATAATGATTTCTGTATATGTCAACAAGAGGCAAGAATAAATGGTTAATATCAAAGCAGACATTAATTTCATCTACTGGCTATAAAGGAGTTGACTCCTATTATCCCCATCTGGGCAATGTGCTAGGTTATGCTTTCAATATGTTTATTTTTAATAAACACTAGAGAGTCTTGGGTCTGTGACGTGCCTTATTCATTCTGGCCAATGACTTCAAGGGTTTCAGCTTGATAAGCATAGATATGGGTAGATATTTATCTATTTTTCTATCCAGCAGCAATTATTTTTCCTTCTAAACATTTTTTTTTATTGGAGTATTATTGCTTTACAATGTTGTGTTAGTTTCTGCTGTACAATGAAGTGAATCAGCTACATGTATACATATATCCCTCCCTCTTGGACCTCCCTCCCACCCCCCATCCCACCCATCTAGGTCATCACAGAGCACCGAGCTGAGCTTCCTGTGCTTTATAGCATGTTCCCATTAGCTATCTATTTTATGCATGGTAGTCTATATATTTCAATCCTAATCTCCCAATTCATCCCACCTTCCCCTTCCCCCGCTGTGTCCACATGTCTGTTCTCTTTGTCTGTGTCTCTATTCCTGCCCTGGTAATAAGGACATTCCAAAGAGATGTCCTGCTCTGGCCACATATGAAGATAAATTATGTTGCAAAGGAGTGAAATAGTTCCTAACTGATTCAGGAAAACTGTATTCACTATCACATTATATTAAGGATGAAGAAAATGTAGACACAATGGAAATGTTCTTACAAATGTATTTCATAAATAAAAGTAATACAGAGCACTAGAACGTGTACCCTGAAGGAAGTTGTTTAAAGTAATAAATAAGTAGGATTTTGCCAAGTGCTGATTCAATGAAGAAATAGTAGCAACCTTTGTAAGAATCATAAACATTAATTTAACTCCCTCTTTACTCATCAAATATACTCAGATATGTAATAAGAATTAATAAGATGTCATTAAGAAAAAAATTTTTACAACTTCACAGGGAAAAATTCCTGACAATAGATTTGTCTTAATGTAGGAATTCTTTTAATGTACTCTTAAAAGTATTCATCAAGGAGAAGAATTATCAACTAGACAATAACAGGTACTATATTAAATAAATGCATTTATTTTCCCATTTTAGAACTCTGCTAATAAGATTTAGTGGTATGATATACTGGGTCTCTAACTCATTCATATCTCAGCCTTATCTAGATTTAAAATGGATGAGAGCTCAATAATGGGAATGTTTGCCAAGGTACACCTTTGTTTTTAGCATCTGCTGAGTGAAGGAGCACCTATTAGGTTGTTGAGTCGTTAATGGTCTTGGAATCCTATTACTATGTTAAGTTATGGTGTGTAATGAAATCATTTAGTTCTCTGCCTATGGTTTGTGTTACAACAATGCGACCATCCCTAGAATTCTTGCTTCCCTACAACTTAGTGTTAGTTATGTATGACTAACAGACAGAAACTTGTATTTCTCCTCTAAATTTTTCCTCATCCAGTCCATTAGGAATACCTACTCCTGGTATTGATCATTCCTGAGATATTTGATGAAAAATATTTCATAGGAGAATGATTTATAACATTCTAGTCCTTAAAACATTTGAATATTATAATGTGGTAAATCTGGAAGTCATATTCTTCACCCTTCTCAGGGTACGTTTTCATTGTTTGCTGGGGGTTGTAGTTGGTTGCTTAATGACTTTTCTAAATTATTTTTGTAAAATATTTTTTGTAAACTAGTTTTTGTCATGTGTGGTGTCTGAAGTCTCTGTTCCTTAAGCTTGTGATCAGCTAGTGTTTTGACAGAAATTTCCTTGAATACTTGGGTTCCCACCCACCACCCCCATAAAAAAGAAGGAAAGAACAAAAAGAAAGAAAAGGGGAAAAAGCAAAACAATTCTACCATTCTCTGCAGATTGGCTCTATGTTGTGGCGCTCCCTCAGTTTTTAGCCAGACTATTTACAACTGTGCCTTAGCGTTAGTTCTTGCTTGTGCATAAGGAGCAGCCAGAGGTAGAAGCTTAGGGTCTTGGATTTTTCCAAGCGAGCATCTTACCGTGGGTATGTGTGTGGCTCTCTAAATTCCTCGTATATGCAAGTGCTTTTCAGTGCCCTAATTTCCAAAAGAAATTCCCTTCCCAGCTTTTCCTCCCATGCATGCCTATTGTTTGTCTCAACTATAATCTTTTGTCGCATGCAGCAGAAGCAGTGAGTTGTTCATTTGCCTTGCAATGTTTTCTAGGACTGCCTTCTCTGACACTTTTCTGCCCGGAGACAATTCTGTGTTGGGAGAAACAAAGATAGGTGCCGTGCATCATTCCTTCAGGTAGCCCCAAGGCAGGTAGAAATAAAACACTGTTCTTTGAGAATAAGGTCTGCTCTGATCACTCCAGAGCCAGGGACAAAGGTCCCACACTGGGAACATAGGCTGTTATACTTAAGACTGCTAGTGAGCTGAGGAACAAGTGGGGCAAGGCCAAGGAAGAATGCCCAGAGGTTTCCTGCTATCTTAAAGTTGCCTTTTCTTGATCAACATTTGTTTTGTTGCTGTAAAACCTTTTACTATTTCCCAGAGTTCTTCCCTTTGATTCTGGAAGTTTTCACTAGTTTTTCAGTGTTTTTGTGGAGGAAAACTCAGAGCTACCATCTCTGGCATGTTTGCTGATGCCACTCTGTTTACACTGATTTTTTAAATTTTCTATCTTATATAATCATTTAAGGCTACAAATTTCCCTTTAAGCATTTCTTTCACTACACCCCACAAAATTTGTTGCATTGTATTTTCCTTGTCAATCAATTGGAAATGTTTTCTAATTTCTCTTGTGACTTATTATTTGACCCTTAGGTTATTTAGAAGTATGTTGTATAATTTCAATATATTTGGTGCTTTTCCAGAAATCTTTTTGTTATTGATTTTTCACTTAATAACTTTAGGGGTATGGGAACGTGCTATCCAAGGTTCCAGCCTTTTGAAATTTACTGAGATTAATTTACTAGCTTATTGCCTATATTAGTGAACATTTCATGTAGAAGCCAAAACAAATATGTATTTTTTTAAATCACATGCATATTTAATCAAGAAACTAAAAATGAAATATTACTCAAATAAAAAGTAAGCGCATGCTCAATTATCACGTTCCATATTTCAGAGAAGAGGCATTAAGCCTTTATACCGTAAGTTTCTTTACAAGCATATCTAGTATGTTGAGTTCAGGAGTTTGATCTTTTTTTTGCAAAGAGATTGCACTTCTTAAAATGCCCCTCTCCATAACTGTTACATGGATTATAGAACGACATTCTATAAATTTTAGTTACATCAAATTGATTGCTAATGTTGATCGCATCTTCTATAACCTTATTCATAGTTTGTTTATTTATTCTATCAATCACTGAGAGAAGGGAGTTGAATTCTCCACATAAGTTTATGAGTTTGCACAGTTCTCCCTTTATCTCTGTCAGTTTTGGTTTCATGTATGTGTTTAAAGTTCTGGTATGATGGCTATTATATCTTTCTAACGAATTGGCCTTTTTTATCATTATGAAATGTCCTACTTTATCTCTGGTATCACTCTGTGTCCTACAGCCTACTCTTTTTGATGTTAATATCTCCACACCATCATTTTTATGAACAATGTTTATACTGGTATATCTTTTTCCAACCTTTTTACTTTTGAGGTGTCTATGTTTTCATAGGTAAACTGTATCTCTTGCACATAGCATATAGTGGGCTCTTACTCTTTTATCTAGTCTCTCCATCTGCCTTATATTTGGAGGTTTAAATCTTATACCCTAATGCATTTGTCAATAGTTGGTAAGAGCTTCCTGCTGGTTTTGCACAGCTGTGGCTGACTTGCCTCCCAGGTGTCTTCTGTGTATGCCAGTCTTCCTTCCTTTTCTTTGAAGGTTATTGATCCCTAATAAATACCTTATACCTTCATCTGTATCACAATGTGTGCCATATAAAACTTTCTAGTCTTGTTTTAATGCCCCCTTAATTACTGTATCCACAGACTAAAAGTGATGGTATATGTTTTTCTTCTTTAAAATCTGAATGCAAAAAGCAAGATGTGATCAAATGAAACTAGTATTTACTAAATATCTATTAATTTTAACTTGTAATTTTTGGATTTGTTCCTTAAGGAAGTTGGATTTGTTCCTTAAGGAAGCTTTCTTTTGAACTTTACTTTGACCATTTTTTAGATTACATACTGGGAAACATATCATACAAAAGTAAGTTTGAGTAAACGGTTGAGTGTTATGCATTATAATAGACCAAGCTTATTTTAAATGCAGATATTGCTTTAATGGAGTTGATTATTTTAAGCTGAAGAGAGTTTGAGAAAATGGCAGAAACAGGAAGAACGCTCTGACCTTCTCCTGCCCTTCTCCCTGAAACAGGTTATAAGACACTCACGGTAGAGTTGCCCTCCCTACACTCAGAGGAAAGGAGCATCCTTATCTCCAAGATGGAGGGATACCAAGAAGAATCAGAATAAACAGGCCTTGCTAAGCTTCCCCCAGTTTCCTTAGCGCTTACTCTTGGTCCTATCATATTTTTCCATGACTTTCCACCATCTGTCAAAACTAGCATAAAAACACTCATGCTTAACCATTTCTTTAGGACTTCATTTTCTTATGAAGACTCCTCCCGTGTCATGTAAAACTTATTAAATGAATTTGTATGCCTTTCTCCTGTTAATATGTCTTTATCAGTTTAACTTTCAGACCTAGGCAGGGACGCTACAAGGGTCTTGGAAAACTTATTTTCTCTCCTACAGCTTATTAGAGAACACATGATGTAACAGAGACCACCTGAAATCTATTCTCACCTAGGCATTTATCCTTTCTGATCTGCAGTTTTTCATCTATAACAAAGACAAGATTAAAGAACAATAGCATCTATCTAACTTTACAGAATTGTTGTTCACATTTGATAAGATGATATTTGTGAAAGCATTTTAACAAAGTAAAAACACCATAGAGGGCTTCCCTGGTGGTGCAGTGGTTGAGAGTCTGCCTGCCACTGCAGGGCACACGGGTTCGTGCCCTGGTCCGGGAAGATCCCACATGCCGCAGAGCGGCTGGGCCCGTGAGCCATGGCCGCTGAGCCTGCGCGTCCGGAGCCTGTGCTCCGCAACGGGAGAGGCCACAACAGTGAGAGGCCCGTGTACCGCAAAAAAAACCAAAAAACAAAAAAAAAAACACCATAGAAATGGTTATAATTTTTAATGTTTTTTTAATTTAGAACAAGAAAGAAAATTAAAGGCAGCTATATCTCCACTGATCCTTAATTATACATTACTTGAGGGAAGACTAAATTTTAAAAATATTTCTATCTTCTCGTACCTAGTAGAGAGTGCTTAGGAACATTTAGGGGAAAATGATCTTATCCACTTGAAATTATCTATTTCATAAATGAGATAATATCTGAGACAAACCTTAAACACTGAGCAGAATTTTGACAGAGTTGTTAGGCAGGTCTTTCCAGAGTGAGGGAATAGCATAATAGAAGCAGGATAAGAGAGAATACATGGGTACAGCAGCAAACTTAATGAGGAATTCACCATAGATATTCTGAGATATTGCCTAACCACTTTTTCATTATTTCTAGAGTCAGTATAAAGTGGGCCTAGGGTTATATGGGGATCTTCACACTAGATTACCACAGAGCACTTAGCTCTTGCCCCATTAAGGTCCCTTTATACAGGACTCAGCTCGCTGTCTCTCTCTCTCTCTCTCTCTCTCTCTCTCTCTCTCTCTCTCTCTCTCTCTCACTCTCACTCTCACTCTCACTCTCACTCTCACTCATTCTCTCTCTCTCCCTCTCTCATCTGTCATTCCCTGTTAAGTCAGTTGAACCAGAACTCCCCACCCTCAATACCTGATCATCCTGTCCTGTCTTAAGCAGGAATCATGTTAGGTAGGCTTAGATAGAGGCCCCCTTACTCCTGATATTTCCTCATAGTAATTTTCCATCCACTGACCTCCATCCAGCTCCTTGTCTAAAAATTCCCACTTGTCCATGCTGTATTCAGAGTTGAGCCCATCTCTCTTTCCAGCTGTAAAACCCCATCACAATGTTCCCTATATCTACCATGATGGTCCTGAATAAGGTCTGTCTTACTATCTTTAAAAGTGTCATGGAATATTTTTTTCTTTAACATAGGTTATTCTTCTCTCTTCTTCCCAATCTCCCATTTATGCCTCATCTATTCATAGGCAAGCTCAGGAAGTTGAGAGATCACAGTTTGGCTAAAGAATGAGATTCTTGAGGAAGATCAATAGTGATAGGGTGGAAAAATAGGTGAAGGAGTCTTAAAAAAATAGGCAAGTTAGGGTAGACCAGCTATACTGATTGGTAAGTGGGAAATTGTCTTCAACTGAAATGGTTACATTTTATCCTAAGAACCAGAAGAAGATGGAGAGCATTGAATTCTGCATCTTAATGGCTTTTCACATATTTCCCCTGTCTGACTTTACAGAGAGTAAGCAGTCAAGTGTCTCAGGTCTCTCCAGATGGGATCCTGTTAACACTCAGCTGCTATCAACCGGAGTTGGATGAAGTGTAAGGCCTGTCAAACCACTGCGAGGTGTGCCAGTCAATCTATGAGGAGTGTTAAAACAACAAGAAAGCAGTAACAGTGCAGCTAGGGCTCTACAGAGAATTCTAGTTAGAACATGGAAACGTAATCCAATCCTTCATCTACCAAAGTGGAAGTGGTAATAATAGTTCTTATTAGTATTATGGTTTTGATTTATAAAACCTATTTGTCGGCACCAATGTTCTTCTTATTAAATAAGTATGGAAGAAGTATTTACAGATTATCAATTTGAAATAATGTCAAATGATTTTTCTGTCTAAGGGCAATCATAGGTTCTGGTCCATCCCTTCATCCAATTACAGGTCAGAAAAGGGGCTTTGACATGTTTCCAGTTGAAAGAGAGCAGGGAAGTTCAAATTCATGATCCTTTTGAAAAATACCAGGTCTAAATATGAGAAAACGACCAAATGTCTAGACTTATAACAATTTTTATAGAACAAGATAAAGGGAGTATCAAACAACACCCTTGAAGCAATGCAGATGCCTAAAAAGACCTATCACAGAAACCAAACTAAATTTTTAGAAACTGTTCAGCAGATGTTTCTTAAAAAGTCACGTTCTCTATGAAGAAAGGACAGTAAGTGAAAAAAGAATGAGTTTCAAAGGGATCTATTTAAGGGGCTTGTGATGACGGAAATCAGTTACATTATCATCACCTCTGGATTAAGCCTGATGTCTTAGTCTTCTTGCTGTCCTCCCATTCCCAACTAAACACATTATAAAAATATAGTAGATATCCATCTATTTGAATTAAACAATAATAAGTGAAAAGGAAGACAATTATGCCAGAGAAAAAAACCAACTTTATATGATCTCATGGCAAATCCTTTCAGCTTGCAGCATCTAATCTTTTCTTTATTCAGCATCAGAAATAATGTCAAGCTCACTCTCCTGGGGGAAAGTAAGATTCTGTTTTCACTATTTAATATTAAGAATGCTCATTATTTTGCATAAATTTTAGTTCAAATGAATGTTAATTAAACATTTAAGTGATGGTGAAATTGCAGGGCTTCCTTCATTCTGAGACTTCTAAAACTTGTATAATGGTTTCTGAAACAAAAGAGCAGCTAGATTTAAAGTTCTCAAATAAGCTCAGTGATAGTTTGTATCAAAGAACACAAAATATTAGTAAAATTTTGGCTCCCTTAGTTAAAAACAGCAGATGGCACTCTTGAAGAGATATATGTGGGGACATTGAGCAGGTGAGTGTATTAAGGATAAAAGAATGAAAAACAAAGCATAAAAAGTTTTAACCTTTACTTCTATCCATGTCTCTGTGTAATCCTCTTCTACTAGAAAATTTAGATGTCAGTAAAGTGTCATCTAACAAGTTACATATTAGCAACAAGGGCGATTGTTACTTTGCAAAGTAGTTAATAAAAAAGTAGGGTACTTAATTTTGATGATATTTTCTGAATTCATACTACTAATATCTGTACAACTATGAACAGTTGAATAGTGAGCTTAAATATTTAAGCTGCCTTACTTTGATTAAAAAATAATGGTGTGAGGGAGGGATAGTAAAGAAAGCAATTTTAGGAGATAGCCAGCCAAACCTGTATTTAAATATGCAGACACTGACTCTGTATTTTAGTCTCTAGTCTTTCATTCAGGTTAATTTCATTGCACTCACAGTGATACTGCAATTTCTCTAGTAGACTGGATTTTTCATCCTTTAGATATTTCTCAAATATAGATTCTGATGGATACTTCAGATGTAAAAAGCATTAAGAGTTGTCATTGATCCCCTCTGGGTATATGTAGCCTATAACAAGTGGTTCATTCACTAATTAGTTGGAAAATGTAGATACAGCTACATCTTGAAAAGGATACATATATATACATATATATATGCATTTATATATACATGTATGTGTGTGTATATATATACATGTATACACACACATACATGTGTATTACACACATAAATAGATATACATGATAAAAGAATTATAGGGCAATAAAATATAAAAATATTCAGCTAACCAAAATAAACATAAAAGGTATTTATAGCTGTTTTAAAATTAAAAAGTATTGCCACTGCCCTGCCCAAACTGTAACTTTTCCTATCTTCAATGCATCTAAAGGGCATAAAGTGAGAATGTGTTTGGTGCAGCAAAGCCACTCCTATGAAAGGAAAAACAAGCCACGTAAGCATCCTGGTATAGCAGGTACTCAAATGCCTAGTGAATTAGGACATCCAGCTGTTCAGTGGCAGTGGTAGAAGCATCATGGACAACGCTGGGTGTTCACACAGAACGTGTTCTGTTAATAGGGAAATCCCAGGAATTATATGTTGCTAACTCTAAAAAGGAAAAAGCAAGTGAGGGACATAGCTATCTATCTCTTCCTCCTCTCTGTGCTTTTCTCTCCTCCCCTCCTCTTCTCATGGAGGATGAATAAAAATTGGGTGGCAGTTAGACTAACTTGGAGAAAGAGACCCAGGTAAGCACTAAAACTAACTGACTTCCATACCTCTCCTGAAAGCTCCCAGGCATTTTCCAGAGTGCAAGACCTGTGAATTTGGCAAGTCGGCTAAATTGTCTAGTTTGTTTTGTTGTGTCCCTTTTCCTATTCTGAGTCCTTCTCTGACCTCCCATTTTGAGCCCATTTATACTTTTTTTCTTTCTCTTTCACACAAAGATCAAAACCTGCTGACTCATAAAGTCCACCTTTTCCCTGTTAAATTCCCTTACTTTCAGCAAACAAAGTCACAACTAATGTGAATATAGGGATTATCAGTAAGGTTAAATTGATAAAAACTCACTTTAGGGAACAATCGTCCATCCCTGTCATCCTACAGGCACATTATTTCTACTCATCTCCTTCTATTTCTTTTCACTTTCCTAGTTAACAAGAGACAAAATGAACATCAAAGTCAAATGCTTTCATTGCTTGCTGATCTTTCTCACTCTATATAGTGCTTTTTTTTTGTAGCAGAAGACTCTAAAAACTATGAATTCATGATGGGAGTGAGTGGTGGTGGTAGGGGAATTTGTAGGAGTGGGCACAATAAACAGGGAAACTTGAAATCTTGAAATTTGTGACAGAGTGAATAAATGTGTGTAGGGATTTTGCTCTGCTAGAGTTTAGAAAGTGTAAGCTCTGTTTTATAGCCATCTACTCTGAGCAGGAGATAAAGCCAAAAAATACGTCCTAAGCATTGTGCAGTTGAAATCAAAGGGCACTCACTATATTAAAGCACAGAGTGATCTATTATTCAAGGTACAAAAATAAAATAAAATCGTCAGACACAAAGAAGTACCAGACAGGTCTTGGGGTATCAGAATTTTATATGATGTTGATAATGAAAGCAACACAGAAGGGGTTATACAAATAATTAATTTACATTTCCTTTTTCCTCAATAAAACAAGGAATTTTCAGGACATCAAAGGAGAAACCAATTTATTCCCTAATTCACTTGTTTATTCATTATAACATAATGTTTATGAGTACCTATTATATTATTGGTAGCACCTGATAGTTGGAATAGCCTTGGGGCCCATCCCAAGCTACCTTCTCACCCATTCACCTTGTAAACAAAATTTCTCTATGTAAATCAACATAACATGAAAATATACAAAATAATATCAAGGAGACAAGTTCTTCTTCATGCTTGTTATATTTTTGTTGAAAGTCTAACAGATTTAAAGAAATAGTGTCTGTCAAAGAAAAGTTGGTTTCAGTCATGGCATTATAGAAGACATGATCACAGAGGCAAACATTAGTCATTCACATCTAAGAACTGTCCAAAGAAAGGGGATTCCTAGTCCAAGAATTTGAGTTACTCAGTCTAGTGGCAGATATGTATTTTGGGGAAAAGATACATTGGCCTGATGCTTTTAAATATTCATTTCAAATAATCAACTTTCCCTGTTGTAATTTTTCTTTCAACATGCAGAAATTCTCTGTAATGCTACTTTTCCTATAACTTACTTACAGGGGGGGAATCCACTGTTTGAAAAATTTTAAGTGTTTAATTCTGTTAGCACTTATACTTAGCATTGTCCATTGATGAAATTCACATTCTGATTTCTCTATATTTGTCTCATGAGTCTTATTTGAACTACTGATACTTCTAAAGTCTGATCAAGTCCAGAACACCTAAAGTGATATTTTTAGACTGTTCTGGGGAACACAACTGTCCCAAGAATTATAAAGAGGTGTTTCTGAAATTAGTATTCCATGCTCAGATAAGTTTAGAACTTGATTCAAATCCATACTCTCTGCCCACTCACTAGCTATATGACCTGCATCAAATACTTAACCCTTTCATAATTAGAAAAAAATCTCCATTTTAATCATTATATACATGTGAGAATTGTGAAAACTAAATAATAATAAAAAAGGTAAAGTACTTAGCTAGTATGTAACACTTTGTAAGTACTCAGTAAATGGTAGCTAGTAGCCATAACAGCAGTAGCAGAAACAGCCCTTAAGTTTCTCTACTTACGTCATTATAAGCCATTAATATTATCATCACTAATACAGTTTTGTGTGATATTTTATTAATTTGTACTTACAGTCCCTTATGTAAGCTGGAAAATAATATTAAGCTTATTTCTAGAAAATTCTTCTAACAGATTTCAATTCACCATCAAAAAACCTTCTGGTAGGGCTTCCCTGGTGGCGCAGTGGTTGAGAGTCCGCCTGCTGATGCAGGGGACACGGGTTCGTGCCCCGGTCCGGGAAGATCCCACATGCCGCAGAGTGGCTGGGCCCGTGAGCCGTGGCTGCTGAGCCTGCACATCCGGAGCCTGTGCTCCGCAACGGGAGAGGCCTCAACAGTGAGAGGCCCGCGTACTGTAAAAAAAAAAAAAAAAAAAACCTTCTGGTAATTAATCAGAGACATGAATGGTAGTGTTAGCTTACAAAGCATATTAATAAATGTATGAAGGAAACATGACTCATGAGAAAAGTAAACAGCTCCATTGACTAAATTATAGTGATAAAACCAAATGCTAAAACATTATATGGAGTCATATGATAGCATTTATTGGGGCAAATGTACATACAACCATTGATGATAAAAGCAAAATATTAACAGGAAATATGGGCAAGGATTATAGTTTCTGAAGGTTGGGATTAGAAAACTCTAAAACATCCCATCAAAACATTCACTTCAAATTAGAATGATGTTTAAAAAGCCAATTTGCATTTCAAACAATTACTGATCAATCAAGATT
Source organism: Globicephala melas (assembly GCF_963455315.2). Lineage (NCBI taxonomy): Eukaryota > Metazoa > Chordata > Mammalia > Artiodactyla > Delphinidae > Globicephala > Globicephala melas. Next base: position 25,932,958 of record NC_083318.1, on the reverse strand, counting down.
TCTCCATTAGTAGGTTCTTTGATTCATTATATGAATCATAAATACAGTTACATCGTCAAAACAAGAGTGCTGAGTACGAAAGAAACATCCTCACACCTTGTAAGACTGCCTCTTTTTCCTTAATGCCCTTGTTTTTTTCACATCAATAAATATAAAGTACAATGTGTTAAATTAATCTGAATTTGTAACTCATAACTAAAGTTTAAAAGCAAACCATAAAAATTTAAAATTTGCATTAAGCAAATATTACCAAAAACTAATAATTTTTCTATACCTTGATCTACAGATTCTGTAGGTTACTAAGAAAATCATCAAAATAACAGTAGTTACAAATGACTAAAGCACAAGAGCAAACAATTGTCACATGAATACAATTAGTAAAGAGAAAAAATTTTTCAATCTTGTTCCATATTAAAAACTGAAGGTAAACATAGCAAGGTATGAAATTTACTCATTAAATCAGCAAAAATAATAGAAACTTCTAGAGTAATAGTACTCAATAATGGCCAGGTTGGCTAAAAAGAACATAGGCTTTGGTGTCTGACAGTTTAGATTTGAATCCTAGAGCCCTAGAGCTTTCAACTACTGTGTGATTTTTAATAAATTTTTAGCCTGTCTGAGCTTCTTTTTTCTTTTCTTCAAACCTGGGGATAAAAATATTTTCTTCCTAGGATTGTGACAGGAAGTTAAGAAGACAAGGATCATTTCTGATATTTTCTCACCAGTGACTATCAGTATCTGACATATAGTTGATATTCATTCAATATTTGTTAAAAGAATAAATGGATAAACAAGCAAAGAAACATGAAAATTAAGACTGGTAGGCAAAGAGATCCCATAAATATTTATTGCTATATATATGTATATACTTTTTTGCAAATGTTGCAATAAAACTTTATATTGCTGATAGCAATGTAAGCTGATTCAACACTTCTGGAAATTAATTTGAAAACTTGTGATAAGTGACACACAATTTTTCAAATGCAATAATCATTCCTCTGGGAATTTACACTCCCAATTTATCAAAATAAGACAAATGCTTTATGTAAAAACATCTTCAATATAGTGCTAAATAGAATAATGAAAAGAATTTAAGCAACTTGTATGTTCATCAGCTAAGAACTTATTGATGAAAATCTAGTATATTCAATCACTTGAATATTTTATAGATCATTTAAAAGATTTGCATGAAGTTCTTATGTCAAGGTGGAGCATATATTTTGTTTAGTTCTGGTTTGTTTTTCTGGTTATCACTGTTCACAGCTTACTGTGCTGTATCTTATTTTTTTATTAGAAAAATATAGGAAATGTAAAATAAAGAAATAAACATAACCCCTAATCCACTAATTTATAAAATTATCATGTAAAGTATAAAGCAAATGACTTTTCCACCATCAGACATCCAGTGAGACTTCTGCAGAGATGATCACAATTAGCAGTTTGTGATGTTTCTCTAGAAGTTAAAGGTCATAGGATATGTGTTGGTTGGAATCATCAGGGAACAAAATTGTGTATTTTCCAACCATATGACTATGGATAAAGCTTTATGCATGTAGATGTAGGCATATGAAAAAGTGAATGAGTAAAATATCTGCAATGAGTACTGGGATTACATTGATTTCTAAACTTCCTTCAGTGTAGTTATAATGATTCTGCAAAACCGAATTCTGTACAATGAAACAATTGCCTCCAGTAGACATAGGCAAAAATTGATATAAGAAGTAAAGCAATATTATCCAGCTAATTAGAATTTGGGGACTATTTTTGTTATATAATACAAACAGGAAAAAGAAGATTAAAACACTTTTAAGGGTCTGGTAGATGAAGAATGGTGCCAATATGGCCTTAATCTCTAAAGCAAATTTATGTTATCCCGGGGAGTGTTTGTGTTCAAACTGTACACAACATTCTGAGCATTATCAGTTATTAGTGACTGCTAAGTCATTCTCAATATGAATGTTAAGACAGGCACACCAACAGTGAATCATATAATACTGTCAAGGTATTATTATATAATAATACACTAAGCTTGTATGACATCAGAATGCCATTATTACTTGAATAAATTTGAGTCAGTATAGCTAAGAAGAAATGTTTTCCAAGATAGGTGAAGTCTCGGTGTGTAATGCTGGAAAACAACAACAGATGGACAAACTATGATATAATTTTAAGTGGTTTATTTATTCAGACCATTTATAGGTGTCTGACCATTTATAAAATTAAAAAATGGGGCCAACCGAATAGCCAAAGCAATCTTGAGATAAAAGAACAAAGCTGGAGGTCTCACACTCCCTGACTTCAGACTATTCTACAAAGCTACAGTAATCAAAACAGTAGGTTGGGCTTCCCTGGTGGTGCAGTGGTTGTGAGTCCGCCTGCCGATGCAGGGGACGCGGATTCGTGCCCCGGTCCGGGAGGATCCCACATGCCGCAGAGCAGCTGGGCCTGTGGGCCATGGCCGCTAAGCCTGTGCGTCCAGAGCCTGTGCTCCGCAACGGGAGAGGTCACAACAGTGAGAGGCCTGCGTACCGCAAAAACAAACAAACAAACAAACAAACAACAAAAAAAAAACAGTATGTTACTGGCACAAAACCAGATACATAGATCAATGGAACAGAATAAAGAGCCCACTAATAAACCCATGCACTTATGGCCAGTTAATCTATAACGAAACATTGCAAGAATGTTTTGCAAGAATATTGCAAGAATATATAATGGGGAAAGGACAGTCTCTTCAATAAGTGGTGCTTGGAAAACTGCAGAGCTGCATGTAAAATAATGCAATTAGAATATTTTCTCACACCATATACAAAAACTCAAAATGGACTAGAGACCTAAATCTAAGACTGGAAACCATGAAACCTCCTAGAAGAAAACATAGGCAGAACACTCTTTGACATAAATCATAGCAATATTTTTATGGGTCTGTGTCCTAAGGCAAAGAAAACAAAAGCAAACATAAACAAATGAGACCTAATTAAACTTAAAAGCTTTTGCATAGCAAAGGGAACCATCAGCAGAAGGAAAGGACAATCTAGTAAATGGGAGAAAATATTTGCAAATGAAATGACCATCAAGGGGTTAGTATCCAAAATATATAAACAGGTCATACAACTCAATACCAAAAACCAACAACGCAATCAAAAAATGAATAGGAGATCTGAATAGAAATTTTTCCAAAGAAGGCATATAGATGGCTAACAGGCACATGAAAAAGATGCTTAGAATGGCTAATCATCAGAAATGCAAATCAAAACCACAATGAGTGACCACCTCACACCTGTCAGAATGGCTATCACCAAAAAGACCACAAATAAGAAATGTTGGTGAAGATATGGAGAAAATGGAACCCTGGTACATTGTTGGTGGGAATGTAAATTGGTATAGCCACTATGGAAAACAGTATGGAGTTTCCTCAAACAAGTAAAAAACAGAACTACCATATGATCTAGAAATTACATTCCTGGGTAATTTCAGAAGAAAATGAAGACATTAATTCAAAAAGATCATGCACCCTAACGTTCATTATTATTTATAATAATAACATGCAGGATTATTTATAATAGCTAAGATATGAAGCAGCTTAAGTGTTCATCAACAGATGAATGGATAAAGAAGCTGTGGTATATATAAAAACAATGGAATATTACTCAACCATAAAGAAGAATGAAATTTTGCCATTTGCAACAACATGGAAGGACCTGGAGGGTATTATGCTTAGTGAAATAAGTCAAACAAAGAAAGACAAATACTGTATGTTATCACTTATACATGGAATCTAAAATATGAAATGAGTGAATATAATAAAACAGAAGCAGACTTACAGATATAGAGAACAAGCTAGTGGTTACCAGTGGAGAGAGGGAAGGGGGGAGGAGGAAGATAGAGGCAGGGGATTAAGAAACTACTATGTATAAAATACATAAATAAGCTACGAGGATACATTATAAAGCACAGAAAATATAGCCAATATTTTATAACTTTAAATGGAGTATAAATCTATAAAACTATTGAATCACTATCTTCTATATCTGAAACTAACATCATAAATCAACTATACTTAAATAAGGGTCAAAATTGTTGATGGGTCCAACCAGCAAACATTATTGACTCAACAGCAAGAGTATTTCTTATGTATCCCAGTTTGGAAAAGTTTGCTGGTCACATGTTGCACACCGCAGCCAGGCTTACACAGTATATTTTATGACCATATATGTCATCTAAGATGATTTGGGAGTAATTAAATAAAAAAAAAAAGTAAACGGAAAACCAGTTGAGGCTGGATTACATGGTAGGAGAAGGTGTTGACTAATGCAACTGAAAATCCAAAGAGAGGCAGGCTTTGAGTTTGATAGATCTAGCACTCTAAGAAGGTTCTCAAGCCTCAGTGTCCTTCTGTCTCTCTGCCATGACCTCCATTGTCATGTTCCTTCTAATATCAATCCCTAGAATGGCTGACAATTGCAATGGAAGACACATGCCTATTTGTTCATAGCAAATGTAAGAGAGAGTGGCTTCCTGAAAGTCTTCCAGAATAGTGAAGAGGATCTTTTCTACAAACTCCCTGCAAATCACTGTAAGAATCTCAGGATTCTGAATGTTGTGCATGCCTGTCTCTGAGCCAAAAATGGGAGTGGGATTAGCTTTAGAACTACCAGGTCCACTTTCTAAGAGGCACTTACGCTACATGGCTGAGATGCAGGTAACTAAATAATATTAGGATTCGCTGTGGAAGGTGAAGGAGGTAATGGATTCTAACTACTGAAGTGCGTGTCCACTATAACATCCCCCAAAAGAAAATGTTCCCATATTTTTAATGTCAGTACAAGTATGAGGAAAAAATTATTAGTCAAAGGATACTTTCCAATACATAAATTGTTGTCAGAAGTTGTTGCCAAGCAATAGGATTTAGGAAGGTCAAAGATGTGCCTGTAAATGGAGATTTCCTGCCCTGCACACCTCAGTGGAACAATCAGAACTTCATTAGCTGTCCTTCAATCTATGCCTCCTTTGCTGCCTTGTTCTTGGGGAGCCTGTCTGTTTTCTCTGAGCAGAGATTGCTCTCTAATGGCATGGCCCCGACACTTTCCAACTTTTTTATTGTTGTTTGACTGTAGTATTTAAAACCAGATTTATTTTATTTTACTTGTTTTTGGTGTTTCAGTCTTTTATGTTTTCATTTCTTTTATTCCATCTTTCTTAACTTGCTATTTTTATTCTTATCAATTCAGCTCTAGTATTTTTTTCTTTTTAACATCTTTATTGGAGTATAATTGCTTTACAATGGTGTATTAGTTTCTGCTTTATAACAAAGTGAATCAGCTATATATATATACATATATCCCCATATCTCCTCCCTCTTGCGTCTCCCTCTCACTCTCCCTATCCAGGGGCAGGACAGGAGTAAAGACACAGATGTAGAGAATGGACTTGAGGCCACAGGAAGTGGGAAGGATAAGCTGGGACAAAGTAAGAGAGTGGCATGGACATATGTACACCACCAGATGTAAAATAGATAGCTAGTGGGAAGCAGCTGCATAGCACAGGGAGATCAGTTTGGTGCTTTGTGACTTTCAAACTTTTAAATGACTAAGTCATTTGAACCAGAAAGCATGATGTTGCTGTCAGCTGAGCTCAAAATTTGCCCCACCAAAAAGTACTCCCTTAGCCTTATGTAGCAGGAGTACTTTGTGCTCTTCAACTTTTTGACACTGACCTAGTGCTTATTAGACAAGAACTTTCTCCCGCTTCCTATAAATTTTGGCCATAATCAAATGGACATTGGTTTCCAAATCATTCAATAATTTTAATAAAGTTTTTCATTAGTCTGTTCTGCTACACTGAAATAGTTGAAGAACTAAGAACCTCCATATTATTAAAGACTAACTTTAAAAAATTGTTCTAATGGGCAGGAAGGTGTTAAGTTCTGAAGAATTTAAGAATAAATACAATAAATTTATTTACCCTATAGAAAATTTCTATTTTAAAGCAGTTTTATTGCTCTTAGAACATAATTGTAAAGTTCAAACATCGTTGATCAAGACCAATTCAGTTACATTGCTTCTTATACATATCACTCTTATAACATATTGTCACATTAAACAAAGCAGAAAACCCTCAAGTTAAACAACTGTATTGTCTACCCAACTTTATTTTTGAATACCAATGCAATGCCTTTTCCTAATCTCTACTAATTGTTTCTCTTTCTTGTTTATAACCAACAACGTTAGCATGAACTAATAAATAAATATACAAAGGGTAGGGCTCCCTTCACTTAATCACTTGAATCATATCCAATTCTAGTAACGAAATGTCCCACTTAGGGAAAAAAAAATGTCTCAAGTGGATTTATATTAGGTCTCCATTGGTATTAGTTTATGGTGAAGGCTACATAGAAAAGAGGTGTAAATACGCAATGGCTCCAATGGAGATAGTTTATTTCTCTCTTACATGTAAAAGTCCAGGAAGGGTAGTTGGACTTTATGACGTCACCCAGAGATGCTGATGAGTAGGGCTTGCTCTACCATCCTCCAGGGCATTGTCCTCATCTGCATATTGAAGTCTGATTGCCATTATGTCCAGTTCCCCCAGTGGGAAGAGAGGAGGTACAAAGTAGCACTCATGGTGTGGTAAGACCCAGCCTGGAGGTGGCACAGTGCCTTCTGCTAGCATTCCACTGGTGAGAACGCAGTCACATGTTTCCTCTGACTGGTGAGAAAGAGTAGCTCTGAGTGACCAACTATGGTGTTAACTCTTTTTTCCTATGGAAGGAGAACAGAACAGATTCTAGGGGATCAATGGTCTCTAACACTCTTTATAAACATTGATATTTTGCACTTATTTTGTCATATATCTGAATGTGAGAAATAAGACCTTGGATTTTGTAAGTTTGAAAGAAAAAAATGAATTTAATATTGGATTATTTTTGTTAACTTATTGATCATTTCTTTTTAGCTGTGATAGTATTCTTTGATGAATGTGAGTTCTGAGGAAGAAAACTACTAGTATTTATTGAGAACTCACTCAAAATTTCCTTTAAGTTTAAAAATGGAAGCACTCTTAATTTATAAGCAGAGCTGAATGAATAAGTTGTCTAACTACTCAAAATACACCCACTGCTACTCCTGTCATGAGTGTGGATCTAGTCAGGTGTGGTGATAGCTTCAAGGCAAATACTTTGGAGGCACAAACCATTTCAATTTCCCTGTTTCTCCCAACTCACTGCTTTATAATCCCTGTTCCTCAGATATAATTTAGTTTAGAAATATATTTATTTAATTTTTTAAGCATTTTTAAAATTAATTTTTATTGGCTGATTTTATTGTATAGCTGATTTACAATGTTGTGTTAGTTTCTGCTGTACAGCAAAGTGAATCAGTTATATACATACATATCTCCACTCTTTTTTAGATTCTATTTCCATATATGTCATTACAGAGTATTGAGTAGAATTCCCTGTGCTATACAGTAGGGTCTTACTAGTTATCTATTTTATATATAGTAGTGTGCATATGTCAATCCCAATCTCCCAATTTATCCCTCCCCTCCTTTCCCCCCTGGTAACCATAAGTTTGTTTTCTACATTTGTGACTCTATTTCTGTTTTGTAAATAGGTTCATTTGTACCATTTTTTTAGATTCCACATATAATATGATATGATATTTGTCTTTTTCTGTCTGACTTACTTCACTCAGTATGACAATCTCTAGGTCCATCCATGTCACTGCAAATGGCATTATTTCATTCTCTTTTATGGCTGAATAATATCCATTGTATATATGTACCACATCTCCTTTATCCATTCCTCTGATGAGGGACATTTAGGTTGCTTCCATGTCCTGGCTACTGTAAATAGTGCTGCGATGAACTTTGGGGTGCATGTATCTTTTCGAATTATGGTTTTCTCCAGGTATATGCCCAGTAGTGGGATTGCTGGGTCATATGGTAGTTCTATTTTTAGATTTAAGGAACCTCCATACTGTTCTCCATAGTGGCGTGTATCAATTTACATTTTCACCAACAGTGCAAGAGTGTTTCTTTTTCTCCAGCATTTATTGTTTGTAGATTTTTTTTTTTTTTTTTGTGGTATGTGGGCCTCTCACTGTTGTGGCCTCTCCCATTGTGGAGCACAGGCTGTGGACGTGCAGGCTCAGCGGCCATGGCTCACGGGTCTAGCCGCTCTGCGGCACGTGGGATCTTCGCGGCACGTGGGATCTTCCCGGACCGGGGCACGAACCCGTGTCCCCTGCATCGGCAGGCAGACTCTCAGCCACCGCGCCACCAGGGAAGCCCATGTTTGTAGATTTTTTGATGATGGCCATTCTGACTAGTGTGAGGTGATACCTCATTATAGTTTTGATTTGCATTTCTCTAATAATTAATGATGTTGAGTGATGTTTAGTGATGTTCAATTTCCCTGTTTCTCCCAGCTCACTGCTTTATAATTCCTTGCTTCTCAGATATAATTTGGTTTAGAAATTTAAATTATTACATCTGTGAAAAACTGGATTTTATTGCATTTTTAGTTCAAAAGTAGACTAGAGCAAATGCTTTTCTACCATAAAAAGGTGAAATCGAGAAAAAGGATAAAATAATAAGCAAAATATATTGAATGGACAATTCTGAAGAAGCATTTCATTTGAATTAAAATTTGATTGGGAGAACAGATATGTGTGTAGAGGAGGGGGTTGGGAGAGTCAGGGAGGATAACCCCCAGATCCCTGGGCCAATAAGAATAGATATCCTTCTAAGCAACAGTGAATTGAGGTTCAAACACCATTCTCGTTAGCTGGAACCCTTTTAAACCTAGAACAAAACTATGTAAAATTAGAAGGAAGAGTGATAGGGATTCTAGCATAGAATTTCTAGAATTCTGTAGCTCCAGAAATCATCTAAGGGAATATACTGGACCTCTATCAGCAACTCTGCTTTTATATATTTAGCTTGAAGATGTGCAAAAATTAAACACACATACACTATATTTTTTTTAAATAATCTTTTACCTCACTGTACTTTGCTAATATCACTTCATTGACAAAATAGTTTACCTTATTACAAAATACTAGGAAACAGTTCTTATCTTTGCAGTTTAGAAGGTTAGGGACTTCCCTGGTGGCGCAGTGGTTGAGAGTCAGTCTGCCGATGCAGGGGACACGGGTTCGTGCCCCGGTCCGGGAAGATCCCACATGCCGCGGAGCGGCTGGGCCCGTGAGCCATGGCCACTGAGCCTGCGCGTCTGGAGCCTGTGCTCCGTAGCGGGAGGGGCCACAACAGTGAGAGGCCCGCGTACTGCCAAAAAAAAAAAAAAAAAATGAAGGTTAATAATGATTAAAATAAAAGTTAGTGAACTACCTTTCCAAGTTACTCAGTATCATCCTTTGGCATAACATTGGCGAATCACAACAAGGAAAAGGATCTGCAGTTAGGCGCTACCACTAGTGAAATGTTCTCCTTTACATTTCACATACTTCCTATACTGTGAATCTACTTCTTTCTGTTATAACTACAGCACAGAGAGTGATCAGTTTGGCAGTTTTCACCTTTGTAATGAACCATCTATGTACCAAGCCATTGTTATTAAGCTGCTCAGCTTTGCTCAGGCTGAACATTTTCCTTCTGTTGAGAGATGTTCTTTTGGCCCGCTCATTTGAACTACGTATGTGAGCAGTGTGAAGTCTATAAGAACCCACAGTATCTTAACTGCACATATTACTTTTAATAATCTTTTTAGAAGAAAACCATGTTACAGCTTCTTTGGACTGAGTCCCTGGCAAAAGGGCAAGAGGGGAGTTTTTCCTGGTCTGGCATGAATTCTGAAAATTCAGGATCTTCCTGACTGGAGACCCATATTGTTTGCCCAAGGACGTGCCCATAGCCAAGTTTCAGGTTCTGCAGGGAACACCTATGTCTTGGTTGTATTCCAAGATGTTCTAGAAACCTTGGGAAACGCAGCTAGTCCTAAGCAAAGTTTCAAACTGAGAATTGTCTGACAATTTTCCATTTCCCACTTATTTTTTTCACTCCTCCATCATATTTTATACCCAGAAACCCCAGGCTCTCATCATAGTTTTCATTTATCCCCACTTGTACTATGTCAACCTGTTGGAGGCTAGTTTTAATTATTATATTGGAAAAGGAGTGACAAAAGATAGCTAATTTTAATGACTGCATCATTTGCTATCACATATTCTAAAGGCAAACGTGATGAGCACAGATCTATTGCTTCACTCAAAATAATCGAAATTAGAGGTTAGATTTCAGACAGAAGTACAAGCTGGTGAAGACACATCCTAGAGAGAGAGTCCTTTGCCTTATCTTTTAAGTCCAACCACATGGGCTCTGACTTCATCTAAGCATGCGTTTGGATCTGCTCGGAAAGCGAAGTAACTTACTTAAGGTGGGGCTGGTATTTCATGTTATCACTATGTTAATCTAATTCAAGCAAATTGCAGGGATGCAGGAACACTATTAATCTCTGAAACATCCTCCTGAAGCTCTAGCGAGAGAAAGGATCCTGTTGTTCAAGAGAAAGGGTTCTGTTCTTTCGGTAAGTCTGTGAGAATACTGAATTTGGATCATGTTGAAATAGGCAGTTGCCAAAGTGGCCAAAACAATTACTTATTTATGGCTTTCTTTTTAAGATGTATATTTAGGCAAGTGTCTGATTCTAAGGTACACATTCAGGTACCACACTGGGCATAGGGGAATGTGATAGATGCCTCCTTGGGAAGAAAATAGAAGGGTGTTTCACAGATTAAATTCAGAAACAACCAACAGAAAGGCTTAGGGAGACATGGCTTGTCCAAGGAAAAGTGATTTATTAAAAAAGTGATTTCATAAAACTGGACACCAAATCACTAAGGGGAGGTTTACATAAAATAGTAGATATGGTCAGTATCTGTAAGATAGAAGTTTGGTAAGCTAGGACATATAATGTGATACAAAGACATGTAAAACTGACTATAATCAAACCTAAACTGTGAAGTTCTCACGGGTGGCTTCTAAAAGGGTATTCACTGAAGTTACGTGAGTTGGGAAGTCTCACTGTAAGAAGTTATGTGATGGATAACAGGTTATTGATATATGAGAGAGAGTACTATGTTTTAAAAAATGCCACAGTGCCGTCTGACGATTCAAGTGGTCTGAGACTCTGTGTTAACTCTTGTCACTATTTACCTTTTTGAGCTGTGAGAATTCCAAGACAATGAGGTATAATGGAAAGGACATGGAAATTGGAACTGGGAGGCCTTTACATCATAAGCTGTTTAGTCTCTCCGAATCAGGGACAGGACTAGACTGTGTAAGAGCCTTTCAGTTGTATAATTCTGTGATTTTGTGAATATGATGTACATGAAAGCACTGCCGAGATATGCTGGCATAAAGTCATAGAATTTTAAAGGAGCGTTTTATCACGTTATGGTGAGTGGGTAAATTTTAAAATGTACTTTATTTGTGAGTTTATTCTCAACAAGTTTCTAGTGATGATTAAATATTTCTCCTGATACTTTGTCTATCCTTTGTCAAAAGAAAACCATATATGTGTTGCTACAGAGCTAAAAAAAGAAAAAGAAGTGGTGAATGGATAATTGGGGCAGTCTGAGTCTTAACCCCATTCTGAGATTTGAGTTGCCTGCCAGGGACCTAAATCTCTGACATCAGAGAGAGTAACATCTTCGTCTGTGTGAGCATAATAAGTTCCGTGTCAGAGTCTTAGGGAACGTGAACGAACACAGAGATACCGTCCACTTCATTTTTCTGTGTAGAGATGCCCATCCAGTTGGGCCTCATCTGGCTTGCCCTTACTAGGGTAGAGAGAGCTTTCAGGCTGGAGGGCGCGAGCATCTCAAGAGGACCGCTGCAGCCCACAGGATGGAAGTGGGTGGAGGGGAAGATGGCTGTCTCCAGAGCAAACCCTGCCTCCCCCTTAGCAGGTTAGGACAACAGATGCTTATTAGCAACAACAGGAAGAACTGGCAGACACCTTGGGGATGAAGTACAATAACTTCCACATGCTTCACATCATTCCAAGAACATCGCTTTTAAAAACACTGTTGAGGTTTTACTTTTTTTTTGGTTTAGAATTTGTTTTTAGTTTTTATTAAAGTATAGTTGCTTTACAATGTTGTGTTAGTTTCTACTGTAGAGCAAAGTGAATCTGCTCTACGTATACATATATCCCCTCTTTTTTGGGTTTCCTTCCCATTTAGGTCACCACAGAGCATTGAGTAGAGTTCCCTGTGCTGTACAGTAGGTTCTCATTAGTTATCTATTTTATACACGGTATCAATAGTGTATATGTGTCAGGCCCAGTCTCCCAGTTCATGCCCCCCCTTCCCCCTTGGTATCATGCATTTGTTCTCTACATCTGTGTCTCTATTTCTGCTTTGTAAATAAGATCATCTATACCAGTTTTAACACTGTTGAGTTTTGAAAGAACTCTTTTTGGATCTACTTTAAGATAATTTTTAGTCAATGTATTATAGCTTAATGGATAAGAGTTCAACTCTGATTTGGAATCAGACTCCTTGGCCTCAAAACGCACTTTACCATTTACTTTGAGCAAATGATTTAACCTTCTTGTGTGTCAGTTTCCTTATTGGTAAAATGCTGATAAAAAGGATATATACCTTATAGGATGGCGGAGAGGATAAAAGGAGTACTTAGCAAGTGCTTATCAGTAGAATGACCGATATTTATTAGTTATTATTATTTTTATGTAAAACAAAGAGATTTCTGTAACTAAAGCCTCAGGCAGCTGATAAATGTGTTAAGTCCAAACTCCACTAGCATTTCATTTTCTTTTATTTCTTTTACAGTCAAGGTCAGATGTACTATTCCAGAAATCTTTCAAGCTTCTAATTATTCTCAGGGCCATCCACCGTTGTGCCTGTCATTCAATTTTTTTTGGTAATTCCCCATTTTCTCTCTTACTAGCTTTAAACAAACTTGTAAAACGTGTGAAACCAGTAGACACTAGCCCTAACCCCATTATCTCATACTCTGAATTATTAGCTTTAAGCGTTTTTCCTTGCCTGTCTTGTTCTTTATTAAGCATCCCACCCAGGGAGGGATAAATTGGGAGACTGGGATTGACATATGCAGACTGCTATATATAAAATAGATAATAAGAACCTACTGTATAGCACAGGGAACTCTACTCAATACTCTGTAAATGACTTATATGGGAAAAGAATCTAAAAAAGAGTGGATATATGTATATGTATAACTAATTCACTTTGCTGTACACCTGAAACTAACACAACATTGTAAATCAACTATACTCCAATAAAAATTAATTTAAAAAAAACAAAAGGTTGAGAGTTACAAAAAAAAAAAGCATCCCACCCAAGAGCCTTCTAATGATATGGTATGAACCTTTCATTTTATTCTCTCAGTTATTATAAAAATTTAGATGGTAAGTATCTCTTAGAAATATGGAACTATAGGACATGCTCGTCTCCTCCGCTGCCACCTGCTGCGGCCGGCGTCCACGCTGCACACAGCACGGCTGGCAAAGCCCACAGGCCAAGTGCTGAGGAGAAGTACCAGCTGCTGTCAGACCTGCGGGCCATGGGGTGGAACGAGCCGGAAGGCCAGGATGTCACCTTCCAGCAGTTCCATTTCAAAGACTTCCGTAGGGCTATTGGCTTCGTGATGAGAGTGGCCCTGCAGGCTGAGAAACTGGACCACCAGCCTGAATGGTTTAACGTTTACGACAAGGCCCACATCACCCTGAGCACTCACGCGTGTGTGGGCCTTTCAGAACTGGACATAAATCTGGCCAGCTTCATCGAGCAGGTAGCAGTGTCCGTGACATAGACCCTGCCCTTCCTCTCTGAGTTCTTCAGGGGAAAGGGGGGACTGAACTGGGGATCCAGAGAGGGAACTGGGGAGCCCCGAAATGTTGCTGCAGTCAAAACTGACAAGTCGATCCTGTTGCCTCCGTTTAGAGGCAAGTCTCTGCCATCGAAAAAGGCCAGCATCACCGCCAACACCAGAACTTAGACCACTTTTCCCCACACCACTCTCTTCCTCCTTGGGGCTCTTTTACGTGTACACTGATTTGAATCAGTTCTTCTCTTGCTTTACAACTTTCCAGCGACAGCAACGATTTCTTTCCAGGAGGTGTCTTGCTCCCTTCCTGATTCATTTCCCAAGAAGCTGTGATGGAAAAGTGTGTCTAAGATAAAGTCTGATCTTAGAAGCCAGAACCTTAAAGTCATCCTCATCCTATGTGACAGACATGCATGTGCTATTATGCCTCCAATAAAAACACTGTTTCACTTGGAAAAAAAGAAATATGGAAGTATAAAGTTCAAATTTTCCACTCCTTAATTCTGCTCCCACATCTGCCTGTGCCTCAGTTCTCTCCATCTCCAGGAGATGATCAATAAAAGATGATCAATAAAATAGATGATCAATGAAAGCCCCCCAAGAATTGATACTGTCTTACAAAGTCCCACAAATATCTTCTAGCTAGTGCTGTTATAAGATAAACTTCAGATTCTGTGGTTTTGCACATTTCTCTTCTTAATGCACAACCTGTCTTCTGCTCCTATTCTTGCAAACAGTTCTTAGAAAGCAGTGAGTAGAAAGCTCTCACTGGTGTTAACAAGTGAGAAATGACAACTTTCTAGTGTTCTCTCTCCTAGTAGATACAACGTTAGCCTAAAGTAATTCATGATGATCTCAGCATGATGGTGGGCAGAGGAAATGACCAGTATGGATGCTGGCAGCTTCTCAGGACCATATCAGTGATTATATGCAGGCACTACTTATTCTATCAATGATGTCTCTAAGCAAATTATCTCTGAAGATAGAACACGTTCCTTGTTTAGGTCAATTCTGCCTGAGATGATATTTTGCACAAGCTTTACAAAAGACCCTGTTAAGACAAGCTAGTTTTACCTGCAATAGCTTTTCACTGTAACTAACTTTTATGGATGACATTGGGAACATATACTATGTGTTGATAAACGCAACGAATCACTTTTTATCATTTTAAAATCACTTCCACTTTTACAAAAGCTCCTATAAAGCCATAGTACCTGGAATTTTATTTCTCTTTCACCTAGAACATCTTTCTAACAGTTAAAAAGTTACCTGGAAGGGGCAAAAAAAAAATGGAATGAGAAATATCACTCTTCTGTTCTTCAGAAAGAAGAATAATAAGCATTTCTAGAGCGCTTATCACTCTCCAGGGAGTATGTTTGGCACTAGAGATATATATGCATTTCAATCAGATTTTCCTTGTTGTCAAGTATTTTATAATTTTTAAGAGAAACTTAGAAAAATATAAAAGGATACAATCATATGTTAAAAGTACATGTAATCAAAAAAACACATATAATCATGTAAGAATGCAAGTGTGCTCAAGATACTATGAGTTCAAATGAGGGACATTTAATTCAGACTGTAGATACCAGAAAAGTTTTTCAGAGCAGGTGACTTTCACTGAGCATGTGTGTGTGTGTGTGTGTGTGTGTGTGTGTAAAATTACCTAGATACAAAAAGTGGGATCTCATTCCAGGAAAACAGAACATAAGCATTGTCCATGAGAAAATAATTAGGCCCAATGGTTCCAGTATCCCATTAGTTGCTCTAACATGGGTTGGAAGATAAAGATAGCAGAACGGAGACCAAAGACTCCTTAGGTGTCCATGAAGCCATGGGTTGACCATAACACAGTGTAAGATGAATGAGTAGTGTCATGAACCCTTCTTACTGTCATTGCTGCTCACTGATCCCACTTCTGCCTGTGCCTCACTTCTCTCCATCTCCAGGAGACTGACAGTCTCCACTACTCTATGCAAATGGCATCCCTGCTAAAATGTCCCCATTTAGCACCATCAGTGACATTTTGGAATTATCTCAAGCTATGAAAAGAACCAGAATCAACTTACTCCCCCCAATTATTATCATGTCGCTTCCATTCTCTGCTATGTACATTCTTTATAAATACAACGTTCTTTCCTGTCGTGTGGGAAATGTGAGCCCACTGTGACTAAGGTCATATTTAATACAGACCCAACATTTTGTTGGCACTCCCTAAATGTTAAATAGCAATGAGAGGAGATGAAGTAGTACAAGAACAAGAACGTGATTAAAATAGATCCCAATCGATTCCAGCCGCATTAGAAACATAAGGGGAAAAACTGAACACTTATTATCAAACTATAAAACCGAAAATATGTCTAGGAAAGTGTGGGCTATTTAAAATCATTAGATAGTTTTGAACTGAAATCCCTTAAAACTATACGACAAAAAAGTATTTTCCAGATGTCCCTTATACCGATATGGAGAACGTAAAATATACTTCCCTTACAATTTGGATTTTTAAACATTTATTTATAATCATATTAAAATGTGAAGTTTTACTCATTGTTTTAGATATTTAGGTGACTATCTGACTAATGAATAACACATGGTACAGGAAAAATATATATACATTTTAATTTTAGGTCTTCTGAAGCCCATTGTTCATTTCAGGCTGCCTTACTGAGAGTCCTTGCACCAAACGCCTCTGGTTGCATTCCATTCAAGACAAAGGCATATTTTAGGGATGTACCTCTCACAAAGAGGTATTGATGGACCAGGAATCAGAGTTTGGACAAATGAACATTTCATTATAACACAGCCTAATTGTTAAAGCTCTTCTTATTGAAAAGAATAAAAATTTCATTAGTCATCACAGTAGCTCAGCATGAACTCCTCCTCTTTTTCCCCACAATGCACAGTAAGAATGGCAGTTTTAAGCTTATCATTGAACATTTTGGAAATGTTGGTTCTTCCTTCCTTTTGCTCTAAATACGCTAAGAAGTATTTTAGTAACAATTATGAAAAAAATTGGTAATAATTTTAAGCTAAACTTTATACGTGGAATTGTGAAAAAAAATATCAGCGATCACAAGAAAATGCAATTTAAGAGCTGCCTGGAAGGCCTACTTTTTTCATTTTAGGGCCCTGGGATCGTTTTATGGGATAATAAGGATTCATAGGACCACCCTAAAACTCAAATAAGATGAAGACATAAGTACTTTAGAAACTAGAAAGGTTTTATAGAGCTAAGGGAATAAAATTTGCATTGGTAATTCTTATCTCTATACAGCTTTTAAGTTTAGTATCTTTTCAGCTTCTCCAGGAAAGATATCTATTGATCACTGCCCTAAGTGTAAAAACTGAAACAGGGGAGGACCAAGATACAGTGAAGATCACTAATCTGGCACTCAGAATTCCTGTTATTAATTAGATGATAACGTTGAGTATGTCATGTAAACAGCTGACAGCTTAGTGTGTCCCAGTGGTGAAAATGCGGTGGGTAGACTAGATGAAGAACACAAATGCGTGGCAACCAATAGCCCTCACACCCGAGTGTCCATTGCTAATTGATCATAGAAGTGGTCTGGCTAAGACAGTGTGGTCTCAGAATCTTTGTTGATAGTACGCCAATCAAAGCTGGCTCTCCAGGAGCTAGACAGTCTCTAAGAGTTTCCTTTTCCAGGTCTAAGAACCTATCGTTGTCACCTGTGAATGTAGATCAATCGCATTATCCATTCTCACCTTTATTGCTGCTCCGCCCTCATCTCCTACCTCTCTCTCTCACTCTGCCTGCGCCAGCCACACTGGAGGTGTGTCTTTGTCTCACAAACTTTGCAATGACTATACCCTCTGCCTTGAATACTCTGCTCCCACGTGTCCACGTGCTCACTCTGTTATCTTCCCCAAGTCTTCACTAATTTCAGCCTTTCAATGGTGTTCACAGGAGTTGGTAAACTATAAGCCATGGGCTGAATCTGCCCCCCCGTCTGTGTTTGTATGGCCCACAAAGTAAGAATGGCATTTACATTTTCAGTTGAGAAATACATAAGTCAGAAGAATTATATTCTGTGGCACATGGAAATTACATGAAATTCAAATTTCAGTGTTCATAAATAAAGTTTTATTGAGACAAAGGCTGCGTTTGTGCTAAAATGGTCGAGTTGAATGGTTATGGCAGAGACCACATGGTCCACAAAGTGTAAAGTATTTACTATCTGGTCATTTACAGAATAAGTTTGCCTACCCCTAGGATACACTTAACATTTTGTTAATTACTGGAAGTACTCACCGGCAATCCTGATGCCCTCTCTTTCCCTCTCAATTTTTAAAAATAACATTTATCACATTGTACCATACACTGTCCTTGTATATTATGTATACTGTCTCTCCATAAGAGCACAAATTCCATGAAGTCAGAGGATTTTGTCCACTTTATGATCTGATATATTCCCAGTGCCCTGAACAGTATCTGGTACATAGTAAATATTCAATAAATATAATTCTGGAACGAATGAATTATATGGAAGATACCTGCATTACGTAGAAATATATTAGATGGAGTAGTCACAGGAGACTTCAGGAGAAGATGATATTTTAGTGTTAAAGGGTACAAAAGACTTAGGGAACATTTTTCCTAGAAAGGGGTACTGAATGAAAGAACATGTGTGTAGGGTAGCCTAGATGTAATGCAGAGCCCGGGAGGTAGAGAGGAGGTGGAAAGTAGGCTGAGCCCAGGTTATGGAAGACTTGGAATGTCTGATTAAGATGCTTGGGTATAATCTTATAAAAAATAGATATTTCAGGAAGATCTGTCTGATAATGATATGATATATACAGTATGAGTTGGAGCGGGTAAATTCATGTGAGAATTGTAATAGCCTGGGTTCAGGCTTCTAAGATTGGACAGTGGCAGATGAAGTGAAAGAGAAAGGACACAGGGAGAAAGGAAGGAGTAACCAATGGTACCTTCATTATTGTGACCTTTGGTGAAAAAATGTTTTTGTCAAAAGTTGAAAGGCAGCAGAAAAGAGAAAGCATTAAAAAATAAAAACCAGTCTGCTTCAGTTCTTTGTAGTTTGTCGAATAAATATGCATACAGTTCCCAGTTTAAGACTTCTGTAGAGTTTTTGCCTCAGAGAAGGCATATATGATGATAAACTTGACAATATAAACTAAACCAATTAGATTTTAGTAGAGTTAGATTAGTTGAACTACTTCAGAATGAAGTCAGAATGGGTTTCACTCAGGTAGCTTAGTGAAAAGCATCAGGGCACACCAAAGCACATAGTTTTAGATGCTGAACTTTCACTGGGGAGGTGGCCTGATTTACCTTTAGTTGTGCCATTTGTGTTAAACAGATAAAAATCCAAATATACATGATAGTGCCTAGATTTTTTTTGTAAAAGTAATAGCATGACATAATTCTAAGTGAAAGACAAAATATCACATACAATTTGATTCAGTTTATGTAAAATTTTATATATACTTTAGATGGAATTTTAGGCTGTATTCTCTTCTCCATATTTTCTGTATTATTTGAGCTTTTTTATCTGCAATGACTATATTATTTTTTTTTACAATCACAAAAGAGCTATTTTTATATTAAACTATTAAAAATGACAGGTTGGATGTATAGCAAAAACCTCCATAGATTTGTTTAGATATTAAGAACAGATTCATGCTACAAACTATTTATTTGCTATGAAGAGAATTAGGAAGTATTTAGCAAAGTTTGAGATAATAATTAATGTTCAAATAAGCTGACTGTCAAGTACATTTGAAATGTTTTTAGTCTAGTAAGAACAGGCAATTGACTGATTAAACTAAGATTATGAATTTTGGAAACTAGACCTCGGTCCAACGGCAAAGAATCACTTGTTGCTTGAGTCATCTTTAAAATGGATTATGGTAATCTTTCCTTAAAGGGTTATTTAAAAGAATTAATATAAAGGATATAAAACACCTGTCTAGTGAGTAGCTGTTCCAAAAATGATAGCTATTATTATTAAGAATTGGATAAGTAATAAATAAAATAAATCAGAGTTTGAGAGTCAAGCTACATTTACTTAATCCTGTACTTAATTTGTTCCACTTAATGCCATGAAATACTGTGCTAAGTGCAGGTGAATACATGTATTATCAAGGGCCTGCCCTGTCTTTAATATATAAACAATACGTTTAATAAGGTGTTACAGATGCTATGACTCAAGTTCCTATACGACAGAGAATTTAAATCAGGCCACCTCCCCAGTGAAAGTTCAGCATCTAAAACTATGTGCTTTGGTGTGCCCTGATGCTTTTCACTAAAAATATATGTAACAGCACTTCTATTTGGAAGCTGTTCTTTTATTCATCCATTCATTGAACAGTTATATATTGAGCATCTTCCATTTTCAAACATTCTTCTTGTAGCTGGCCCTATACCAACAAAGACAAACAAGATTTCTTCTCCCACAGAAGTTTCAATGTAATGACGGCAGAAAAATAAACTAGGAAAAAACCAGAGAAGATAAATTCAGTCAATACTATAAAGAAAATCAAACACGGTGGTATGATGGACTAGGCTAATTTAGCTTAGTTAAGTAAGGCTTTTCTGAGCAAGGAGTATCTGACCTGAAACCTGAATGATGAAGCTCCTGTCATGTAGAGAGAGAAAATTTGACAGGAGGGAATTCCAGACTCAGGAAATAGCTAGTACAAATCACCTAAGGCGGGACCAAACTTAACCAGTTCAATAAACAGAACTGGTTAAAACTATGGTTGAAGAAACAGGGGAAAGAGAAGGAAGCTGTGAGGTCAGAGAAGTGTTCTCAACTATAAGCTTGAAATATGAACTCCCCTATGTAGCAGAAAGTTACAAAGAATCCTGACATTTCAAAATCAAGGATTTAATTCAATATTCTAGAACACTTGAGGTCATCTACTCTACCTAAGCGTGTAATTCATTTATTTATTCGATCAGCAAGTATTTGGGGACTTCCCTGGTGGTGCAGTGGTTAAGAATCCGCCTGCCCAAAGGGAATGCTTCTGTCTCCAGTCTCCTGATGGCTTTTGGAAGAGGCCATATGCTGACCCTCCCAAGTTTCACAAGAAATGCAACACGTTAGTGTCCAGCTGATGCGTTTTGTTTATAACTTGTCAGATACAGGGATTTTCTCCAATTCGAGCTCCAGGGCAATCAAGACTGTGGAATCCGTAACCGACACCAAGGCAGACATAAATAAAAGGTACAGGTGTGTGAGCAGCAACCAGATCCGCATGCGCAACGTGACCATCGGGCTCCGTGACGCCACCCTCCAGGCCTACCTCTCCAACAACAGCTTCTGCAGGGAGGAGACGCGCTGTAAGACTGGCCCTCCCCGCCCACCCCAGCGGCGCCGCCCCAGTCCTCGCCCAAGAGACCCTCGGGGTCCAAGTACAACGTGAGCGTCACCAGCGGGACCTGCCTGCTGGCCAGCAAGGGGCTGCAGCTGAACGTCACCTGCAGGACGAGGGACAACACAACGGTGACCGGAGAGTTCAGCATCAACCCCAACAAGACCACCTTTGGGGGGAGCTGCACAGCTCAGCTGGTGACCCTGGAGCTCCGCAGCAGGAACCAGCTCCTGGCGCTCCAGTTTGCGATTAACGCAAGTTGCAGCCGGGTTTTCCTGCACGGAGTTCAGCAGACGCTGACTCCGCCCGATGCCGAAGACCCCGCCTTCAAGGCCGCCCACCGCCCGCTGAGCGCGCTGCAGGCAGCCGCCGGGAACTCCTACGAGGGCAACGCTGAGGAGCGCGTGCAGGTCACCTAGACCTATTCAGGGTGTGGGTCGGCGTTCCGCGTGGACGGGGACAAGTTTGGGCCTGTGGAGGAGTGTCAGCTGCGTGAGAACAGCATGCTGATCCCCATCGCCGTGGGCGGCGCCCTAGCAGGGCTGGTCCTCAGCGTCCTCATCGCCTACCTTATTGGCCGGAAAAGGAGCCACGCGGGCTGCCAGACCGTCTAGCCGGCCGCCCCCACCCGCCTCGGATCAGCCGCAGCTGCAGGGCCTCGGGCCGGTTCCCTGGGCTTAGATTGTTGTTGAGGGAGGCACCCGTTCTTGCAAACTGGTTTTCACATCTGCTTTATCCAATGTGAAGTTCATCCGGCCACAGTTACTATTCACAAAAGAGCAACTATGGAAATGTCGGTGTTAATTTTGCTAACTGGATTAAATATTTTGCTAACTGGTTAAACGTTAATATTTACCAAAGTAGGACTGGAAGGGGGTGGAGGGTAAGAGCTTTTCTAAATGGGCACTGGCTCCACTGTCATTTGGCTTTTTAAGATTCTGGTGTTTGATCGCTTCACTCTTTACTCAGGTGTAAGCCTTGCAAAGGGAGAGTCTCTGGTCTTAATGCTTTGATGGAGGCTGGTAGCTGTGAGCCTGACGCGCTGAAGAAATCAGTAGGAACGAGAATCGTAGAGCAAGCAGTAGTACGAAGAAGCAGATCTGAGAGGCTGGCCCCTCGAGCATCGGTACTCCAGGACGCCGGGTCCTCGGGCTTTCCACTCTCTGCCACTCGAGAGCTTGCACCTTTTAAAATAGAAAAATGGGCGTTGTTTTTATTTACTTTTTTGTAAAGTAGTTTTCCTTCTGTTGGAGGTTTGGGGTGATCCTTTGTCTGCACTGTGTACAATAATCGTTTCACTCTGATTCATCACTTGCAGCTGGGTGGCCTGTGTGCTGAGGAGCATCCCTTCCTGCGACGCGTTGCCCTAAGGATGCTGATAAAAAGTCTTTTTGTTAAAAAAGGAAAGAAAGAAAGAAAGAAAGAAAGAAAAAGAAAGAAAGAAAGAAAGAAAGAAAGAAAGAAAGAAAGAAAGAAAGAAAGAAAGAAAGAAATCCGCTTGCCAATGCAGGTGACACGGGTTCGAGCCCTGGTTGGGGAAGAAGTTGCCGTGGAGCAACTAAGCCCGTGTGCCACAACTACTGAGCCTGTGTTATAGAGCCCGCCAGCCACAACTACTGAAGGGCTTGTGCCTAGAACCCATGCTCTGCAACAAGAGAAGCCACCGCAATCAGAAGCCTGCACACCGCAAGGAAGAGTAGCCCCCACTCGCGGCAACAGAGAAAGCCTGCAGGCAGCAACGAAGACCCAACGCAGCCATAAATAAATAAATTTTTTTTTTTTTTTTTTTGCGGTACGCGGGCCTCTCACTGTTGTGGCCTCTCCCGTTGCGGAGCACAGGCTCCGGGCGCGCAGGCTCAGCGGCCATGGCTCACGGGCCCAGCCGCTCCGCGGCATGTGGGATCTACCCGGACCGGGGCACGAACCCGCGTCCCCTGCATCGGCAGGCAGACTCTCAACCACTGCGCCACCAGGGAAGCCCATAAATTTATTTTTTTTAAAAAAGAAATATTTGTAAACACCTACCAAATACAAAGCCTTCAAGAAATTTAACCCATAGGAAAGCTCAGGTGTATACACTTTGTGTCAGAAGTTAAGGTCTCATACAGACAGGGAGAGATCACTTCTTGCTGGGCAAATCTGAGATTTTGTGGTTGAGTTGGCATTTGAGCTAGGGTAGGTGGGTAGGATTTAAACATAAAATACGATGATGCTGAGGGACACAAGAAGGCATTCTAGGAAACAACATGAGTAAAAGCATAGAGATAAGTTGTTTAGGTAATAATAGCATGCTGTTTGAAATTCCTCATATAAAACATCTTTGAGTTTTAAAATTCAACAGATCATTGTGAAACCTAAACTTGACCTTTTCACATTTCTGTCTCCCACTTTCCTTTGCAAGAAATTATGTGTGTGTCAATCAGAATTCTGTGAGCTACATCACAGGTGTTCTACATGCATTGAGCAGTAGAGTGAGATGAGATGGATAGGCCTTTCCTCCTAACTTTAAAATATAGTCATGCTGGGTCTTCTGCTAAACAGTGAAGTGCAGGAGGAAAGGCCCAAAGTGTGAGGGTCATCAACTACAGAATTCCACAAGGTCTGGCGATCACCAAGGCTATGAGTCACTGGCCAGCCCAGTGCCCACCAGGCCTGGTAAACCAAGAAGTGATGTTAAAGAAGTGGAAACTGGCTGATTTGTATGAATTTGTTTAATCTGTTCTCAACCAATAACATGATTTACATCAGGTGATGTGTTTATGACACCTGGATTCAGAAAGGCAGTCATTTGGTTATGAACTCATTGTTTCCTTTTCAGAAAAATTGACCTCACCCATTAGCCCTTTTATGTAGTCTTCCTAAAGCTTACCACTATCTCCATAATGCCTCCTCAACTGTTCACAAATGTTATTTCACAAGTACCGATGCTTCTCAAATGTCAGGTTTGCAGGGGTTTTATTGCCACATTTCAGGTTGATTAATGTAAGAACAAATAAATAAGGGCTTAAACTGTTGATGCCTCATGGACAGGTAGGGCTGAAGATGGCTGCCAGTAGATAAAATAGTTGGCGATAGAACAAGATTATATTTATAATAAAGACACAGGTCTTAGGTCCTAAGTAGTAACTCCTTTACACCTATCCATTTATACAACTTGCAATCTTCTCCCCTCTTGCAGTTGTCAGGCACCTGACATATATCAAACAATTAATACGAATAGGGTTGATGTTTGGGCAAATTGGACAAGAGAAAGATTTTAAGATTTAATTCTAGGGGTCAGTGGTAAAAGGCAGAGTTTTCATGAACATGAATTCCCTAGAATTTCTTCAGCTCTGTCAGTGTCAGCAGTACTTCCATGTATTGATTCAGGGAATGTTTATTGAGGGCTTACTCTGTAACAGTCACTGTGCTAGAAGGTAAAGATCCAGTGTGACAAAAGAGAGTCCCTGCATCGCAGAATTACAGAAAAGGAAACTAAAAGGACAATACAGCTGATGAGGAAACTTCAGAGGACAGAGAAGTAGCAAACCTAGGCTTTCAGTCTCAGGGCTGTCTCCTTGGAAGAAGTACCATATAGGCTGAGACATAGATGAGCAGGTGTTAGTGGGTTGATGGACAAGAGGGTCGCAGAGGTGTGAAGACATAGCTCTTTCAGGAAAGCTACGGCTGGAATGTCAGGATTGGTGTCCCTGCGTAACGTCACGTAATATAAATTACGTTACTCTCTAATACTCTCTCAATGTGCCCTCTACTTTTCCTACATAATACTTAACATGACGTGCAATTCTATATTTATATAATTTTTAAAAATGTCTATCATTCCTCTGCTTGTTTTGTTACCCCACTTTTGGGCACATAGTAAGGCACTCATTTGTTGAATCAACAAGTAGCTGAGAGGTGAGGGAGGGAATAGCAGAAAAGATGCTCGAGAGACAACCAGGAGACAAATTAAGCAGGGCTTTCTTGACTGTATTAAGGAGTCCTGAACCTTCATTCTAAGAGAAGTAAGAGATAAAGAGCTTTGAGCTACTCTTTGCATTTCAGAAAGATCACTTTGACTGCAATGTAAAAAAACAGATTGGAAAAGAGCCAGGACTCAGTCTGTCAGTTACCTGAGCCAGCTGAAATTATATCACTGGGAGTGGACTTAAAAGAGAGTTAGGATGAGAAATTGAAGAGGTTTTGTGATTGGTTAGATGAGGAAGGGGAGAAGAATGGAGTTCTCCAAAATGACTCATAGGTTTCTGGATGGGGCAGCTAAGTGAATCATGAAGTAAAGCAGTGTTTTGTTTTTGTTTTCGGTGATGGAGAAATGAGATTCAGTTGTGAGCATATTAAGTTTAAAATGCCTGTAACGTCATCTAAGAGATGTTCAGGAGGGAGTTGGATGGATATCGGTCTCTGAAGCTCATGAGAGAAATTTTGGCTGGGGTTAGAGATTTGTGAGCCATCAGAAGATAAAAACATGAAAGTTGTCCTTTGCTGATGCAGCTGAAAGGGTTCTTGCAAGTCCTGCTTCCATAGACACTCTCTTAAGGGTCTTCTTTTAGGCTGACTCCAGCCAGTCCACGCACAGAGAAATAAATCACAGAAGAAGATTTATAACTTTGGGAAAAATCACATGGTCTTTCTCAGACACTGTAGAGGCCATTATGATGGCAGAGCCAACAAAGTGACAGCTGGACTCTATAGGTCTCTACATCGCAGTTCAAAGTTCATCCTTTCATCTCCTTGCTAAGTAGTGATCCTGTGTCGCTAGTTTTCTTTGAGCCTCTTTGAGTAAGAGACACATACATCAGGAAATCTGTCGGGGCATTGTTATCCTACAATGCCACGCTGAATTAATCATGTCATTCTATTTACACATGTAATTCCCTTTGACCAGAAATTGAAATTGCTTTTCTTATTTGCTACTTCTCAACGTGGACCTCTCATTTCATAACTGCTGTGACCTGTGTAGCGAAAGACTCCATGTGCCTTGGATGTGTTTTGTTTGATCTGTTACACCAACAATGTTTAAAAGAGCAGTTTAACTTGTAGGTGTTATACTTAGGTACAATACAAGTACCATGAAGTAGCATGAAGTTCTTTCATCCTACCTATCTCTGGCGTTTATTTTAAATGCACACCTTCTGCAGATATTTGGTTTGTGACCCTTACCCTAAAGTGTTAAGATCAACAACGAAAGCACATACGTAATACAAAAGTAGGCTAACAGAGGAAAAGATGAGCTAACGCGTGGTGGGCATGGGAAGGAGGAATAGTTTATCAAAACCTCCCTACATTTTACAGAACAAAAATGAATTTGCCATTTTTCCAGGTAGACCTGGCAGAGGAAAGTACACAATAAAAGGCATAACATGAATGAATGAAGCATTTTCAAGGATGTATAGGTAGTAAGGTGTTAATGGTATAAAATGTTTGCAGGCAGTAAAGAAGCACCCTGAATGCCATGGTAAGGGTTTTGGGATTTCCTTAGACAGAAGGGAGTGAGGAAAGTATTTGATGCCACAGAAGAAAATGATCATTCCTTTTAAAAAGAGCTCCTTGGCAGCATTATAGATCATGGATTTGAAGGAAGTAAAGCCAGAAGAACTATTAGGTCATTTTCCATGGCATTCATGTCGACACAGATTCGAAATCTACGCTACTAGTGAAACCTTGATCTCTGAAATCATTTACTATAACTGCCTGCTCTTTAAGTCTCCCAGTAAACACACCCTCATTATTTTTTTAGGACTAATAGCCCCTTAATCTTTCTTCCTTGTCTAAGCCTATTCTCCCTTCCTGGCTTCACTCCTATCCCTATTCAGCCTGCAATGTAGGGATCAACGTTTTTGTCTGCACTCTCACCAACACTTCTGATTCCTTTCGCCCCTCGACCTGAGCCCAACCTTTACCTTCCAGTCCTCTTACTCACTCTTAGTTAACTTCCTCTCTCTGTGGTTTCTAGTTTCCCACAGCTGGAAGCTAGAAAAATCTCTCTAGAGACCTGTTAAAAATTTTAGAACCTCAACCCAGGCCCAGAGAAACAATCGCCAATGAAAACTGGCTTTTAAAATAATATTCTAGTTGATTCTTTTAATCTGGTAAGTTTAGAAAACAATGCATAGATAAGTCCATAATTCCCCAGTAGCAACTCCTCTGAATTTATTCCAGAGCCTTAAAGCTGCAGCTCAGCTCTCCTCCCTAATTTGCCTAAATTTAATGCCGAAAGAATGAAACAACTTAATTATTCTTTATTCTCTTGCAAGGATTCTTTACCCTTCCTGTCCCTCTTATTTCACAGCCTAACCCATCTGTTATAAACTGAACGTTTGTGTTCCTCCCCCCACGTCCCATCCCCCAATCCATATGTTGAAGCCCTAGCTACCAATGTGACTGTATTTGGAGACATGACCTTTATAAATGTAATTAAGGTTAAATGAGGTCATAAGGCTGAGTCCCTGATCTGTTAAAATTAATGTTTTCCTAAGAAGAGACATCAGAGAGGGATCTCTGAATCTCTGAGAGACTCCCCTCACCCCGACCCTGGCTTCTGTCTCTTTCCAAAGAAAGGCCAAGTGAGCACACAGCAAGATGGCAACTACCTACAAGCCTGAAAAAGAGCTCTTACCAGAACCTGACCATACTGGCACCCTGAGCTCAGACTTCCAGCCTCCAGAACTGTGAGAAAGTAAATTTCTGCTGTCTAAGGCCTCCAGTCTTTGTACTCTGTTATGGCAACCTGAGCAGTCTCATAGACCATCCTTTCCTTATTTATGACCCAGGCCCCTCTTATCTCCTCTGAGACAAGCATCTATTTAATTCCTACTAAGTGCACAGCAAGATAAATTTGGTTCTTGTCCTCATGAAGCTGAGCCTGGGTGGAGAGGATAAGATATTACAAGGTTAACTCTTCCTTTTAGTACTTCTCTTTCTCTCTCTCTCTTTCCTATATTTAATCTCTCTCCCTCCATCTGTCTTCCTTCTCCTCTCTCTCTCTCTCACTCCTCCATGCACAACTCCCTCTTTTTTGGTAGTACTCCCTTCTCCTTGATCCCTGGGCCCTCTCTCTCTCTCCCTTTGAACTCATTCTCAGAAAAAAAAAAGAATAAAAAGGAAAAAGAATCTCTCCCTCTTTTTAACCTCTCAAGTTACTTGTCGATTCCCTTCTTTCTACAATATTCAGGATACTAAAAGAATTAGTGATCCTATCTTAATATAATCATGTATTTATATTTTAATTTTGCAAATATTTTCAGTAAAATAAACATTTATCTGAGCTGTACACACACACACAGAAAGAATAGTCTTCAAAATACATTCACCTTCCTCACTGGCTCTGTCATAAAGAAAGATCTTATACTCTTATTGTTTTTGTCTTGTTTCATAACCTATTGAAATGTTGACCTCTCCCCACTTGGGTTCATTTCCCTCAGTTCTGATCACTACTCTCCACTCCCTACCAGATAAAGTCTCAAGTCGGACTCCAATTGGCACCTTCCACCATTTCTATCTCAAACCAAGGAATTCACTGTCATCTTTCATACTGTCTGCTTTCCTTTGACCTGACATGCTTTTCCCACCTCTGTTTCCACATGAAAAAGAAACTCTTGCTAACCTATAAGA
This sequence comes from Globicephala melas, assembly GCF_963455315.2. Classification (NCBI taxonomy): domain Eukaryota; kingdom Metazoa; phylum Chordata; class Mammalia; order Artiodactyla; family Delphinidae; genus Globicephala; species Globicephala melas. Next base: position 25,904,155 of record NC_083318.1, on the reverse strand, counting down.
CCAAGCTGACAAATCACCCTTTTGGAGAAGCCTTACTTGGCCCTTCCATGGCTTATCTCCTCTTGGGTTCCCAAAACACTGGAAATAATTGTAATGACATGTTTATAGGTTTAGTAGACAGGCAGTCCCCTGGTTTTTATATTCCTAGTTCCAGGTACTTATTTAATATTTACTAAATATCTAATGAATGAATAAATTAAAACAAGCTACCTTTTCAGTTCTATCTTGTACCATATAATCCTGTGTTCCATTCAAATCAAACTAGCATTAACGTTTTTTTCTTAATACTTTCCCAAATTCATCCCGGAACATACTGACCCCCTCCCCCACCCTGAGACTTGCTTGCCTAACTCCAAAGGCAGCACCGTCTTTACCCATTAAATGAAATTTAAAATGAATATTTTTGCTGTGACAGATAATGCTGTTTTACTGAACCTAAATCACCAGTGCTGGATTTAAAGGTAGAAGTGGTAGAAAGATGTAAAATCAGAATTAAAATGTGTCTACATTTCAACTTCAACACTACTGTTGAACAACAACAATTTTTTTGAACCATTAGTATAACACCAAACACTATTATAACTGTTTTTCATGTGTCACTAATTTCATCTTCAAAAAAACTCTATGAAGTAGAAATTATTATCATTTTACAGATCAGGAAATTAAGAGACAGATGCTCAATAACTTGTGTAGTAAAATGATCTAGGCTCTTGAAAACTAAGATTTGGATCCAGACATCCTAATTCTAGAGCCTGAGTTTTTGACCAGGAAGATTTATTCCATCACCATTTGCTCAGTCTGTATAATCAAATTTCATACATAATCAAACTGCCCTCAAGCAATATAAAATGTTAATTTAATGAGATGTCATCTGATAACTGTAAGACAGGACTGTCTTATTCACTTAAAGATCAGTATTATGGCGAATATTAAATGCATTGAAATATAGTATCTTATCTGATGATTGCTGGGATAGAGAACATAAAAATTATTTTTTGCCACATTACTTATAGGTGAAGTAATTCTGCAAGATGTTTACAGAGCATGATGGAGGAAAAATATAGATGGTTTCCTGAAATGAGTTGTTTTGCACAAAGAAGTGGCTACAAACCAACAAATTACCAATTACAATAAAAATAGAGTCTGATTGCCATGGAGTCTGTCCTACCATGTGTTCTGTAATGACTCAATTATCCTCCCACTTTTCTTTACTTGAACTACAGTAAGTCCCCTACATACGGACCTTCAAGGTGCAAACTTTCAAAGATGCGATCGTGAGTTCACATGTCCAATCACGTAAGTTAGTTCACGTGTCTGGCATACATTGTCACGTTCGTGCATCCTCTACAAGTGGTTGTACTTTTGTGTACTTTACTGTGCAGTACTGCATAGAGTACAATATCTTTATTTCGAGCCCAGGATGTCCGGAAGCAAGCATAAAAGCAGCGGTGATGTATTTGGTACTGCTAAGGAGTGCCAAGCAACAACAACGAAAACAAAAGCGAAGATAATTGAGAGGGTAGAACGAGGTGAAAAAGAGGTAGATGTCACTCGTTCATATAACATGAATCATTCAACCATCGGCATAGTTCTAAAGAACAAGGACAAGATCATGGAACATGTGAAGTCTGCTGTGCCAATGATGTTGACAATAAAACTGAAGAAGCATGGAAAAGTGATGAAGGAGATGGAGAAACTTCTCAGTGTGTGGATGCAAGATCAGCATCAGCGTCAGGTTCCGCTCAACTTAATGCTGATTCAAGAGAAAGGTAAAAGCCTTTATGAAGACCTGAAGTAGAAACACGGCGAAGAATCAGAGGGCGCATCTTTTAATGCCAGCCATGGCTGGTTTAATCAGATCAAGGCTAGAGCCAACCTTCACAATGTAAAAGTAAGTGGTGAGGCAGTGAGTACAAATAAGGTAGCTGCCTGGGAATTTCCTGAAATGCATTGAGAAATTATTGATGCAGGTGCCTATTTACCCTAGCAGGGTTTTAATGTGGATGAGACAGGATTGTACTGGAAGAGGATGCCAGACTGAAGTTATATCAGTAAAGAGGAAAAGTTGATGCCAGGCTATAAAGCAACAAATGATAGCCTAACTCTGTTGTTTTGTGGCAATGCTTCCAGCGATATGAAGCTGAAGCCTCTCTTAGTTGATCATCCAGAGAACCCAAGAGCCCTTATAAATGTAACCAAGGGCTCTTCCTGTTGTGTGGAAGAGTAACCCCAAAGCCTGGGTTACACAGGCCATTTTCCAGGACTGGTTTTTCCACCACTTTATCCCTGAGGTACAGAAATACTGCTTAGAGAAGGATGTCCCATTCAACATTCTTTTGCTGCTCGACAGTGCTCCGGGCCACCCTCCATTCATGGACAACTTTCATCCCAACGTCAAAGTACTGCATCTACCACCGAATACTAATGTCGCCCATCCAACCTATGGACCAGGGAGTTATAGTGATTTTCAAGAAATATTATTTATGTCACACTTTTCATCAGGCAGTAAAGGTGAGTGACGAATCTGGAACAACCTTGTGACAATTTTGGAAGCACTATAACATCTACGAGGCCATAAAAAACGTTGACTTTGCTTGGCGTGAAGTTACGGCCATCGTCATGAATAGGGTTTGGAAGAAATTTTGCCCGCAGTTTGTTCACGATTTTCATGGATTTGAGAAGGTGGAAGAGGAGTCCAAAGAGGTCTTCAGCAACTTAGTGACCCTCAGCGAGAAGCTGAAGCTAGACCTGCAAGAAGACGACTTCATTGAACTTCTTGCTGTGCAACACGAGGAGCTGACTAATGAAGACCTGATAGAATTGGAGGCCCAGAGACAGGATGAAGAGAGACAAGAGGAAGAAGAAGTAACTGAAGAAGTGAAGAGATTCATGACGCAGGAAATGACAAGGGGATTTTCTTTATTTGAGGAGACACTGTTAGTTTTTGAGGCAAAGGACCTGAAGGTAGAACCGTACACGAGGGTTGCAGCAGCCGTTCAGAATGCAATCCAGTGCTACCATGTCATCTATGATGAGAAAAAAGAGCTACTACCCAGACATCACTGGATCGTTTTTCCAAGAGGGTAGATAGAATTGAATCCAGCAAGGAACCAGAACCTGTGCCATCCACGTCAGGTGTGAGTGAAACTGCAGCTTGCCCTCCGTCTCCTGTTGCTGACGATCCTTCAGTTCTACCATCTCCCACGTCTTCTCCCTCCTCCAGTCAGTAACTCTTCTTGCCTGTTCACTCAGTGCCAGCCCCTGTATGCCAGCTGTTGTACTGTCCTACTATACTTTTCAAGGTACTGTACTGTAAGATTAAACATGTTCTGTTTATTTTTCGTGTTTGTTTTTTATGTATTATTTGTGTGAAAAATATTATAAACCTATTACAGTACAGTACTATATAGCCAATTATGTTAGTTGGGTACCTAGGCTAACTTTGTTGTACTTACAAACAAATTGGACTTATGAACGTGCTCTTGGAACAGAACTCATTTGTATGTAGGGGACTTACTGTACTGCAAAACTTTCCTTCCTATAGCATCCTGTGCTGTTATTTGGGCTTTATTTGATGAGAACACACCTCTGAACACAACAGAAATGTGAGCACTAGGATAAAAGGTTGTCTTCCAAAAGCTACAAAATGCACTCAAATTAATTTTAATTTCTCACAGAGAATTCTAGGATGCCAAAGAATACATACCAGTTGGAGAAATTCTGGCCTAAATGAAAAACAGGCCATTTCCAGGAACACATACCCTGTTCATGAGATCTTACCATCACAGAGGCTACAGTAGAAGATGAGCAGAAATAAGGAAACAAGGGTCAAAAGAAAGTGAAATCTCCTTAAAGACTAGAACACAGCTTAATAAATTGCTCATGTATTTATCTTCCTGACTCAGGCCTTGCTCTTACCCCTAAAAGACTCAAGGGAATGGAAAGATAGAAAACCTATTGAAAGGGCACAACACAAAGACTTTTAAAGCCTTCTGAATCACAGCCAAAGCTCCATCCTCCTAGCAGACTAGTGTTTGTTTTTTTACTCTTCAGAGGTGAAGGAGAAGGAGTGTTAGATCCCCCCTAAATTACTAGAGTTTAGACTGCTTGTCTAAAGGTGAGTTAGGAAACACAATGTGGGGGGCAGTTAAGAGTCCTGGGCTTCAATTCGGGAGGCATGGAAACCAGGCATTAACTCCTGGTGTTGACTGGAGGCAAATTATTTCATTTCTTTGTTCATCATTTTCCTTTTCTTTCAAACTTGGCAGTTGGACTAGACCAGAGGTCTCTGTTGTCTAGTTCAGATTTGAGGTCTTATGATTCTGTGAGATGGTTGCAGAACATGATGGAGGAAATCACAGTCAGGATTTCATGGGACGTCCCTGTGGCGCAGTGGTTAAGAATCCGCCTGCCAATGCAGGGAACACGGGTTCGAGCCCTGGTCCAGGAAGATCCCACATGCCACGGAGCAACTAAGCCCGTGCACCACAACTACTGAGCCTGTGCTCTAGAGCCTGCATACCACAACTACTGAGCCCGTGAGCCACAACTACTGAAGCCCCCGTGCCTAGAGTCCATGCTCCACAACAAGAGAAGCCACCACAATGAGAAGCCCATGCACCGCAACAAAGAGTAGCCCCCGCTCGCCACAACTAGAGAAAGCCCGCACGCAGCAACGAAGACCCAACGCAGCCAAAAATAAATAAATAAATAAAATAAATTTATTAAAAAAAAAAAAGATTTCATCGACTCAAGCCACAGTGCTACCCTGATGTCTGAGTTGTAGGATATCGTTGAGGTATTTTAATAAGTAACCTTCTGCCCTCTTGGGTACAGTTTAAGACATACCCTCTGGTCTGCTGTACTCAGTGGGACATACATTGTGTTTCAGTTTAAGTTTTTGGAAGGTGGGTGGAATCTTTTCTTCTTGGGCGCAAGTTGTTCCACTTTGACGTCTAAAGGGCTTCGTGGAAATGAATGTTAAGTTTAAATCAGGAAAAGCAATTTTAACACCACACCCTAAAAAAAAAAATCATCTTTCAGGGAGGTAATGTTTCATCACGTTAGTCAAAAAGCAAATCTTATTAAGATAATAACTTGTCATCTGTGTGTTTAGTCCTTATTTCACAATATAAGGGTAAAAATGCTACAGTGTGTGTGTGTGTGTGTGTGTGTGTGTGTGTGCATTTAATGCAGTTGTCAGTGAAAACTAAAAGTAGGCATTTTGACCCAGGAAATGTCAGAATCATCAATCCCAAATTATTGTCATTCAAGATGCTCATCTGAAGTTCTACAAACCTGCCTGATGATTAGGGAACTTTGGGGAACTTTGTGAAGCAGATCATTCCTGGCTTTGTCTCCTAGGGCAGTCTTTCCCAACTTCTCATGCTCTGCAGAAGCACCTGGGGAACATTTAAAGCTCCAGATATCCAGGCCACGTGATAAAATCTCTAGGGCTTGGCCTGGGTGTGAGTATTTTTTTGTACTTATTTCTGAAATATAATTGACATATAACATTATATTAGTTTCAGGTGTACAATGTAATGGTTCGGTATTTGTATATACTGTGACTTGATAACCACAGTAGGTCTAGTTAACAACCATCACCATGCATGGTTAACAAATGATGTTTTTCTTGTGAGGAGAACTTGTAAGATCTACGCTCTCAGCAGCTTTCAAACATACAATAGAGTACTAGTAACCATAGACACCATGCTCTATGTTACATTCCCATGACTTATTTTATAACTGGAAGTTTGTACCTTTTGACCTGCTTCACCTATTTCGCCTCACCCCCTACCCTCGCCTCTGACCTCAGGCAACCACCAATCTGTTCTTTATAGCTATGAGCTCTTTTGTGTTTGTTTGTCGTTTAGATTCCACATATAAGTGAGATCATATGGCATTTGCCTTTTTCTGTCTGACTTATTTCAAGGGCATGAGTATTTTTTAAAGCTCCCCAGTGATTTCGATGTGCAGCCAAGGTTGGAGTGATTAGAGAATGATCCCAGAAATCAAGGGTCAAAGTCCTGACCAAGAATCAGTATTTTTAGCAATAGCTTACAGGTAATTCTTATGAACACAAAGTTTGGAAGTTATTAAATTTGATATACAAGGATATATTTCAAGTTATTTAAAGAAATAACTATCCACATTTGACTAACTTTAAAATATATAGTTCGTAATATATATAATATAAAGTTTCTCTTATTTGGGATAAGAGATGTTTTCAGAACCCATGTGGGGTTTAATTGACATTATGTTCCGGATCCTGACCCCATATCACACCTGTCTTCTGGTTCACTCTCACTCTGGTGCACCTAATTAATATTCTAAGCAATGATTCTGTTACATCAGAGCTTCCCAACTGGCAGTTGTTCTTGAAAATGCAGTGAGCCACACCCTAGACCTTTTGAGTGGGAATCTCTGAAGGTGGTGTTCAAAAATGTGCATTTCTAACCATTCAGAAATTTGTATTTCTAAGCCTCCTGGGTGGTACCTGGGTACAGCAAAAGTTACAGACTACGAGAGCCAGAGAAGACAATGAATGGTGCGAGCACAGGAGGCAGATGCTAATATCCTGCTCTCACTTCCTCCAGGCAGGGCACCTTTCATAGAGGCAAACTAAGCCACTCTGTGGTAACACTAAAGGAAGCTTTTGAAAGTGTTTGGCTTGTGGACCATGAGCACTGTACATATGAAAGGTAAATATGACTCACAAGTCAATGAAATCGCACCTTGTTACTCCACAAACATACTTAACTCTGTGTAGACATTTAAGTGGGAACATGGCCTAAAATTAGGGAAAGTAGGGTTATCAATACACACTCACTTTGTAGCTCCTTGTTCTTGCGAGGTTTCTGTGTAGCACAGACTTGAGATAATAAATTCATTTTCTAGAAAAAAAATCTTAAAATTTTGATTATCATCATCCGGTTGTATATTGTGGTATTTTCTTATGTTCACCAAAGATGCCCCCCCCAAAAAAAACCCCTCAGGAATAAGTGACCTAAAGTTAAATACTTTTTATAAAATACCCACTTGTTTAACATGTCTACCCCCCTAGAATGTGGGGCAGTGCAGGAACTGTATATTCTGTCTTGTGTGCCATTGTGTAACTAGCCCTTGGCGCTCTACCTAGCGTATACGTGATTAAAAGATTTGATTATTTGAAGAGCAAATGAAGGCTATATATATCACTTGTTGAAAATTCTCCAAATAAGACAAGTTTGTAAAAAATTTTCACTTAAACTTATAACTAGAATGGTGTGGAAAACAATAACAGCAGCAGCAGTGACAATCTAGTAACTTTAAACTTGGACATACAAAGTAAACTCACAGATTTCCTTATGGTATATATTCTGGATAGGAAGTACAGACATTCTAATTATCTATTTTAGATGGGAAAAGTGATGATTCTTAACTCCCTCAGCAAACATCTCAAAGCCCAAATTAGGAGTTGGACTAGTTGCTATTTTTATCTTTATATTAGCTATGTAAGTAATATTAGTTTTTTGTTTTTGTTTTTTGTGGTACGTGGGCCTCTCACTGTTGTGGCCTCTTCTGTTGCGGAGCACAGGCTCCAGACGCGCAGGCTCAGCGGCCATGGCTCATGGGCCCAGCCGCTTCGCAGCATGTGGGATCTTCCCGGACCGGGGCACAAACCCGTGTCCCCTGCAACTGATGCAAGAAGCATAGTGATAAGTGTTGCATGGTAGATAAGAGGAGACTGGTAGGTTGCCCTAATTTAGTTCCGGACCTCATCACTTAATAGCTATGTGATCTTTGGTTACTTATACTTGATAAAATTAATTTGCCCTAGATATAAAATAGGAAGAGTGTTAACATCTTGGAGTTGTTGTGAGAAGTGAATTCAATAATGAGGTAAACTGCTTATCATACAGGCACAGATGAGTGTGTGGCAAATGTGAGCTATTATAAATTTTATTTGCATTATATAGCAAGATAGTACCTTGATATATTTTGAGTAAAAACTGCTGACTTACATAACAGATCAGTGGTTTTCAACTTATGAGTCTTCAGGACCTGGGAAGGCTTGGATTTATAGTAACATTCCTGGAAATTAATATGTATATTTCAAGCAGTAAGATTCTGAAAGTATAACTACAGTCATTCATTAATTCGTAATCTTCCCATTATGTTCTGTGTCCCTGTCATTGTAGCATTTACAGTTTAGCAGAGGATAGAGACAACGGAACAATTACAATAAAGTAGTATAAAGGCCAGGATAGGGAAAGTATAGGGGTATAACAGAGATGGGCAACCAGCCTCGACAAGGGCTCATAGGACATTTTCCAAGGAAGAGAAGCTTGAGACCCGAGTAGCCTAGCCAGGCAAAGTTTGCAGAGAACACAGGCACTCCACATACTTTATAAAATTAAAAATAAAGAATTTATAAGCAAAAGGTTTTGCACCACTAGTGACAATGGAAAAGCTAGCATTCAAGGAACATATTAAGATCTTCAGATTGTACAGTGAGAATGTTTAATCCTATTTCTTGAAAGGTTTAAGACAATGTCATATAATATCTTCAATCCTTCTAGAGAATTCAGTGGAGTGCTGAGTAGATAAAGCTCAATAGATATTTGTTGGAAAGTACAGGTCTATAGTTTTGTACTGTTATGGCTCAGGGTCTGTCTGGTGAGATTGGTATCCATCATACACTGGGGTTATCAGCTGAGTGCCCTGACATTTTAGAACAGAGATTACAAAGTGGGGAAGGAAGTGAATTGTGTTCTATTAATCCATTTAATAATAATCCAGTTTATATACCATATATACATAATTTCAGAATTTTATATATATATATATGTATATATATATATATGAATAGCTCTGAACTCTTAACACACAACAGTAGTGGGGTGATGTTTCCAAGGCTGTTGCATCACATTTTTTTCCCTCTTTGTCCCTGGTTTTGATTGTACATCCATGTGTTATAGAGATCAAAGAATTATTGCTGCGAACATCTTGGTGGAGTTATTGTTTCAGTGTGAAATGACTCTAGATGTTCCTGACGTCTTTTTATCGTTGAAATAACAACTTGACTATACAAGATAATTTTTTGTATTCAGTTTTCATATATGACGTTATTTGTTGTACAATACCATTGGCCAGAAAACCTAGATGTCTCAATTCAGTTGCAGATCTGCCTTTAATGATCTCTTATTCTCTGAGCTAATAAGTCATACCTTGCGTTAGACCATTATTTCTTTGTAAAATACATGTGATATTTATCACCAGCCTACCTCCAAGAATTCTACAAATGATTAGTGAGACAATAATTTCAAAGCTGTCTGGTGTTCTCTGGGGAAAATACATTGCATGAAATTAGCATTAAATAGAAGAGTGCATCGATATACAAATGAGAAATAATGATAATCCTTTACCTTTTATGTACTCTTAAACCTTATTAAGAAGTCAACTGACTATTTTTATAATGTTGTTTATCAAGAGGGAAAAAATGGTGAAATAGAAATGTGTCTACATATGTGTGTATATATGTTTTGAGCAGAAACTAGCTTGGGGGAGAATAATTGGAAAACACAGAGATTCTTGACGCCTTAATTTCTGTAAAGACAGTACACACATGCAAAGTGGGACTAATCATAGGATACACAGAATAACCATAAATTGTTCGGTAATCAAATGAGGAAAAAGACTCAGAAAGGGAAAGTTATTTTTCCAAAGTCACACAAATAGAGAGATGGCCAAGAGAGGATACTTTGCTCCCCTTCCACATTAAATCAGTAAATAATAAGCACGTGCCAAGCATCCTTTTCGGGAAATTTAGGAGTGAGGTACAGTTCCTCAGGAATATACAGTTTAGTATGGTTTCCAGCTCTTCATACATTTATATTGCATTAAGAGAAGCAATTTGAAGAAAGGCATGAATGAACTGGGGGTCCTTGTGATAAAAATACATCATTTTGAGACATCCAGAGTGATGTGTTTTATATATTTATATACATATTATATATATTATGTATATAATATATAATATTCCTATATAAATTGGAAAGTTAACTCTTTTGGGAGAACAAAGTAGGGAAATGCAACAGGTTAAAGGTGAACAAAATCTGTTGTGAAGAATTTTTGCACTAAGAATAAATATTCATCAAATTAATACAAGCACAGTACACCAAGATACCATGTCAGTTACACTTTCAAAACACCTGACCATCTTTCACTATTCTATATTTGTCTGCTTTTACAATGTACTAAGTTAAAGATAGGAGTAGCTCTGCATCTAGAGGGCACACTCACCTATACTAATATATCCCTTTCTTTGTGGACTAAATTTCCCTTTTCACAGGTGTAGTTAAAATTAAGCCCAGTCATTTTGTTAGATAAACTAGTTACTGCTACTTCCGGGTAATTTCCATAAAGTACTGGTAAGACATAATTCGATACCTAAAGTTCTAAATGACTTAGTGGTCTAATTGCTTATCTTAGTGCTTAAGACATCTACAGGGGAGAGCAAAGCCTTTAAACCATTAGGGCTGTGTCAACTACTTTACTCACTTATTTTGTAATGTTTTAATGGTTGCGATCTCTATTACAGGCCAAATCCACGGTCAGATTTGCAATCCTGATCTATGTAATCTGTATTGCTTCTAAAACCCTAGGGACTTATTCTATATTACGAAGCTTCTCTCACAGGAATGTGTTTTTAAATATGAAAGTAGTAGGCAGAATGAAAAATATAGGTTCTATTATGATACAGTTAAGTAAGCTATTCTTCTATAAGCTCACTTTCTAAATACTCTGTGTCAATAGTAAGACTACGTTTACTACCAGATAATAATCACAAAATCATAATTTAAAAAACTACCATTTCCAAGCAAGTGTTCTTCAACCTATTATTTATTTAAATTGACTGAAACTCAAGTATCCAATAGCATTTATCAACTGCCTATTATGTTCTAAGCAGTAGGACAAATGTATTTAATAATTGCGAATCTCGCTTCAAAGATATATTTTCCAAAAAAATTATATTGACTCATAGGTTTGAGGCTAATATTATTAAAAATTGATTTGATTTGAAAGTGGCTATACATATACAAACTGATTTTAAAAATACTTTCAAATGTAACTACCTAAAAACACAGTTGTCCTTCAGCTATGCTTTGGGATGCCCTTCAACTCTGTTTCTATTTCTCAAAGTAGATTTGAAAGTTCCCATTTGGAACTGTTTTTAGAGCAGGTTAACAAGCCACAGTAAACATGTAAGTGTCAAACAGTAATCAGTATCGAGACTGCAAAGAACAAAAGAGCTTTATGTGGGGTCTTAAGTATTGCAACGTGAGAAACACAGATTTGGCTAAAATTGAAAGAGGGTTCAGGAGAAGAGAAAAAGTCAGGGTCTTATACAGACAAAAGCCACACGATTAAGGTTGTCTGGCAAGAATTGTGATCGACTCTGACCACGAGTCAGGAAATATTTCTCCTTAAGGCATCATGAGGAATTTTAGGATAAGGATCTGAAAGTATCTCGAGTTTCTGGCAGATGTTCTGGATGCCTTCATTAGGAAAATAAGTGGTCAAAAGTCAGATTCTGAGATGTGCGTAAGTCACCCTTTCTCAGTGGCCTCCCGACTCCATTTTAAGAGAACTCTCCTAGCAATACCAACTTCATTTTGATTTTCCCTTTACATAAGAAGTTTCTTAGTAGTCATGTTATTTTTTATTTTTTACCGAAATATGACTTTACCATCTTGACTTGACCCAGTTCACCAGGTTTGCTTGGCTCAGAATAGCATTTATTTCCAACAAGCAAATTCATTCACAAAAGACAAAGATTTCTCATCATTGAAAATGCTCCTGAGAATTGTGCCACAGGCCCTGATGGCAACTTTTCAAGATTAGTTCTAGCTTTCCTTGACTAATGGCTACTGTAGACAGTTTCCCAAGGTAAGGGCTTGGTAGGAAATGATTTATTTGGATGTCTAAGTTCTGGTATTTTTGTTTAAACAACCTGTTTCATTAATTTATGTTACTTGATTAGGCATTGTGAGCTAATGATTTTCTCTGCTATTTATGGTTATTTACAGATCTTATAAACTAACACAGCTCTTATTGCCACTTCACTCCAGCTTTGAAGGATCATTTGAAACTCAATAATGAAGCATTAAAGGATTTTCAGGTATTTTTATTAATTAATGAAAACCAAGGCTAACAAATATCTCGTACCTATGTCTTAATGATCTTGTGTGATATTACAGACACTAATGGTTTCCTTTGCAAGAGTTAGTTAATGGTCTTATGCCTTTATTAACAGAATCCCTCTCTTCTATGAAACGACCAGAAAGTGGGTGTGAAGAAAGGTGGAATACTTTAAGGAAATACTTAAGGGGAGGAGACTAAAAGAGAAAAGAGGACGCAAGAAAGAATTTCTTATTGTTTTAAGAATGCATGCTTCTCATTAACTTTATGTACACTGCATGAATGCTAGCATGGTGCAGGAAAAAATATTTCCGGAACAAACTTTAATACTATTAATGGGAGCTGATTCTGCAGTCCATTCCATTTTTCATTACCATTTTAATGGTTTTAAAAATAAGCACTTGTTTCATTTGAATAATTCTGAAGGCTCTGGGGCAAAGGACCTGTCCCTACTTGTTACCCTGGGGAGAGTAGGCCTGGTGCATAGTGACAAGGGAATGTGGGAGCCTGATAACAGAAGTGGGCATAATTTGTCCTTAATCAGCTGCTCAGGAATGAAAACTGACCAGACTCTAGCCAGGACCTCCAAACTGGGTCAAGGCTATGCTTTAAAAATTTTAAATATAATTTTAATTATATTACAGTAGTAGATGCTTAATACATATTTATTGAATGAGTTGTTTAAAGTTGAATATTATTTACGGTGCATTTTTGAAATTGAACATTTTTTCATGTTTTATATGTTCTAGGACATAAATACAGCTTTATACATATGATTAGATTGAACATCGGCACAACTCTGTACAATACACTTACAGGTTATTGGATATTCTCCTATGTCCACTCTTTCTGATGGACTTTAAAATAATTTTCTTGAGTGCCAACAGTCCTAAAAAAAAATAAGCATTTGTTGTAATTAGCTACAATTATTATATGGCTATTTTTCAGTTATAACTACAGAATCCAAATCCGGGTTAATTCTAAGATATTTCAAAGAAACCTGTAATCATAATTTACACCAATCATAATTTTAACACTTCTATTATCTCTAAAAATTATTAGAACTACACAAATGCTTACAATCAAATTGCCTCAGTTTTCTCACCTATAATATAAAAGAGTAAAACAATTGATTAATTCTGAAATCTGGCTGATCAAAATAAAATTGGGAGCTTTTATTTTTAATGATTTTTAAAATTTTTGAATAATTTTAGACTTACAAAAAACTTGCTAAAATAGTACATCGAGGTTTCGTACACCGCACATCCATTTTTCCATAGTATTAACATCTCATATTAATATGGTACATTTGTTACAAATAATGAACCAATACTAATACATGATTATTAACTAAAGTCCATGCTTTATTCAGATTTTCTTATTTTTTATCTAATGTCCTTTTTCTGTTTCAGGACCCCATCCAGCATACATTACATTTAGTCATTATGTCTCCATAGGCTCCTGTCTGCTGTAGTAGTTTCTTAGACTTTATTTTTCCAAGACCTTTACGCTTTTGAGAAATACCAAGTACTTTGTAGAAGGTCCCTCTATTGGAGGTTACCTGATGCTTTTTTCATGATTAGACTAGGGTTATAAGCTTTGAAGAAGAATACTGGAGATTTTTAAAAATATACATTTCTGTATTTCTAATTTTGTGGATCTAGGATGGGGCCTGAGAATTTAAAATTTTTCAAAGTCTCCTCAGGGTTCAATCATTACTTCTGGTGGGTGCTATTTGCTCTGTCTAGTAACAACCAGACAGTTAAGGATTAAGATCTGAGAATCTAATCTTTCTTCAGTTCTGAAAAATTCTCAGCTATCAAAATTTCTTTTGATATTTCATCCTTTTCTTCTGAAACTCCAGTTACATGTATAATTGAGGTAATGCATTCTCTAGGTCTCTTAATGTTGGTGCGCACGTATATGTGTATGTTTTCCTCTCCTCCATCCTGAATGAATTTCTCAGAACAATCTTCAGAGCTACTAATTTCTCTTCACAGATGTATAGAATTTATTCCTTACAATGAATTTTTAAGATTTCTATTTCCTTTTGCATGTCCAAACTTTTCTTGAGATGTTTTTGCCTTATAAATTCAGAATGAATTTTTAATTTTGGTTTTTAATAGATGCTATTTCTTTACTAAGTGTATTTTAAAGTCATTGTCAAATGATTCCATAAATTAATATAATTTACAAAGAATTCATTCTTGGAGCAAAGCAGTTTTTGTTTGCCTTTTTTTAACCTTAGAGTTCTTCGTTTGTCTTTGGATTTTAGTATAAATTTTATCCTGACTGGAGAGGGACAACTTTTTTCTCCTGGTCTGGCCTTTCTCATCTAATAGTTTTCAGGTGCCTGTGATTGCCTTCACCTGGCACTCCTGAGCCACCAATTCAGAACCAAGTTTTATAACGGCATTTTAAGTCTCCTGCTCTGGGGAGATATTGAAGACACCAAAGGTCCGTGCAACTAGAGTCGGCTAGCAACTTGATTTGATTCCTAGTTTTCGGTCCTCACCCCCCCTGTAACCACTGTTTTCTATGTAGCTAGGTTTCTAGCCTTTTTATTCAGACTCCATTCACATTTGTGGGAGTTCTGGTCCAGCCCTTAGTTCCTCTTCCTGTATGGAGTACTGAATTAGTTATCTATTGCTATATCACACATTACCACAAACCCAGCAGACTGAAACAAGACACATTTATCATCTCACAGTCATGGGTCAGGAATATGAGCATCGGTTACCTGGGTCTTATAACCAGGGATTCTCAAGGCTACATGCCAGGTGTTGGCCAGGTTGCCTTTTGACTGGGGAAGAATATACTTTGAAGCTCATTCAGTTGTTTGCAGAATTCATTCCCCTGCAGCTGTATGACTCAGGACCCCAACTTCTTGCTGGCTGTTGCTTGGAAGCCACTCTTAGGGCCTAGAAGCTGCTCTCAGTTCTTTGCCACGAGGACTTACCCCACATGGCCGCTTATTTCCTCAAGCCTGCAAGGAGAGTTTCTCTTCTCAAGAAGGACCCTCTTCTTTTAAGGGCTTTCACCTGATACCCTTAAAGTCCTACCCACACAGAATAATTTACCTTTTGATTAATCCTACATTACCTGATTTGGGGCCTTAACTACATAAAGGCCATATTCTAGTGGCCAGAAGCAAGTCAAGGTCCCCCACACACACAAAGGGAGGGAATTACAGAGAGCATGATGTCAGGAGGTGAGAATCATGGGGTTACCCTGGGGTCTGTCTGCTACAAGCACCTTTAGTCCCCAAACCACCATCGATGCATCAGTATCTAGTCCCAGAAGACACAACTCTTGGCCCCAGCTTGGCCTCCTGCTTTGCATTTCTGTTCTATTACTAGTTCAGGAAGATGTTTACCTTGTTTCTCACTTCCTCTATGTCTATCTAATTGGTGTGTTTTAGCCTTTTATATTTTATCAGGCATAAATTTGTGTTTGAAACAGAAAGGTTTTGTAAAAGCATGAACATATGAAGCCATCTTACTCCATCAAAAAATTTCTACCTTATCAGGATTAGGACAAGTTTCTGAAACCCTGGGTATGTTTTAATGGTAAAGAAGTATTTATCCAAATGGTTTGGGGAAGATGGATTGGTAGAGAGGATTATTTTTGGTGTGAAAGGATAGGGAATTGGTCAATATAACTGAGGCACTTAAAAATTAGCCACCACATTTTAAAAAACAATTGTAAAAGTAGTCTACATCTGCTTTACAGCAAGAACCTCAACTTCTAATTATACCCTGGAAAGACCCACTCAATCTTGATGTCCTCACACAACAGAAATAGTGCTGTCACTGACTAGGTTTTTTCCTACCTGGCTTGCCCTTTGTATGGGATATTCCATCAGACAGTTCTTTATGACACAAAAGTAAGGGAGCCAGTGAATGAAAAACAAGGCAAGAAAAGAGATACTCAAAACAGGATTCCAACCATAAAATCAAATACACACAGGTAACATAATGATGTGAACACTAGGGTCAAAGTCCTTAGTGTTTATTGTTTTTCACTGATACAGAAACCTACTTTCTTTGCACACCTTGGGAGGGTCAGGCTTAGGCCTGACACTTATGAACAGAAATATACTTAATAGTTTCATCTGGGAGTTAAAGCCTGACCTGAGAAAGTGACTATTTAAGCACCATGATTTTAAGATAACCATATGAAATGAGTCACAAAATATTGCTAATACCAATCTGCCAGGGCAAGTCCTTTATTTCTTTTCTGAAAATAATACAATTAGTTCTTTATGTTAAAAGGCAGAGTGTATAATTCTAAAAAAAAATGTGGATTCTGGGGGTCTTCTTTAACTTTCCGAATAAATGCAAGTTGACTAGGCAGATAAATTAACATTTACTTAGGGAAGCACACAGACCATGATACCAGGGGGATGTAATCTAGGTCATAAAGTTTTGATATTTTAGAATTATGTTCAGTGGATCTTAGAGCCACTGTACAAGGGCGATTAATTAAAAAAATGGATGAAGATTAGTATCTATGAAAGTATAAAGCAGATATGGTAAACATGACCTCATTCACCTAGTGCTGGAATATTAGAATTAGTTGGTATTGCCTTGAGTTTGCAGGGTATTAAGGGCAAATAAATTATGATGCTATAATTGTAATATATTATGAAGCTCTTTATTCCCAGGAAGCACCACAGGCTGAACACAGAAAGGCTGTACTATGTAACACCCACGAAATGGGTGGGAAAGGAAGCTGTTGCGGACCCAGGCTTAGCTATGTATGATGTCATGTAGTACCACTTGTTCTCTTTTAAAATCTTGGCTGTTATCACTGACAGAGACTCAACATAGGGCTACATAAGAATCCAGGATAGCAAACTTTCCAGTTCTAAAAGGCCAAAGGCCTTAAGACAGATATTCTATCTCCATAGTTTCCCACAACTAACTCTGAGCAGGGTTCATCATGAAGTTTTAGAAATTATTTTAAAAGATTTAACTTACTGGGTACTAGATTCGAGAGTAAAGTTTTATTGATGACATTTTCTAATCATGAAAAGAAATATTGCTTTAGAAGGACATATAGAATAAGCTAGTGATGTCTAAGCTAGTGATGTTTATAATCATGTAACCAAAATTATTAAAAGTACAAGTGTTTTTTTTTTTTTTGGCTTGCCCTTTATATCAGGTATTCCTTTAGACAATTCAAAAAATGTATCTTTTGATGAGAATCGAGTAGTTATCCATCACTTCCACAATTCTAGAAATCCCTCTTTGTTTCTCCAATCCTTCTGTTACAATTTGATCCATAGATCAACATTTTCTAAAGAAATCTATAATGCATAATAAAACAGAATTAAGATGAAAAATGAAAAAAACTGCATATATTAAAACTTATAAAAATGAAAATATTTGCACGTATTAAAAAAACGGGATATGGCACTAAGTAGAGTGTATAGTTGAAACTGAAAGCAAGAAGCTGATGTCTGCAAGAAAATAAGAGATGATGGAAAAGGAAAAAGAGCCAAAAGGAGAAGGTGAAGAGGAAGTGAAGGTGAAGGTGAAGATAATCTGCCTGTTTTTATCTTATGGACTTTGTGTATGATTTTCATTCTGTTTGCCCTCAGGTTTGGTGTTCTTACAGTAAGTCAGAGTCTATAGGAAACAGGAATTAAACAAAATAATTGCAACAATTTTAAACTGGATACACAGAAAATTAAGCCCCTCTCATCACTGTGACTTGCCTATTTAGCAGCTGTTCTGGGGGGTAAAAGAGGAGACACAGCAAGGCAGACTGGGTTTATGTGCTTTTTGAATTCCAAGGGTTCCCCAAATAGTCAGGGTGGATTTATGTACTTCAACATTTTCTCTGACCAAGACTTGAACTCCACTAGTCTGGGTGGACTAGTGGATCTAGTCTGAATAGACTAGTGGCTCAGGGTGTGATCTTTGACTCAGAATTCAATTCAGTTCCCAGTTTTGCCACTTTCCAGTTTGACTCCCCAAACTTCTGCTACTCTGTCTTCAACAGGAAAAAATAATAGTACCTACCTACCTCCAGGATGTTTAGGAAGATTAAATGAGATCACTCATTAACTTAGCATTGTGCCTGGAATTACACTTTGAAAACTCAAGTAGGAGCTGTAATAATCATTATTATTATTATGGAGAGCAGCATCAAATTAGGCCTAAAGACTTTTTGTGAGCATTTAGACTCTCTATGCTCCTCAGAGGTCCAAAGTAGATAATCACATTTCTTGGGAACTAAGCAGAGCTCAAAGGCCTAGTTTGTGAAGCCAGTGATGTTTCCAGTCATAAGGTACCGCACTGCAATATATTCAGATATTTGGGACTATTAGCAAAAGGGTATTGGAATGTACAGCCACCCATATTTCTCCCCATGATTAAACTTAAATTCATTCCGCTGTATTCTATACTATATGGTCTATATTACAAGGCAAATGATATAAAACTGTACCATTTATAACTGATTAAAGTCCCAGAGTCCATGGTTAATAATCACCAGGCTGAGCTAGTATTTCTCATAAGTCATTGTTATCTCCCGATAAAATCATATGGGCCCAAACTGACTAAAGAACCAAAAGCATTTTTTTTAATTAAACATTTTTAAATTAATTTTTTTAAATTAAAAATTTAAAAATTATCAGTATACTGATACACTTGGTCTACCGAAATAATGAGGGAATTTTAATATCACATTTCACATTGGCTAGGAACTTCCTTACTACAGATATGCTGTTCAATTCAACATTCTATAAACTAAAGCTGATAGGCAGAATTTTGTGTGAATCTGGATGGGAGCTTGGAAGATGGATTAAATATGAAAAATACACACTCTACCTTCAAGAGAAGGAGGAAATGCTTTCATTATTTACTTTATCCAGCCATTCAGTCAATAATATGAAGTGCTAAGTGCTGGTAGATTTTTTAAAAAAGAGAGAGACACTCACCAATTTTCTTTATACTTTCAAGCTCCCAAAATGCAATTCAACTATTTATACAATAACTGACTTAACTTGTTTTAAATTATGGGGTGTCCTCTGTGTGCAGAGCTGTGAGAACTCGATAATCATTATATAAAGAAAGTGGGAGACAACAGAGAAACCAAAGAAACAACAGACATGGACATATCCACACATAATAGAGCAATGCATTTTCTTCCCAAAAGTCTGCCAAAATCTTATACAATGGTCAGTTTACATGGCTTTATAAGCAAAGAAATGTGACACAGATTTTTAAAAATTTTTCACACAATAAAATTTTCACTTAATTTCTAGTAATCTTTTTTGACCATGAATTTACAAATGCATTATGCAACAAACAGCTTGCAATTGCTTGAACAAGTGCTTGAAGCTTGACACTTGAGAGAACAGAGCTTTCAAAGTAAATGCTTAAATTCTCTTATGTCAGATTGTTACCTATGTTCACATTTTAGGTTTTTCTAATGAAATTAAAAAATAGAGGACAGTAATCTCCTTGGATTAGGTACAAAGGCTGAAAAAATATCCCCTGTGCTTTTCACAATATTTCAAATTTCTGATCTGCAAAGACAGTAAGCACATTCTTTTCTGAAATCCACATCTGGAAGTCTATCGGTGAACATTCTTTAGTATATGGACTTCGGACCCTGCACTTATTAAACACAGAGTCATAAGTAAAATGAGAATAACAGTGTATGTTAGATTTTTCCCCCATTTAACATTAAGTAATACTATACACAATAAAACATAATTTCCGTTTCCTTTTCTAGGAGTACAAAGTCCCAATCTACTTTTGAAATTCGGTTTGGAGCAAGAAAAGGATGGTCTGACGGCATTTTTCCCAATTCCAATGATTAAACGTATAACGTTCACGTGCAGTGGCAGCATCTTAGCTTCTGGAGCTTACACCCGACATGATTTTTGCTTTTCTTAAAGTTATGTCGTATATATATTTATCGAATACATTACCAATCATGCTCAAAGGAAAAGCCAACAACACTATTCGATTTTCCTGGTTTCCAGGAAGCTCGCACCCTAGGGTCGGACTCTTCAAGGCGCTTGGGCTCTCGGGTCCGAGGCGCCACGGGAAGGGCCGCTCCAGCAGGCCTGGGTACGCAAAGGTGCTTCCTGGCTGGGACGCCAACTTGGCAAGGATCTGCTGTTGGCAAACACAGATTAGTCAGGATAAAGTCGCCACAGACTCAACCAAGCAAAGTATAAATGGCCCTTTCAGCA
Source organism: Globicephala melas (assembly GCF_963455315.2). NCBI lineage: Eukaryota > Metazoa > Chordata > Mammalia > Artiodactyla > Delphinidae > Globicephala > Globicephala melas. The sequence continues at coordinate 25,883,754 of NC_083318.1, read as the reverse complement.
CAAGCCTGCGAGGAGGGATGTTACCGAGCGCAGCAACCCAATTTCTTTTCTCCGGGATCCCCAAACTCGTGTTTTCGAACGCTTTCCGATTCACGAGGCAGGTGGCTTGATCACCTAAGTGCCCCTCACCCCCTTTCCTTCGCGTATTTCCTCCACCTCCTAGCCCAAGTTTGACTTTTTAATGGATTCGGGAGGACTGAGGCAGACTAGGAGGCTGGGAAGGGAGAGAAAGCGCACTACCACCACACCACGCGGATTCGCGCGGTGCTGGTGCGATGAAAAAAGGCGGGCACGGGAACCAGACGGGAGGTTTAAGAGAGGGCACAGGGCACGCCTCGCTGGGGGAACAGGGGGCGGGGTCACGTGCCAGTTCCAGGGTTCCGAGCTCGAGCACCGGAGGGCTCGCAAGCGTCCCAGCCTGTCCGCCGACCGCCGCTCCGCCCGCGAGCATCCCAGTCCCAGGACTCTTAAGCCCTCGCTCAGCCCGCGAGCGCGTGGCACGAAGGCGCGTCCGCATCCATGCCCCAGCCGAAGGAGCAGGAGGTGCTCGCAGCCCCAGGCGTCTGATGCGAGGCTGAGCACGTGGCTGCCCGCGTCGTGCCCCGCTGAGCCAGGCGCGACAGGAGAGGGGCGCGCTCCAGCTCTGCTAGCCGCGCGCTAGGCGAGGCGGGGCGGGGCGGGGCGGGGCCGGGGGGGCGCGGCCGCCCGCGGAGAGCCGCGGAAGAGCAGGCGCGCCGCGGCCGTGAGGGAGGACACGGTTCAAGCTTTGCAGTCAACTGTGAGTCCCGAGAGCCAGTCCTAAGCTAACACACTAACTCTGCAGCCTTCCTCACGACCCCAAGCCACTGAAGGCGGCGACACCTGATCCAGCACACAAACGGGTCCCTTCTGTCCCCGGATACAATTTCGCGGCGGAGACGCACTCAAACTCACGCGCAGCTGCCAAGAGCGGAGGTAAGCGGACGGACCACGCCGCTCCAGCGGGCGGAAGCGGGGCGGGGCGGCAAGAGGAGAGGGGCGTTGTTTGCTCCCTGAGGTGAGTGCCGGGCGGATGGCTGCGACCCAGGGGTGGGGGGTAGGGATCCGAAAGTGCAGATGGGGTTGGACTGAGGGGGTGGGTAGGGTGGGTAGGGTGTGGGGCGGAGGTGTGTAAAGGAGATCTTTCCTTGCTGCCTCGCTCGCGCCCGTGCTCCTTTCCCGGCCGTATGGCGCCCGTTTGAGGGTCCTCTCGCGTTTCGTGCGTGCAGGCTGAGAGAGGGGATCACCCGGCGTGGATCTGGCCAAGGACCTTGCACTTGACCCCGGAGCTATGGGCACCGCGGAGCCCCCGCCGCCAGCCAGGGATGGGGGCCCGGGAGGTGCTTGGGAAACTCTGCAACTCTCCTCTACTTCGTCCTCTCCCTGAGGGGGAACTAGACCTGGGTGCATTGGGGGTAGCGCGTGTCTTGGGGCTACACACACAGACGCACAGAAACAGGGACCTTTCAGTGCCCGCAAGCCTGTGCGACCCCCGGAAATGGACAGTGGTCGCAGGGTCTCCGCGCGGATGCGGGAGCCATATGGCGTGCCCTTGCTTTAGAGAAGCGTGTGCGGGTTAGGAGGCGAGAGAAGGACGCGCTGCAGGAAGTAGGGCGCCTTCCACGGGCTAGAGGAGCGGCGAGGGGGCCTGGGATGCGTGGTTTGGAGTTGTACGAGGCAAACCGCATCGGAGTGCGACAGGGCAAAAGGACAGTCACGCGTGGCGAGGGGGTTACTCAATCGGTATGTGTAAATTCGCTGGTTTAATGGAGGGTTTATGAAGTTGAGTACGGGGAACGTGCCGCTCTGCAGCACTTCCGTAGGGAAAGTACCACCTCTGTACCTGTACCTCTGGTTCCCATCGCCGAAAAGCAACCCCAAGGGGGTGGGGTGGGGGGTGGTGAGGAGGGGAGAAAGTGAAAGAACTTCTGAAAGTACTGGAACTCGGAATACTAGATTGTGTTAACTAGTCATTATCACGGGGGAGAGGGCGTATCGCAAGGGGGAGGAGTGGGTAGCATTCGAGTCACCTGCATTATGAACCAGTGTTAGCAATAGAGGCAGCCTTTTATTTCAAGTGGGTTCCACCCATAAACGATAGGAAAAACACTACTCTAAAAACCTTCGATTTCCCTTGGGCTGTCATCTCGTACAATGAGTTTTTTAAGATTAATGACATGAAGGTGTGGTTGTTTGGCTAGATGCCAAGTGTGCTGTTGTTTCTATTTATGATAATTTCATGTTCAAAGAAAAAATAAGTCTGCACTCAGAATTGGTGTAATTGGTGTGCTTTATTTCCACTTACTCCCAGAAAAAAATGCCACTTGAAGGAAGGCTAGGAAGTGCTTTTTAATTGGTATGTTAATAGTGTTAGGAGTAATCACATTTTATTCCCTGGAGAGTTTTAAATTAATGGAAGAGTCATGCACATCAATATTGTATAGTGAGGGAATCCGAACTTTGCATTAATTGAATTAGATCATAAACCAGACTATTTTTTCTGTCTCAGAGAGAAACAGTGGACTAGCTTTCTCTTATGGAAACTATCTCCAGGCAGTTTGAGATAATTGCTTTTGGACTGTTTCTGTTCGGCAACTATTCTAGATAATTCTAGAGGGAAACACTCAAGTGCTATTTGATTTGCCTGTCACCCACAAGGTAAGGTTGACATCTTGTGTGATTTAGAGCTATAGCAGTGTTTAAAAACTACAATGAAGCATACTTCCGTGACATTTAGTAATAGCTTGATAGTATATTAGTAGCTCGGGCATAACTGAGTAAAAACTGTACTTGTGACTTTCTCGTGATAATACTACTGTAGAGATTCAAACTCTTTTTAAGTCTAAAAGTTCCAGAGCTTTATGCTTGTTGTACTAATGCCTGGTGTGCATATTAGAATAAGTAAACCAATGGAGTAAAAAATATTTGTAAAAAAATTTATTTTTTGTAAAATCTTTTTGTGTGTAAAGAGTTTGAAAGTTCACATTTGATTTGAATTACTTAAAACATTTCATGGTACCTTATGAATAACTATCAGCTTAATTACCATGTAAATATTGATGGCAAAGGAAGAAAATAACCACACTCTCAATTGTCAGACTCCTTTTCGAAGTTATTTATGTGCTTGTTTATAAGATAATATTGACTTGATGCTGTTTAATTCACATTAGATTTCCAAAGTACACCAGGAGAGTAAGAACTTTTGATTGTTTTTGCAATATGTCGTAATATCTCATTTATTTGACATTATCTGGGCTATTACTTATTTACATAAGCACATTTTCAAAATAGCTGACCCCTCACACCGTTAATTACTGACACTTTAAAAAGTTAGCTATTCAAACAAGTAATTTCTAAATATTACACTCTTACTTGCTCCCCAGGATGTAAGTTATTTTTTTTTTGTTGGACTGTCTTTATGAACATGAATTCATAAAGAATTGAATAGTGCTATTCCTTGAGGTGTATAGAGCTGTTTTTGTTTATAGTAAATGGCCTCAGCCTGCCTGGTTGAAATACTAGATTGGGGACAGAAGTACTATTCTTTTTTTTTTATGGTTTTTCTGGGTCCTCTTTCTGTTATCAGCTATCACTTTCTGCTGCTGTCAGGCTGTGAGCGGGCCCTGCTGCTCTATTATCTGTTGTCTTTTTTTTTTTTCTTTTTTTTTCCTGAAATGATGTGGGCTATTGCTCGAGTATAAAGCCTGCGTAATTTGTGACAGGTACTTGCTGTTCTCATCCTTTGTTTCTGGGCTAGATAGTGAGCTCAATGGCTGAGGTTCCTAGAAGGGTAACTTCTATATAAATGGTTTTAACGTGTTTTTTTAATAGAAAATTTTGTATATGAGATCTTTAGAAGGGTGTCTTGATTTCAGACATTCAGTCTTCTGGAAGATCTTTGCTTTTCCAAGAAATTGAAGCAGGCTTTAAAAAAAGTTTCCTTTTCTATGGTAGGCCCAGATTGTCTTTGTTTAGGAATATGTGTCCGATGATACTTTACATCCTGCTTTCGGCCATTGAAATTGACTAGCTGTATGTAATGTTGGCACTATTTCTCTACTCTGGAAGCTAGGAATAAGAAGTGTGATTTGATAAGCCTGGTGCCCATACTTGAAGCTAGGTGAATCATTTCAGTATTACTTTGCATACCCACACATGGGGTTACATAATCAGATGAGTTTGAATAAAGTTGTTTAATTTAGTGTTGAAAGCGGTGATAATTATATCTTCCTAATCTAAAGCATTTCACAAACATCCTTCTTTTTTTCAACACATACTTATGAAAAGCATACTATGCATTGGGCACTATGGTCCTGTACACTGGGGATATGCAGACACATAAGACCATGGGAGAACTCTGGGTTTAAGAGGATTAGATAGATAGAAAACAAGTTGGCTTCAATAAGTACAAAATAATGTTATATGTTCTTGAGTGCTTTGATAGAGAAATGCAGAGTGCCCTGAACAGGCATTTGGAAGTGGCCAGTTCTACATGGGAACAGAGACTAAAGAGGCTTCATAGAGAAGGTGACAACAGAGGAGTCAGTGTAGACAAGGGCAAGATCATGGAGGACTGTTTGCCATCCTACGGTGTGTGGACCATTTTCTCTTCAAGGTTGTTTTAAACAAAGGAGTGGTGAAAACACAGCTCTCACAGCAGTCTAGAAGGATGGATCTGAGGTGTGAGACAGGAATAACAGGTTAGAAGGTATTGGGGTGATCTTGCTAAGAGAAGTTGAGGAACTTACATCAAAGTTGTGGCAGTGAGATGAAGAAGAGACTTTGGTCACGCAGATGTTAAGGTGGTAGAAGCTCTCAGATTAGGTGACTGGTTAGATGGTGGGTGGTATGGGAGGATGGGATAGGGACTTTAAAGGAGAAGCCGATCTGAGGACCAAGGATGATAGAGTTCAGCTTTGGACATGTAGAATATGAAGTGCTTATAGAAAATCCAGCTGGAGATGAGTGTCTGATGGATCATTGCACAGAACTTCTGAGCAGAGAGGTCTGGGCTAGATAGGTAGGTAGATAAGTGGATAGATTAACGGATGGGTGGATAGACTGACTGCTTTAACCATTTTCAACATATAGGTGGTTGCAAAAAAAAAAAAAACGGAAGTCAGTAGATCTTCTAGGGCAGGTTCAGAGAGTAAGATGAAAAAAGAGGCCTGGGGAGATTCTAAAATCAAATTGTTGGCTATAGATATAGGGAGCAGTAAAGAAGAAAAAGGTACAGAGTGAAAGTCGGGAGGAAAATTAGGGGAGAGTAACTTTTAGTAGCTGAAGGAGGAAAGAATTTCAAGAAATGAGGGTCTAAGTACTAAAATGAGGGGTATCAGACAGTCCTGGTTCTGCCCCTGACTAGCTATGTGACCTTAAACTCAGAATTTAGTTCCCTTTCCTCATTTACATAATGAAGATCAAAGTGTGACCTCCCAGGGCCACTGTGAGGATCAAATGAGATAACGTCTATCAAGCTCAGTGACTGGAAGTTATCTGGTTTGTGTTCAGTAAGTGCTAGCTGTTTTTATGGAAAACAGGACTTGGATTTGGTGATAGGGAGGTCTGTAGAGACTGCTGCTTTCAGCAGTACTCGCTCTCAGGGTTTAGGGAGGGTGATTAAAAGATATGTTTCAGATGGAAACTTGATCATATTTATAGCCTTTGAGGAGGAAGCCAGTACAATAGGGGCACTTGAAAATTTTGAAGGGAAAAGAGAGCCATTGGAACATGTTCCTTGACTGGGGGGCAGGGTTGGCTCAAGAGCTCTGGGAGATGTTAGCTTCCTCAGGACAAGCCATGCTTCCACCAGCCTGGAGGGTCCACAGCATCTTTGTTGCTTTTTAAAAGCATCTGGTAATCAAATCATAGACATTTTTAACGTCTTCTTTAAGGTTTCTTGGTATTTAAGTGAGTTTAAGTGAGTTCTAGTTTCTCAGATAATATAATAAGGACAAAGATTATTCATTTTAAAAGACTCTGAAAACAAAAACAAGATAGGTGATATTAAAACTGAACACAGTGTAATTTAATGTTTAATTCAGAAGGCATTTCCATGTCTAAGGCATGGAAGGCATTTCCATAGGGTCTTAAAAATCAACACCATGGAAATCAGGTATTAACCTGTGTAATAGGGGAAGGACTGATTTGTAAATTTCTTAAAAAATTGAGCTGACCATAGTAATATTTAAAAATATCTACTTTTGGGGCTTCCCTGGGGCGCAGTGATTAAGAATCCGCCTGCCAATGCAGGGGACACGGGTTCGAGCCCTGGTCCAGGAAGATCCCACATGCCACGGAGCAACTAAGCCCGTGCACCACAACTACTGAGCCTGCGCTCTAGAGCCCGCGAGCCACAGCTACTGAGCCCACGTGCTGCAACTACTGAAGCCCGTGCGCCTAGGGCCTGTGCTCCGCAACAAGAGAAGCCACCGCAATGAGAAGCCTGCGCACCACAATGAAGAGTAGCCCCCGCAACTAGAGAAAAGCCCACGCGCAGCAACGAAGACCCAAGGCACACAAAAATAAAAATAAAGTAAAATAAAATAAAATCTACTTTTTTCCTTAGGATTTTCTCTAGTTGGATGAAGTAATGCTTTATATTAGAGATAAACATCTAAAATTAGATTTCTATTTTAATATGTATATATTTTTTACCCTGTAATTAATGGGTATTTTGAAAAAAATTTACATATGTGAATTGGTTTGGGAACCACTCAACAATTGAACATGGTGCATGATGTTTACTAGTTGGTTTTTCGTGATTAACTGGTTATAAATATTCCATTTTAGTTCAAATTAGTAAGTCTGTTTCAATACATGCTTATTAATATTCACTACTTATCATTTGTTTTTATATATATATGTATATATATTATATATATATATATACACATACATATATATATATATAATTTTTTTTTTTTTTTGGCTGTGCAGTGTGGCATGCGGGATCTTCGTTCCCTGACCAGGGATCAAACCCGTGCCCCCTGCAGTGGAAGTGTGGAGTCTTAACCACTGGACTGCCAGGGAAGTCCCTCATTTGTTTATATAACGTGTAGCATAGTACATAGTTTTTAGGACATCCAATAAATGTTTTCTGAGTAAAATGAAATTAGATGTTCAGTATTTTTAAGGTGAACTGAAGTCCATTATGTGTGTGGTTTTTAACCTTTGATGACGTTCTTTCCCTGAAATTCTCTAGCTACATTTTTTGTTATCAGGACCTCTCTGTTTTGGAGTTGAGTTTCCGTCTGTTGTGCTAACTCCCTCACAGTGTATGGTCCCACTCTTGCAAAACGTAGTGGGCTGTGCCGGTGATTTTCAATTTAGGACTTCTGACAGTTCCATGTTACATATTCACCAACTCAGTTTTGGACTCTATACTGTCCTGCTCAGGACTCCCTTACAGAGATGACAAGTGCCACATTGAAATTAACTTAGACGTGAGGTCAGCATTTAGGAGTGCAGAGCCCCAACAAAGACAGAACCTTTGGGTTTGTGAATGGCACGGTATGTAGGACAGCCTAGGTCAGTTCCTACTCTGGTTGGAAATTTATGTAAGTATTAAAACATTTGGATTAGATAGAAAGAATGTGTAGTTAGGAACATTTCAGAGATACTGTGTATTTTGCTAATAGCTTTGTGCTATTTGTCTGAATTATTAATAATGGAAACAGTCACTATATTGGAGGTGTAATTTCCCTTGACTTGATTTAGAGAACAGAAATGAACCTTTTGGGATTCTAGTCCACTAAATAAATTTACATTGTAACTGATTTGGTAAATATTTGCTTGATTTGGGAATATTATGAATACAAACATGTGTACAATTATTTTGCACTTTTCAATTCTATTTCGAAGAAATTTGATACTTGACACATTTTCAAGAGTTATACTATTTTAGCTATTACATTGGCTATAACTTGCTTTAACAATAACCATGGGGCTGATTTTCCTTCAAGTGGGATGTTTTAGTGTAAACAAAATGTTCCCATGGATTTAAAAACTTTTTAAAAAGTAGAATCAAGTGTACGAATATGCTGTATATTTTTATAATATGTTCCTGAAAAGTAGTATAAAATTTGGTTTTTATAAATTGAATATTTATAGAATTTAAAATTTTCAAAACACTTGAAAGTAAGGCAAAATTTTAACTCTTAAAATATAGGTGACGGGTATACAGATGTTTTCTATATTAATCTTTATACTTTTCCATAGGTTTGAAATAGTCGACAGTCCAAAATATATGAACAGTGATTTTAAAGCATATCCTATTTTAAAGGTACCCAGAGACTTTGCTTATTTAAAGCAATCTCAAAGTACACCTCTCTATAAAAGGAATCCCATTTTGGTTAATCTGTTTTGCAAATTCAAACTTTCCTAATGGACTTACACAACAACAACAACAAAACTTAGGGACACCTCTGTACCACATTGTAAATATACTCACATACACCATCTTAAGCTTGTAACATACAGGCTTAATCTGATTCTAGACCTCATCCTCACCTTAATATCCCTTATTCAGAAGAGAAGGCATTGACAGGAAGAATTTTTTTTTTTTTTTTAACTAGCAATGGAATAAGCCATCCACTGGTGTTGCCTTCCTGCTTTGAGAGAGCTGCCCTGAGACTGGGCGGATGACACAGGCCCTGCAGTCCCTTGGCTGTGGCTTCTCCTTCTGAGGAAGGCCATGTGCTTTACATAGACTTTGCATGTGTGCTGCTGTACCTGTGGTTCATCTGTACTCGTCAGCCAATCAGGAGAGTGGGGCTTAGAGGAAAACTAGTCAAACAGGTTTGCCTGTCTACTTGGGGGGGGGGAGGGAGCAGTGAAATTTGTGGATAAGGTCAAGGGTGAAACTATTTTAAGGAATATTAATGCTAATCACTGACTCTGTTTTTTCCTGGTTTTGAAAATACTTCAGGGGCATTTGTGAGAATATATCTTAATGGAGCTAAAGCGAGAGTAAGGAAAACTGGAAGGAGAAATAAATAAGAAACAGGGAATTAGAGCAAGATGGAGAGTGGACAAGGAAAGACAGTAGTGGAGGGGAAGGAAAAAAAAAGAGGAAAAGGACAAGTGTCTCGGTGGCATATGTGGGCTTTGTGTGAACCTGGAGCATCATAGCAGGAAACCATAGTATTGATCTGAGCATGAGTTTAATTAAAACCAATAGCTGTGATCCTCAATATCCCAAAGAAGGAACAGCCTACTGGCTTAGGGCTGAGGTTTACTAGGAACGTTGGTGGGAAAATGTAGTTACCATCTCAGACACTACCTTTATGTGGGAAATTCTCAGTTCCTTTGAACAACAGTCAGATGTTACATTCATACAGCTTTTTTGCACTTTGCAAATTGCTGACTCATACATTCTGTCATTTTATCCTCATTCTGCCCCTGAGCGTCGTCCGGTAGGTAGTCACATCTTACAAACCATGACCTGGGGGTGCAGAGCTCTGAAATCACCAGGACAGTCTGCAGGGGATTTGATGTTGGAACCCAGGCTCCTGGCTACTCATTTTCCCATGGGAATCCTGGCTTTCAGGGCTCTCTCTCGTCCGGCTGCCTTCTGATCACCCTTGTTTACTTCCTCCTGTGCCCAGCACGTTCCATTTATTGGGTTCATTTCTCTCTTTAAGCATTTGCTTTAGGATACCCCACACCTGAACTGTTCTTTTTTTTCGTCTGTGCTTTCAAATTCTCATCCTTCGTGGTTTCTACACTCAGTCCCACCTCAGACTGTTGCTTCCCAGTTTCTTTTGCTTTTGACTTTCCTGTCTACATTTGTCCATGATATTTGAACACTTAGTTACATTCATTCTCCCTCTAAGAAGAGTATGCACAGTTAGAGTGTGGACTTTCACTCTTAGTTTCCCCATAAGACCTTGGACAAACATACTAATCAGAGGTAACATATTTAAACGTAATTGAATGATACCTTCAGTGACTCATAAAGCAGGCAAGGAGGTAAATTCTCTAAAATGCTGTATGTATATTGATGCTTTTTTCCTTTTGTTTATTTTCAAAACCACATATTCAAACTTGAAATGTTCCCTTCCTTTTTTTTTTCAAGTATGGAGTATTAACTCTTTTTTAAAAATTACTTCACTTTTATTTTGCATCTTTATTGGAGTATAATTGGTTTACAATGGTGTGTTAGTTTCTGCTTTATAACAAAGTAAATCAGTTATACATATACACATGTTCCCATATCTCTTCCCTCTTGCGTCTCCCTCCCTTCCACCCTCCCTATCCCACCCCTCTAGGTGGTCACAAAGCACCAAGCTGATCGAGCTGTGCTATGCAGCTGCTTCCCTCTAGCTATCTATTTTACGTTTGGTAGCGTATATATGTCCATGCCACTCTCTCACTTTGTCACAGCTTATACCCTTCCCCCTCCCCATATCCTCAAGTCCATTCTCTAGTAGGTCTGTGTCTTTATTCCTGTCTTACCCCTAGGTTCTTCATGATATTTTTTTTTTCTTAAATTCCATATATATGTGTTAGCATACGGTATTGTCTTTCTCTTTCTGACTTACTTCACTCTGTATGACAGACTCTAGGTCCATCCACCTCATTACAAATGGCTCAATTTCGTTTCGTTTTATGGCTGAGTAATATTCCATTGTATATATGTGCCACATCTTCTTTATCCATTCATCGGATGATGGACACTTAGGTTGTTTCCATCTCCTGGCTATTGTAAATAGAGCTGCGATGAACATTTTGGTACATGACTCTTTTTGAATTATGGTTTTCTCAGGGTATATGCCCAGGAGTGGGATTGCTGGGTCATATGGTAGTTCTATTTGTAGTTTTTTAAGGAACCTCCATACTGTTCTCCATAGTGGCTGTACCAATTCACATTCCCACGACCAGTGCAAGAGTGTTCCATTTTCTCCACACCCTCTCCAGCATTTATTGTTTCTAGATTTTTTTGATGATGGCCATTCTGACTGGTGTGAGATGATATCTCATTGTAGTTTTGATTTGCATTTCGCTAATGATTAATGATATTGAGCATTCTTTCATGTGTTTGTTGGCAATCTGTATATCTTCTTTGGAGAAATGTCTATTTATGTCTTCTGCCCATTTTTGGATTGGGTTGTTTATTTTTTTGTTATTGAGCTGCATGAGCTGCTTGTAAATTTTGGAGATTAATCCTTTGTCAGTTGCTTCACTTGCAAATATTTTCTCCCATTCTGAGGGTTGTCTTTTGGTTTTGATTATGGTTTCCTTTGCTGTGCAAAAGGTTTGAAGTTTCATTAGGTCCCATTTGTTTATTTTTGTTTTTATTTCCATTTCTCTAGGAGGTGGGTCAAAAAGAATCTTGCTGTGATTTGTGTCATAGAGTGTTCTGCCTATGTTTTCCTCTAAGAGTTTGATAGTTTCTGGCCTTACATTTAGGTCTTTAATCCATTTTGAGCTTATTTTTGTGTATGGTGTTAGGGAGTGATCTAATCTCATACTTTTACATGTACCTGTCCAGTTTTCCCAGCACCACTTATTTAAGAGGCTCTCCTTTCTTCACTGCACATTCCTGCCTCCTTTATCAAAGATAAAGTGATCATATATGTGTGGGTTTATCTCTGGAATTTCTGTCCTGTTCCATTGATCTATTTTTCTGTTTTTGTGCCAGTACCATAATGTCTTGATTACTGTAACCTTGTAGTATAGTCTGAAGTCAGGGAGCCTGATTCCTCCAGCTCCGTTTTTCGTTCTCAAGATTGCTTTGGCTCTTTGAGGTCTTTTGTGTTTCCATAGAAATTGTGAAAGGTTTTGTTCTAGTTCTGTGAAAAATGCCAGTGGTAGTTTGACAAGGATTGCATTGAATCTGTAGATTGTTTTGGGTAGTAGAGTCATTTTCACAATGTTGATTCTTCCAATCCAAGAACATGGTATATCTCTCCATCTATTTGTATCATCTTAATTTCTTTCATCAGTGTCTTATAATTTTCTGCACACAGGTCTTTTGTCTCCTTAGGTAGGTTTATTCCTAGATATTTTATTCTTTTTGTTGCAGTGGTAAATGGGAGTGTTTTCTTGATTTCACTTTCAGATTTTTCATCATTAGTGTGTAGGAATGCCAGAGATTTCTGTGCATTAATTTTCTATCCTGCTACTTTACCAAATTCATTGATTAGCTCTAGTAGTTTTCTGGTGGCATCTTTAGGACTCTCTATGTATAGTATCATGTCATCTGCAAACAGTGACAGCTTTACTTTTTCTTTTCCGATTTGGATTCCTTTTATTTCTTTTTCTTCTCTGATTGCTGTGGCTAAAACTTCCAAAACTATGTTGAATAAGAGTGGTGAGAGTGGGCAACCTTGTCTTGTTCCTGATCTTAGTGGAAATGCTTTCAGTTTTTCACCATTGAGGACGGTATTGGCTGTGGGTTTGTCATATATGGCCTTTATTATGTTGAGGAAAGTTCCCTCTATGCCTACGTTCTGCAGGGTTTTTACCATAAATGGGTGTTGAATTTTGTCGAAAGCTTTCTCTGCATCTATTGAGATGACCATATGGTTTTTCTCCTTCAATTTGTTAATATGGTGTATCTCATTGATTGATTTGTTTATATTGAAGAATCCTTGCATTCCTGGAATAAACCCCACTTGATCATGGTGTATGATCCTTTTAATGTGCTGTTGGATTCTGTTTGCTAGTATTTTGTTGAGGATTTTTGCATCTATTTTCATCAGTGATGTTGGCCTCTATTTTTCTTTCTTTGTGACATCCTTGTCTGGTTTTGGTATCAGGGTGATGGTGGCCTCGTAGAAGGAATTCGGGAGTGTTCCTCCCTCTGCTATATTTTGGAAGAGTTTGAGAAGGATAGGTGTTAGCTCTTCTCTAAATGTTTGATAGAATTTGCCTGTGAAGCCATCTGGTCCTGGGCTTTTGCTTGTTGGAAGATTTTTAATCACAGTTTCAATTTCAGTGCTTGTGACTGGTCTGTTCATATTTTCTATTTCTTCCTGATTCAGTCTTAGCAGGTTGTGCATTTCTAAGAATTTGTCCATTTCTTCCAGGTTGTCCATTTTATTGGCATAGACTTGCTTGTAGTAAGCTCTCATGATCTTTTGTATTTCTGCAGTGTCAGTTGTTACTTCTCCTTTTTCATTTCTAATTCTATTGATTTGAGTCTTCTCCCTTTTTTTCTTGATGAGTCTGGCTAATGGTTTATCAATTTTGTTTATCTTCTCAAAGAACCAACTTTTAGTTTTATTGATCTTTGCTATCGTTTCCTTCATTTCTTTTTCATTTATTTCTGATCTGATCTTTATGATTTCTTTCCTTCTGCTAACTTTAGGGTTTTTTTGTTCTTCTTTCTCTAATTGCTTTAGGTGCAAGGTTAGGTTGTTTATTCGAGATGTTTCCTGTTTCTTAAGGTAGGATTGTATTGCTATAAACTTCGCTCTTAGAAGTGCTTTTGCTGCATCCCATAGGATTTGGGTCGTCATGTCTCCATTGTCATTTGTTTCTAGGTATTTTTTGATTTCCTCTTTGATTTCTTCAGTGATCACTTCATTATTAAGCAGTGTATTGTTTCACCTCCATGTGTTTGTATTTTTTACAGATCTTTTCCTGTAATTGATATCTAGTCTCATAACGTTGTGGTCAGAAAAGATACTTGATACAATTTCAATTTTCTTAAATTTACCAGGGCTTGATTTGTGACCCAAGATATGATCTATCCTGGAGAATGTTCCATGAGCACTTGAGAAAAATTCATATTCTGTTGTTTTTGGATGGAATGTCCTATGAATATCAATTAAGTCCATCTTGTTTAATGTATAATGTAAAGCTTGTATTTTCTTATTTATTTTCATTTTGGATGATCTGTCCATTGGTGAAAGTGGGGTGTTAAAGTCCCCTACTATGAATGTGTTACTGTCGATTTCCCCTTTTATGGCTGTTAGTATTTGCCTTATGTATTGAGGTGCTCCTATGTTGGATGCATAAATATTTACAATTGTTATATCTTTTTCTTGGATCGATCCCTTGATCATTATGTAGTGTCCTTCTTTGTCTCTTGTAATAGTCTTTATTTGAAAGTCTATTTTGTCTGATATGAGAATTGCTACTCCAGCTTTCTTTTGATTTCCATTTGCATGGAATATCTTTTTCCATCCCCTCACTTTCAGTCTGTATGTGTCTCTAGGTCTGAAGTGGGTCTCTTGTAGACAGCATATATGTGGGTCTTGTGTTTGTATCCATTCAGCCAGTCTGTGTCTTTTGGTGGGAGCATTTAGTCCATTTACATTTAAGGTAATTATCGATATGTATGTTCCTGTTCCCATTTTCTTAATTGTTTTGGGGTTGTTGTTATAGGTCTTTTCCTTCTCTTGTGTTTCTTGCCTCGAGAAGATCCTCAAGCATTTGTTGTAAAGCTGGTTTGGTGGTGCTGAACTCTCTCAGCTTTTGCTTGTCTGTAAAGGTTTTAATTTCTCCATCAAATCTGAATGAGATCCTTGCTGGGTAGAGTAATCTTGGTTGTAGATTTTTCTCCTTCATCACTTTAAATATGTCCTGCCAGTCCCTTCTGGCTTGCAGACTTTCTGCTGAAAGATCAGCTGTTAACCTTATGAGGATTTCCTTGTGTGTTATTTGTTGTTTTTTCCCTTGCTGCTTTAAATATGTTTTCTTTGTATTTAATTTTTGACAGTTTGATTAATATTTGTCTTGGCATGTTTTTCCTTGGATATATCCTGTATGGGACTCTCTGTGCTTCCTGGACTTGGTTAACTATTTCCTTTCCCATATTAGGGAAGTTTTCAACTATAATCTCTTCAAATATTTTCTCAGTCCCTTTCTTTTTCTCTTCTTCTTCTGGAACCCCTATAATTTAAATGTTGGTGCGTTTAATGTTGTCCTAGAGGTCTCTGAGACTGTCCTCAGTTTTTTTTCATTCTTTTTTCTTTAGAAAAAGAATGCAGTTGTTATTTCCACTATTTTATCTCCCAGGTCACTTATCCATTCCTTTGCCTCAGTTATTCTGCTATTGATCCCTTTTAGAGTATTTTTAATTTCATTTATTGTGTTGTTCGTCATTGCTTGTTTCATCTTTAGTTCTTCTAGGTCCTTGCTAAATGTTTCCTGCATTTCCTCTATTCTATTTCCAAGATTTTGGATCATCTTTACTATCATTATTCTGAATTCTTTTTCAGGTAGACTGCCTATTTCCTCTTCATTTGTTAGGTCTGGTGGGTTTTTATCTTGCTCCTGCATCTGCTGTGTGTTTTTCTGTCTTCTCATTTTGCTTATCTTTCTGTGTTTGGGGTCTCCTTTTTGCAGGCTGCACGTTCGTAGTTCCCATTGTTTTTGGTGTCTGTCCCCAGTGGCTAAGGTTGGTTCAGTGGGTTGTGTATGCTTCCTGGTGGAGGGGACTGGTGCCTGTGTTCTTGTGGATGAGGCTGGATCTTGTCTTTCTGGTGGGCAGGTCCACGTCTGGTGGTGTGTTTTGGGGTGTCTGTGGACTTATTATGATTTTCAGGAGCCTCTCTTTTAATGGGTGGGGTTGTGTTCCTGTCTTGCTAGTTGTTTGGCATAGGGTGTCCAGCACTGTAGCTTGCTGGTCGTTGAGTGACGCTGGGTGTTGGTGTTGAGATGGAGATCTCTGCAAGATTTTCACCGTTTGATACTATGTGGAGCTGGGAGGTCTCTTGTGGACCAGTGTCCTAAAGTTGTGTCTCCCACCTCAGAGGCAGAGCAGTGAGTCCTGGCTGCAGCAACAAGAGCGTTTCATCCACACGGCTCAGAATAAAAGGGAGGAAAAAGTAGAAAGAAAGAGAGAGAGAGAGAGGGAGGGAGGAAAGAATGAGGAAGGAAGGAAAAGAAAGAAAGGAAGAAAGAGGATGAAATAAAATAAAGTATGGTAAAATAAAATAAAGTTATTAAAATAAAAAAAATTTATTAAGAAAAAAAAATTTTTTTAAGTTAAAAAAAAACACATCAGACGGATAGAACCCTAGTACAAATGGTGAAAGCAAAGCTATACAGACAAAATTTCACACAGAAGCATACACATACATACTCACAAAAAGAGGAAAAGGAAAAAATAATAAATCTTGCTTTGAACCTCCTCAGTTTGGGATGATTCGTTGTCTTTTCAGGTATTCCACAGATGCAGGGTACATCAAGTTGATTGTGGAGATTTAATCTGCTGCTCCTGAGGCTGCTGGGAGAGATTTCCCTTTCTCTTCTTTGTTCGCCCAGCTCCCGGGTTTCGGCTTTGGATTTGGCCCCGCCTCTGCGTGTAGGCCGCTGGGGGGCGTCTGTTCTTTGCTCGGACAGGACAGGGTTAAAGGAGCCGCTGATTCAGGGACTCTGGCTCACTCAGGCCAGGGGGAGGGAGGAGCACGGATGCGGGGCGAGACTTCGGCGGCAGAGGCCGGCGTGACGTTGCACCAGCCTGAGGCACACCGTGCATTCTCCCGGGGAAGTTGTCCCTGGATCCCGGAACCCTGGCAGTGGCGGGCTGCACAGGCTCCCCGGAAGGGAGGTGTGGATAGTGACCTGTGCTCGCACACAGGCTTCCTGGTGGTGGCAGCAGCAGCCTTAGCGTCTCATTCCCGTCGCTGCGGTCCGCGCTGTTAGCCGCGGCTCGCGCCTGTCTGTGGAGCTCCTTTAAGCAGCGCTCTGAATCCCCTCTCCTCGCGCACCTGGAAACAAAGAGGGAAGAAAAAGTCTCTTGTCTCTTCGGCAGGTCCAGACTTTTTCCCGGACTCCCTCCCGGCCAGCCGTGGCGCACTAAGCCCTGCAGGCTGTGTTCGCGCCGCCAGTCCTCTCCCTGCGCTCCACTGGAAGCCCGAGCCTCAGCTCCCAGCCCCGCCCGCCCCGGCGGGTGAGCGGACAAGCCTCTCGGACTGGTGAGTGCTGGTCGGCCCTGATCCTCTGTGCGGGAATCCCTCCGCTTTGCCCTCCGCACCCCTGTTGCTGCGCTCTCCTCCGTGGCTCCGAAGCTTCCGCCCTCCGCCACCCGCAGTCTCCGCCCGCGAAGGGGCTCCTAGTGTGTGGAAACTTTTCCTCCTTCACGGCTCCCTCCCACTGGTGCAGGTCCCGTCCCTATTCTTTTGTCTCTGTTTATTCTTTTTTCTTTTGCCCTACCCAGGTACGTGGGGAGTTTCTTGCCTTTTGGGAGGTCTGAGGTCTTCTGCCAGCGTTCAGTAGGTGTTCTGTAGGAGTGGTTCCACGTGTAGATGTATTTCTGGTGTATCTGTGGGGAGGAAGGTGATCTGCGCGTCTGACTCTTCCGCCATCTTACCCCTCTCACCCTTCCTTTGTTTTTAAATGAAATGTTCTGTATAAACTGCTGTATCATTTAGTTAAAACAGAAGAAAAAAGTTGGTCTGTAGAAAGGTTATATATAGTTCTTTGAACTCATCATTATAAAATTAATAATTGTTTAGTAGATTTTTCTTTTAAAATTTACCTGGGGCTTCTAATGGATGGAAGTGTATTCACAGCTAATTCTAAGAAAGGCTAATAAGAGGAAATAATGACAGAGATAATTGTTATTTAGTTTCGGGTTTTTTTTTTTTTTTTTTTTTTTTGTGGTACGTGGGCCTCTCACTGTTGTGGCCTTTCCTGTTGCGGAGCACAGGCTCCGGACGCACAGGCTCAGCGGCCATGGCTTACGGGCCTAGCCGCTCCACGGCATGTGGGATCCTCCCGGACCGGGGCACGAACCCATGTCCTCTGCATCGGCAGGCGGACTCTCAACCACTGCGCCACCAGGGAAGCCCTATTTAGTTTTTAATTTGGATTTATATTTGAATATAAATATGGCTGATGTCAAGGAATAGTAGTTGGAAAAGAGAATGATTACACATATTAGGAAGCTGTGACTTCAGAAGCATTTAAATGCTCCCTTCTCCCCCCACCCCCCAGTTAAGACGTTTTATAGCGATTAGCCAGAAGCACAGGCTGAGTTCTTTTCCCTCTTACCAAAGTTCTCTGGTTCAGAATGTCTCCTCTTCCATCTCTTCTGGGCAGGGCAGTAGGAGTAGGAATAGGAATAAGAATAGATTTCAAGAAATCTCTTCAAAGAAAGGAAATCAATGGGTTAGGAAAGAATATTATTAATAAGAAGTGATGCCTGACTCTTATTTGCCAGTTTTAAATAATTCTTGAGAGCACTGAGAGGTGATTGTTATTTTGACTAGCATATGCTTTAGAGTATACTTTTTGTTCACATTTCTAAACAATGCTAAATATGCAGAAACAAGGGCCTCTGGCTGTCCTGCTCCCTCTTTTTGCTCTCTTACTGTTTCATTTGTCTGCCTTTCTGGAGATAATGTCCTTGCCTTTGGTGGGGAGTTCAGAAGAGAAATCCCAGTGAATGGCTTGCAAATTGTCAGTAGGAATGTGGGTAGAGGTGTGTTTGGGGGGCTGGGGGAGGGTGGTAGAGTCTGCCCATCAGTAGAGTAGGATCTAGTCATTTTATTCAGATCGTCCTGTATAGTAGTTGTCCAGCCTCTATACGAGCCCAACTGCTTTATGCTTTCTCATCATTATTTTTACCAGTAAAAGTAATTTAGCTTATCATTTTGATACTACATAAATGCAGTACTACTCTTATTCCTACTCTGCTCACAAGGCATGGAAGGGGAGACACTTTGAACCAGACATGTTGAATTCCTGGAGGTTTGTCTAGTGAGCATCTGTAACATATAAGGATTAATCCAGGGACTTCCCTGGTGGCACAGCGGTTAAGAATCCGCCTGCCAATGCAGGGGACGTGGGTTGGATCCCTGATCCGGGAAGATCCCACATGCCACGGAGTATCTAAGCCCGTGCACTATAACTACTGAGCCTGCTCTCTAGAGCCCGTGAGCCACAACTACTGAGACTGTGCTCTAGAGCCCGCAGGCCACAACTACTGAGCCCATGTGCCACAACTACTGAAGCCCGCGAGCCTAGAGCACATGCTCCGCAATGAGAGAAGCCACTGCAATGAGAAGCCCGCACACCGCAACAAAGAGTAGCCCCCACTCGCCACAACTAGAGAAAGCCTGTGTGCAGCAACAAAGACCCAACACAGCCAAAAAAAAAAAAATGAAAGAATTAATCCAACCATTCGTTCACAGGCAGCCTATTATATGATAGAAGTCTTCTGCCATAGAGCCAAAATACACGGTGACTTTTCAAATTTAGTATAAAATTGAAAGGTTTTTATGTATAAAAGTGTAAGAAGGTCATTAGTAAGCCTTTTCAAAGACTGCTGATTTGCTTTGTGGATCCCAGAATTCAAGAAAAAGCCTGTTATCTGGCATGTGGCGGTGGCAACTTTGGAGAGTCTTTATGTGGTATAGATAAGAGATACTGGATTAGGACCCAGGAAACCTGAGTGCTAGTTCCGACTCTGCCAATGAGTAACTATGAACTAGCCAAATGATGCTTGGCAACCACCCGCTGGAGACCTTGTCCCTTTCTCTACAAATGAGAGGGCTTGGACTCAGTTATCTTTAGCTTTTAAATTGGGACTGATTTATTGCATAAAATATGAAAATACATATTTTAACATATAGTTGGCATCATTTCATGACAAGCATATTAATATTATGTTTGCAAGACTGTTAACAATGGCAGTGATATACAAAATACTTCCTTAGACTTGCCTCATTGTGTTGACTATCAAGTCTAATCCTAGATGCTTAGAAGCCACAAAACTACATTTTTACTTGTTTGTAAGGGAGTATCAGAGAAATGCATTCTCAGCCTACCAAAATCTTCCTCTTCTGGAGAACAATATAAGGTTGCTGTTTTATCTGATCCTCCATAACGACCTTCTCTTTGTGATTTGACTAGCATTTTATGAGACAGCAGTGGGGAAGTTTGCTATTTGTTCACTCTACAGGACTTGCAAGGAACTGAATAGGGAAATATCCAGAATTATTTTAAGTTTGTTTTTTGGTTATATTTGGCCAGACATTTTGGGTCCCAAAACATGTTTAAGTTATCACATGGGGATGTATTTTGTGACTCTTATAATGTTAATGTAGATAATGTTAAAAATTCGCTTAAACTAGTGATATTAAACAAAGGATATTATTAATAATAAGAGAAACAATCCCATGATCTTTTGTGATCCTAGTACATTTTCGAAGCCTTAAGATTCTCTAAGAAATGGTGTATTGAAAAGCTGTTTCCCACACATGTGATTTTGTCCCATTGTGGGAGAAGATAATTTGATCTGCATTTCCTCCACATTCATTGTGGTATTCTGCTAATTAAATCCCAATGAAAGAGTTATAAAAAGTCCTAATGAAACATTTTAAAACATTAATCAAACATCAGTTTTTTTTTAAGAAAGCATATACCTATGAGAACCTAAAGCCTCATACAATCTCAGTTGTACGATTTATGAAAATTTTCTCATTTGTTTAAGGATGAGATCAGAATCAAAACAAAGAATTTCCTTATTGTTTGCTGAATGTTGATCACATGATGCAGAAGCATGGAGATAACTGGTACCAAGCTGGTCTTAAGGAGGTGCAGAAAAAGAAATCCACACTGTATCTGTGGATATGGGTATCTATAAAATTGTGGTTTTTAAAATTGCAAACTTTTTTCTCTATCAGTGATTCTCAAAATGGTCCCTGGACCAGCAGCATCAACATCCCTTGGGAATTTGTTAGATGTGCAGATTCTTGGACCCCTCCCAGATCTACAGAATCAGAAACTGAGGACAGGCCTAAAAGTCTGTTATAACAAACTCTTCAGGTGATTCTGATGCATACTAAAGTTTGAGAACCACTGATCTATGATACTAAATATAACGAGTTCCAGTTTTCTCATGTGATGAAAAAATTTCTAATCATTTTAGGGACAAAAGAAAAATCTAGTATAAATTTCAAAATGTTTTCCTGGTTAACAGTTTTCCTGGTTAGTTTTTATAACCTAAATTCATGATACTGTATATTATTTACTAATTGGTTGTTTAGGGGTATTCAAGTATTCTTAGTTTTGCCAACACACACACACACACACACACAAGCTCCTCAATTTATTAAAAGACAACACAGTGGGTTGGATTAGTTTACTTTTGTGTATTTTGCTATGACTTTGTGAAAGTGTAGCTCACTGGTTCTCAATATCATAATCCCTTGGGGAGCATCAAAAAGAAAACAAAAATCTCTAAGACCTAGGTAGGCCTCACCTCCAGAAATTCTGATTTTTAATTGATCTAGGTTGGGAGCGGCAGGTTTTCAGGCGTCTCTAGTTTTCACGGGCTCCCCAGATGATTATAATGAGCAGTCAGAGTTGAGAGCCACTGGAGTGGAGCTGTTTGTTGGAAGATTGGCTCACCTACCAGATATCAGTTCCTTAAAAAAATTGCATATTAAGTCCATTAAGTCCTTTCGTTATTTTAAGCAAATTGTCTTTTGTTTATGTGTGATTGAAAAACAATTTGTTTTCCAGTAGGTTATTGGTATTGTTGACTGGTTGACCTCATTATTGATCATGTTTTATTACTCTTCGTTCTACCTCTCGGCTTGACTCTAAATCTTTGCTTACTCACAGTGCGGTGTGCACACCTACAGCGTCTCGTGTCACCAGAGAGCTCGTCAGAAAGAAATCATTTGGGGCCCCATACCAGACATACTGAATCAGAATTGCATTTTAAAAGCATCCCTATGAAATGTGTCTTCACAGTAAAGATTCTCTAGAACATAAAGTTTAAAATCAGGGTGAATTTCATTTTTCTTCATTTTTTTCCCTCAGCATCCATTGATCTGGTCTTAACTACTTTTGTGAGCCAAATCATATCAGTCTCATTAAACTTATTCTTAATCCCATTTTTCAGTAAGCTTTAGAATTGTAAGCGATGTTCCAGACCATCTAATTTAATATCTTCACCTGGCAGGTGAAGCGAATTAGGTGCAGAGAAATTAAATAACTTGGCCTAAATTACAAAGGCTGTGGATTTGGGCGTCCATAGATGCATGCCATATATATATTTATTTTTTTCCTTTAATTATAGGGACTTCATGATAGGGTCACTTAAAATGATTTTATTATCATAATATAAACAACTTGAGATGTGAGCTACCTGAAAAGACAGTCTTAGGTTACCTAAATATGACACAGATCCAAAACACCAAAATTTTAAATACACGTTGACATTGATTTAAATTATCCAAAGGGACATTGCTAATACTTTACTAATACACTAATATTTCAAATTCTCTTATAATTTGTATAATTTAGTGATAATGGTAAAGTAGAATATGTGATATTAAACTGAATGAAAATTGAAAGGTACCACATGTCTTTATAAATTACTAAAACTGTATTCACACGCTCCTGAGAGATTGCAGGCACTTTGTCACAGGACATTTAAAAATACTTGGGGAGTGTTTGTTTATTTTGGGTTCCTCGGGATCTGTGGTTGGGCATTGTCATTTTCTGAAGCCCCAGGACAGTTGAGCTTTATCAGGTCTTTAAATTTCAGATCCACACGTCCACTGCATCACTTGTATTTCTCTTATTGCACATAAGGATTAAGTATGAGATCCCTGTCTCTCAATCTGGTGGTTGAATTGCATCAAGATCTCCAGCTGCTTCTTACAATTGCAGGTTTGGGGATTTGTCCCCAGACTTCATAATAGCCTGTGTGTTGAAAAGACCCTGGAATCTGCATTTTTAGTTAGCACCGTGGGTGTTTCTTTTGGATGTGAACATTTCAGAATCGTTTCATTAGGCGATTAAATTTGTGTTTAATATAGTTAAATTTAATCGCCATCATTGAGCATTAATTGGATACATATAATTTACTGAGTACTGAGTGCAATGTCGGTTGGTATCCATATGATCCTATTTTTCTTTTCTCTCTTATTTTCTTGTTTTTTATCTTACCTTCCCACCTGATGATTTCAGAGAAGGATCCCAAGTGGGCCTGGGCCAGCTATCACTGTTAAGGGAATAGCATCGAGTTTCTCATTACAGCTTCACTGCCTGTACTATAGATGTCTGGGAAGAGGTAATTGCAGATACTGGCAGTGTAGACAAGTGGTAAGTACAGCTAACCTGGAGTGTTACAACAGCAACAGCAACAGTAAATGACAACAAAAACATTCCCTACAACTTCTCCTTCAAAAGGAGGCTTTTCCTGTACCCCTTGGCACTCATCAGAGGACCAAGTGCGGAAATGAATTTTTTGAACTTTATTGCTAATGGTTTATTTCCTTCAGTAGTTTGCATTTCTCTTAAGCTGTGCACTTCCAAACAAATAAACATCTTGAAATTTTCTGAATGAATCAAAACCATTAATTTAATAAAGTGGCAAATTTTGAAAATCTGTTTTCTCTTTTTATTAACTGCCAATAGCCAACCGAATGTAGGGTTTTTACCCAGATTGCCCTCTTGATTAATTAAAGGTGCCAGACCACAGCTTTTTTTTTTTGGTGGGAATCATTAGCCGACAGCAGGTGGCCTTAATTTCCTGAATTATCTCTCCTCATCACCCACCCCAAGTCAAGGTGTTCCCACTTCACAGTGTGATTTTAGGGGACTCCTTGCTTTCATAGTTTAATTGCAAATAGATGGTCATAATTAACTTCAGAACACAAGATATTGTTTACTTATGAAAGATGAATGTTTAAACCTGGGCCGTTTAACAACTCCGTAGCAATAAAGCTGAGTTTTCCCCCAGTTTGACCACAGTTACAATATGTTTTTTCAGCTTTGTTTTCTTCCTCTCTTTGCATGGTGGGATGAAAGTGGATTAAAAATGGATATGAAGCTCTGCAATATACTAGATAATTTCTTATCTCAGTCTTACTCTCAATCATATTCTCATCTATAAATGGGAACAACTATTTTTGTCTTTATCTCAGTATAAAATGAGATAATACTCATAAAGTCTGTGACGCAGGGAAGGTACATTGTACAGCTCTTTTTACAAGCTGCTGTTTATTGGTAGTTTTATGTTAGGATATAGATTTCAAGCTATGGGGTGACCAGCTCCTTCTGGTTTGCCCAAGACGTTCCCAGTTTTAGTGCTGAAACTCTGCATCCTGGAAATGCTGTCAGTTCTAGGATGGTTGATCACCCTAGTGCTGGAAACTGTCAAAATAACAATGACTCTAAGAAGGTAGTTGAGTTGTCTCGCAGATGATGGTTACAATGGGCAGAAGCAGGCAGAGCTGATACTCTGATTCCACAGTGTCAGGTGTCTTTGTTGTTACACCTTTCCTGGTTTGTACTTCTGTCTCGTGGTCCAGGATGTTAATCATTATTACGTCCTCATTCCAGCCAGCAGGAAGGTGAAAAGGGAAATCTCTAGGTGTATAAATTAGAATTGCACATATCACTATGCTTCCATCCCATGCCCATTTACTAGAACTTACTCATTGTGGCTAAAACTAGCCCCTAGAGAGGTTGGCAAATGTCCTTAGTCTTTTTGGCTATGAGCCAAGCTAAAGTAGAGGATTCCATTACTAGAAAAGAGAAGGAAAATATATGCCACAGCTGTCTCTTACATGCCCATACATGGCATCCAACGAATTCCAGTTTCCTTTCATATTCTATTGTTATTTAATAAGTGGTAATTTTCTTGGCCATTCACAACATTGCTGTGAATGTGTAGGAAGTTAACAAATAAGATGAAAAAAGACCCGTAGACTTAAGGAAAAGCTGTAATGAATCTGTGCTTTAACTTGATAACTTTCTCCAACTGCATTATCCATTACCCCAGAAATTTTCTCCATGATTGAGATGTGTAACTAACTCCAATGCCTCAAGCCAACCAAAGCTTTTGATTTAGAATTTTATTCAGAAGTAAAGCAATAGATATAATTATAAATTCATTCATTTAAAATTAAAGGACAAAAATGAGGCCATTAGTGGAGGTGCCTGGGGTCCAGCTACGTATCCTGGTTCAGAATCACAATCGCAGTCATTCATTCAGTAAATCTTTATTGAGCACTATGTGGTTAGGCAATGGGAATAAAACAGTCATCAACTTTTACTACAGTTTCTACCCTTTCGGAGCTTAAATTGTGCTGAGAAAAATAGATTTTTAAAATAAAATTTACATTTATTTAAAAATACTAGTAATGGTGCCCAATTAGTTTTTACTTTGCTGGATTTATTTTTATTTTACTAGATGGCATTTTCCAAGGCTTTACTTGTAGAAGGTGCTTTGAAGAGAGATGAAATTACTCAACAATATTTCATATAGTACCAAGGTCAACCTGTGGTGGCAGTTGTGACTGATACATTTTCTCTTATTGCAGTCCACATAATACTAAATGCCAAGGAAACTTAAAAGCACAAAGAAATTCCGTTGTTCAGCTTGCTAGACTACATAATCCGCTTTGAGGGCCAAGTCACTCACTTCATTTTTCTAAATAGCCCAATTCACCACGTACAGACATGATCTTAAATTTCCCATTAGCTCTTGTTTTTCCTTTAATGTGAAAACACTTTGATTACTTCTTGTTTAAAATGATAGACTGTGAATCGCTGAGCTGCTGGGATGGTAGGCTGTCAAAACCTAAGTTCTTTCCTTTGGTTTATGTGCTTGTCATTTTTTCTTCCTATATAGTTCATCCTCATGTATGCTCAATTCAGAGTTATTAACGATCCAACTTCAAATAGAAAAAAACAGAGAAATGATTCTTTCAAATGGTGGCCAAAGGTGATGCCCCCACTTTTTTTAAAAAAATAAGTAGATGGAAATAGTAAGGTTGCCAGAGGTCTAGTATGGTGTTAGGCTCTGGTGTTTGCGAAAATGGGAGCAATATGGATTCATGAAGTCTATTTCTCATCTTTAAAAATCTCAGTGGTATGTTGGGGTGTTCCTGTGTTAAATGTTAGCGTATGTGAACCATTGTTGCTTAGGAGCAGGAACAATATATAGCTAATCTGATTTGTTTCTGGTGCTCTTAAGGGTTTACAACAATTCTGGGGGGCCTTGGAGGGATAACTTTTGCAAATGAGTGTTTTGCACATGCAACGTTTAGGTACACCCCGATATCCGTGTTGTTTTGCCCCAATTAATTCACTCTTCAATGTTGAATGGCTTCCATATGATGAGGGGTGGGCACACTTACTAAACTTGGCATGGTTTCTTGTCTTGAATGCAGGCCTAGGAATAATTTTTATGTAAAGAAGAAAGGGCGGACTGATGTGCAAAATGAAATTTGTTTAGAGTCTTTGCATTGTGGATTTTCTTCAGTTTTCTGGCAGGGAGGTACCGTCAAGGAGCAGTAGCATCTCAGAAGCCAAGAGAGAATTTGGAGCAGGTAGAGGATCAGTAGTATTTAGGGTGGGAGAGAAGTCCAATCA
Organism: Globicephala melas; assembly: GCF_963455315.2. Taxonomy (NCBI): domain Eukaryota; kingdom Metazoa; phylum Chordata; class Mammalia; order Artiodactyla; family Delphinidae; genus Globicephala; species Globicephala melas. The sequence goes on along the minus strand of NC_083318.1, from coordinate 25,857,435 downwards.
GATAAGTGCCGGGAAAAAAAGGGCATTTGTGTGAAAGTTAGGAGATATTTAGTGCCCTCGGCAATGAGTGTGCAGGCCGAGTTGCGGAGCAGCCAATGGCAGGCTGTAATCATTTGGAGCGTAAGTAGGGCCCAGCAAGCAGAGACTGATGTTTTCCGACACTCGACTCCAAAGGGAGAGTGAGTGTAAGGCATGCTCAAGGGGCGTGTAAGTTGAAGGAATGTGTCATAAATATTATATATTTTTGGTAGAAAACTTCAGAGATCTGGAAATATATAAATAGGAAACTAAAACAATATCACTCAATCTGACAATCGAAATTTACTATTGATAACTGTTTGATATTTACTTTGTTGTCATTATAATCATTTTATGTATGCATATATCGAGTATATGTATGTAAAATTTTGTTTTCTTGCTTCCTTATTATGTTATAGGCATTTTCTCACAGTAAAACTGTTTTACAAATCATGGTTTTTGATGGTTCTATGGTTTTCCATTGTAAGATATACCATACTTTGATCAATCCTTTACTGCTGGATTCTTAGGAGTTTCTGCCTGTTTGCTGTCGGAAGTGAATGCAGGGAATGTCTTCGTACATACATGTTGGTAATTCTGATTCGGGATAGCTTCATAAATGTAAAATAATGTGCCAGTTGTTTTTCAGAACACTCGTGCCGATTTACATTTTCACCAACTGCGTAAGACTGCTATAGCCTTGGCAAGGACTGAGCCTTATCACTAAAAATCACATCCTTGCTGATTTCATGAAAGAAGAAATCTCGTTTGTTCATTTGTTCAGTCATTCAGCAAGTTTTAAGCTCCTTGGACTAACTGGGAGGTTGAGTTCGGACTGCGTGTGGAGGGGTGACGTGCCCAGTGCCACCTGTAGGGTGCACGGGTGAGGAGCCATCTGCCACCTCCCATACGCCAACATTAGGAGGGTTTTAGCCCGAGTTATCAGCTCTCACTGCTCGTTAGGCAGGTTATCCACTTTTTCTAGAGAACGGATCTTCATTTTTACTTCTGGGGGTAAATGCAGCAGCCCCTGCTTTGCCTCTTTGGGAGTGAAGGGGAGATATGATGGATGGGAAGCGCGTTCAGTCCCTCTTGAGAGAGCGCCTCCCCTTCATTTCTTGCTCTTCCCCCCCTGCGCTTGCTCTTCCAGTGTCCTCTCAAGCTCTCAGCCATTCTGGAAGCAGTTTTCATCCTTGCTGCAGGCTTTCCCTCTGTGTGTTCTGGGCCATGACTTCCTGCATTCTTTTCTCTCAACAAGCTATTTGTCAAATTTTTGACACAAACGGTGTCACAACTCCATTCCGCTGATGACTGTAGTTTTGCCCATACCTCACCTGCTCATGTCAATTCTCAGAGGTATTAGGTATTTATTCCCTTTTATATTCTTTACTTAACTCCAAAGGAGCTTTGGGAGGAAAGGAGTAGAAACACTTGGGTTCGGTCAGCCGTCCTGGACTGGAAACCTTTGCACTAGATGTTTTAAACATTCTAAAAATATTGAATGATTATGTAATAGAATCGAATAATAGTGATTTTTTTCCTTTGCTTTATGCTCAGAATTATCTTTCACTTTCCAGAGATCATTTAAAGCTCAACACTCTTAACGGCTTTATTAGAAAAAAAAAATTTGACATTATTCTGTCTGATTTACTTTGGGGAAACTCTAAGGTAAAAAATGTAGTGATTTTGTTTTGCAAATATAAAGCCAGTTTTTCACATTTCATATTGAGTGAGTTGTTCTTTCTTCGTTTACTTGTACTTCCTTCATCTCATATTATGTTCATATCAGGAAATTCTTACAGGCTGCCTACTGTGATCCATTGATTTGACTCAGGATTCTTGGGCTACTTCCGTAGTGTTTTTATTTTGTTTTTTTAATTGAAGTATAGTTGATATACAATGTGTTAATTTCTGCTGTACAGCAAAGTGATTTAGTTCTCTCTTTCTCTCTTTCTATATATATATATATGCACATCCTTTTTCATATTCTTTTCCATTATGATTTATCTCAGAATATTGAATATAGTTCTCTGTGCTATACAGTAGGACCTTCTTGTTTATGCATTCCATATATAATAGCTCGCATCTGCTAACTCCACCCTCCCACTCCATCCTTCCCCCACTCCCCCTCCTCCTTGGTAGCTGCAAGTCTGTTCTCTATGTCTGTGAATTTGTTTCTGTTTTGTAAATAGGTTCATTTGTGTCGTATTTTAGATTCCACATATAAGTGATATCATATGGTATTTGTCTTTCTCTTTTTGATTTACTTCACTTAGTGTCATGATCTCTAGTTGCATCTGTGTTTCTGCAAATGGCATTATTTCATTCTTTTTTATGGCTGACTAGTATTCCATTGTATATATGCGCCACACATATACATAGAGTGTTTTAATTACAAAATGTATTTTAATGTTTACCTTTCTGTCCCAAGTCATTACTGTTTCTTTTTCAAAAGTGTATTCTCTCTTCTTGCCTATTCTAACCAAGAAACATGGCTATAGTTTGGACAAATTCTTAACAAAACAAAGCCATCCAGTGGAATTTTGAGAGGAATTTATTCAGTCCATTTATAATATGGGAAGGATTAGCTTTTTTAGAATATCGTATTCCATTATAGTATTTCTATACACTTAGTATTATTTCCATGTATATCTTCAGGGAAGGACTTGCCATACTTAGTATAGCCAAAATACATATATCCTTTTAAATTAATTTTAAAGGTATTTTATATACTTTATTGTTACTGTGAATGAGATCTTTTTTCATCACATATTATTTAAAAAAATACTTATCATTATTTTTATTAAGAAAAGAGTAACACGTGTCCAACGTAGAAAAAGTTAAATTACAATCCCTTACAATTCATACTATCCAGAAAAAAACCACTGCCCTTTGGTGTTTAGCATTCCTATGTATATATACATATATATCTTTTACAGAGTGCTACATGCTATAAGCATGTTTAGTAACCTAATCTTGAATATCTTTCCATGCCATTAAATGTTCTTTCACAGGGTTGTTTCGGGGCTGCATTGTATGCATGAACGACAATTTATTTAACCAGTCTCCAGTTGTTGGGAATCTAACATATCTCGAAATGTTTGCAATTAGTAACAGTCTTCTCCTGCCCTAAATAATGGCTTCATGAAAATGCTTATAGAAGTTAAATGTCTATTATGTATATTGCAGGCTGTTTTTCTAGGATATCATGTTTCATTTAATTTTGTTTATAGTGCATTTAATACATCCACATCCTTTTTTTTATCATCTAGTTTATTTTCTTTTCATTATTTTATTTCAGGTTGCTTTAAAATTTTTTCTTAAACTAGTAAACTTTACTTTTTAGAGCAGTTCTAAGTTCACAGCAAAATTGAGCAGAAAATACATAGAGTTTCCATATCCTCCCTCCCCCTGCACATGCACACCTCCCTCCGCTATCAACATCTTGCACCACAGGTACATTTGTTTTGATCAGTGAATGTTGCCACATCGTTATCTCCCGAAGTCCATACTTTACAGGGTTCATTCTTGGTGTTGTGTAGTCTGTGGGTTTGGGTAAATGTATAATGACATGTATCCACCATTGTAACATCTCACAGAACAGTTTCACTACTCTAAAAATCCTCTGTGCCTCCACGTGTTCATCCCTCCCTTCCTTGCAGCCCTTGGCAACCACCAATCTCTTTAGAGATTGCCTAAATCTCCACAGAGATTTGCCTTTGCCAGAAGCTTATGTAATTGGAATCATACAGTATGTAGGCTTTTCAGATTGGCTTCTTTCATTTAATAAATATACATTTTAATTTCCTCCCTGCCTTTCCATGGCTTGGTAGCTTATTTCTTTTTAGTGTTGAGTAATATTCCATTATATAGGTGAACCACAGTTTATTTATTCACTTAACCTAAGGTGGTGTACTTGGTTACTCCCAAGTTCTGGCAATTGTAAATAAAGCTGTTATAAACGTTCCTGTGTAGGTTTTTGTGCAGACATCTGTTTTCATCTCCTTTGTGTAAATACCAAGGAGCACAATTGCTGGATCGTATGGTAAGAGTATGTTTAGTTTTGTAAGAAACCGCCAATTTGTCTTCCAAAGACTGTTTTGCATCCCCACCAGCAATGTATGAAAGTTCCTGTTGTTCCACATCCTCTCCAGTATTTGGTGTTGTCAGTGGATTTTGACCATTTTAATAGATGTGTAGTGGTTTCCCATTATGTTTTAATTTGCATTTTCCTAATGACATATGATATGGAACATCTTCTCTTACGTTTATTTGCCATATGTATTTTCTTTGGTGAGGTGTCTATTGAGGACTTTGGCCCCTTTTTAAGTCAGGTTGCTTGTTTTCTTATTGTTGAGTTTTAAGAGTTCCTTCCTTACGTATCTTGGATAACAGTCCTTTTATCAAATATGTCTTTTGCAAATATTTCTCCCAGTCTATTGCTTATCTTCTCATTCTCTTGACCTTATCTTTCTCAGAGGAGAAATTTTAATATTAATGAAGTCCAGCTTATCAATAGACACATTCTGATACTTCTGGACTAGCAAGTATCTCACCGTTTGTTGGTAGTTGCGTTAGTCATTCTGTTATCCATGAAAGAGATAGTTCTGAGGTTAAAGTGCTGTTGTAATCCTTCATAATGAACTTTGTATTTGAACAGCGAATAACACGCTTGTGCAAATGATGCTTTTTTGTTGGTGATGTCTTTTTTCATGAAGACATATGCAGGCGTAGTAGACATTATTTTTAGAAGATATTTTATCACATGAATATTGGTATTTCTGAATAGTTACTTTTAGAATTTTTATGTACAGAATCTATGTCCTTTTTCTAACCTTATTTTGGTACAGTAGCCACTAGTAGTAATTTAAAGTCAGTTCCTCAGTCACACTAATCATATTTTAGCTGCTCCCTAGAGGCTACCATATTGGACAGTAAGGAGATAGAACATTTTCATCATCACAGATCATTCTATTAGATAGTGCTGTTCTAGAATGTAAGCAATTGTGCATTAAATCGTCATTTTGTGCAATTTCTTTTTACTTTGCAGTAGGTACTAAAATAAAATAAAAAAGGGAAAAAAATAAGAAACATGGTAAAAGGATTTGTTTCCCTACTATTATTTTTTTGTTTTGTTTCTTAGTGATTTATGATAAAGTAATAGTTTTAACTGCAGCTGAAGGAACTGAGTCTGCTCAGCTAAATGCAAAACACAGTCAGCAGAGCAGTTGCCTACCATTGGTCCATCATCCTGTGTGTCTTCTTGGACATGCATGTAGTAACAGGCACTATTAATCACAGCAGTGGACAGTTCTGCTGTAATAGCTGTTTCTACATAAATCTCACTCCTAAAATTAATAACATGTCTACTTAAAATTCCTAATTTTTCCTCCTTGGCATGGGAAGGAGGCTACACCAGAGAGACACATTGGAGAGACAACACAGGAGAATAAAGACCTGGAAAGTTTTCTCCAAGATTGGTTGCTTAATTTTCTTCCTTCAGTGACCTTGTAATTATAGAATAAACTTACTTTATTGCTACATAAACAGTGTTTTCTCCAAATTTATTTTTTAAAGCCCTCACGTTAATTCAGGCAACATTTAGCATAGACTTTTATATGTTTATAAAGCATATTACTTCTGTTTACTCTTAATGATGTAGTATCATTTAGAAATGGTTTGAAAATTTCCTTGTAATGAGAGAGGGCAAAAGCACCTGGAAATATTTATAGTTTAATCTTGGTATTGGAAGAATCTATCATTGCCTGCTATTGATTTCTTCTTTTTTTTTTTTTAGGTTGCTTGCAGTGTTTGAATGTTGAGAAGGTATAGTTGTTTAAACTGCATTTATGTGGTGGGAATTTGTACAAGTAGGATGATTAATATATGATAATGAGTAAAAATAGATATTGATTTGGTGATTGCATATAAATGTATTTTGAGTTGTTCCTTGAAGTAAAAGTGTCCAATTCTCATGGGTGACTATTGTTCATATCTTTCCCTATTTGGAGGCTAATTTAGAGTCTAAGAAAAAAATATTTTGGATAGGTAGGGGGAGTTTGCATACTCTATGGCCCCCATAGGTATTATTTCTAAAAAATGATAGAGGATGAATCTAACTATTGTATATACTCCATTAACACAAAAGCATAGAAGAAGCATTAGCCATCAAGGATACAGCCATCATCTGACTTGCCTTTTGCACCTGAGTTACAGGTACAACACAGGAAGTGTAGTCAAGGACATAGTCACTCATCAGTCACTTCTTTCACAAACATTTACTGAGAAGCAGTTAACTTTCTTGAACTTTTCTATTAAAAGTTTCTCTTCTAGATAATGTCCTGAAATGAATCAGCAAATTGATATAAATTACATAAACAGAGTCTGCCAGAATGCTTAAGGGTATTTAGATAAAGGAGAAAGTCACATTCAAGGTCATTTTTTTCCTGTGGAAAAGTGTATTTTCTATAGAATTACTACTTGAAATAATTATTTTCTAAAACATAATCTTTTTTTGATATGCTTTAGTCATAACTAGGAAGGTTACTGCTGTGATAAAAAGCTTTAAAAAGAGACATACATGCTGATATACCTGGAAATAATAAGTCTTGGCTCTAATTCCTGGGATTAACATTGATGTTCAATTAAAAGATAAACAGATGTTTCATAGATACCTCATAGCTATTATTCAAAGAAGAGAGATCTTTTGTCATTCAATCTTATAGGTTTCGTTTCAAATTTAAAAAAAAATTAGTTCTCCATTATTGATGCAATTGTGTGTTCCAAAACTGATACATTTTAAATATATTTCAGTCTATGCCAGTTTTGCTGTCAATTCTATACTTTGAAAAATACCTTTCAAAAATAAAGAGGCAACTAGAACAAACATTGGGATAATTTTTAAAAGTGATCCTTAGGCAAAGTACTGGATCATCAAATACTTTGAAAAAGTGTCTTTGTGGTTGTTTTGAATGATAAGGGTTGCATTCTGGTTTCAGTAGTTTTCTGGTTGTCATTTCAGCTATGAAGTCTTACACTCCGTATTTCATGCTCCTGTGGAGTGCTGTTGGGATAGCGAAGGCCGCCAAAATCATCATCGTGCCGCCAATTATGTTCGAAAGCCATATGTACATTTTCAAGACACTAGCCTCTGCCTTGCACGAGAGTGGGCACCACACAGTGTTCCTCCTCTCTGAAGGTAGAGACATCACGCCATCTAATCATTACAGCCTCCAGCGCTACCCAGGGATCTTTAACAGTACCACCTCGGATGCTTTCCTGCAGTCCAAAATGAGGAATATTTTCTCTGGGAGATTGACAGCAATCGAACTGTTTGACATACTGGATCACTATACCAAGAACTGTGATATGATGGTTGGCAACCGTGCCCTGATTCAGGGTCTAAAAAAGGAAAAGTTTGACCTGCTGCTGGTGGACCCTAATGACATGTGTGGATTTGTGATAGCTCATCTTTTAGGGGTTAAATATGCTGTATTTTCAACTGGCCTTTGGTATCCTGCCGAAGTGGGCGCTCCTGCCCCATTAGCTTACGTCCCGGAGTTTAACTCACTCCTCACAGACCACATGAACCTGCTGCAAAGGATGAAAAACACCGGCGTTTACCTCATTTCCAGATTAGGGGTCAGCTTTCTGGTTCTTCCCAAATATGAGAGGATAATGCAGAAGTACAACCTGCTGCCGGAGAAGTCCATGTATGACTTGGTCCATGGGTCCAGCCTGTGGATGCTGTGTACAGATGTAGCACTGGAGTTTCCGAGACCCACTCTGCCTAATGTTGTTTATGTAGGAGGGATCCTCACCAAACCAGCCAGCCCACTACCAGAAGTAAGGTTTGCTGAGCTCCTTGGGAATCTTTTCTAAATATAAATGTCAGTTTGTCAGCTTTGAGTCTTGAAGAGATAGAGCTGGGCATTGTCGGGTAACAAATGCTATTCTAAAAAGTGGTTAAGACACAGAGCCTACCAAGGTCCCTTTATCTGTGGGTGCCTCACTCCCCTGGAACGCATTCCTACGTCAGAGGAGCATTTCGGTAATCCCGAGAGGCCACTCTGCCATATGGTCAGTAGACTGGAAAGTAGATTTTTGATTAAGTTATCACTGTAGTATAACAGAGAATGTAGTTAGATAGTTCGTTTTAATGAGTGTGAGTGATTTTGCTTTTAATTAAACACAGAGATCCTTCTATCTCCCCCAGAAAGCACAAACACAGTTGTCTGCATCTAGGTTAGGTCCCGTGAACTCAAATAAGTAGGATGACGTGAATAGTGGTTCTTCTTTCAGCAGTCCTGACCACTAGAAAGTTTATGTCCAACATTGAAAATGAGGTAGTAACTTCCATTCGCCTAGGAAGCTAACTAATTTTAAGTTAGTAAGCAAATGTAACTGTTTAAAGAAATCATGCCCCATTGTGATTTCATTTCAAAGATGGAATTAATTATGTCTTAACAAAACCCTTCTACTCTGAGTCAAACCTGAACTCTTTTTGCTGGCTGAGCTGTCAGCACATACCCTTGTGTTCTGTTCTCCATCCTAGTTTGTTTTTTTATTAGGTATCTCAAACTGGCAGGAGCCATATTGCATATCAGTTGTTGTAGGGGATTTTCTAACCTCAGGTTGACGCTGGATTTAATCGCAACATCTAATGGCATTTACCAGAAGTGTAGGGCCTGTTCTATGATTTTTGCTATTGCAACCATTTCTACTCTTAAAATTCTTAAAGTAGCCACTCACGACAACTGTTAAATTGTTCATCCCTAACTCTGGTCACTACATTTAAGAAAAAATCTGCCAGGGCCTTGATGAAGAGTAAATCTAGTTTTTCTCCTATAGTTATCAGGTAAGCACAATCACTAGGCAGAATTTTCTTGTGGGGACATAAGGTGATTGGAATATACAGCCTGTAGACTTCTTTAACACCTCCATTAGAAGCATATTTAATAAATAATACTTTGATATATTTCATGTAACATGGAGAAATAGAACTTGCCAGATCTTTGGCCCATAAGCCCTAGATGCCGCTGGTAGAGGCTGTGAGAGTGAGCTCAGGCCTTCTCTCTGACACCAGCTGTGAAGGATAGGGGTAGTCTCAGCATGTCTCAGCCATTTGTGAATTTACTTAAGCCCACTTCGAATCCCACATAGTCTCTGCCAGAGTCACTGTGTGATGTTTTATCCCTTTCCTAAAGGTAACTAAAATCAAACTTCAGAAGCAGCTTCCAAGAGACCTGGAAGCAAGTCTGTCTCTGCTTTAACTGAGTCGTTCGTAATGTCAGGCACATCAGCCGTACTCCCTCAAATCTTCATCTTTTCCCAAACAGGGTACTGCCCTTCTGCTTGCTCCTTTGGGTTTTTGTTCGAATGCTATCTCCCTTCTTCAGGTTGAAGAAGGAACCAATGATAAGGAATCTTCTGATTGCCTTTTTGTTTCTTCCATCCCTGTACCTTTTTCTTGAGTTGTAGCGGCTTGAACTATATAAGTACAGAGTACTATTGTATGCTTAGTCGAGTAGCATGGGTCCTTACGCCTGTCAGTTTCACTGTGGTAGTCCCCCCTTATCTGCAGCTTCAGTCATCCTCGGTCACCCACGGTCTGAAAATATTAAAATTCCATAAATAAGCAGTTCATAAGTTTTAAATTGCACATAATTTTGAGTAGCTTGATGAAATGTCACATAGCCTAGCTCTGTCCTGCCCAGAATACCCAGCCATCCACATGGTCTGCTCCTGACATCCAGCCGTTGCCATCGTAATGGCTCCATGATCCAGCATCGCTTGGAGCAGATGATCCTCCTTCTGATGTATCATCAGAAGGTCAACAGTAGCCTAACTCTGTGTCACGGTGCCTGCGTCATTCACCTCACTTCATCTGATCACGTAGGCATTTTATCATGCCTGCGTCATTCACCTCACTTCATCTGATCACATAGGCATTTTATCATCTCGTGTCATCACAAGAAGGGTGAGTAGAGCACAATAAGATATTGAGAGAGAGAGAAACCACATTCACATAATTTCTATTACAGTATATTATGATCTATTTTATATTAGTTATTGTTGTTAATCTCCTACTGTGCCTAATTTATAGGTTAAACTTCATCATAGGTATGGATGTATAGGAAAGAAAAGGTATGTATAGGGTTCAGTACTATTCAAGATTTCAAGCACTCACTGGAGGTTTGGAACATATACTCTGTGGATAAAGGGGGGGCTACTCTACCTTGTTTTACTTTAAAGGCATCTTTTATGTGGTTTTTGGAGCCTCATATAAGGTTATTACCCAAAATGTTTTCTGATTTGCCATGATTTCTAGTTTGACGCTGGCTTGACCTACTTTCTGTTCTTTTTTCCTCTTTGGGCTTTTTGTAATGATTCTTTTGAAAACGTGCTCTTTATTTACAATTATTGCTTTAGCTGTGACAGTTAGGTGTCACAGTCAGATACATACACATCTGGCATGTGCATGTGTTACGTATGTGGACCAGATAAGTATATTATTATCATGGAAAATCTGTTAGGTTGTAAGTGTGAAGGGCCTTTTTCACTTCAGTGTGCCATTTACAAAGTTCTTCAATAGGGAGGATTTTGAAGAATGATGTGTCTTATCCTTTCATATAGTCCTCACACTAGTGAGGCTTTATATGTGTAGGAACACGTGTGTTCCTATTGCGATTTCTCTAGTAGATTTGTCTGATACAGTAAACTGTACCTCAGGTTTCTGAAAGTTAATGAGTTTCTCAAATGCCGGTATTACTTACAGGTCATGGTTGTGACACTAAAATAATAGAGCCCAGCAAGTGGCCTCCTAGAACACATGATTCACTAATAACAGCTTAATTGTTAACTGCCTTGGTATCTTACACTGGCAATGGATTAAATTTTCCAGATGTCTGGAAATGATTTGACAGTGGGATTTCATTTCACAACCTGGGATGAAAAGATAGAGAAAATGTCTAAAAGACATTTTCCAGGAGCTTTCATAATGTTTGAGCCCAAAGAAACTCTAGAGAGCATCTAGTTCAGCTCTATTTTTCCTCCTCAAAATACAAAAATTCGTTTGTCACACAGGAGATGAAAAGAATTTGAGTGTCTCGTCCAGGCCAGAGTTTGTGGCACAGCCAAATGAATTGTTTTGCTATTAAACAAAGCCAAGTGGATTGTTTTGCTATTAGTTAGATATTTTGTCAAGCTGCCTGCATCTCTTGTCACTCATTTTACTCATTTACACATTTAGAGTGTATACAAAACTATGCAGAGACAATTTTGCTGATCTTTATTTGCTATCTCAGAGATTGTGAGGACTTAATATGAGAGTCACATTACACCATTTGGACTCTTCCTTGTGCTTTACAGATGTAATGATAGAAATCAGGCAGAACCCAAATGCTTTTGATTACAAAATGTTGCATTGGTGTAGAGTGAAGAAATTGTCTGCCTTGATAATAGAATCATTTCTAAACGCATGCGCCTAACTTATCATACTATTTACTACCGGGCTGCCTACAGTAGGAGGCCTTAAAATGTCCTTAAGGGGAAGAGGTTTAGGTTGGATTATATCCATATAGTGGCTTATCTCTATCTTTACAGGGTGGTAGAGAACATGGAAACAAATTAAAAAAATAAAAAGCTTTACTTAGGTCAGGAAGGAGGTCTGTAAATAGATCCCTATTTGATTAGGTCCTTCAAGTATTAAATGTAAATGAAATAATAACATCTTATAGAGGGTGACTGTAGCTTTTAGTGGTTTGATTAGGGGGTAATAACAATAATACTACCAAAGAATAGTACATTTACTTAGGGAGTCTTTTGATGATTAAAATTCACGTTTCAGGTGATAATTTTTAGATGATTTCCCATTGGTGGGAAGTGGTCTAGCCCTGTCAAGCAGTTGACCTCAGCCACTTTTCAGCTTCTATAGCCCTGAACCGTAATTGCACCTAATGGATTGTACCTTAATTATTGGTTTTTCACACGGCTTTCTCCCTAGCTAGGGTGTGGATGCCATAAAGGGTGGACACCAAGGTGGGTAACCTCTGTACCCTGAGTGCCTGGAAAATGGTAGCCACTCAATGAATGTTTAAATGAATTGCATCAAAGAGAAATAGTTGCCAAAAAATAGGTGATTGAACTAGTACAACAGTGTTGTTAATATTATAACCATTATTTGTTTATTCCAAGTTATGTGCAGATGCCATTGCAGCCATTAAGTAACCAAACTTTCCAGGTTAAGTTATTTTAATAAATTAGAATAGCCACTTAATGATACTGATATTGAGAAAAGGAGATCATCATACATTACCCAACTGGTGAGCTAAATGGTCTCTACTGTGTTCCAAACATACATGTGAACAGGGCTAGTAATGCAAGTCAGGCCAGCTGTTGCTGTGTCAAAGATGATTTGGGGTGGTATGGCACTCATTTGGTGGACCTCAGAGGTGCTTTATGGCCAGGCTAGGAGTATGAAAGGCATTTTCATTTCACCATTTGTAGAGACATTCTTAATTTAGGGAAACACAGTCCTGGGGAAAGATACAGATAAGAGATAAACAGATAAGAAAGAGCAAGAGGCCAAGGACAGTGTCATGAGATACTCACTGTTTGTCATTTTGTAGTTTGCCTGAACTCCCTCACAGAGAAAGGTTTGGGGGCAAAAAAGGGACATTGTGCAATGGATTCATTAGATTAACCCACTTGTGAGAAGATCAGGTCATGAGAAGAAGAATAAAACCAAGAAGCGAGACAGTGGCTTTTTTATTTAGTTTTCATTGAGTCACCTAGAAGCCATTACTTATTATTACATATGGAAATGGAAAGCTGGCTCCCCAAGAGTGAATGGATGTCTAAGCTGAGTTATGGGACCAGAGTCCTTGGGGCTAACAGTTTGATCCAGGGTTGCACGGCAGATGTGGAAAATTAAGGCCATTTTAATAGTATGTTGCATATAAGTTATCTCTTGAAATATAAAGCTAGAGATAAAATTATAACCATTGTATCATATTGATTAAAATGTCCCCTTTTAAATAAGTATCATTTAATCAAAATATATATCTTTTATAGTAAGTTCCTTATGTTGGATACCATCACTCACAAATAATTTTTTAGGATGTCTTCATCCATGCAGTACTACTGTGCTATATTGGTAGCTGTGCAGGAATCGGAAAATTGAGAACTCTAATATTTGGAAGAGATGAATGATTTAATTCCAATTACTGATTCTTTAGCTTAAATATTCACCACAACATGATAATTGGGCATAAATAATAGATTCCCTGTGGGAACTCAGTAATGTAAATGTTGTTGCAGATATTTCTTGCAAAGGTTTTGTAGGTTGATTGTATATTTTTGTCTTTATTGTAGTAAGAAACCAGATTACCTGGCTAAGTGAATCTATCCAAGAAGTAAATCAGGCACTGTTGCAAACATCAATAAGTTACTGTTTAGTTCACTGATAGTGGTAATTTTCTAAGAAGCACTGTAGTTTTAAATAGCTTATCAGTTGCTTCTGTAAGCATCATAGGCTTAAAAGGATTTCCTGATACATTAGGAGACCCGAATATAATTGAAATTGCAGAGTCTGACATGATTTTTAAACACCTTCCTCCCTCTGCTGTTAAGTGTTTAAGCTTTAAGATGCCCTGCAGAATTGTTTGTTTAGATATTAATTCAAACGCTGGCGATGTCAAAGGAAATATTTTTTAACTGATCATTTTCTACAAATGATAGTTCTCATAATTAAATTGCTTTGGCACCAGTTTTTAGAATGATATTCTTCACAAATAATCTCATTCCAAGCCAAACAGTTAAATTGCTACTGTCAATGAGTTTGTCAGATCTATTCCTGAGTGCAGATTTTGACAGAGAGGATGGAGTGAGCACGAGCTTCTGAAGAAGCAGTGGCACTGGAGACAAGCTACCTATTTCATAGTTTGTTTACGGAATTTTTTATACCAACTTTCCAGGGGCTGCGGCAAAGTAGCAAAGTGGAAAAACATGGGCCTTTTCAGCCAAATGGTCCTGGCTTTTAGTCCTGGCCTTCATAAGACTCTTTCGGACAAGGGAGGGAGTCAGCCTCGTTAAAATGAGGACAGCAGTGCTTACCTCCGAGGGTTTCCATAAATGAGCGCAATGGCAATAACTAGTGGTGGTAGTTGTTGCTCTTATTATTGTTGTGATAACTCGTTATTTAAGATGCGCTGTAGTTACTGAATCACTATCACTTGCTGTCGTCCACCTGGCAGATAGAAGAATGGTTTCAGAGGCGTAGGGAGTACGTGGAGGAAGTGTCTATGGTGTCACGTCTACTCATTTTAGGGGTTGGCACTTGGTACTTCTACTTCCATCTTGGGGATGTTTATTTCCCTTTCTTTCATTGTCTTTCTCACTGAAGTAGAATGAAAATGACAAGTGAGATAGGTGCCCCTTAGACCGTCTGAGTGTCTTAAGAAATGAGCAGAAGCTGACAGGTATGTGTTGTAAGGGCAGGAGAATTAAGGAAGTAGCCCTCTGGTACTTTCGAATGCTGGCTTCTTCAGGTTCAGTGATCCTATCTGTGGTTTTTCAGTCCTTTAAGTGGAGGAGCAGGGATTCTGCTCCTGTTCTGCCGCCTCCAGGCTTGTTCCTTCTCCTTCTGGGCTTCCCATTCCTGAGGGACCTTGGGGGAAGCTCCAGACAAATAAATACCTGCCTTCTAGACAGAGATTCTACCCAGATTCTCCTCCACACTCAGGCCCTGCTGAATTAGCTTATTAGATGAGGTAACCCATAACCCTCAAAAAAAAAAAAAAAAGTTTGAGATTTTCTTCTAAGATCTAGAGTGCAGACTGCAGTCAGCCTGGGTGTTTATCCTTACTTCTTCCTGTATCTCTATAGCCTGCCCAAGTTGTAGCTTTTGTATACTGTAATTCCTTCTCACTCCGCAGTATTGTTTAGATCAGAATCTCATCACGTTCGTTCTTGTTAAAACATGGATTGTAGGGCCAGTTAGGAGATCTGGGATGGGTGTACTAATCTGTAACGAGTTCCTAGGTGATGTTGATGCTGCTGGTTTAAGGACTAACCACATTTACATTCAGACAATAAGTGTGAACTGTACATTTTAATTACATTATGTAATATATTTTGTATGAGAATCATTTTTTTCCTGATCATTATAGATTTTTTCTCTTCTAGAAAATTATTTTCAGTATAAATTGTACCACCAGAAATGTATATACATATCTAGATTCCCCTTGCTTTAGGAAGCAGATCTACATAGAACATCCATGTGCAGCCATGTTAATAATAGGTAAGGTCTTCAGTACTAAAGTCCTTTAACTTTTCTCCCTATTTTCCTTTATCTCTATCACTGTTTTCTTTTTAACATCTTTATTGCAGTATAATTGCTTTACATTGTTGTCTGAGTTGCTGCTGTATAACAAAGTGAATCAGCTATACATATACATATATCCCCATATCCCCTCCCTCTTGTGTCTCCCTCCCACCCTCCCTATCCCACCCCTCCAGGTGGTCACAGAGCACCGAGCTGATCTCCCTGTGCTGTGAGGCTGCTTCCCACTAGCTATCTGTTTTACATTTGGTAGTGTATATGTGTCCATGGCACTCTCTCACTTCGTCCCAGTTTACCCTTCCCCCTCCCTGTGTCAAGTACATTCTCTACGTCTGCGTCTTTATTCCTGTCCTGCGCTAGGTTCTTCAGAACCTTTTTTTTTTTTTTACATTGCATATATATGTGTTAGCATATGGTATTTGTTTTCCTCATTCTGACTTACTTCACTCTGTATGACAGACTCTAGGTCCATCCACCTCCCTACAAATAACTCAATTTCATTCCTTTTTATGGCTGAGTAATATTCCATTGTATATATGTGCCACATCATCTTTATCCATTCATCTGTCGATGGACACTTAGGTTGCTTCCATATCCGGGCTATTGTAAATAGTGCTGCAGTGAACATTGTTGTACATGACTCTTTGAATTATGGTTTTCTCAGGGTATATTCCCAGTAGTGTGATTGCTGGGTCGTATGGTAGTTCTATTTGTAGGTCTTTTTTTTTTTTTCCGGTACGCGGACCTCTCACTGTTGTGGCCTCTCCCGTTGTGGAGCACAGGCTCTAGACGCGCAGGCTCAGTGGCCATGGCTCACGGGCCCAGCCGCTCCGTGGCATGTGGGATCTTCCTGGACCGGGGCATGAACCCATGTCCCCTGCATCGGCGGGCGGACTCTTAACCACTGCGCCACCAGGGAAGCCCTATTTTTAGTTTTTTGAGGAACCTCCATACTGTTCTCCATAGTGGCTGTATCAATTTACATTCCCACCAACAGTGCAAGAGGGTTCCCTTTTCTCCACACCCTCTCCAGCATTTATTGTTTGTAGATTTTTTGATGATGGCATTCTGACTGGTGAGAGGTGATACCTCATTGTAGTTTTGATTTGCATTTCTCTAATGATTAATGATGTTGAGCATTCTTTCATGTGTTTGTTGGCAATCTATATATCTTCTTTGGAGAAATGTCTATTTAGGTCTTCTGCCCATTTTTTGATTGGGTTGTTTGTTTTTTTGTTATTGAGCTGCATGAGCTCCTTGTAAATTTTGGAGATTAATCCTCTGTCAGTTGCGTCGTTTGCAAGTATGTTCTCCCATTCTGAGGGCTGTCTTTTCATCTTGTTTATGGTTTCCTTTGCTGTGCAACAGCTTTGAAGTTTCATTAGGTCCCATTTGTTTATTTTTTTTTATTTCTATTTCTCTAGAGGGTGGGTCAAAAAGCATCTTCCTGTGATTTATGTCATAGAGCATTCTGCCTATGTTTTCCTCTAAGAGTTTGATAGTGTCTGGCCTTACATTTAGGTCTTTAATCCATTTTGAGTTTATTTTTGTGTATGGTGTTAGGGAGTGTTCTAATTTCATTCTTTTCCATGTAGCTGTCCGGTTTTCCCAGCACCACTTATTGAAGAGGCTGTCTTTTCTCCATTGTATATTCTTTCCTCCTTAATCAAAGAGAAGTTGACAAATGTGTGTGGGTTTATCTCTGGGCTTTCTATCCTGTTCCATTGATCATGATTTCTTATTTTGTGCCAGTACCATACTGTCTTGATTACTGTAGCTTTGTAGTATAGTCTGAAGTCAGGGAGCCTGATTCCTCCAGCTCCGTTTTTCTTTCTCAAGGTTGCTTTGGCTATTTGGGGTCTTTTGTGTTTCCATACAAATTGTGAAATTTTTTGTTCTAGTTTTGTGAAAAATGCCAGTGGTAGTTTGATAGGGATTGCATTGAATGTGTCGATTGTTTTGGGTAGTAGAGTCATTTTCACAATAATGATTCTTCCATTCCAAGGACATGGTATATCTCTCCATCTGTTTGTATCATCTTTAATTTCTTCATCAGTGTCTTATACTTTTCTGCATACAGGTCTTTTGCCTCCTTAGGTAGGTTTATTCCTATGTATTTTATTCTTTTTGTTGTAATGGTAAATAGGAGTGTTTCCTTAATTTCTCTTTCAGATTTTTCATCATTAGTGTATAGGAATGCAAGAGGTTTCTGTGCATTAATTTTGTATCCTACTACTTTACCAAATTCATTGATTAGCTCTAGTAGTTTTCTGGTAGCATCTTCAGGATTCTCTATGTATAGTATCGTGTCATCTGCAAACAGTGACAGCTTTACTTCTTCTTTTCTGATTTGGATTCCTTTTATTTCTTTTTCTTCTCTGATGTGGCTAAAACTTCCAAAACTATGTTGAATAATAGTCATGAGAGTGGATAACCTTGTCTTGTTCTTGATCTTAGAGGAAATGGTTTTAGTTTTTCACCATTGAGAATAATGTTGGCTGTGGGTTTGTCATATATGGCCTTTATTATGTTGAGGTAAGTTCCCTCTATGCCTGATTTCTGGAGAGTATTTATCATAAATGGGTGTTGAATTTTGTCAAAAGCTTTTTCTGCATGTATTGAGATGATCATATGGTTTTTCTCCTCAATTTGTTAATATGGTTTATCACATTGATTGATTTGCATATTCAAGAATCTTTGTATTCCTGGGATAAACCCCACTTGATCATGGTGTATTATCCTTTTAATGTGCTGTTGGATTCTGTTTGCTAGTATTTTGTTGAGGATTTTCGCATGTATGTTCATCAGTGATAATGGCCTGTAGTTTTCTTTCTTTTGGCATCTTTGTCTGGATTTGGAATCAGGATGATGGTGGCCTCATAGAATGAGTTTGGGAGTGTTCCACCCTCTAGTCTATTTTGGAAGAGTTTGAGAAGGATAGGTGTTAACTCTTCTCTTAATGTTTGATAGAATTCGTCTGTGAAGCCATCTGGTCCAGGGCTTTTGTTTGCTGGAAGATTGTTAATCACAGTCTCAATTTCAGTGCTTGTGATTGGTCTGTTTATACTTTCTGTTTCTTCTTGGTTCAGTCTTGGAAGGTTGTGCTTTTTCTAAGAATTTGTCCATTTCTTCGTGGTTGTCCATTTAATTAGCATATAGTTGCTTTTAGTATTCTCTCATGATTTCTGCAGTGTCAGTTGTTACTTCTCCTTTTTCATTTCTAATTCTATTGATTTGAGTCTTCTCCCTTTTTTTCGTGATGAGTCGGGCTAATGGTTTATCAATTTTGTTTATCTTCTCAAAGAACCAGCTTTTAATTTTATAGATCTTTGCTATCATTTCCTTCATTTCTTTTTCATTTATTTCTAATCTGATCTTTATGATTTCTTTCCTTCTGCTAACTTTTGGGGGTTTTTGTTCTTTCTCTAATTGCTTTAGGTGTGAGGTTAGGCTGTTTATTTGAGATGTTTCTTGTTTCTTGAGGTAGGATGGTATTGCTATATAAACTTCCCTCTTAGAACTGCTTTTGCTGCATCCCATACGTTTTGGATCATCGTATTTTCGTTGTCATATGTCTCTAGGTATTTTTTGATTTCCTCTTTGATTTCTTCAGTGATCTCTTGGTTATTTAGTAGTGTATGGTTTAGCCTCCATGTGTTTGTGTTTTTTACATTTTTTCCCCTGTAGTTTATTTCTAATCTCATAGCTTTGTGGTTGCAAAAGATGCTTATTGCAATTTCAGTTTTATTAAATTTACCAAGGCTTGATTCGTGACCCAAAATATGATCTATCCTGGACAGTGTTCCATGAGCACTTGAGAAGAAAGTGTATTCTGTACTTTTTGGATGGCATGTCCTATAAATATCAATTAAGTCCATCTTATTTAATGTATCATTTAAAGCTTGTGTTTCCTTATTTATTTTCATTTTGGATGATCTGTCCATTGGTGAAAGTGGGGTGTTAAAGTCCCCTACTATGATTGTGTTACTGTCGATTTCCTCTTTTATGGCTATTAGCATTTGCCTTATGTATTGAGGTGCTCCTATGTTGGGTGCATAAATATTTACAATTGTTATATCTTCTTCTTGGATTGATCCCTTGATCATTATGTAGTGTCCTTCTTTGTGTCTTGTAACAGTCTGTATTTTAAAGTTTATTTTGTCTGATATGAGAACTGCTACTCCAGCTTTCTCTTGATTTCCATTTGCATGGACTGTCTTTTTCTATCCCCTCACTTTCAGTCTGTATGTGTCCTTAGGTCTGAAGTTGGTCTCTTGTAGACAGCATATATACAGGTCTTATTTTTGTATCCATTCAGCCAGTCTGTGTCTTTTGGTTGGAGCATTTAACCCATTTACATTTAAGGTAATTATCAATATGTATGTTTCCTTTACCATTTGCTTAATTGTTCTGGGTTTGTTTTTGTAGGTCTTTTCCTTCTCTTATGTTTCCTGCCTAGAGAAGTTCCTTTAGCATTTGTTGTGAAGCTGGTTTGCTGGTGCTGAATTTTCTTAGCTTTTGCTTGTCTGTAAAGGTTTTAATTTCTCTGTTGAATCTGAATGAGATCCTTGCTGGGTAAAGTAACCTTGGTTGTAGGTTTTTCCCTTTAATCACTTAAAATATGTCTTGCCACTCCCTTCTGGCTTGCAGAGTTCCTGCTGAAAAATCAGCTGTTAACCTTATGGGGATTCCCTTGTGTGTTATTTGTTGCTTTCCCCTTGCTGCTTTTAATATTTTTTTCTTTGTATTTAATTTTTGATTGGTTAATCCATGTCTTGGCATGTTTCTCCTTGGATTTATCCTATATGGGACTCACTGCGGTTCCTGGACTTGATTGACTATTTCCTTTCCCGTATTAGGGAAGTTTTCAACTATAATCTCTTCAAATATTTTCTCAGTCCCTGTCTTTTTCTCTTATCTGGGCCCTATAATTCGAATGTTGGTGCATTTAATTTTGTCCCAATGTCCTCTGAGACTGTCCTCAATTCTTTTCTTTCTTTTTTCTTTATTCTGCTCTGTGGTAATTATTTCCACTATTTTATCTTCCAGGTCACTTATCTGTTCTTTTGCCTCAGTTATTCTGCTATTGATTCCTTCTGTAGGACTGTGTCCGGTGGTATGTTTTTGGGTGTCTCTGAACTTATTAGCCAGCCTCTCTGCTAATGGGTGAGGTTGTGTTCCTAACTTCCTAGTTGTTTGGCACAGGTTGTCCAGCACTGGAGCTTGCTGGTCGCTGAGGGGAGCTGGGTCTTAGTGTTGAGATGGAGATCTCTGGGAGAGCTCTCGCCGATTGATAATACATGGAGTGGGGAGGTCTCTCATGGTCCAGTGTCCTCACCTTGGCTCTCCCACCTCAGAGGCTCATGCCTGACACCCGGCTGGAGCACCAAGACCCTGTCAGCCACATGACCAGGTACGTGGGGAGTTTCTTTCCTTTTAGGAAGTCTGAGGTCCTCTGTCAGCGTTCAGTAGGTGTTCTGTAGGAGTTGTTCCACGTGTAGATGTATTTCTGATGTATTTGTGGAGAGGAAGGTGATCGCCACATCTTACTCCTCCACCGTCTTGAAAGTCGATCCTCTAGAGACTGTAACATTTGTTATTATGGTTTTTATTTTTTAATCTTCCAATCTTTTTGCTCATGAAGGGAAGACCCACACAGGACCTTAAGTATGCTGAAGAAATGGCAAGATTTAGGTATTGCCAAATTTGGGGGACTATCCTTCTGGAGAAGATGAAACTATCACTTTTTTTTTTTACAACGTTCTAAAAATATTTTATCTCAGGTTAATATACAGCACTGGATCAAAACAGGCTATGATTTTAAAGTAATATTACAGAAATGCCTGTTTCTAAAATCCTAAGAAGTTATATGCTGAAATTGTTTTTGTTCTTATGTACAATCTTATATCCAAAATCTAGTAGCAAGCAGAATGTCATTTACTTTATGTAGCATTTTGTAAATGCTCACTACCCATTAACATTTCTTTGTATTTATAATATATCAATATTATAAATATAACAAAATGAGAAAGGGTTTGTTTTTTAGTGTCCAATCTTTACATTAGCTTGCTTACTCAGAAAATACAGTTGACCCTTGAACAAGACAGGGGTTAGGGACGTTGACCCTCCTTCCTCTCAAAAATCCACGTGTAGGGCCTCCCTGGTGGCGCAGTGGTTAAGAGTCCGCCTGCCGATGCAGGGGACACGGGTTCGTGCCCCAGTCCGGGAGGATCCCACATGCCGTGGAGTGGCTAGGCCTGTGAGCCATGGCCGCTGAGCCTGCACGTCCGGAGCCTGTGCTCCGCAACAGGAGAGGCCACAACAGTGAGAGGCCCGTGTACCGCAAAAACAGAAAACAAAGAAAAAATCCACGTGTAATTTACAGTTGGCTCTGTATACACAGTTCCTCTTTATTTGTAGTTCCTCATTCACGGATTCAAGCAACCACGGATCATGTAGTACTGTAGTATGTACTATTGAAAAAAATCCATGTGTTTGTGGATCCATGTAGTTCAGACCCATGTTGTTCAAGGGTCACGTGTATTTTTACACTGCGACAACCACTTTTATGTTTTTAGTTTGAAGGCATCTCTCTTGCAAGTTAACAAACCCTGAGCATGCACATAAGGCCCTGCCTGATAAACCCAGTATTGTCCTGGAGCTGTGAGTTGCTTTGTAAAGGGTATTTTTGTAGCAAGAAAACAGGACAGATAGCCAGAGGGAAATAGGCATTGAAGTAGTGGGATGGAATTTTTCAGGTACTTCTTAATCCAGAATGTATTCTAATTCCATCTGAAATCATGGAGTATAGAAAATTCCTCCTCACACAGTGTAGAGGGTGGCAGGACACTCACAATGCCTGTACTCAGTAATAGGAATTGGCACCAAAATGAAAATGATAAAAGTATGCAGACCAGAACCCTGAGTATTTGTGGTGGAAGGCCTGTTCCTTAAACCCTGATCACAAAGCAACTGTGGGATACACATACCTCCACCATTTTCTTTTGGCTTTATATCAAGGTATATTTTTGTAAAGCAACATTTATTGCTGTTTTAGGAATCACTTTTAGTAGGAGATTTAAGAATTCTGATTCTATCAGTATAAATGTAGTCAGTTAATTAGTCTCTTAACAGAGCATTCATTCTAGAAAGTACTGTGAGAGGGAGGCATGTCTTCTTTTTTCCTAAAAAAGTTTGTCTACTTCTGAGAAGAGTGCCTGTTAAAGTTAATACTTAGATTATTTCACATGGGTGGCTTTTTGTCAGGGTGGCCTTTGGGAAAATTGGTGCTCAGATGCAAGAAGGGAAAACTTAATGCCATGTTCAGGATATTATTTATTTTCCCTCGATTTGCTTCTCTTCTTTTCCCCTAGATATATGATAATAGTAAAAATAAACCTGTCAAAGTAAGCTGACCTCATTTTATACATCTTTGAATATAGCAACTACTTAATAATTGTCTGTTGCTTTGAATTGTTTTATGCTCAGTTAGATCTAGAGAAAAGTCCTTTTGATAGGAACTGAAAAGATTTCATCTGCATAGATCTTTAAGAAAGTCACTAGGCTCTGAAAAACTGAAGACCTTTCAGAAAGAGTAATGGAAGAAACTCTTTGACAGCAGTGCTATCGGCTCAGTCATCTTTTATATCCCACCCACTTTCATACCTAGTACTGCAGCACTTTGCGAAGTATAGGCCCTCGTACATACATTTTGAATTAATATAATTTCGAGTTGTAAAAGCTGATGCGTTTGCCCAATTTATTTTGCAAAAGTGGGATAAAATTGTTTTTATATTGTAAATTGCCAGAGTTTTTGTTGGTGAAAAGCAGCTCAAATGTCTTGATAAATATTATTAAAACCTTGAGGCTAATAACTAAGTTCCCTGCCTACCCTTGTCAGTCCAGTGTGAGGAACAGCTAAACCAGCTTGATGTTTTCTTTTTCACTGCAAAGTCCTTTGAGAACTTTTCCGTGTGTGTGGCAAGGAAAAGGTTTTGCAAAACACAAAGGGATGGCCACTCATAAAAAGGATAGATAGCTATTTAGTTATATATTCAGTGCATGTTTATTGAGTTCCTAGTATGTGCCTGGCACCGGGCTAGTAATGTTAAGTGCAAGTTAGTTTCTTTGTGCTGCTTATAGTCTAATGGGAGAAATGACTAGTAGAGATGTAGACAGATTAATAAGATGTGTAATTTCGATGCTGAAGTGCTGGGAAGGAAACCAACAGGGTGCAATGATAGAGAACAAGGAGACAGGGTAGGGCCTTAGGAGAAGGTGGAGCCAAGGGGAGGAAAGCTTTCCAGACAAAGGACATACCCATCCTCAGGGTGGAAGGCACTTGCACTTTGAAGACCCCAGAAAAATCAGTGAGGGTGAAGGCGTGAGGCTAGGGCAGGTGGCTCAGCTGGGTTTGGAGAGGTGAGCAAAGATCCTGCCACTAAAAGGGGTTTGGATTTCACTAGATGAGTTTAAATGTGATTGGATTTGTGTTTAGAAAGACTCCCTCTGGTTGCTTTGTGGAGAAAGTATTATAAGAGGGGAAGAGAGAAGACAGGAGGACCAAATGAGTGCATGTTGCTTTTTTTAGCTCAGGAAAGAGGTGGGTTGATGGATGCGGAGGTGGTGAGCAGAGGGATGATTCCAAGTATACTGGGAGGTAGAATTAACTGGGATCAAATTTGGGGAGTGGGGATACTTCAAAAACAGGCAGGTTTCCTGCTTAAATAACCAGTAGGTGTCATTTCCTGGATGGGAAAGAGTGGGGGATGAACAGATTTTTGAGGGAAAATGGATTGTTCAGGTCGGGACATACTGAATTTGAGAAACCTGTGGATGTCTGAGTGCAGATGTTCAGTTGACCTTTGAACATGTGAGCATGTAGTTGATAGGAAAGGCCAGGGCTGTGTATTCAAAGGTGGGGGTGATCTTCCAGAAGACAGTACTAAAGTGGTGGGAATAAATGAAATCACTTACAGAGAAGTGTAGAGAAAGAGGAGGACTTAGGTTTGAGCCCCTGATACTCTATCATGTAGCAGCTGGGTAAACACAGAGGAGCTTCCAAGAACTCTGAGAAGTCAAGTGGTGTTTTAGAATCCAAGGAGTGGGTGTTTCAGGAAGGGACAGTCCATCAGTTATCATTGCCACCAAATCAGATGTTTCCATGTGTTAGTTGGGGACATATACATGTGGTTGTATGTCACCAGACAACTTTAATTGTTGCTAAGTAGATAATAGCAACAAAGGACTTTAAAGTCATGCTCACCTTTAAGAATCAGCCTTGCATCTGCTGCATCAGTCCGTTGGTAAAGTTGAAAGAGCACCCACTGGGAACCGGACAAATATATACAGTTGACCCTTGAACAACAGGGGTTTGAACTGCGTGGGTCCACTTATGAGCCGATACAGAGGAACCATAGATACAGAGGGCCGACTGTAAATTACACTGGGCTTATTGACTGCGGGGAGGGTTGGCACCCCTATCCCCCAAGTTGTTCAGGGGTCAGCTGCGTATTCAGAGTCTCTGGCTAGGTCCTGGAGAGATGGATTTCTCTTTGTGGGCTCCTGTTTCTTTATCACTAAGCCGTGGGTGGGTGAGTGGATGGGGATTAAACTGGTTTTTAAAGGTTTTTCCACTTCAGTGATGGTGTGAAATCGAACATATTGAGCACCATACATACATTAAAATCCAGACTTATATTCTTAAATTAAAACATTTTTACTTTTGGTGCAATTAATGTTGACAGAATCAAAGTCCAGCAGACCTCTCTGTAGGTGTGTTTTAAGTCCTAGTTCATAGAAGTGGAGGCTTGCAGAGAGTGGACAAGGGATAGGTATGAAAGAGGATTGATTTTGCAATTTACATATGGTGAAGCTTTTGTTGTCTGGTAAATCATAAAGAATAATTAGAAATAGTATTAAGAGAAATAATTTTTGCTTTTTAAAAAGCTGATTAACATTCAGTTCATCGTTTGGTTTTATTTTGCACAATACACAAAATGCATCTTTTTCAGGGAATATAATTGAATTACCACTTTTATTGAAGGATATTTTCCTGAAGTGTAATCTTAAAGAGAATTTTAAAACACATCAAGTCATACACATAACGTGGTTTCTTCTCACCTGAAAGATTATATCTTTTAGTTTTTAATGAAAATTTGTGAATGGATTTTGTAAAATATTCTTCTCAAAGGCAAAAATTGAAATGATAGGAAAATGCTTAAAGCCTTTGCAAATTTGATTTCATTTTGGTAAAGTTCATACTTAGTTGAACATTATGTAGAGCAGTAAAAAAAGGAAGGAATTTGCCCACTACGTTGCCAAAGCTTAGATGCGTGAAAACTTGTGTTAGTTATACGTAGAAAATATACATAGAAATACGTATAAGATTGAGAACTATCATACATCTGAGGCACGAAACAGAAACCTGTTTTCTGTTAACAAAGCCTTACCAGATAAGGTATTTTTTTTCTCTTTACAACTTATTTCAATTGAGTTTTAAGTAACTTGCTTCATAAATAAAACTTCAAACGAGGTTTATTTACTGGATCTTTACAGATTTAAAGGGTAGAAATTTATGCTGACACGTAATTTGGATCACTTTTCTATTACGAAGATAGAAAAGTCGCCATTGTTTTAAACTATTTAGAAGTGTTAGGTGTTATAAGGACTAAAGTTAGGTAAAGATAAAAAGTGGAGTTATTTATCTACTAGTTTATTGTGTACAACTTATTTTCAGTTGAATGTAGAAAAATTCATTTTATTCAAAAAAGTATATAGGTTTCCTATAATAATGTTTGAATATAGGTTATCCCTCTAGACTTGCTTAGTAATTGTCTTTTTAAAACTATGATGATTTAATGGCAATCATATGTAATATGTTATTTATGTGAGTTAAACGAAACCAGCTACTTAGATTAGGCTAATTTTGTTCCTAGTCCAAATAATTTTTCAACAGAGATGAAAAATACGACATAGCTGTTAGCTTTATGCACACATTGTACATAATCTGTGCTTATATTGATAACTTTACTTCTTTCAGCTGAATAGGGCCTCTAAAGTTTTATATCCAGTATTTGAGTACTTTTGTTTTTCTCTTTAAAAAGTCAGTATTAGGCACTACTGGTTACTACCAGCTGAAGCCTCACACAGCTGTGTATTTAGCATTTAATCATGCTAAGAATTGCTAATTAGAACATCAAACTGGACAAAGCATACCCAGTGGAGTCGAGACAATGCCATTTTTGTTTGAGAAACATAAATAAATAATCTTTACGCAGTAGTGGTTTCATTAATAAGCTTTTGTGCCGAGTATGGAAAGTAGGCAATCTTTAGCAAAATGTTTTAACCCGCTGGGAATACTTTATCAATATCATCCTTTCACAGAAATCTATAATCCCTCTAAAATGTGGCCAGCCTTAGTCAGAACTGTCAAGTTTACATGTGGCTTATCGACTTCTCTTTCTATTCTTCACTTTCCTTATTCTGTTCCCTTTCAGTAACACCCCCCAACCTGACAGCCACCCACCACTAAACACACACAGACTTTCTACTGCTCTCCTCTCCTCTGCTGTGTTTTACCTCTGATTTGAACCCCGCTGTAGCCCCTTCAGTCAGCCTTACTGTGGCTCAGGCTGCCCAGTGCTCCCAAATCAATCCCCTTCTCCTTTTCTTTTTGTTAAAAAAAACACCTTGTTTCCAAACCTGAGATGCAGTTAGCTAGCTGTAGTGTAGATGAGAACTAAGAAGTTTATTCAGTGCTGTGTTAATGGCTGATAGCAATGTTAACGTATTACCTTTCTAGGAGTAGTGAATATTTTATACTGAAATCGGAGGTCTCGTGTCAGTAAGACATCAAGTCAGATGAATCAATACCAGCAGCATAACTAGTCTGGTTAGGAAAAGGGAAAGATAATGGCTCCAGAGAATGAGGGGCACTTGCTGGGTGTCCCTAATATCAGTTCTTTTTACCCACTCACGTTATACGCTTAAAAGTTCTAACTTACTCTGGGAACGCAGCCATTTTAGCTCTTTACAGCACCGGATCTCACAGTTCTCGTGAGTTTAAGTGGTAATAGGAGGGTTACGGGGCCTGATGTGGTGCTAATACAATGGGTGCTTAACACTCTTGTAGATTTCACAGATTAAATAAGCCAGACAAATACTATGTTGAGAAGCAAAGATGTGCAGAAAATATTTAAATGCATTGAAAATGTTTAAATGGCACGGATTTTGTTGAAAATATTTCCTGTTAGAAGGATGCATTCGGGGAAGTACTGGAGTTATGATTGTCTGAAATTCAACAAATACATACTTCTTAGTTTTTTCTGTTGTTGTTTGTTTTTAGCCTTTGTAGACTAGCTCTGCTCCACTAATTCGTATTATTAAACCTATGTCCTTGTAAGTGGCAGAAGAGTTCTGGAATTCGAGAGACTGAAGTGTCCCATGACTGCCACTTGCTAGCTTTGTCACCTGAGCTTTCCACGTCCAGTTATTTGTAAAAGGAGGGGGATAATAACATTTTTGTCTATGTCAGAAATGTTCATTGAAGAATGAAATGGTATTTGTATCTATAAATTGCAGAGCATTATATAAAAGTAGAGGATTATTGAGCCATTTCATGGGAACTATACATTATGGATTTTAAAAGATATATATTAAGATGAGCTGCATTTTTAGGAGAACATTTAGTGGAGAACCAAAGGTCTGAGTTTTAGTGCCATGTCCCCCACTAACTTCAATAACAAACAGGCTTTTTCTGGCAGTTTTGCTTATCTGGATGAAAACGAAGAGCTAAAATCTAAATCGAAAAGACATTTGGGAAGCCAAAATGTCCGGGAACTAAAATTCATACACTCGACTCACAGTAGATACCCTTAGACCTTCTTCCCCCAGAGTTAATTCACTCTAATTACATACCTGTAAAACAGCTGGGTTATTTTATTTCTAAGACTATGGAAGATTAAAAAAGCAAATAAATTTTTCATGTTGGCATGCTGAAAATAGTGAAAAATAACAATTGAATAATCTGGCAGAAAAAGGAGACCCCTTCCGAAACAACTAGAAGAAGAATAGAAGTAACTGAAAGAACATAGCCCTCTTGGGCCATTTAGTGTTACAGACGCTAAGGACATCGCTCTGTTACAGTGACACAAAAACAAAATTAAGTTCATATGTTATATATTCCCTGCATAATCAAAGAATGAAGTGTGCATAGCACCATTATTAGTCCATCCATCAATAATAGGCGCTAGCTATCATGTAAACTAAAGTACCCAGAAAGATGCAAATTCACAACAGGCTTCAGATAGATTGTATTTGTACTTAGGTTAAGGGATCCAGAACTACTTCATCAAGATAGGCCCAATTTATTCATTTGCAAAACGAAGAGCTTGGGCTAAACTAACCTTTAGAATTACAAGCTAAATATGTAACCTCATCTATCTCTTCTACCAGAATAATATTGTATACTTTAAAACTCAGCCACATTTCTTGAAATCAATTCTTACATAAACTATATATATATATATATATATATGATAAAGACGGAATAGCATGCAGTACTTGCTTTTCACTTAAAAACACAAAAAAAGCCTTTCATCTTTAAGATCAGACTATAAAATAACACTTAGAAATTTTTAAGTTATTTATTCATTTATTTAACAACTATACATGAAGCACTTTCTTAAATCCATAGACTGTGTTAGCTCCTGGGAATAAAAGAAAACTTAAGTGTGGTGGAAGAGACAGATATTAAACTTCTAATCACATTAAGTGATATTTGGAAATGCTATGAAGGAAAACATAGGTACCTAAAGAATGTGGCATTAGAACCTAGGAATAACAAATAGTGTCCATTAGGAGCTTTTAGCTGGGAGTCCCAAGTCCACTGCAGTTTTTCTATCCCTGGGTTCTGGATCTGTGCTATGAAATGCTTACAGGATAAGACCACCGCCTTATAATAAGACCCTCTGGGGAATGCAGAACTAAAGCTCCTTCAAAGGAGTAATAAGGAAAACGTCAGGCTGGGCAGATTTGGGGGCATTCATTTCTCCTTCCCTCCCTCCCTCCTTCCTTCTGTCCCTCTTTTCCTTCTCTGCCATTCTTTCCATAATAATTTATTGAAGGTCACCATGTGTGAGGCACATTTTAAAACTCATCTCCTTTGACAGGAGCAAGGTCCTCCTTCTGCCACCACCGTGGCTGACATTTTAGGTCGCTCTGACGTTTGATTCATGCTGAATGTTCTCTATTTATTGGAAAGTTACTCCTTCCCACTAGCTGCTTGTTTGTCATTTTTCAATTTCATTAAGTTTAACAGGTTGACGGTCACCAGCCATGCTTAGGTCCAGCATCATTTTTAGACATCTCTTACTGCAGAAGGTCTTCCTGAGCTTCCATCCCAAGCTCACTGAGGATCTCTAAGGCTCATAGACTTTCCTACTCTGATGGGGATCTCACCTGAGGACATTATTAATCCTTATAAAAGAAAATGCCCAGTCCTTCATACCTATATCCTTGTTTATTCACTCACTCACTTATTGAGCAGTATTTGTTGAGCCCCTTCCTTGTGCAGGATACTCCATTAGATGCTGAGGATTCAGAGTAAAACATCATAGTCTCTACGCCTCCAGAGGGTCTTACATGTATGTAGTCTGTTAGTTTTATAGCCCATTGGGATTTCCATGCTGGTTCCACTTGTGAAAGAAAACCCCGAGTGGAAGTGAAGGACAGCAATCTCTAGCTCTCTGTCACCTTCTTTATAGACTCCATTCACTTATATCATTCGTTCATCAGTTCTGTTAGCAAATATTTATTGAGGGTTAGACGTTATTCTGAATGCCATGGCCAAGTAGTATATGAACCATGCCCTCCATTAAAGGAACTGGAAGAGGCTGCCATCCCCAGACCTGACCTTATAGACATTCTGATGTCCCAGCTCTCTTGCTGAACAAGGATTTTCATATCCCCATTATGCCTAGGCACACAGTTAAGGCAAAGAGTAGGATTGGGTTTATGCACTCAGAAAGTGATGCCAGGAAAGGCAGCCTCCTGTTAATATGGAATGAAGAATCTCTGCCCTGTAATCTTTACCATCTGTTTGCTTTGCCTTTTTTTCTTTTATTGTCCCTTGACTTTTCCCATGAGATCCAAGTACCATTCCATTTGGAAACCATCTTTGTTGGAACTGATGTAAGGAGGCCTCCTGCTACTAGAATGGACTCAGGCTTTCAGGCCAGGCACTATGTTTTAATCATGGTTTCCCTGTTATTAGTTTTAGGTTATTGGACAAGTTATTTAATTTCTCTGAACCTCAACTTTTTTAATCCATGAAATAAGAAAAATAATTCCATTGTAAAGATAAACATGATAAGTTGTAAGTGCCTGGCACATGTAGACTTATTTTTCCTTGGCTGCCTAGCGTTGTCTCCCAGAAATAGAGCTGATAAGAGGAAAAGGGGATCACAGGTAAGCACTGAACTGGAACGGAGATGACAGATGCTTTATTGGATTCATTGTTGACTTTACTTTCGTGTGGCACTTACTCCACTTTGGTTTTCACTGTTTTGATCTCATAGATTGATCATTTTCATGTATAGAGATATTAGAAAAGTTTTTAAGAATTTTCCTTAGAAGAGAAACATTCCTCAGGTTCCTACATCTATAATATTCTTCAGGATGAATACATTTATAGCTGTTGACTCCAGTAGCTGCTCACTGCCATCTAAAATAAATAAGAAAGTGTTTAAAAAAATAGTGTTAAAGTAAATATATATATATATATATATAATGTTCTAGAACCATATATTGCTGGATTATATTTAATTTGAAGATGTAGCCTAGAAAATACCACCAAAAAGACGGGATAGTCTCACCTTAAAAGTGAAGCCCTAATTTTTCTGGCACTTTAATCATTACTGTTAATCTTAGAGTAATTTCTGTCGAGAAATTCTGGTAAACTTTTGATTGTCACTGTGTTCAAACATGACAGGCAAAATCTAAATTTAAAAGCTAAATTAATAGCCTTTAGGAGGGCTAAGGATGAAGTTTGAACTAAAAATTTGCAGTGAATCTTTGTCAACTAATAATCAGTTGCTAAAAAAGGGATCACAAAAGCCCTACTGTTGGTGGCATTGTTACCTTCATAAGTAATAATGTTACTTTAAAATACAGCATCATTTTTAGTTTATTCCTTCCTTTTCTTCCAGCCGTGTAAGAAATCTGTCCCTCTTTGCTCAACCTCATTTTGTTTCCATTACTAGAAACAAAGCAGTACTTGACTTTGGATTATATTAAATTTTGGTCTGGTGACAGTTCTCAATGAGCCAGTCATAGATTCCAATTCATATGAGTGATGAGAAAGCTATGTCTTACGTAAAATATTTGGTCTAGAAATTTTTCATAATGTTAGTTAAAAAGAAGAAAAGAATATTTGATGTCTCTAAACCTCAGTGGATGTTAGCTACAGCTTTATTCATATACATTTATATGACTGGTGTTACGAGATTAAGACCCCGAGTGTTTTGACAATATTTACTGATTCATAAAATGAGAGATTAACCATTGAAGTAAATTGATAGCAAAATGAGAGAGGAGGGTGGAGAAAAAAATTATTAAATTTTTCAGACTTAATTTTTAAGAGCAGTTTTAGGTTCACAGCAAAATTGAGATTTCCCATATACCCTTGCTTCCCCATTTTCAACACCCGCCTCCAGAGTAGTACGTTTATAACAATTGATGAACCTTGTGTCGCATCATTACATCATAACCCCACAAAGTTCATAGTCTACATTAGGGTTTACTCTTGGTGTTGCACATTCTGTGGGTTTTGACAGACGTATAACGACATGCATTCATCATTATAGTGTCACACAGAATAGTTTCACTGCCCTAAAGTGCTATGAACTCCACCTATTCATCCCCCCCGCCACCAACTCCTAGCCACCACTGATTTTTTTTTTACTGTCTCTATAATTTTGCCTTTTCCAGAATGGCATATAGTTGGAATCATGTAGTATGTAGCCTTTTCAGATTGGCTTCTTTCACTTGAGAATATGCATTTAAGGTTCCTTTATGTCTTTTCATGGCTTGACAGCTCGTTTCTTTTTAGTACTGAGTAATGTTCCATTGTCTGGATGGACCACAGTTTGTTTATCCACTTACCTACTGAAGGACAACTTGGCTGCTTCCAAGTTTGGGAATTATGATTAAGCTATAAGTACTTATATGCAGGTTTTTGTATGGTTATAAGTTTTCGACTCTTTTGGGTAAATACCAAGAGTAATTGCTGGATCAGATAGTAAGAATATTTTTAGTTTTGTAAGAAACTGCCGGACTGTCTTCCCAAGTGGCTGTATTATATTTGCATTCTCACCAGCGATGAATGAGAGTTCCTGTTGTTCCACATCCTCGTCAGTACTTGGTATTGTCAAGTATCTGGATTTTGGCCATTCTGATAGGTGTGTGGTGGTATCTCATTGTTTTAATTTGTGTTTCCTTGACAATATAGAATGTGGAGCATCTTTTCATATGCTTCTTTGCCATCTATATATCTCCTTTAGTGAGGTGTCTGTTCAGGTCTTTGTCCCATTTTAAAATCAGGTTCATTTTATTATTGAGTTTTAAGAGTTCTTTGTATATTTTGGATAACAGTCCTTTATCAGATGTGTCTTTTGCATTTTCTCTTAGTTTGCAGCTTATCTTCTCATTCTCTTGAAATTATTTTTTATAGAGCAGTAAGATATTAATTTTAATCAAGTCCAGCTTATCAGTTCTTTCTTTCATGGATCATACCTTTGTCATTTTATCTAAGCAGTCATTGATATACCCAAGGTCATCTAGGTTTTCTCCTATGTAATCTTCTAGGGGTTTTATATTTTGTCTTTTACATTTACATTTGTGATCCATTTTGAATTAATTTTTGTGAATGGTGTGAGGTCTGTGTCTAGATTCGTTTTTTTTGTATGTGGATATCCAGCTGCTCCAGCACCATTTGTTGAAGAGACTGTCTTTGCTGCATTGTATGCCTTTGCTCCTTTGTCAAAGAGCAGTTTGTGTGTCTATTTCTGGGTTGTCTGTTCTGTCACATTGACCTATTGGTCTATTCTTTTGATAATGCCATAGTGTCTTGATTACTATAGCTGTAAAGTAAGTCTTGAAGTTGGGAAGCATCAGGTTTCCAATTTTGTTTCTCTTCTTAATATTATGTTGGCTATTCTGGGTCTTTTACCTCTTTATATAAACTTTAGAATCAGTTGATATCCACAAGATAACTTGCTGGAATTTTGATGGAATTGCATTGAATCTATAGATTAAGTTGGGAAGAGCTAACATCTTGGCAATATTGAGTCTTCCTGTCTGTGAACATGCAATATCTCCTATTTATTTAGTTCTTTGATTTCATTCATCAGAGTTGTATACTTTTTCTCACATAGACTTCATACATATTTTGTTAAATTTATACCAAAACATTTCATTTTTGGAGATGCTAATTTAAATAATATTGTTTAATTTCAAATTCCGTTTGTTCATTGCTGGTATGTATATGGGAAAGTGATTGACTTTTGTATATTAACCTTGTATCCTGAAACCTTGATATAGTCACTTATTAGTTCCAGGAGATTCTTTTGGCCTTTCTCATCATGTCATCTGTGAACAAAGACAGTTTTATTTCTTCCTTCCCAATCGATATAATTTTTATTTCCTTTTCTTATCTTAATGTATTGCATCCCCATACAGTGTCAAAAAGGAGTGGTGAGAGGGAACATCCTTCCTTTGTTCCTGATCTTAGTTGGAACGCTTCTAGTTTATTTCATTTAAGTATGGTGTTAGCTCTACAGTTTTTTGTAGATGTTCTTTATCCAGTTGAGAAGGTACTTCTCTATTTCTAATTTACTAGCAGTTCTTATCATGAATGGGTGTTAGATTTTGTCAAATGCTTTTACTGTATATATTGTTATGATCATGTGATTTTTTGCTGTTTTAGCCTGTTGATGTGATAGATTAATTTATTTTTGAATGTTAAACCAGCCTGGCATGGCTGGGATTTTATTAGATTTTTAGAACCTAAACTAGATGCAATTAAACTTGAAGAAATTACAGGGTCTAGATTTCTCCATTGCCTGAATTAGTCTTCTCATCTTCATTTGCAATTTGACAGAAAAAGGAAAAATTGACAGTCATTATTTTTCCATCCATCTGTGCATATTACAATATGATGGATAGTTTAAAAAGTTAATTTGAAATGTTACAAGATGAAATTTAATAGTTTTTAAGCATGTGGAAATTTCTTTTAAAGGGAAAGAGATAAACATCAATAAGAGGAGGAAATGGGCTCATTATGTTTTATAAGGGAGTATACATGGGAGTTAGTGCTACCATCAAGCTGAGTAACAGCCTCCTCTTGTTAAAATTGGTAACTTGACCCCCAGGTATTTAACAGAATTGTGAGGTCAGATGCACTAATGGCTGGCAGAAAGCTCACGAGCTTTTCCAACTTACATTAACCTTGGTGGAACTTTTTTTTTTTTGCAGTACGCGGGCCTCTCACTGTCGTGGCCTCTCCCGTTGCGGAGCACAGGCTCCAGATGTGCAGGCTCAGCGGCCATGGCTCACGGGCCCAGCCGCTCCAAGGCATGTGGGATCTTCCCGGACCGGGGCACGAACCCGTGTCCCCTGCATCGGCAGGAGGACTCTCAACCACTGGGCCACCAGGGAAGCCCTTGGTGGAACTTTTTTAAGCCATTTATATCTTTGAGATACTGGCACTTGGAGCCTGCAGGTTTTTCATCTGTATTAAGGGGAAACTAGCTACCTTATAGTGGTATTTTGCAGTTTAAATAGGATAGTAGAGTAAGTAAAGCACATTGTTTCATGCCATGCCCAGCATATACTAGGCATGCAGTAATCAATAGCAATTAGCTTAAAGCAAGAAAAACATACTGTTATAATATTTTAGTTCAAATTTTATTGATGTATACTTTTCAGTATGAGATTCTTTAGCTAAACCTGTTCTTTTTACCAACTTATTGGGCTATGAATATTTTGCTTCCTGAATTCACTTCTCCATTTTCACTTGAATGAGCAGCTGTAATGAATCACCCAGTATGGACAGCTGAATAAACTAGCACTCAACAATTCAGTAAATAAAACATCATTTTATTTTTTTTCTCTTTTCTCTCTCATCTGCTTTAGTTTGTAAGCAACAGGATTTAAGTTTGCTGTTTGACTTTCTGTTGGTATAAGAGAAAAATGTATTTATTTAAAAAATGTTGTTTTAAAGTCCCGTAAAAAGATAACTTATAGAAAACTTAATAGGGTGGAATTGTCTAAAGACACTATTTTCCTCTTGCATTTAGAGAAATTCCTTTTCTTTAAAATTTTTTTTTAATTAATTATTTTTGGCTGCGTTGGGTTGTTGTTGCTGCGCACGGGCTTTCTCTAGTTGCGGCAAGCGGGGGCTATTCTTCGTTGTGGTGCATGGGTTTCTCATTGTGGTGGCTTCTCTTGTTGCGGAGCACAGGCTCTAAGCGCGTGGGCTTCAGTAGTTGTGGCGCATGGGCTTCAGTGGTTGTGGCACGGCGGGCTTTAGAGCGCAGGCTCCGTAGTTGTGGTGCACGGGCTTAGTTGCTTCATGGCATGTGGGATCTTCCCGGACCAGGGATCAAACCCGTGTCCCCTGCATTGGCAGGCGGATTCTTAACCTCTGCGCCACCAGGGAAGTCCAAGAAATTCTTTTTAATGCAGAATATGGTGTTGTCTTTTGTGTATATTACCGGTGGCCCTCTGAGATAAGATGTGATCTCTGATATGTATCACACTTTAATCAGAACAAAATTAGAAAGAGCTGACCCTTTAAAAGGTTGTTTTTCTCCAAAATGGGAAATCATTTTTGGGGGGGCCTAAAAGAAAAACAAAGAAGCTTGCTTTTTGTTCTTGTTATTTTAATGGTGTTTTAGTTTGTAAAATTGTGGCTTAAGGTCCAAGGTAAAAGCTGTGAAATGGCGGGGCCCAGTACTTAAGATGCACAGTCACATTCTCTCTGACTTTTTTGTTTAAACATTAAGTTATAAAACCAATTCTGGATGCAAGATGATGGCAGTGGCATTGAAAGCAGCTTCTAGGCCATTAGGCACTTACGTTCAGAAGGATGGAAAGAAATACTATAACCGTTAAGTTTAAATTTTAATAGTTACACAGTATTGGTGAATGATAAAGCACCTAAATAAGGTGGATGACACCTAACTACAGTTGAGACAATTAGTTGGGAAAATCCTTGGGGGCAAAAAAAGTCCTGAACCATAAAATAACAGGTAGAAGTAGTTATGTATTTTGTGGTATTCCATTTGGTACTGATAAAAAGGCCCTTGTGGGGCTTAGAATAAACGTTATCACGTATTCCCGAGTGAGGTTAGTATTACTTGACTTTTAAATAGCTTCTTCCTGCCATTACTGTAGAGTAAGGTACTATTTCACAGATAAATCATTCAAATTTATTTCCTTCTGACAGTGCTGAGCTCGGTATTTGGCATATACATAGTAGGTCCTCAGTGGATCTCTGTTGGATGCATGAACGCACTTGTAACTTTTATGTTAGTTGCTTAGGTGGAAACAAAGACTTTAAGTATAGTACATATGGAGTTATAGAAAGGGAATCACTTTGGCTAACTTAGGCATTCTTTTTCTTTGTTTTTTTTTTCTTTTTTTTGGTTTTCAACCAGATGTTGTATTAGAAATATACACCAAACTAAATCTTGCACAATAGCCAACCAACCACATGCATTCCTTTTTAATATTCTATTGAAAGCCATGACACATCAAAAGTGAAATAACATATTTCTTAAACTACTTCAATGCATCTTTCTTCCTGATTTCAGCAAATACTGGTGGTTCTTCCTTGGATATGTTTTCTGTCCCTTTCTGTTCCATTTTATTTTTCCATTCCCATTTTCTGCAAATTGTAATGACCTCATGTGTGACAATTACAAAGGCTGCTCACCTTTTTCCCAGACTCACCCTTCAGTCACAGTGTCCTTCTTCCCTGAACCTAATCTACCCTAAAAACAATGACTAATTAATCTTCAAACAGTACAGCACTGGTATTTCTCTCTTGATAAATTCTGTGTGGTTCCCATACATAAATGATTAAGTTCAAAAACCTGATACTTGCAGTCAGGACTACCTGCTTACCTTTCTAATTTTATTTCTCACAATTCACTCACAACTGATCTGGTCCCCATTTTTAACATCACTTCATTTGAAAGACTTCCTGAACCCTTAGATACTTTTATCAGAATTCCATAGTCTATGTTAGCACATCATATTGAATTTGCAAGGATTTATTTACTCATCTTTCCCTCACTGGACTACGAGTGTCCTGAGGTAGACGTCTTGTTTCATCATTTTGGTGTCCTTGGAGTTGGAATATTATAGGCCTTTCATAAACATGCACCAAAAGAACGAGTTAATGCAACTTATAATTTGTGGTCTATGCATTTTTAAATCTTTCCCTGCCTAAGATGTCCTGTCCTTGCTTTATGCCTATTAAAATCCCCTATCTCCTTCTTTCCTTTGTTCAGTTAAAGCTTACTGAGTGTTAAGTATCTGCAAGATACTCTACTGGGTACTGAGTATGCAGTGGTGAACATGCCTCTCTGCCTGGTCCCTCTATAGCTGAAAGCAGTGTGCTTGCCTCTTCCATTAACAATTTGATGTGCCCCTTTACTGGGGCTCATCACATCGCTAGTTATTTATTTGGGTCTTAATATTGCTAACGTGCTCTTAGCTCATTAAAGTCACGTCAGCTTCTACTATAATTAACTATTCATAAAACACCTACTACATACAAGGCTCAGAGATACAGACTTCCTAACCATCATCAGGAACTGAAAGTAAATAAGGATGCTTTGTGGAAGGAATTCAGACTGTATTTATAGAAGAAAAAATTTAATGAGCAATTAACAAGTCTAAGAATTGGTCAGAATTGTTAGGAAAGCCGTTGTAGAATTCCTTGAATGGGAATAAGCATCAAGAATTTCACTACCAAGGGTCGTTGAAAATAATACTGGTGGATGTCCTTTGGTGTGGGCTCACCATGAAGAGGCATGACGTTGAGTGATTTACAGGCACCGTTTCATTTCATCCTCCTGCTTATTACAGGACAAATCTGTGGAAGACCGGTGAACACAAGCAGATATCCCAGCTCATGTATAGCATAGTATTCTTGCTTATTATTATAGTTATGTCAATTCAGTGTCATTTGTTTGCCAACTGGGGAAGTTTTCTACCATAAAGAATCTAAACTGTAATGAATATAGCTTTTCTTCCAAAGTCCTTTGCCTATTCAGTACCTGGGCATATAGAACAGAACACTTCTTGGTTTGATTCCCTTTATTTATCTTCATTATGTAAGATGGAATGTCACTCCAGCATATTGAGCTCACTCTCAGCAGATCAGTACGTGGTGACGCTTATGTGCTTTACTAACATTCGGAAGCATATGAAGAGTATGCACTTCTTACCTGTGGTGCGGAAGGAGGATTGTGTCATGAACATGTATGCTCAGTAGCATCACTTATATGTGTCTTCAGACACACAGATGACCTATTTTGTATTCTTTATATTTTTTCAGTCAAATCAAATCCAGGGTACTATTTAGGCTGTATGTCACGGTTTTGGAGAAAGACCTTTTAAAAAAATCCTTCCATTATGACACAAGAATGAGATTTGACATAGGTGGACTTTTAGTCCAATTTTGTCATGTATCATAATTAAATAAAAATACATTTATGAAGAAGAAGCAGTTGGCACATTTTTAAAAACTCCATTGGCTGTGCTTCAGGTGGATTAATACATATGCACTAAAGCAAAAAAAAAAAAGAGAAAATAAGAAACACAGTGTTTACCAGTAACAAAATAAGTTAAGTTTTTTTTCCCATGAATATCACTGTTTTTCACTGCCTTCCAGTGCACTGCAAAGGGGAAGGTAAAATGTAGGCTTGGAGGATATAATGCAACATAGTATCTTTTCATTGATGAAGTAAAAAAAATTCTTTGTGGATTACTTGGATTAATATCTTCAATTTACATAACATTATTCTTCTGAGGAATTTAAAATAGTCTGAACTGTCTCATAGACTATATGGCCATACCACCATTTCATAACAGAGGGCACTAGAACTTAGGACTGGAACTCAGTTCTAGCTCCACTTCTGATTTCCTGGTTTCAGTTTATGTCTTTCTTCAGTTTCTTCAATTGTAAAATAAATTAGTAGGACTGTCATGAGTTTTAGCTCTTCAGACTTTGTGATGCTGGCGTGAGGTTGGATTTTCAGGTGCAACTCCTAGTCACCAGGGTATTAGAGATTGATGATATAGTATGGGTAGAGTATTCTAGCTTTAAATCAACCCAAATGATCCAGAAATTAGCATTCTTATTAATAATTTGCAATGCGGTACTTCTTAAACCTACACCACAGAGTAATGAATTTGTTCACCTGGGTGATACCGGGAAAACCATATGCAGTCAGCCATAAACATGGACATTTATTTGAAGTCTCCTATTTTGCATTCTTCTTCATAATTGCATTACTTAGGAATTATGTTTAACACAAAAAACAGAAAACAAATAAATAGTCGTGCACAATGGAAGTGTATTTTTGTGTGACAAAAAGGAATTTCTGGGCTTCCCTGGTGGCGCAGTGGTTGAGAGTCCGCCTGCCGATGCAGGGGACACGGGTTCGTGCCCCGGTCCGGGAAGATCCCACATGCCTTGGAGCGGCTGGGCCCGTGAGCCATGGCTGCTGAGCCTGCACGTCCGGAGCCTGTGCTCCGCAACGGGAGAGGCCACAACAGTGAGAGGCCCGCGTACCGCAAAAAAAAAAAAAAAAAAAAAAGGAATTTCTAAGGTTGGCAGTCCAGGGTGGTATGGCAACTTTGAGACGTCAGCAGGGAACCAGCTCTCTGTTCTGCCATCCTGGAGTGCAGCTCTGGTCCTCATAGCCAAGATGGCTGCTGTGTTCCAGCCATTGTCAGGCCCAATTTCTTCCTCTTAACATCTCATTGTCCAGAACATTGGCTGCTCACCTTTTCATGCTCAGCTTCAGCTAAGGCTGGAAAATGTCCTCTTTGCCTGGGCTGCAATGAGCCTAGCTAAAAGCTGGGAGTTGTTACTAAGGAAGTAGAGAAAATAGATATTGCTAGGCAACTAGCACTCTCTCCTACAATCTTATACCTTCGTTTTAATTATTTTAAAAAAAGGACTTTAACATTATTTGTAGATTAAAATTAACATTCCAGGATGTATTTATTTTATGGCTGTGTGGTGTGGGCATTCCCTCCTACACCTGGGTGTTTCCTCACTTTGAGAAGTACAGATTTATATGTGATTGTTTAAATTCAGTAAACACTGACTAAAATGGTATGTGAACTGTTAATTAAAAGCAGCAGTGTTTTGGACCAGTGGATTTTGAGTTTTGTGTTGTTGTTGTTGTTTTTACCACACTGGATTGGTATGCAGAGATTTTTCCCAAGCTGAGCTGGAGATTCTGCATTTGCCCTGAGGACCTGTTGTGCGTAGGGATCACTGGTTCCTCTTTTCCCAGGTGCTAAATTCTTTACTGTGATTCCAGCTGTGTGGTCACATTCGTTGCCTTTTGAGTTGCATTATTTCAAAATGACTGGCAATTGACCAGCCTTGGAACCCTTTTTCATATCACTTTATTTGCATGTTCTCCTCTTGGAGCAGATTACAGTATTACAAATAGCACTTGTAGGGTAATTTTCCCACATTCACATTTCTCTTATGTATGAGCTATTTTTTTAAGGATTGTATGCTTAGAAGCCATCTGTGTACAGCTACTACTTACAAATATATTAAAGCTAATTTGTCCGTTTTTACTTTAAATTAATATATGTACATTCTTACTTTTTTTGCAATACTTAGTCTAATATTGTGACTATGATTTCTAATTCCATGAAAATAATTTCTTTCTTGGTGTTGTTTTTGACTTTTGGTTGTTGGTTTTTCATCTACTTTGAGGATTATTCAGTTTGTCAGAATCAACTGTCAGGTAACAGGAATCCAAGATGAACTCACAAAATTGGGGTGGGGGGGCGGTTTGTTTGTTTTTTTAACCTTTGAGCCCTCTGGCACATGTTCTTTAACTGACCATGTTCATTTCTTGCTTTTCCATAGAAAGGCTTTTTCTCCTGTAGATGTGCAAACTCACCTCTCTTCAAAAACTCTTTACTTGATCGATCCTTGAAACATCTGATCTCTGTTCTTCACAGTATTTCTTCTGTACTTTTGTTCTCAGTTTGCCTAGTCTCAGGCATATTTTTAGAACTAGGTGAGATAGTTGAGATTTTTGCCCGCAAACTTCCTTGTAGCTGTTAATTTAGAGGGAAAATTGGTTTCCCCATTTTTCCAATTTTCATTCTAGTGGATGATCATCATAGAAATTTTCCTTTGGAGCCACATAGTGAAATAAATCACGTATATCAGGAAAATATGTGAACAATTGGACTTAAGATTTGGCAAGTCTTTGTTCTTTCCATTTTTCCTCAATTGAGAATACTTGAAGACTCCTCTTCTAAGAGGAGTATTACTTAAGCCCTTTTCTTTAGCCATGTTTCTCTTTTATAAGATAAAATTCTCACATCTTTTAATTTTATGTGAAATTTAAGACAATTTCAAGACTAAAAACAAATACTGGCTGGTTTTCCATACATACATCACTTCTGCTCTCTTGCTGTAATGCTCTGTTAGGGGCTTCCTTCATGTCTCCTCTTTCACAAACATATTTCAGATTCATAAACTCTTTAAGTTGCTTACATTTAAAGATATGCAGAGAGATGCTTTATTTTTAACAGATGCAGCAAGTCCATCCGTCACTAATGCCCAGGAATAGGAGTAGAGAAGGTGAATTTGTTGTCCCAAAGTTCCCATTGGTACAATGTTATCCATCACAGCTAGGTTCTTACGGCATCTCCTACATGACCTTTAAGTTAAT
This sequence comes from Globicephala melas, assembly GCF_963455315.2. Lineage (NCBI taxonomy): Eukaryota > Metazoa > Chordata > Mammalia > Artiodactyla > Delphinidae > Globicephala > Globicephala melas. The sequence goes on along the minus strand of NC_083318.1, from coordinate 25,815,063 downwards.
TATTTATCCATAATATCTTTGAAGTATTGAAGTCAACATCAGTTATCCTGAGTTACCACGTATAACAATAACATTTTGTGAAAATGCACATAGATTTCAGAAAAAGATTTACAAATGAACCTTAAGAATAAACCTGTTTATAGGTTGATGGATGTTTGCATGGGTTGGATTTAGTAAAACAGTAATGAAAACTTAATGTAACCCATCGGATAGATATATATCCAATGAATATTTATTGAGTGTAGATGAGCCATGGGCCATACACTCCTTTAGGTGCTTTGGTATTCAAGGAAGTTATAGTCTGCTAAAGGAGATGATATATGTATGCAAATAATTTTATAACAAGTTCAGATGTGGACAGTACCTAATGGAGATGTAAAGTACTATCAAGAGAAATATAGAATAAATTCTTAAACGTGGCAAGAGCAAAGACTGATGTAGAAGGTGGTGTTTGTTCTGACCTTGAGGGGCCTGTTGAATTTGGGTAGCTAGGAGTACCATGATGCAGGGGAAGCAGAGAACCCAGTTACCAGTGAGAGCAGGATGGGATAGGCTAAGAGAATGTGGAATGATCTGGTGTGGTTCAGGGTCAGAAGTGAGAAACAGACTGACCTTGCATTGTCAATGACAATTTTAAGATTTTTCTCATGGATAAAGTTAAGAGAAATTGAGCACTCAAGCACCGAGTGGAGAGTACTTGAATAAGACTTTTAAAATACACTGGTTCAGGTTGGGCAGTAAACTTTTGAGAGGGCCCAGGCATTAGGACAAAAAGCAGATAGGTGAGAAAGGAAATTTGGGGTTTCTTGTTCAAAGATAGACTTCTACTGCAAGCTTCTCTAGGAGCACAGTGGTTAATTGTGTTGATGGAAGGAAGTCATGATAATGGTGAAATAGAAGAACAGATCAATCCAAGTTGTAGTTCCACAGAATTGACCTGAGAGTATGAAGATGCTGAGGGAGTGCTCCTGGCAGAGCATGCCTGGAGAGAGACCGGGAGGCATAACAACCCACACAGTCTTCTGATGATTATCCTCCATTGGTATAGCCTTTGCTGGGCCCAGCTAGGATTTTCATCTGATTCTGAGCTTCCCTTTCTCTATCCAAGCAGAGAGTGAGATTTGTTTCGTAATACGTAGGGTAGTGCATGGAAGGTTACACAGTCTAGCTGGCACTGTTACCCTGGCTCTGCATGTTTCTGCCCCAGGGAGAGATGCTTTCCCTGAGATGACTCACCTACTCATCCCAGGATCAATGAGCCATTGCCCAGACTTTTCTGGGTCATTGGCTTTTTTTTTTCTTTTTTTTTTTTGCCGTACGTGGGCCTCTCACTGTTGTGGCCTCTCCCGTTGCGGAGCACAGGCTCCGGACGTGCAGGCTCAGTGGCCATGGCTCACGGGCCCAGCCGCCCCGCGGCATGTGGGATCTTCCCAGACCGGGGCACGAATCCGTGTCCCCTGCATCATTAGACGGACTCTCAACCACTGCGCCACCAGGGAAGCCCTGGGTCATTGGCTTTGTTGCATAGGAGGAGTCGTACTTCCTGAAGAGTTGTAGAAATAGATTATCTAAAGGCGGAGTGAGATGGAGGGGAAGAGGTGGGTCAGTTCCTAGTTTTCTAGTCTGTATAGCCTCTTACCCCAAGCTGACAGCCAGAGGAAACCAAAGACTTCTGCCTTCTTCACAGCCATGTGCACCACTCATGTTCAACATGGAAAGACACAAGACTTAATAGAAATATCCATTAGGTCCTAGGATTCAGTCTCATTGCATATTTTGGTATTTGTCTAGCTTTTTATGTATGTATTTAGGCATTTGGGAGAAGCTGACTCAGGTGCATTCTGATGCTGTCATTGACCTGCAAGGATCTAATTGAATGATTTACCCCGGAAGTGATACGAACTAGACTAGTTTTTGCCAGTTTTTGCATTTACTATTTTTTTAATAGGTTTAGAATCTAGAAAGAGCAATATCTGTATTATAATATCAGAAAAAGGGAGATTTTCTTTGATTTATGAAGGGATTCTTTAGTTGCCAAGGAAATTTTTTTTGACATTTTATTTAATTGAACTATCAATGTGTTTCCAATTGGTTTTGGAACTGTTAGCATACAAATTTGCATTGCTTGTTGCCACACTCTTCCATTGGAAATTCAACTCTGAAATCAAGAATGAATTTACAGGGCTTCCCTGGTGGCGCAGTGGTTGAGAGTCCACCTGCCGATGCAGGGGACATGGGTTCGTGCCCCGGTCCGGGAAGATCCCACATGCCTTGGAGCAGCTGGGCCCGTGAGCCATGGCTGCTGAGCCTGCGCCTCCGGAGCCTGTGCTCCACAACGGGAGAGGCCACAATGGTGAGAGGCCCGCATACTGCAGAAACAAAACAAACAAACAAAGAATGAATTTACAGAAATTTAATGTAAATGCGTATTTTGAAATTATTTATTCCTAGAGTCTCCCATTTCCCCAGCATAGAGGGAAGAAATGGGGCAAAGGCAGTATTTATGCGATGCTGATAGTGACACTTGTGCATCTGACCTGGACTGTGACATTCTGGGCAGGGAACCATGTCTTGCTCTTTTGTATTCCTGGCCCCTGTTACCTGGAGCAAAGAAAGTGACCAGTACAGTTTAACTGTTGCTGAATTATTGATGACATGAATATGACTGCAGATTAATTAAGGGCACTGTACTCAGTCCCTGTTGCTAATATCAGTACACATCAAAAAGGGAATGTGGCTATAAGAATTATTTTGGAAAAATACCAGGTAAATATTACATTTTTCTCTATTGAAGTATTGACGAGGGCCACAGGTCCATGGCTCAGAATTAGGTTATTTTGTATTATTGGGCCTCACCTTTATTCATCATCTTATTTTCTTAGAAGAAATAATTTAGATAGGTTGAAAGTCACAGACTAGGTATTCAGTGACTGTCAGTTACCTCCTATTCTCCCAGTCTTTTCTGAGAAAAAAAATGCTATGCTAGGGACTTCATGTGGATCTCTTAGCCCTGTTTTTAGAGTCCAGCTGTGACTCTTGAGAAACTAACCAAATGAAGATCTATTGAGATATTCCAGTTACTAGAGCTGTAAGGACAACTTCAGTGGCATTTAAACAACCATTTCTCTGGCCCACAGAGTCTGTAGCTGAGGAATTCAGGGAGGACTCAGTGGGAAGGGCTTTCTCGTGTTCCCCATTTATCTGCAGCCTTAGCTGGACAACTTGAGAACTAGAAGCTGGAATCATCTGTAGGTTCATTCAGTCACATGTTTGGCTGTTGATATTGGCTGGTGGCTGAGACTTTGGTTTTGGCTGTTAGTTAGAACACCTACTTGTGGCCTCTCCATGTGTGGTTTGGATTTGCACATAGTATGGTGATTGGGCATCAACAGTGCATGTTCCAAGAGAGAGAAGCAGTTGGCATCTGTAGCCTTTTTTATGACCTCGCCTTGAATGTCACGTAACGTTACTTCTACTATATCAATTGATCAGGAAAGTCACAGGCCTTCCCAGGTTCAAGGGGTGTGGACACAGCCCCATTGTGGGAGGGAGCAGCAAGGTTCTGAAAGCATGTGCAAGACTGGAACTAATGCTTGAATTATTGCTGGGAAAATACAGTCTGCCACACAATATACTTCCCACGTTTTTGCTGTAATTTTCACATATGATTAATAATTTGCATCTTTCGAGGTTGTTTTTACCTAATAGCCTACTTACCGATTCCCTGTATCTAGTTGTTTGTTTGTTTTTTTAATAACTTGCTGTTAAATGTGTTGATCACATGCTGAAATTGATGGATGGAAGTTTAAATCAAAAAATAAAAATTAATAGATTATCTAGAATTTTTGATTTGTATTTCCCAGTGAGGCAGTTATAGGTTTGTTAATACTTTGGAGAGCAAATAGTTAGGATTTATAATCAAATTAGATTGTAAAAGGAATAAAATGACTTCATCCTTCTTTTGCACAAGTAAATAATGAATACTCACCTTCTAGGTAATTTTTTCCAGTTTCTTCTTGCTGTGTGCTCTTTCGCTCTTCTCTTGCCTTTAATTTTAATCAAAGGCATCTTAATTCAGACATATAGCAAAGACGTACTTATCAGTGAACTACCATGTCCATTTTTTATGTTACTAAGCTATATTTTGTGATAGGACAGGGAGTTATACAGATATCTTATACAGGAATTTCTCAGTGGAAAATAGTTCTAAGAAAAATAAAAATTGGTATGGACTCCCTTTCTCAAACTTGCTTATTGTGTTTTATATCACCTTCTTTTAGGCCAGGTGCTAGTTTTGCTAGTCAGGAAGTCATTGTCTTTTCTGCCTGAATAGCACTGAATTCAGCGAGTTAGACTCCAGAGAAAAGCTCAGCTTCTCTCAGCTTGAAGGGTGTCTGGAGAGCCCAGCAGGGGACTCCACGGAATTAAAGCCATCAGATTAAGTAGGACTCTTTCTGGAATCAGAGTAACTGATGGTCATTTCGTGGTTTTGATTTGCTTTGGGGTCCTCCCTGAAGGAACTGGATTGAGTATGGAGCCCACTCAACCCTTTGTGGGGTTCCCTGGGCTACAGCTGCAGGCGGGTGCCATGGGTCCTCTGCACTCCTACTTACTGAACTAGGGGACCATGTTCTAACTAGTGCTCTGAGCAGAAATGTAACTAATTTATTCTGTTAGGTATTCTAGACCCAGAATCTCTTTTTCTCACTTCTCCTTAAAGAGTCCACTGTGTCGCCGGTTGTCCATAACACTCATGTGTTTCCTCTTGATGTATTTGAGAGCTCTAAAAAACTGTATCTGCAGCCCAATTTTCCCTCCCAAGTTTTCTGGTTCCCACTGCTTTCTAAGTAGTTCCACTTGGATATTACACAGAAATCTCAATTCATTACGTTCAAATATAAACTCTTCTTCTTCCCCCCTCCTCAGACCTGCTTCTCCTTATAGGGTTCTTCTCTTGGTTAATTACAGAATTATTCCAAGCCAGAAACCTGAAAATCATGGTAGCCCCATCCTCTCCCAACCCCTCACTGTCTTTGGTTCTAACAAACACCCACCTGCACCCACTCCTTCCTCTTCTCAGCCTTAGAGCCTCACCTTATCTCCCCTGGTCTCCTCCTGCACCCGTCTCACTCTACTACAGCCATTTCCCTTGTCCGCCTTCACACTAGACATGAATTTTGCCTCCTTCATCGTGTCTTTCTGGCATAATATTGTGATTATCACAAAGAAACTTTCATTTTGCTTTTCCTGGAAGGAAAGAAGGCAGACAGGTGGACTGGCTGGCAAACCTACCTTTATTTTCTCCAGGCAGGCCATGTAGTTAAACTCTAATTTTAAAATGCCCAACGTTCTCTTCGTTAGTTCAAATTCTAGGGAAGAGACGGTGTTACTTATCTAAGAAACTGGATGAAAAAATAAAACAATGCATTTATTGTTTATTTTTTAAGGATGTAGATTACTACTGCCTTTCTTGATTTATGAAAAGAAATAAGTAGTGAGCACCTACGATTTCTCACAACCCAGGAAGAGAGAAAATCCTGTGCCTAAACTCACACACCACAAGGTATGTGATGTGTGTCCTCTGAGAGAGCACATCTCACAGAGAGTTAGTATCCTTTGTGAGAACTTTGATAAATAACTATGAGGTGAAGAGGATATGCCAGGCACCGAGGGGCAGGCTATATTTGAAGAAGGAAGACTAGATGAGGGGTGGAAACCTGATGGGAGGTAGGGGTAGAAAGTTAGGTTGTGGATACATTGTTAAGAATGTAAACTCTCTGGGGACAGGAATTTTTGGTGATAAATTTCTTCTTTGGTATGTCTCAAGTGCTTAGAAGAATGCCAGGTATGGTACACGGCAGGTAGTCAATAGTATTTGCTGAATTAATGAATGGACTCCTCACTTGCCGAGGCACTATTTGATAAAGAAGTATTTGTTAGCCATGGTCTTTTTTTTTTTTTTTGCGGTACGCGGGCCTCTCACTGTTGTGGCCTCTCCCGTTGCGGGGCACAGGCTCCGGACGCGCAGGCTCAGCGGCCACAGCTCACGGGCCCAGCCGCTCTGCGGCATGTGGGATCTTCCCAGACCGGGGCACAAACCCGTGTCCCCTGCATCGGCAGGCGGACTCTCAACCACTGCGCCACCAGGGAAGCCCCATGGTCTTTTTTTTTCCTGCAGGAATGTGAACTTTTAGAGTTGACAGCAGATTGTTTTGGAATGTTCCAGGATCACAGATCTGTATACTACACTCACATGTGCCAAGACAACATACGCCTACTGTTTCTGCATCTTTATCCCTCCCTTTCATACCCCTGTCCTCCTTGTCTGTTACAAATCCTCATGCTCAGATCTCTCTCATCCTCCCCAAACCTCTGGATTCTTAATTTCCTTTTGTAACATAAGAAAGATTTAGCTGTCACTTTTTGCATTGATTTTTTTTTCCTGGTGAGATTTTCATCTTTTTACACCCAGTGGTTACTTTCCATAGTGCCTGGGTACCTTGCCATGATCATATCCTTGGGACATCCTGACTGTGTGCAGTTTCTTGAAGGTCTTAAGAACCTTGAAAATTTAACTGTCTTCAAAGTCAAATCAGGGTTTCAAATTTTGCTTACTTCTTTTAATTGTAACTGTAATGGCAACAATTAAAAGCCTTATGAGAAAGAAAAAAGATACTGCAGAATCTCAGTGGAAATGAATACACCCTTCTAGGTACTTATTACATCTTCCTGAAAATGTTCACTGTGTTAATGAAGGCATCTTCTGAGATTTTTTTTTTTAATAGAACCATCACCTTGTCATTGATCACTCTCTTGCTTCTTCAGGTTAGTTGTGGCTTAACTCCTTTGGATAATCTTAGAAATTACTTGACTGTTCTGAAAAACTGACAACTATATTTGATACTGCATATAAAACATTTTTTGTACTTTTTCTCATTTATGTATTTGTTTTAACTGGCTTTATTCTGAAGGATCAAAAACATGGCGAAGAGAGTATGTATAATTCAGAGAAAATGTCTTGGTGCAGAATAACTTTATTTTTTTCCTTTTCTCAGTGTGGCTATCATTTTAGTCCATCATCTGTGTGTTGCTTCTCAGACTTCCTGCCCTGGGAAAATAACACCATAATTTTTATGTTTCAAAGCACTTTTATATATTTGATCCCATTTAATCTTCACAGTGCCCCTGTGAAGTATTATCAGCATCTTTTAAGAAGAGAAAGCTGGGCCTCAGAGAGAATAGGCACTTGATGGAGATAGCACAGCAATCTGTGGAATTGGGGTTTAAACCACATTCTTTGCCAATTAACTCAGTAAAAACAATTAGTTGGTCCGTTTTCGTTCTGAATGGTAACTTTTATATTTTCAATGGTATTTTTAATTATTGTTTGTTTACTAAGTCTTGGTTAACTATCTTAGCAGTAAAGATCACGTTTGATGTCCCGCGGTGTTTTTAAAACATTTTATATCAAAAATGTTCATTATTATCTTATCTACTAGATTTTGCAGAATGAATATTTCAGTTCTGTGCAGCCCACCTGACCAAATTGGAGCATTCTTTGTATCAGGCCCTTTAAAATGGGAAAAGAGGCCTATTGATATTGGTGTTGGGAACAAGAACAGAGGTCCCAACACCCACCCCCCTTCTCCCATCACCATCTCTGTGTAGGATTCTCTCACAGTCCAGGCATTCTTTGCCTCAGAATGGATGGGGCTGACAAAGGATGCAGTGTTATTGGTGTCTCCACTGCACTGGCCCCCTCTCAAGGCTCTATTTTGTGGGGAGAAAGGAGTAGGTTTGGGTCACAGGCTGCCGTCAGGACAGATCTGGTGCTAACCTCCGCAGCGCAGTCTGTCCCCAGGCTCTGAGCTGTTAAAGATTTCCTTAGGGGTCTGTCCACATCCTGATGTCCTCAGAATTAAGCCTAGACAGGATAGAGGGGGGCCTGTACCATCCACCTTTTCATTAGATATTCTTTCATTGATTCTGAAGTGATGATCTTTTAAAAGTCTACGTTTACATTTCTGGAATTGGGATGTGTTTTACATTTGTACAATTAAGAGGAAGTTTTGGTTTTGGATAGGAGGCTTAAGTGTATACAAAAGGAGAAAGGAGTCGCCCAATGATTGTCTTCTCTGAAAGTCTCAGAATCTGCTCTCTCCTCCTTAGAATATTTTTTCACTATCCTCCATGTCTCGACATTCACCATGTCAAAATATTACCTGAAGTTATTGGAAGTTTTAAACTCTGGGGGCGTTTGCTGCCCCAGTCTAGCTCTGGTACATCTCTTGGGTCCTGTTCCACCCCCATCTGCTGTCTCACAGGGCCAGGTTACATTACCCACTCATCCTGAACCGCGCTCCAGGGAGGGAAGTGGGGAGGGGGAAGATGGTATACTTTTCATTGCCTTATTCTTCCAACAACCAAGTCAAGGCATTTGGTGTATAATTACTGTAGGGAAAGGAATCTGGCCATACCAGGAAACGCATCATGTGGACCAGGTCACAATTGTTAAAAAAAAAAAAAAAAAAAATATGTTAATATATAGTATTTGCTTATGATAAATATGTTATCCATATTTCCTTATTATGCTACTTTTTTCCACAAAGGGCATAAGACGCCTTCCCTATTTAACTCTACAAGAAGATAAAATGATTATTCTTATTGCAAGGTTGTCTTTTCAAAAGCTATGTATATAAAATTATAGCAAAGTGTAGGTAAGTATCTAAATTGGTTACTTTAATTGCATAGAAATGGAAGTAGTCATGGTAATAAAGTGAGAGAAGCACCTATGACTGTTGCTGCTTTCCTGCTCAGTACTTGTTCTATTCCTGTGACGATTTTGCTTTTACTTACATTGTGGAAATGACAGAGTTTTTCCCCTGGAGAATGAGCAGGAAAAACCGTAGAGACAGGCTCTGGGTTTGGGCCTGTGATGATGGCTGAGAGCCTGGGAAACTCAGCAGAGCCCGGACATCCATGCTCTGTTCCTGCCCTGCCATCTAGTGGAGCAGCGAGCATGCAGTGCTGGCCAATTAAGTATAAAGGACTGAATGCAATTACTAAACTCGTGCGGTACATGATGTGAGGTGTGTGTTCTGTACATATATGCACAAATATCCATAACATACATAAGAAAAAGTGGTACTGCTAACAAATGGCAGTTGATGTGTTTTAAAAAACAAAGTCCTTAAATGAAAAGTATTGAGAAATCTATCACTGCAAATATTAAAATCTATTATAAAAGAGCAGTAAGTAAAACTTTGACACGGACACAGGAATGGATGGATAGATCAGTGGAAGAGAATAGAATTTAGAAATTGACTGAGAGGGTGGCATTTCAAATAAATGAGGACAAGATGAAATAATACTCTGTAGTGTTGAGAAGGCTGGCTGTTTGGTTAAAATTAAAGATGGATCCCAGTTTCATTCTTTACTCCAAAAAAAGTGGTGAGGAAAGGTTAAAACTTAAAGAAATGAAACTATGTAAAATTACTAAAAAAAAAAGGTAGAGCTATTTAAAAGATAATCTTAAAGTGGGAAAAGTTTGCTAAATAATTGGAAAATAAACCCAGAGTCCACTTAGGAAAAGGCGTTTTATCCTTCTAGCAAAACAAAATAGTTGACAGAAAATTATAAAACAGTAATACTTAAAGGGAAATACTACAGTCAATTCTTAAGTTAAAATCAATTAAGTAATAGTATATTGACAGCATCTAGTAGAGTACTATACAGGCTACCGAGAGAACAAGAGATGAAAACAATTTGAATTTACGTTTCTCTGATTATCCATCTGAGGCTAAGCATCTTTCCATGTTTTATGCCGAATGCTCTCCTTCTGTGAAAGAGGTGTTTTCTCATGTTGTTTGCGGGGTTTTTTTCCCCTCATTATTTTGTTTTAGATATTAATTCTTTGTTTTGTGTGTTACAAATACTTCTGCATCTATTTATTATTCTTTTGCTTTGTAAAATGTCTTCCATACCCTAGAAGATTTTTGTTGTTCTACAGTCAGATCTGTCAGTCTTTTCCTTATGACTTCTGGAGTCTGTGACTGGCCCAGGAAGACCTTGCCCACCCAAATACACGAACATTATCTTTGGGGGTTTTCTTCAAGTACTTCATATATTTTAATTCAATTTAACTTTTTAATCCTTCTGTAATTTGTGTTAGTGGAGGGATCTAACTCACTATTTTTTCTGAATCAGTAGCTGGAGGCCTCCTTTCCCCGCTGATGAAAATGCTGACTTCCTATCTTCCTTCTCCTAATAATGAAGACATGCATTGTGATGGTTCTAGATTCTAGAGTACATTTTAATATCTTGAAGGGTAAACTCTGTTCTTTTTCAAAAATTTCTTGGCCTCTCTTGTACATTTTCTTTTCTAAATGAATTTTAGGCTCAGCTTTTCAAGTTCCATAACAATCCTTTTGGAATGTAGGCTGAGGATGCATTGAACTTAATTTTATAAAAAATCAGCATCTTCATAACTTTGATGTTTCCTTCCCAGCCCACGTTACATCTCTCCATTTGAATAGATTTTCTTTTTTGTCCTTCGGTAAAATTGTCTTGTTTTCTTTATGTGCATCCTTAGGTTTACTCTAGTCTTAAATATGTATTATTTTTGTTGATATTGTGAGGGTTTTTTTTTTTCAGTCCAATTTTTTAAGTTGGTATTTGCCCCAGGACAGGGGGTTTCTAAAGTACCTATATTTTTAACAGTGGTAAATTTCTGGAATTGGGATTTTTTTTTTTAACATTAATTACATTTATTATGAAGGGGGCGGTTTAGTGAAGAGTTGTTATTAAATCAGTTTATATTTTATAACTGATGGGGTCTTAAATTCCAGAAAATACAGTACATATATATAGAGTTGAGATGCCACCTGGCCTTCCAGCCCTTTGGAGACCTAAGCACACTTTTTGTGAAGTTCTGGTTCCAAAGTCTTCACTATAAGTTGAGCAAATTCTAGATCCCTTCGGCCTCTGGCTCTATGCTACCAGAAGGTCACTGTATCAGCCAAACCCCAAACCCAGCCCCTTCTACGTTCTCATAAAACATGAGTCACACCAGACATTTTCTGAGTTGAGGCTGCAGATTGGCGATCACAGATCACGGGGAGGGGTTACATCCCCAAGCGGCCCAGTGGCCTCTGCCCCTCACTCTCTCTACTCCGACCTCTCACTCCCCTGTTCCATCTCCAGCTAAGGACATGGCAGTGGGGATATCACCTTGGGGCCTCACTCTCCCCTCTAAGCCAAGGGCAGTGTTACCTTCTAAAAATGCTGAGTACTTTCCCTGGAGGGAACCATGATGAATAAAATTTTCTCTATTCCCTTCCATACAAATAAAGATTATATACTTGAATGTATTCTTGTTACGGCTAATGACTATGGTAGGAAAAAAGCTGGAAAAATAGGTTTATGGATTTCATTTTATATCATGCAAAACAAAGAACAAACATGTATACAAAGAGTCAGTTGAAACTCAAAGACCTTTTAAGTCCTCGGGAAACAAAATTTAAATGTTATTCCCGTAACGCTTAGTATTTCTGAATGTAAACATTTTGCAAATGGCATCGACCCTGAAATTTTTCTCTTTAGAGAATTGGATAGTAGGTGATAAATTATTTGAAGACAAACCATAGGGAGAAAACACCATATGAATTCAGATTATTCTACTGTGCAGCATTTATATTTGTTCTAAGTATATCTGGCTTAAGACTATATATAAATTGAAAATTCTAAATTGTTTTGTTTTGTTTCTTACTTTGAATCTACAAGTTACGCTGTTAAATTTTCAGCACGTGATAGTCTTGGTAAATGTGGTAGAATATAAGTTAAAAGCTTTAATCCACAGTTGATATATTCTCGATTTCTTTTATATGTTCATAAACAAATAGAGTTTCCTGGAAAATGAGGTGTTTTGATAAGGTTTTCTTCCCTCCCAAATAATTATAGCCTATTTTACTCACTCAGTAGCTGGAAGGATGTACCTCCTTTCCATCATCACTCTTGGTCATATAATGACACTATTCACTAATTCATTTGAGGCATAAAATGTGGTCCCCTCTTTCCTGCTAAGAATATAAGTGTGATAGAGCCAGTTAACACAGATGTCATTAAGTGAGAAAAGGAAAAGAAAAGGGAAAGAAAGCAAAGAAAATAAAGACATAAAGAGGGCTAACATCCCATATAAATACTTAGTATTGAGCTATGTGGTGATGCTATTGCGATGATACTACTTACTGTACTGCTTTTTTTTTTTTTTTTTGCGGTACGTGGGCCTCTCACTGCTGTGGCCTCTCCCATTGCGGAGCACAGGCTCCGGATGCGCAGGCTCAGTGGCCATGGCTCACGGGCCCAGCCGCTCCGCAACATGTGGGATCTTCCCGGACCGGGGCATGAACCCGTGTCCCCTGCATTGGCAGGCGGACTCTCAACTATTGCACCACCAGGGAAGCCCCTTACTGTACTTCTTACCTCCCAGCTGCAAATCAGATTATGCCAGGAAGTGGTGTGAAATGCAAAGAGCACGGGCGACACAGTCATCTTGGTAACTTCATCCTGAACAAGAGACCTACCGGGTCTGCGAGATATAACAGTGACAGCTCACTCTGCACATTATGAATACACAGTGCGTTTGTCCCGTTTCCATGACTATATTATGGCATAGGTGTTGCCAGTAGACAGCATGTTTGTTTTCCTTACAACAGAATTATGTATTCTTCAAAGTGCTGTGGCTTTATTCATTTTTATATGGGAAACTGAAGCTCAGTGTCTTTGACAAAGACTTATTCAAAGGGATAACTTACCATAAAAAAAGCTGGTGCCTACAGAATAAAATAAAGCAAGGGTGGCATCCCTTAAAACGAACTTCTTTCACCTTCAGTTAAATCAATAATACTGGTAGAAATGTGTTAATGTGTCTTCCTCTGAAATGAGTATTCCTGAAATTTGACAGTTGTCCCTATTTAACATCAGATATGCCATGGCCCCTTATCTATTAGCTGTAGATGGACATGTTTGAGAATTTAGCATTTTCCCAAAAAATGAGAGAAAGCTTCTGCTCAGAGATTTCCAGAACCCCTGGATGCCTCACTATACAGTATGCATGATTTCTATTCTGTGTGAGTTGAAGAGATAATTAGAGAAATAGTAAAACTTGTTAGGCCTATGGATGTTTGGAATTATTAGCTAATTCCTTCTCTTTCTCAGTCATTAATACAGTATGCTCTTCAGAAATGAAAATTATCAAACTTAGACCAAGATAAAATCAGCCCACTCCTAAAATAAAAGTCTCCCTGGGTGGGTGTGGGGGGGTGGTAGTTAATGTCTTTGTCATGTGTCTAATCTTTCACTTACGTCCTCATACAAATTTATCTCTGACCGTATTTTAAACATGAGTTTCAATTTTTTGTTTTTTACTTCTGTCTGAGCTCTTAGGTCATTAATTACTGATTTTTTGTTGTTGTTTTTTGATCTTAACCAAATTAACTACCTGCCCTCCTTATTTTAGTTAGCATTATTCAGTGAAATATTTTTTTAAAAAAGTAGTTATCTAAAGGAAAATATTATATTATCTTCACTATTTAATTGTTTAAGAAAATTATCTGAAGGCTTTTTAAAAACTGAGCTGTGATGACACTGATTCTGAGCTGTGTTACTCCTTCATAAAATTAACTGCCACATTTTGATTTGCAGGATCTCCAAAGGTGGGTCAATGGTGCTAATCAACATGGCTTTGTCCTGGTATCTTTCGGAGCTGGTGTCAAGTATCTGTCAGAAGACATTGCTAACAAACTGGCAGGAGCTCTGGGGAGACTGCCCCAAAAAGTGATTTGGAGGTAAGGTAATAATATAGGTTGTTTCTTCACTCTTGATTTCCATATCCTCTTACTTAGCCCGCAGGTCTGAGTAAAGCACAGCCCATTGATTCCCTGGCAATATTAGCAGGATGCCTTTGACTTTTCATTTTGTTTCTTAGTGTATCGAAATCTAGGGATTAACTTATATAATACTCTGTGATGGTTAAAAAGACATCTAGCCCATAGCATAAAAAGAAGATCTGATGCACAATGATGTATTCTTGTGATGGGTGCATTTTTATGTTACCCTCATTTACCCTTCTGTTATTTATTATCACTTAAAAATGTGTAATTGCATGCATTTCTGTATACTCCTTCAAGTCAGTGTTGGAATGAGGAAAAAATGATGGATGAATGATTAAATTGGTAAAATATTTCATGGAACCTTTTGGGCTCCCACTTTGTCTATAAATACTTCCGATTTCCTTTATCCAAGAGACCAGGCCTTTAAAAATACAGTAACTTGGGCTTCCCTGGTGGCGCAGTGATTGAGAGTCCACCTGCTGATGCAGGGGACACGGGTTCGTGCCCCGGTCTGGGAAGATCCCACATGCTGCGGAGCAGCCGGGCCCGTGAGCCATGGCCGCTGAACCTGTGCGTCCGGAGCCTGTGCTCCGCAACGGAAGAGGCCACAGAATTGAGAGCCCTGCGTACCGCAAAAAAATAAATAAATAAATAAATAAATACAGTAACTTGCCAGTTAATGCTAGTCAAAACAGACCCCACTTCTTCTTGGAGGCACTGCCAACATGTGTCTGTCTCTGGAGTTTCTAACGCAGTGTCTAAACTTGGATCTGGACACTTATTGTGTATTTACTTAGTACCTGTCCCCACCATTGGGCTCTAGGGATACAGCAGTGATCAAGGTCAGCCCCAGTGTCAAGCCATTACAAGTAGGCTCTGAGTAATAGGGGTTTTTCCTTTGTAACAACTGTGGGAGGATTAGCTCCTCCTTATCCTGGCTAAGCTATGAAATGGATACATATTTTATTCCAATGGTTTAAGTCTTCTCCCTTTGGATTCCAGTCCTATTGGATTTCTTCTATTAGGCTTAACCCAGAAAGTGCCCCTTCTACTTTATTTGGAACAGTTTTGTATCTGCTTATTTCAAACTCTTGCCATTCTCTCAGTTGATAAGCACTGTATGGTTTATCTTTCAAAGATCAAGGCAGGAAACAGCCTAATTGTGTCCTTTTGCCCCACAGAACTGTCTCTGGGGCCCAGCTAGAGAAGAGTACTTCCTGCTTTCTTCCAATTCTCAAGCCTTCCCTCAGTTTCGGGGTGTCCAGATGGGAGCTATTGACTGCCCAGTGGTGGCCCTTGCTGGTCGTTCCTGTTTCACCTTCTAGCTGGTAGAAAATGACTTTCTAGCATAGGGTCATTTGGTTGCTATGTCCCCCATCTCTGTGGATAGGGGAGGAGAGCTGAAGGAAAATAGATCTCAGTATAATCAGAGTGTTTCTTATTTATCCCTCAGTCAATGAAAATGTGAAAAAGAAACTGAAATTTTTGTTGTTACTAAAACATTTCTTCCCTCTTAAGAATGTCAACGAAAGATCATGTAACATTTATTTTAAATCCAAAAATTTAACCAGAGAGTTCACACAAGGAGTAAAGTGTGATTTTTTGGAAGATTCATAGTCTGGTGTAAATTTCAGGTTTTCTGGAACCAAACCAAAGAATCTGGGAAACAACACCAAGCTCATAGAATGGTTACCACAAAATGACCTGCTTGGTAAGTCACTGACATGTGGGTGCTTACTTGGCTTTTAGATTTTAATTGTATAAATGTGAGTTTTACACTCGAGTGGCTTATACAATACATGTATGGTGTATGATAGAATCATTATGTTATCTAGTGCGTTAAGTCCTGGATTTCAGACCAACAAGTCAAACCTTTAGTTATTGGCAAATAATTTTAAAGTATAATCATTTAGGCCTATAAATTAAAATTTTTAGACCAGTCACAAATTTTAATTTTCTGAAAAATATACTTAATACTGTATAAGCTAGTGGTGAGTAAAGTTATACCTAGTTATGTCGATCAGCTAAAAGTAGTAAAATTAAAACAGTGAAAACTTAGATTTATGTTATAGTTTTACTACAGATGTATCCAAGAACCCAGAGAAATTTGAAATTATTCATTTGTTTGAAACCACAGAGAAGCAGAAAGCCAAAATAACAGTCAACTTACTTTAACTTTACTTGGATTATCTGCCTAGATTTTACCCTAAATCACTGGGCACTTTTGAACACATTATTTCTTTTGATTTATTTATTTCTTGGGGTTCTGATCCTCAACTCAAAATTAAAATACCAATTATATGCATATCTTTTAAGATATCTGAATCTGAATCTAATTCTGTTTAATAAGCACAGATAGTAAAATGTAAATTGTTTTATTCATTAAATCTCTAGGAAAATATAAGGCCATATTATTCTTTAAGATATTACTTATTAAGGAAATTATAAAAATGTTACTGATTTTGGCAATATCGACCATCATTTGTTCAATAATACTAATCTAACAGATTATGTAAAAGTAGCTTTAAGTTATATTCTTAAAAATAGACTTTTAAAGAATATCTTTTAGAAGCTAAATTGACCCCCTAAAAACCTGCAAATTGAATTTTGTAACTAAAAAACAGTAAGTATATAGATAAATAATTCCTTTTGTTTAGTTTATTATGTTATTCTATAAATGGTAAAACTGAGAAAAAAATAACAAGACAGTTTACCTTTTTTGATGTTTGTATTTTTTTTCTTTTTTATGTCTTTACTATTATGACTTCAGATTCCATAGAAGGTAGGAAGGAAGCAGTAAATTTAAATAAGATATCTTGACCATCAGCCATCTCATTTCAGCAGGGGCACAGCTGTCTGGGAGCATCTAAATTGGTCTTATGGGTTTTTTTCTGCGAGGCTCTACAGCGAGGTGTAGCTACACCCAGAGGCCCTCCTCAAGTTCACATCTCTTCTGGGTTCCTCAGAATCTCAGCTCTCTGCGTTTTCTGACATTAGCATCCTTTTTAACTCTAGCCATGACCTTTGTGGGTCCTCTGTTGGTTTCTAACTATGCTCAGAAGATTCCTCCAGGATGAAAAGCAGGAACCAAGTCAGTGTCTCTCCCCTCCCCTCCTCTCATGACACTCCCCCCTGCTCTCCATACACCAGCTCTGCATTATTTTTCACTGCTGGGCTTGGTGATAATAAAGTTTTGTTTAAAGAAAAAGGGTTGGTTCTACTACTGAAAAGAAAGTTTGAAATCCACTGCGAGGGTAGATCCCTTAGTTGGGCTGAGTTGAGAAGCCGCTTGTGGGTCAGAGCAAGAGACACTGAGTGACCAGCCTGCTAGATGTTGAGGTGGGAGAGTCCTGGAGCCCCATTGAGACCCAGGTTCACACACAGAGTTCGTTTTTTTACTTGATGTATGTTTATCTTAAATGTTTGTGTTTTTGCAAGCTATAATTCCTTTCTGGCCATAGAGCACCTATCCTGAGTGCAGTGTTTCTTTGTCTTACACTTTTTATGCAAAACTTTCTGCTCAGAAGGAGATCTGGATTTTTAAATACCTCATTAATTTTGATGAATTATCTCTTTTATCTCCATGACAGCTAGATGTTACGTGATGTCCCATCTCTTACAACTAACTTTTGTAACTGTCTGTCCCTACATGTTTTTATACCTAAAATATAAAATCAGACCCTAAGATTGTGTAGCACAGGTGCTGATATGACTTGAATGTTGTAAATGCTAAGTACCATACAATGTTCCTCTTTGGGTAAGCACAGAAACTCTTCATGGACATCTGGAATCCAGCCCCACATTTTTACATATGTTTTTTTGCAAAGTGTGTTAGACTTTAATATAGATAAATGCTTGAGTAGCCAGAAAGTGAGTGTCTGTGTTTAGTAGAATGTGATTGCCCCCTGGTACTTTTTGTCATTTCTTGCTTTCATTGATATCCTGTTAATTATTGGCCATTTGAATGCAGTTGATATTTGTGTTTTGGGAGAAGATATTATGATATAATTCTTAAAGGTATAAATATTAGCTTAAAAATGGCTTTTAACTGATATATGTAAATCAGATAATTATGTATATAACAAGCGTTGTAATTGGTATAGAGCAGTAATCTGTGAAACTGTGCCTTTAAAAATCCTATATCTGAAATGCATGTTTATTATAATATCAGCTTTTAAGAAATTTCTGGAAAATCTCTTCCTAGAACAATACACAATATTCTAAGTTGTTTTCTTTTTTAATCCTTCTTTAGGGCATTCAAATATTAAAGCCTTCCTGAGCCATGGTGGTTTGAATAGTATTTTTGAAACTATGTATCATGGTGTTCCTGTAGTGGGAATCCCACTCTTTGGAGACCATTATGATACTATGACCCGGGTACAGGCAAAAGGTATGGGGATACTGCTAGAATGGAAGACAGTTACTGAAGGAGAGCTGTATGAAGCACTAGTGAAAGTTATCAATAATCCCAGGTAAGGTTTCAATTAATATTAAAGCAGATGAAATATATATACCACAGCACATTGTCAATAGCTGATTATTGCCAGTAGGTTGTCAATAAACCAATTATAGAAATATCCTTTAGATTCCTGTGTATAATGCCTTGTGCATGTTTCTGTCATTTGGAAAATAGAAATAGCAATCATTTGGCCAGCCTTGTATGACCTTGAATAATATTCTACCAAGGTTTGACAAACTAAGGAAAAACTACCATGGGAACCATTGGGTCCCTACTGTGTGTCCATTTTTGTGTCCTTTGTCTCATTTTGATGCTCATAAAACTATATATCACCGTTCTCCTTATTCATATTATAGAGATGAGGCACTTGAAACTCAGAGAGCTTATGTAATTTGCCCATAGTTACAAAGCTATTAGAGTAGGAATTTGAACCAGACTGTCTGATTCCAAAGCTGGTGCTCTTGATACTGCCTGGTGCTGGGTTTCCCTAGTGCGGGGCGTCAATGAAATGCCAAGATTTTTTTACTCAGGTGAATGACTAGTCAGAATCTTTATTTTATTTTTTTTCTTAAATTCTTGATGTGTCTTGAGTTAACCCAGTTCACAACTGAGCCTGAAAGAGTAGAGAGTTGGCCTGTGTAGTTTTAAAACAAAGCAACAATATTTCCCATTTTTACGTGACATTTAATTGATCTTGCCTTTCAAATGGCATTAATGTCTGAAGAGTGTGAGCTTCTTCTGTTTATACCCAGGGTAGATGGCATAACAGTAGACTGAGAAACACTGCCATATTCTAAGAAACAACCAACAATAAGAACAATTCTTTCATATAAAGCGATGTAGCTTTTAGGTAAAAGGCTGGGTTCAAGTGCACTGCAGTTCATTATGCTGTCTTATGTGGGCTTGGAGGTGGCCTTTGTGTGCTGACCCCTTAGAGGATCCAGTGTCTTGGTCACAGCTCTTGGCACTTGGATCAGTATGTTTGCTGATCTGAGGTACCTGACTGTGAGATCCCTTCATCTGTGTTCTGTAGCCTTTCTTTTAAAAGTCTAGTGTTTTTCAAAATGTGATGTTCTTATGGAAGATGGTATGTATCATACAGGCTTTTTTTTTTTTTTTTTTTTTTTTTTTTTTTTGCGGTACACGGGCCTGTCACTATTGTGGCCTCTCCCGTTGCCGAGCACAGGCTCCGGACGCGCAGGCTCACTGGCCATCGCTCACGGGCCCAGCCACTCGGCGGCATGTGGGATCTTCCCGGACCAGGGCACGAACCCATGTCCCCTGCACTGGCAGGCGGACTCTCAACCACTGCGCCACCAGGGAAGCCCCATTTTTTTTTTTTTTTCATACAGGCTTTTAAAGGAAGATTTGTACAATGCAGCCCTCAAGTAGAGTTTGTAGAGAGATAGTGGCAGAGCTGCCGAGATTGGGTCGGTTATGCAGAAAAAGCAAAAGTCTGGATCATCCACACAAAATCAGTCTGGCTGTGTTCTGTGAGGTGTAAAAGGGGCCAAATCAGAGACCAGGCTATAGTCTTAGGTCACACTGCGATTAAATCCCAGCTATGCCATCTTCAAGTATACATATGTGCTTGATTTCAAACTAGGTTTTATTTTGTTTAGTGAATAAATTTATATTCTTCCACAAAGTATCCATATAAGATAAATAATTAGTTATTTGCATATAACCCTTGAAAAGTTTAAATATTTAACTAAAGCCTTTTGCACATTCAGGGTAGGAAGATGTCTTTATTCATTGTAAAAATGACAATGATTCAGGTAGTATGTTCTTTGCTAAAAGTAATTATATGTAAACTTAAGGCATTTATCTTTTTTGTTTCAAATACATGATAATGTTCCATATTTAACATGCCATAATTATTGAAAAGGCTGATTTGATTCACTAATATTGTGTCCAAGATATTCTAGTTTAAACCAATAGTGCTAAAGAAGTATCACTTATTTCTTTTTTACTCAACTTGAACCATGTCTTCCTTCTTCCCATACTAGTTTGGGTTTATTTACTGAAAGCTATTGCTTTTGTTCTTTGGAAGGAATTCTTTTGAATCTGGAGATTTTATTAAAGCAAGTTGTAGAGAAAGATGGGTAGTTAATCCTTATGAACTTAACACACATCCAGCCCTTGGTTATTACTTTTTTTTTTTTTTTTTTTTGCGGTACACGGGCCTCTCACTGCTGTGGCCTCTCCCGTTGCGGAGCACAGGCTCCGGACGCGCAGGCTCAGCAGCCATGGCTCACGGGCCCAGCCGCTCCGTGGCATGTGGGATCTTCCCGGACCAGGGCACGAACCCGCGTCCCCTGCATCGGCAGGTGGACTCTCAACCACTGCGCCACCAGGGAAGCCCAGTTATTACTTTTGATAGGAGACACTTCCCCTTTTGTAAAATAAAATGTGCAAGTCACATGAGCCCCTTACAAGGTAATTTGTTTTATTAAAAGTAATTTTATCCAAGACATTCATAAGGAGAGTTTAGAAGTGGCCTTAAGTGACCATTTTAATCACACTGTTCTTTTTTTTTTCCCCGCAAACTTTATATTCCTACTGGTAGAAATTTTGGGTTGTCAAGCAAACTATGCTGAAAGGACAATGCCACTTGCTACCTCTGAAAGGGGGAATCTTGGAAAATTGGGCCGGGCAGTGACTTAATGAGTCTGCTCTTGGGGAGAAGTAAAGGTCTGAGCGATGAGGCCCTACTCCATACTCACGTAAGCTGAGGCAGGTAAGGACTGGTTCTGGACCAGTGAGCCTATTGGAATTTCATAGGTGGCAATGAAGCCAGAGTCCCTGCAGAAGGATCTTTGTCACATGCAGTCTGTTTAATCATCTCTAGAGAATGGGCCATAGTCTCATGACATTAAGGTACCTGAGGACCAAGATTGTTTTTAATCCTCCTTCTTCTATGTTAAAATAGAAGGTTGAATTTCATTTTCTAAGATACCATGTTTCACTTCCGTATTTTAAAGATGCCCTTTTATCCTGTAAGAATTTTCTCACAAAACAGAGTAATCAAAAGTTTCTAATTTACCTTTTGCCATTGATTAGAAATAATGATAGATTACAAAGCAAGGCCTCTTAATAGTACAAGGAATATTACAGGGATGGCCTCTTAATATTTGGGTGAGGTTTTACACTTTTAAACCAACTGGGTTTATTATATAACAGTAATTTTGTTGTAAGGCTAGGATGACACAGAAAATGGGCTTTTTCTTTTAAAAAATTTACTTATATAAGTATTCAAAATACAAGAAAACAATTAACAACAGTTTACAGTGTTCTATAGTTTTTTCACAAACTTTTCAACACATGGTAGACAGTATGGCTTAGGAGAAAGATCATGGACCCTGGGAGGCAGGAAATTATGGCCATGAGGGCAGTCTTTTGCTTTTGTATTTGTTTTTTTGTGGTACGCGGGCCTCTCACTGTTGTGGCCTCTCCCGTTGCGGAGCACAGGCTCCGGACTCGCAGGCTCAGCGGCCATGGCTCATGGGCCCAGCCGCTCCGCGGCATGTGGGATCTTCCCGGACCGGAGCACGAACTCACGTCCCCTGCATCGGCAGGCGGACTCTCAACCACTGCGCCACCAGGGAAGCCCAAGGGCAGTCTTTTGGATGATCTTCCCACCATCAGTCTCTTCCTTTCTTTAATCCTATCCCTGAAGCTCTGGTTTAAAGCCAGTCTCTCTGATTTAATGGTCTTTGATTCTAAGAACAGGGCTGCATATCTGTCATTCTGAACACACGTGAAGGAGACTCACGTTCCAGTCTAATTTCCAGCCAAACACCCCTGTGCTACATACTCTTTCCAAATAAGTTTGTTCTGGGCATACTCTTGCCCTCCCACCTTTATTACTTAGTTCACACTCTTCTCTTGGCCTAGCAAGTTTTCACATGTCCAAACTTTTGTTCCTGTATAAGGCACAGCTCGAGGGCCACACCCTCCATGATGTGTTTTGTAATCCTTCCATGTGGAAACTATTTCTTACGTTTGAACAATGCAATCTCTAATCAGAGATCCATGCTCAAAGGGGCTTTGTGCCAAAGATTGGCATAGAAATGTACAGTTAAATATTTTTGATCCTCTTATCAATCATTTAAGAGTGTTCTCTTTATATGTATGTATATACATATACATATATGTATCTCTACTGCATATAACGTCACTCACATATGGCTTCATAGTGTTTGTCAATTCCTTTTCATCTGTTTACTAAATATAATAATCTCACTCTGTCAGCTAGTACTGTTTTAAATCAGAACAGAATTAAATGTCACTACTAAAAGGAAAAGGTGTTGGGACAAAATTCTGCATTTTTTTCCACCGTCCCTCTGTTTTAGAATCTAATAAATTCACTCCTCTTCCTGGTTGAGACTCATTGATTAATAGTATTTAAAAGCATATGAAGAGAAGGATTATGTGTATATAAGAGGCATGGTCTAGTGTAGAAGGAGCATGGGATTTGGAGTCAGAAAAACTTGAATTTGAATCTCAAATTTGTAATCATGGTCAGGTCACTTGGTCTCTCTGATTTTCATTTTCCTTATCTGTGTAAAATTTATTTTACTGTGTTAGTATAAGGTAATGTGTTGAAAGCACTTACCACAGTGCCTGGCACATACTGGGTACTTAATACAGGATAGCTATTTTTATTATTTTCCCCATTTTTAACTTTAGGGAGTTATGATCCTGAGCCTTGTAGCTACATGATCATTCTGTGTCTTACCTCCACCTCATAGCTACCGTCAGAGGGCTCAGAAGCTTTCAGAAATCCACAAGGATCAACCTGGGCACCCTGTCAATCGGACTGTCTATTGGATCGATTACATTCTGCGTCACAATGGAGCCCATCACCTACGTGCCGCTGTCCATCAAATCTCTTTCTGTCAGTATTTTTTACTGGATGTTGCCTTTGTGCTTTTGCTTGGTGCTGCCTTGTTTTACTTCCTCTTGTCCTGGGTCACAAAATTTATCTACAGTAAAATCAAAAGTTTGTGGTCTAGAAATAAGCATAGCACAGTTAATGGACATTACCATAATGGAATCCCCAATGGCAAGTATAAAAGAAATGGCCACATTAAACATGAAAAGAAGGTGAAATGAGCCAACAGCCCCACCTGATAGTAACAAATCTGTTCAGTCATTGAATTTTTATTGCTATAATTTAGTCTAACAACTACTAAAAGGAAAACATCAGTAAACAATTCTAACACTCCCTTATCTGATCTTACTAATGAAATTCTGTGGAATTAAGATGGCTGTAAAAAGCACAGACCTAAAATGCAAAAATGTATTTTATGCGAATACTGATGCAGAGAGTTTTGGCACTGAACCTTTTAGAAGCCTTAATTATTTAAATCAATTAAGTGACCGTGTCAGACTTTAGTTTTAAGTCTTGATATATGTGTGTCCCAGATAAGGAATGGTTTCTTTTCTCTTAAAAAAGATTTGTTTGTATATGTATGTGTGTGTGTATGTTTCCTAATTAAGATTATTTCAGCCAGCTGCTTGTTACATTTGTTGACGGTACAACACATTCAAGAATGAAATAGAAAGAGGGTTAGGATCCAGACGTTTCTCTTCTAGAATTTCATATATGGGGGCTCAGAACACTACCATGAAAGAACACTTTTCCCTCAAAACTGAATGCAGAGGAAGAAAATGAAAAGATAGATGACACCGGTTTTTGTACTTTTAGGGTTTTTTTGTTTATTCATTTTAGGTTTTTTGTTTTTAGTTTTACTTTTCTTACAGACTGTGGATACTTCTGGGGGAAAAAACATACAAGTAAGTAAATGTATAAATTGGTTGTCACGTTTTACTTCTATTTTCTCCCTACCAATAATTTGCCTCTGGGAGAATTTTATAGTTTTCTTCTATTTCATTTTAATGAATAACAGTATGTTAAATGTATAATTAAAACAAAGCAACAAAGCTCTGACTTTTGTTCAGAGTACTGAAGATTACTGCTTCTATGGCATCTTTAAACAGGGTTGTTATTTGAATGTTTTGTAACTGTTTGATGGCTTTTCTGTAATGTAATTTTTGAATGTTCAGGTGTGGTATTTCCAAAGTTTTAACTTTAACAAAACAACTCCTTCATCCTATTTTGTTGTCTGGGCCACACAGTCTGTTACATAGGTGCCAACATTTAATTCTTTTCATTGGAACATTTGCTTTTCTCCATATTGGTACCTGCTTTGTCTGAGAGGTTTGAGATCTGGTTACCAAGTCAAACTTTACATGTTATACAGAAGTGACAGAGAAATTGTACTACTTGTTTGTGAAAATGAGTTCCCACTCCCCTCCTCACTGCCTTCACCCTCACTTCAATCCATTGTGGCTGACATGGGACAGGAATAGTATTCATTTGAGGATAGGGGTGCAAGTCACAGACATCACAAAATCAGGGCCTCCCAACTGAACCATTCACTTGCTGGCAACTACGAGTCTATTCCCTGTCATTCTGTTTACTTAGCATTTGCACTACACATGTTGAGTGTATGCTTTATTTATTTGTAGTTTGACATCTTATGTCTGACAGCTGACAGTAGAAAAATACAGCATCTACCTAATGACGTTCGCTAACATGGGAAGAGTTGTGAAAATTCTAGAATGCTTAAATCCTTATCATACACTATGACATACAACTTCATCACACTCCCACCAGGAGCCACTCTCCTGTACTTAGAAATAATGTCACAAGTAGTTTTCTAATGTACAATGCAGGCAAATATATTGCTGTCTGAATACTTGAAGAAATGGTATTACACATATAAGCCTATTAGTTATACCTTTTCACAATCTTATAATATTGCCGTTAAAAGGGAAAAAAGACACAGGCAATGAATGGTGGGATGGCAACAGGACTTAGAGTGTATGAATGAGTTGATTTTGCTTTTTTGGAATTGGATAAAGGTGACAGTAGGCATTCACTGGATGATTAAGCATAAATTAATCTCCACTGTGATAAAAACTTAAACAATAAACATTATTTAAAAATAGAGAAATGTTGTTGGAATAAAATTTTTATTCAGATTTTATTTCACAATATTATGTAAATCCATTATAAACATGTTTCTGAGACAGGTCTCCCAACCTTTATATGTGTATATGAGTGTGAAAACAGTGTTACATGTGAGAATTTTTTTAAATTATTATTAAACAGAGGTATTTACCTTACAAGTACATCAACATGGATCTTAAAATTGTCCCATAATTAAGAATGTTAAGTGTAGGTATTTACTGATCATTGTTGTTTTTTTTTTGTTTTTTTTTAGTAAGCTTATTGTTAGACAGTTTTGGTAAATAGAGTGATTTTAAATTTTCCACGCTTGGGCTAGATTCTCTAATAAAGTAAAGTTTTCAAGAAGGTATTTATTCATTTATTTTTTAAAAAGAACCTCTGCAAGTATTTCTGTCGCTGGTCATCATATCAAATGCAAATGAGAATTAAGACATCAATCGTTTTTCCTCTAGAGCCATAAATTTTAATATCCCTCCACATAGACGTAGAGGCAGAATTTGAATGTCCGGGATTGAAGGGGAGTGGTGTTTAGGTTAAAGTTGGAGAAAGCTAGAGATTCTCTCTTGAGGATGTAGACACTTTGTATTACAATCTGGGGACATTCTCAGACTCCCAAATACAACATTGATATCTTCTGGCAAAGTCTCTGGTGGTGTTTATCAACTTAGGTTTGGGAGTACTGTCCTTAATGAATCGCCTCTGAACCTTACCTATCCAACAACTTATTGACCACATCTCCCGCTAGATTGTGATACACAACACCCCTCTCCAACTGCTGAAATCCACCACGCTAGATCCACAGAGGACTCCAATTCAGAAAAACCTATTCAGGTGATCTGCTATCTGCCCCTGTCCTCCTTCCCTTCTAGGAACCAGTAGTGGTGAGGCACTGCTGAGACAAGACGTAGCATCCTGTTTTTTTCCCACCCATTTCCTGTTTCCACCAAAACTACAAGAATATTTATGCTCAGATGACCTGTCTCAATGTCATGCTCCCAGCTTTGCCTTGTAATTAGGCAGATTAGACATTATAATTGGACACTGTGGGGCATAAAACTTGTGATGAAATTAACATGAAAGAAGTTCAGTTTGTTGTTGTGAAACATTTTGTGGACCATTGTTATTTATAAACGGTAAGAACCTTCTTTGAAATACACAACTGTAGTGAATTGAAGAGAGAATATTTATTTATAAGCAAGAACTCAGGAACTGCCATGGAGGGGTGGGGAGTTGAAGTGACTTGACGTTCAGTGGATGCCTGTCCCATTGCAGACAGTATGCTGGATACCAGGGGAGTTTACAGATGATAAGGACAGTCTCTCCTTCAAGGAGCTTGTGATCTAGTGGGAGACATGGACCCAGAAGTAACTATAATGTAAAGTGCTGGGGCCCATGGCAGATGTATGTGCAGGGTACTGTGGGAACACCTGGGAGGCAAGAATACATGTCAAAGAAGCCTCTCTGTGTGCACCAGAGAATCCACACTCACTACTGGCTTGTCTTGTAACACAATGTCCATGCCGTTAATTGCTTCATCAGGAACATCCTCATGAATTTATTTTTTGAATCAGGTATTGAATTCAAGCTCTGATTGTCTGAGGGTCCTGACTTTGAAGGCTTACCCCAACATTTACTAATCCTTAACTTTTGAATTTCTTGTTTGTATGATGATGGTTACCTCATGGGCTTTTCTTGAATACATATACACACACCACACACACATACACACACACACGCACACATACACTGTGCTGGCCATTATACTGAATGTTTAATACAGTGTGTGTGTGCGTGCATGTGTTTAAAGCATTTAGCATAATGGCCCGCACAGGATGAGCCCTCAAATCTGTGGTATTAGTCATGGATATACTGAATAGACTAACTTCTTTCACATCATCGTGCTTTCAGTTTTTGAAAGTTGTTTAGGAAAATGTGTTTTATTCATTTCATTCATTTATTCAACTATTTATTAAGGCTTCTGTTCACCTGGTGGTATTTTAGGTGTCAGTGGTGCACTTGGCTCTCACAGTTATATCTTGTCCTCTCTCTTCATAGCTCAGCTATTCACCAGATCCCAAAATGCTGCCAAAATGGAATGACTCCACTTTGAAAAGGTTTAAAAATGAGAGAACCAGTATAAGGTGACAAAAACGACTTCAAGGGATAATACAGTGATCTGTTTTATTATTGGAAGTATAATTATTTTCATTCTTGTTTCTAAGTAATTCAGCTGGTTTATAAATATAAAATCACATTAGAGAATGCTTATTTGCAATTGGTATTATCAAAAACAATTTGAAATAGAAAACTTTTAAATCTTATATGACAAAGTTTAAGAATTATGTGAATGCTATTAAAGAGCTTCTTATCCTTACTTCTGAGACAGTATAATTTTTAGCCAGCTTTTAAAGGCATGTTTCATGCAAAAATGCTAGTGAAAGTTTTTTCAGAGAGCAAAAACATTTTTCTAACAAATTTTAGCTAGTGGTGTCTTAGAAATCTATACAATTAAGACATATGTCAAAATGACATATTGTCATTTTTCTACAAATTCTGCAAGATGTTACAAGTTCCTAATCACTTGGGTATTTAGGCTTCTGACTTGGGGCCAGGGTGGGGAATGGCATGAATGGTCTTATTTTTCAAGATATGGAAACCAAAAGGCACACTATAATTATGTAATTTGCACTCTTTACTTTTGGGTAAACAAGACATAATTTAAGAAAGAATTAATTCGTATAACCCACAAGATTACTGATAATATGCCTAGTTAGTGTGATAAAACCAGCAGATTTTTTCCAGCAAGCAAAATATTGATATAATCCAAGGTCACGTTGAAAAATCAAAACTACATGTAAAATTATACTATGTTATTCAAATAAAACAATTATAGTGTAAATCTACTCAAAGAAGTCTAACACCAACATTAAATGTCTCAGGTATTACAAAGCATTTTCATTTATTAAATAATAAAACCTGAAGTCCTCACTGAATTTTTTTTTTTTTTTTTTTTTACGGTACATGGGCCTCTCACTGCTGTGGCCTCTCTTATTGCGGAGCACAGGCTCCGGATGCGCAGGCTCAGTGGCCATGGCTCACGGGCCCAGCCGCTCCGCAACATGTGGGATCTTCCCGGACCGGGGCACGAACCCGTGTCCCCTGCATCATTAGGCGGACTCTCAACCACTGCACCACCAGGGAAGCCCCCTCACTGAATTTTATACAACTAAAAATATTTCATTGCTGTGTTAGTTTCTATCTACAGTTAGTTTTGACTCTTTCAGTAATGTATTTTATGCAGTAAGCAATTGTTTCTTATTACAAAGGCAGAGCTAGCTTGAATTTAATATAAGATCTACACTTTTAAAAGGTAATTTCTACTAAGCCGTTAAGTCCTTAGTCCTAATATTAAGGTCAATTTTCCATCCAGGTCAGAAATAAGTAAAAGACAATGTAACAAAAAATAGTTTCTTATTGAGAGCCTAGTTACAAACAAATAATTTTGCTGTTGAAGGATCTATTACTCTTAGCACAGCACTGCATTAGAATGTCAAAAACTAATATGTTAGGAAGCCTTTTATATATTTATGCTAATTCTGCTTTAGCTACCCTCATGAAACTGTAGCTGAAGTCCATGAGTATTCCTTACTTTCAGCAGAAAATGGTAACTTCGAGTATAAACATATTAGGTAAATAGCATGTAACATTAAATTTCAAGTTAACGATGATGTGTGGTGTTATATTTCTGAGTGATGTCTAGGCATTTTGTTCTCAAATCGAAAGAACTGATAGAGATCAGGCATTTAGAAAAGCCCAAGGCTAACATATAAAAATCATCAATTCTGCTTCCAATCCTGATTCTGCCCTCTGTATATAACAAGTTCACCTTATGAATAAGAAGGTGCTTCTAGGTGCTTAAATATGCCACTGTGAACAACTGGTTAAAGCCTTGGCCAATAGAAAAAAAAACAAGTACAAATGTATATATATATGCATTATATAAATATATAATGTTAATACTAAGTATGCGTATGTGTAGTTAACATTTAAATTATACTAAACAATTCTTTAGAATTAGATTATAAAAATTAACTCAAACCAAAATTTCTTCACCTATTTTTTAAATAATGGTGGTATTATAAACTTAAAGTTTGTTTCAAAAGAAAAACTTCTTTGAAACTGAATGATATTCAAAAGAACTAGCCAGTTTTAGCATCTAACTCAGATGTACCTCTGTAACACTTCTTGCTAAAATATTGTGGAAAACAGGATGAAATTGTTATAAAATAAAATCAAGCTACTGCTCTGAATATATAGTCTTCTTTCTGGAACTTCCATCTTATTTATTCTAGAGTAAAAAATATTTTGAGATTTAAACGTTTAAACTAGATCCTAGTTATGAATAATATTTTCTCTTACAATGAATTCAACTGACACACAATTTTTCATTTAGGGTCTCAAGGAGATTAGAAAAGGAAGAAATTCACTTATGTACCTCTGAATCTATTTCACAGATCCAAGAGAATGGATAAGCCAGCGTTGCCGTTTGTGAAAGCGCAATTAACTCCCCCCACCCCCCACCCCGCCCTACGCCGTGGCCCCTCCCGTTGCGGAGCACAGGCTCCAGATGCGCAGGCTCAGTGGCCATGGCTCACGGGCCCAGCCGCAATTAACTTTTGAGTTGAGTGTGTTGGCTTCCGGTTCCAGATTTCATACTACTTATTGCAAAAGCTGCCTTCTTCCCTTCCTTGCTTACCATCTTCTTGCTTCCAAGCTTTCAGTTTCCTCTCTTGGGTTGTCTACTGTTCGATGTTTTCTAAGTTGCCCTAGCATTTCCAGGTTTATGGTGCATAGATTGTGCTTATGTATATGATGATGCCTTTGTTTTTTAACAGAGTATGGAAACCCAATTGGAAGTTCAAGCATTCCAAATTACCAAAGGCCAAACTGAGAACATGTTCAACTGTGTTAAAAAATATTTTGTCTGTCACAGATATAGAGAACAAACGTATGGGCACCAAGCGGGGAAAGTGGCGGGGGGTAGTGATGGTGGGATGAACTGGGAGATTGGGATTGACATATATACACTAATATGTATAAAATAGATAACTAATAATAACCTGCTGTATAAAAAAATAAAATTCAAAAAAAAATATTTTGAACTAGCTGAATGTCATTTAGGATGGAAGTTCCATTAAAAACAATGAATACACAGATGGTGCTTCTTCACAGGTTTGGGAAAAATGCTGCACTGACTAGGGCACTGTGTAGACCTCTGGCTGGGGGACCCTGTAAACTGGTTTGGGGTGTAGCTTAGGGATCTTTAAACTGTCAAGCCATGTATACCCCTTCTTACCTCCCACTTGGTCAATCAAAGTTTTTATATAACTGATTTGTACAAATAGAGACCTGAACTTTCCCCCATGGGAGCCTGCCTCATAATCTTTACTGGAGCTTCTAAAAGGATCTTCTGCACCAGGATGCGTTTTATCTCTGATTCTCTAACTCTCATTTATTTAGCATCGCTCATTGTCCCTGATACTAAAAGAAGATGCTGGAATGCAGCCAGTTGTCAGGTAGAGCCAGAGATAGGCCCAGGCCTGATAGGTGGCAGCCATTCAAGAGCTTAGCCTAGGATGGCAGCATGTTCATGTTCCCTGTAGCAGTAAACAGGTGTGGGGAACAAAGCAAGGATGTCCTGGGAAGGAGGCAGAAGTTTCAGATCCATGACTACCTCAGAAAGGATGCTTTGGATGAATGGTTCCTCCAGCCATGCAATTTGTATTTTGGAATGCTAGCCCATCTTTTTTTTTTCTTCTTCTTCTTCTTCACCAAAATGAAGGTGGGACGGGACAAAATCAAGCACAGACCTTTAAAGTCTTGAATACAGGACCCAGAGAAGTCAATGGGATTTGGCAAATGCAAGACCTTGGCGGTATCCAGGCATCTACAGCCATGTGGGTCCTCCTATGTCATAGATGTTTTCACCATGCAGCAGATGTGATCCCTGAGAATGTAGCTACAGCACTGGAGGGGCAGGTAGAGTCAGCTCATGTGTTTCCATGCCAAGATGGGACGGTTCAAAACAACTCTCTGCTGACTATTGTATATTTTCTCAAATGAGAGGGATAATTTATTATTCTCCAGTTTTAAAAGTAAATAGATTGAATTTAGCATTTGATTACATGGAATTTTGTTTTATGGCCAAGTGTGTTCTATTAATCTCCCAGCTTCGGATGTCAGCTCTAATGTCTTCAAAAAATTTAGACCTAAAAACGTCTCCTTTTTTTTCACATCAGAATTTTCTCATTTAATTGACTGAACACTTCCTTTCCATAGCCACCATATTTCCTTCTGCTGTTCTTCACATCACTGGTTAAGAAACTACGCCTAGATATTTAATGTAAGTGTTTTCAAATTCCTTACACCATGGAGTCTATGAAAACTAATAGAAAAGAAGCAGATGAGGGAAATAGTATAATTTTAAAAGGTGCTTTAGATTCTGTATGATTTCATTTCACATATTGCTTTAACTTTTTATTCTATCAATGAATAGTAAGTAGCCGTCTAGTTTTGTTTTTACCTCATTGCTTTCTACTAGTCAAGCTTTAAAGTTTCAGTCTTAAGAGTGTCATCCTAAAATCCTTTAAGCAAGTACAGAGGAACACTAATTACTATGTCTTTCCTTAACCTCCAGAAGACATAAACCCTCTACTCATGCAGTTAAACTAATTTGTTACTCTATTTATCATTGCATTTGGCATGGGATGCCATGTTTATTTGTTACTTTCGAGGTTTTCTTATAACCTTTGCTTTTGGATTTAATTTTAAACTAAAAATTATAATTTGTGGGTTACTTAGTTTGGGGCTGTAATACAGAATGCTGTTCAAGGCTACCTGTCCCCTGGCCTTCACCCATGTCCCAGCCCCTGAAGCCCCTTACCAGTCAGTCCAAATGCTCTTATTAGTTCAACATAGGAGAACGTCTTATTGTTATCAGCATCAAATAGCTCCAATAACTCTTGTTCTGGTGTCTCTTCTCCTAGTAGACTCTCTATTTCATTGTAAGTCAAACATCCATTGGCATCGTTGTCAGCACAGTAGAAAAAGATTTGAAGATCTATGGAAATGAAAGACTTGATCTTTGGTGTCAACTCAAGCATCTACCACCCATCAGAACAGTGCTTTGTCCTCATTGGATTGGGGCTTCTGTTCCTAAGATATACCTAGGTCATTTTTACTCCCCACCTGGGCTTTTGCTCTACATTTCTTTAATAAGACAATTGTTCCTTACCTTCCTTTTAACACCAGCTTATCACTTCTCTTTATTCTACTCTGAATTATCTGATCATTTACTTTAATACTTATCCTTCTGTTATCTGTGTTCTCAAGGTGTTTTTATAGTTAAACCATAAACTCAGTGGTTTTATTGGTTTCTATTTGCTTCATTCATTAATATAAGCATTTTAATGAAATGATTCTTTTTCATGTATACTACAGTTTTTTATGTATCTATTGGATCTTTATTCTCTACTAAAACTGTTACCAAACTGTTACCAAAAATATCCATCTGACTACATTGTAATCTTTTTATCCCAAGCCCTTGAATCATTTGCTTATATTCACTTTCTCCCTCCTATTTCTCTAACGCTTCTTAATGTTACATCAAAAGTAGCCTACTCTTTTTGCTACCAATTCTGAACATACCGACATCTCCTATGCTAAGTTGGATGTGATCTATAACATTTAATTTACACATAATCAAAGGTTGTTTCTTCATTTATAGCACCACTAAATAACATTCCTTTGTCAGTATTCTTTTTATCCTCTCCATCTCACTGATCTCAGTACTGCCTTTATTAAAACACAATCCAACATTGTTTTCTGTGTTTCTAAAGTGCCAGGCACTCACTGTACGTGCCACTGGGAATACAAGGATGAAGAAGCCACAGTCCCTGACTTGAAGGAGACAAGACCCGCAAGTAAGCAGCTTCAGTCAACAGGGGAATTTATATTGTAATTAGGTATAGACAATATGCTGTTGAGGCATAGAGAAGAATGAGGGAACGTTCCACCTGGGGCTTGTTTTAGTTGAATTATAAAGAATGAATAGAAGTTCAGCAGGCAGAGAAGTGAGTAGAGGTAATTTTGGGAAGGCATGATCCTACGGTGGATCGCGAGTTATGCAGCAGTGCGGCACAGTCAGAAACGACAAGTAGTTTGTTCTGACAAGACGGTACGTGTTGAAGACGGGAAAAACATTTTCTGAAAACTGTCTTCCCTTTGGATCTTCAGTTAATCATCCTCAAATGTAACCTGCATTGCATTAGCTAGGCAGTAACTCCCCCCCACCCACCCCAGGCCTGTGTCTGTGCCTGAGTGCCAAACACCTGGTCTTATGGCCTAGCTTTCACCACTGTTGGTGTCAAGCTTCTTGTGTTACACATTATTTGACATAATGTAAAGGCCCTTCTATCCTGCTAAATTGTAGAAAAAGACCAGATTCTAACACTCTTAAGTTTACTTGCGCTTGACTTAGGAAATCTGCAAAATAGTTGTAAT
This sequence comes from Globicephala melas, assembly GCF_963455315.2. Taxonomy (NCBI): domain Eukaryota; kingdom Metazoa; phylum Chordata; class Mammalia; order Artiodactyla; family Delphinidae; genus Globicephala; species Globicephala melas. The sequence continues at coordinate 25,781,111 of NC_083318.1, read as the reverse complement.
AAGTCCAACTTCTTAGCTAGTTTGAAGGAAAATGAGTTCTTTTCTGGTAATGAAAGGATTCAGCAAAATCCTGAAATTACAGTTACAAATAAATTTATAAATTATGTTTATAATTTATGTTTTGCTTAACATGGTAAAGAAAACTAAATGTCTAGGAATATTGACTGACAGAGTGCTCGAGAAAGACAGTGGCAGAGTAAGCTTTACGATTATCTAGGCAGTCATGGGTTAAATGTGAGTACAGCAGTTATGACCTAATGTTGTCCACAACAGCGAAAGAGAAATTACTATAGCAACAGCAGTAATGTACAAGAAATATAACTAAATGTTCTATATTACAATTTTTAGAGCTTTTAAAGGTAGCCATGCATATTATCCAATTAACACTTGGTTTTTTGGAGTTTTGTTTGGGGTTTTGTTTTAGCAGTTATTACTATTTTTATTAATCTCCATGTCACAAAAGCTTGTATTCCAAACACCAAACTCAGGTCCCAGAATCAGATCAGCTGTGGCTCCTAGAGCTTCCCGAAAGTGCAGAAGGAAAGGATAGGCAAACTCAACTGCAGGACCGTTGAAGAACTGCGTGTGGTAAATGAAGCAATCATGGCATCTGACTCTTAATAGTTAGCTCTCTTCTCAGATTCACTTTTCTCTGCCAGTGGGTGAAGATAGTTAGGCTATAAAGTTAAAGGTTTCAGGAAAATTTTAAGAAGCGTGTGCATGTATCTTCTAATGCTTTTTAACTAGGGTTCGATTAACTTGTTCACGCTCAACAGGCCTATTCTTGTCTTGCAGCTGGCAATAAGCGACACTCCTTCTCAAGGAGGAGGGGAAATGAAACTTTTTTTCCTTGATCTTGACTCATTTTTTGGAGAGAAAGTGAGAGAAAGAGGCTGGGGAAGCAAGCAGCTTTAAGCTTTCTTTCGATAGAGGCCGATAATGGTAGAACCTTCTGATAGATTCAAAGCTCCATGGTTAGGTATTGATGTTTTGGATCGTGTTTGGTTCCATATGAGGTCCAGGGATGCATTTATATAAAAGTTAAAAAAAATAGGATTTAGCTCTCTGATATGTTGCCAAACCTGGGTATTTAAGGTAATAGAGCTGGCTGAACAAGAGTAGCTGGGCTGGGAAAACGGAGGTTGGCTTCGTGACTGTGCACGAAAAGTAATTTAAATGTCCACTCGAAGAGAACCTTAGTTACATCCTTCACTGCTTCTCCCACTAGAAGTTTTGTTCAAGTGGTTTTGACCCAGAGTGAATCAAAAGTTCCCTCTCTCCACATTATGTCAACGACTTCTTCTGAAAATAAAATAAAAGATACAAACCACTGTATGCAAATCATCATTAATTTCAAACAAACAAAAAGTATCACTGATTTTATTTTACACTCGCTTTAAAGAACGTGAGTAAAATCATTCCTAGAGAATGTTCTATTTTGGGCCACTACGTTATGATTAGGATGACAGCTACTTGGCCAAGATTTATTGAAGGTTATGCCTTAATATAAGTTTCTGTTTAAGGAAGCTGGATTAGTGCCCTTTAAGGTTTTTCCAAATATTGGGTGGACCACCTGACAAATGAGTATCATATTTGCTTGGTGTTGTCAAAGCCACTGACCTTTTCTTCCCTCCTCTTCAATCATCACCTCCAGCCAAATCTGGGCTTTTTATCATGGAGACTCTCCATTTCTGAAATATTCTATGCCAGTATCTCACTCTCTGGCTTAGCTTCCTCTTATTCTAGTACCCATTTCTACAATTTATTGGTGTCCAGTTCCATAACTGGACAGTTCCATTTTTTTCCCTCTCAATCTAAAAGTTTCTTCCTGGAAGTATTTTCTTTGATACTAAGTCTGAGCCTTTGATCCCTAATTTAAAAATTCTATTGTCTATACTGACAAACTCTTGCCTTTACTATCCTGCTGCATCCATATAGCAAAGTCCAATCCTGGCTCAACCCAACCACCTGTGTTCTTCCCTCCTGTACCTGGATTGGTAAGCAATGCTGGCAAAAATCAAATAGCCACATAGGTTGATGCTACTGAAAAATCAAGCTCTTCATTTCAGTTGGACTGACAATGATACCTACTCATCATTTGATTTGTTCCATTTCAGCTCTCTGATTCTCCATAGCTATTTCAAACCTTCATCATTTTCCCCTCAGGTCTTTTAACTTGCCAATTTACCCACATTGGTTCCAGTGGATGAACTTGCTTTTGCTTTACTGAGAAAAAAGATGTCCACAAGCAAGTGTTCCTTCACATCCTGCCATTTCTCCTAACTCGTTCTATCCATACCTACCTTCTTCTTCCTTTCTATAGTTTTCAGTGAAAAAATAACAATGTAACAAAACGAACAATAACAAAACTCACACACATTCCCTCTTAGTGTCTAAATTTCATTTCATTATCTAGGCTCCACTTTGGAATTCTTCAGTTTTGTCATGCCATCAAAATATGTGAATGAAAATATCTAGGAGGCATTTGAATAAACTCGGGAAAGAAAACCTGGCTGGAGAGACCTCCTCAGGATTCAGCAACAAATAACAGTGGTATTAAATCGTGGCAGAAGAAAAGTCCTTGGCACATAGAACGCACTCAATATCAGCTGCTTCTTGTCCCTAGTCCCCTAATCACTTTCTCTTCCTTGTTGCCTCTCTCAATTATTGACATTAGCATTAGTAAATCACCCAAGCCATGAAAGCTGGATCATCTTAGATTCCTTCCTTACTCATCACCTCCCTTCCAACAAGAATGTCTTGCTAGTTCTGCCTCCCTAGCATCTCTTGAGTCTTTACTCTTTCGCCATCGTCTTACTTTGGAGGGTTATCTCTTACCTGATTTATTAGCCACACCTCCCTAATTGTTCTTCCTGCTTCCAGATTTCTTTCTTTACAACCTATCTTTCTCCTACTTAAAGAATGATCTATCTAAACATGCACAGTTGATCATGTTACTTCTTATTACTCGAAGGCTTTCAATAGCTCCCTATTTATAATAAGATAAAACCTAGACTGGCACATTAGACCTTTCATTGATTGGTGCTTGACACCATCCCTAAACTTATTTCTTGCCACTTACTATACCATCTCTTCAGCCAAATGGAACTACTTGTAACTTCTCAGATGTATTATACTCTCTCTAGTAAATATAAGCGTTAGTATTTCTTTCCCCTCTTCTCAATTCTGTCCTGACCTTTTCCTTGGCTAACTCTTAACCTCTTCAAATCTCAGCTCAGAAATTACCTTTTAGGTAAAGACTTCTCAGTCTGAGTTATGCCCCTGGCCCCCAATTTCTCTTCTGGTTTTCTGTACTCATGGCTGCTTATCGTAATTGTTCACATATTAGTTTCTCCACCACAGACATTGTATTAGAGACTTTTATATCTGTATTTCCAGTACTCATAACAGACCTGAGACCTAGGAAGCACACATAAAGTGTGTATTGAATGAATGAAAGAGCATTCTAATTCTTTTTGGTCCTACTGCCTCCAGATCAGTGTGCTAGGAGCTGGGATAAGAATTTGGGGTGGGGATGGGGCTAAACTTATGTTTGACGAGACAACATAACTGTCACCTTTTGAGCACTCTGTCTCAAGTAAGATCTCCTTCCTAGCTTTCTCCTAGCACTAAGCATATGTTTTCCTTTCTCCTACTGAGCTTTGAGTTCCTCCATCGAAGGAACTACATCTGTCTTATTCACTGATGTATAGTTGGTGTCTGACACAGGATAGGTTCTCAACAGAGGCTGTAGAATTAACTAATTAGTTAATTCGCTTCAGGGGAAAGTCTAGGGGAAGAGTGGGAGAGCCTCTGTTTCTTTCTTGAGTCCACATTGTTCTTGATTTTCTAAAGATAAACTTTTTTTTCTTTGACACTATCCGTTTGTGTAGTAGTTACCTTTCTCCCTTGTTGCCCTGATTAACTTATAGATGTTACAAATTAAGGTAGAAACACACTGGCTTTCTATGTTTAGTGGAAAACATGAATCGAATATATTGTATTTACCACGATTTTATACAGTGTGTATAATTACGTGTTATAATATGTGGCGTATATATTATATCTCAATAAAGATGTTATTAAAAAATAAACCCATGCAAATATATCGTTTTAATGCAAATGGAAAGCTTAAAATAATAACAATTTTAGCCATGTCAAAGGCAGGCAACCTACAGTCACTTTCTTAAGTTCTTTAATCACTATTTCCCCCATGTTGGAAGGCTTTGTTATCTTTTGATGAACTAATATTAACAGGTTACTCATGAATATCCAGATAATATAAATTCATCAAAAGTTTTTATAATTGGACAAGTTTCACTCGTAGTCTTAGTGTGGCTTCATTTTATGCTTCTAAAACTTGGATACTAATCATTTAAGTTCACATAATTTTTGCTTTCATTTTATAGAATAAACTATATAGAGTAGGGATGCAGGACAAAATGAAGAAATTACACTTTTCAGTTATCCCTAGCCTTAGAGTTATTTTAGAGTTAAATATATAAAAATATATTGAATGTTTCAGCAAAAGAAAAAGTATATGTACGTATAATTAAAATTTGGACATTTAATATTTATAGGATAGATATTACTAAAAATAAGGCAGGTGATTTGGAGACAAACTACTTCTTACTTGTTGAACCTTTTCCAGGTGATACGCATGGGCACTCAGCCTTACATCAAATTGTAAGACTTACCTGTTAAGATTCTTTATGAATGAAATGACTGTCTTGGGTTTCTCTTCCAATATTTCAGAATCTACTACATCTTTAGGATCTTGTGACGCTGGTTCTGGAACAGCTTTTTAAAGAGAGAAAAACAATCAGTGACCTTGGTCTAAGAGAAGTGGGAAACGGAATAGTCACATATTTGGTGTAGGGTATCTAGGCAAACAAAATGTGGGTCTAACTTATCACGCTATAATCATCTCACCAAGTGATCTGGAACAGAATGTTTAATTCCACGCTCTTTTCAGTTATACGTGTTCTCACAAGTTAATGTTTCCTTTCCTTCTCCCCTCTTGGCTTCGTGCTTTTCTGTGTGTGTTATTCAGACTCCTCAGCAGGATAATCCACTTCTTTGTTTTTTCAAAGACACATTTATTGAGCTCCCACTCTGTGCTAGGCACAGGACTGTGCGTGTGGATACCAGGTTGAATAAGACATTGTCTTTCGCACAAAGACTCTACTGTCTAACGATAAGTTTGACGGCAAGAGGTTTTTTCGAAGTGTGATGTTGTAGAAGGTGCCCAGGTTGAGAATTCTAGTATAATTAGTATTCTTAAATGTAGTTTCAACCAACTCTCTTAACAGATAGCCATGGTGACAATGACAGACATAAAAAGAATAACTCCAAGTAGTTCAAGAAACCAAGCAACAGCTACCCATTCGAGAACTGTAAAGAGAAATTTTGACTAAGTATATTGATAAAACATCAGATGGCATGATTTGAAAGACTCCACTCTGCTGCAAGAATGGAAGATCCCCAAGGGTTTTGGGGGTCCTAGAGAATAGGAAAGGACAACTTGCTGAGATTCACTTTGTGAATGAATGTATATGAACCCATATAAATGCTCATATGATATGAGTTAACATCCCCAATTTTTCAAACAAACACAATACTACTTCAACACTGGACTTCGTGAGAGTGATAGCTCCAAAAGCATCTTACAAACGAAGTGGAAGCTCTCCTACTCAGAGAGGGAGGCAGGGCATGAACACAGCAGAAATTCTCACTTCAGTCCAGCAAAGGCGCATTGATGGACATTACACTGCACTAACTTCCAGATGTGGATCTTCATCAAACTCTCCTGGGAAAAACCAACCCCGTCTACTTACTCACCTGGGAAAACTCATTTCCCAGCCCCACACCTGCTCCAGAACAGCTGAATATTGCTGGAGAAACCACAGAGCTGGTCAGCCTCCTGACCCCAATCTTAATGGGCTGGTAACACTGCCCACCCTTCCCTCTATGCTTTCTTGGTAGATTTGCTATTTTTACATTCTCTTTTATTAATCCTTCTACAGTCCCTCTTCTCCCTCAGGTTCAGGTGATGATTTTACATCATACTTCTTTTAGGAAATAGAAGTAGTCATGAACTTCCTCACGTACTCTACATCAAATCTACCAGTCTTCCCTGCCTCTGTATCTGCATTCTTTTTGCCTTAGTAATTGTTAAAACGCACCCGGTTCCCATCAGAAGTCAGTTTCTCTCTACTTGCAGTTTGGATCCCAGTCTGATTTTTCAGGATTTTACTACTGCAATTACCCATCATGTTTCCTGTGCATTGATTTCTCTCCATATATATCCCCAGCAGAATAAAAATATTTCTTGGCATCTCCTGTCTTTAAAAAAAAATCTTAATACTGTGTTTCCCTCCAATTAATTTGTTTTTCGCTTTATCTTTCAATGCAGAACTTCTCAGAAAGGTCTCCCTATTCTTTATGTAACCCACTTTTGTTGGACTTCCTCCCTCATTATTCTATTAAACTGTTTTTTCCAAGACCTCCAATGACCTCCATCTCGTCAGACTCAAGGATCACTTTTTGTCTTTATCTTATTCAAACTCAATCTCTCAGAATATTTGACATAATTCCCTCTGCCTTGAAATAATTAATTTTCTTAATTTTTCTGTCTCCATCTCATTTTCTATAAAGGAGAACATAGTACTATGTTTAACCTGTGTCATGGTTGTTGTGGAGGCTAAATGAGTTAACACAGGAACAGAATTTAGAATGGTGCCTGGCATATGGTATTTCTCAATAAATGAAAGCTACTATTGTTTCCTAAGATGTGCTATCCTGTTTCCCCTCCTGGCTCAGTGACCCTTTCTAGGTTTGATTTCTGCTACTCCTCTGCTGTTAGACCTCCAGATGTGGGAGCGCCCCAGACCTGGAGTCCTGGGCCCTTTTCTCTATCAGAACTCTCTCTAGGATCCCACAGAACATCATGCCTTTGATTATCATACATACGTTGATGTCCAAAATGTATATCGTCAGATCTTACCTGTCCCTACAATTCTCAACTTAACTGTCTACTTGGCATCTTCACTTTTCAGTCTGATAGCACTTCGAATTTAAAATGTCAGAAACAGAATTTTTAGTTTCCCCTGCGATTTTCCCATTCTGTATACAGTACTAATACTTGTCCAGTTACTTAAACACCTCGATGGCTATATTTTTCTCATTCGCCAATCAAACAGTGAGGTCCTGTTGCTCTACCACTGGGAGTTTTCTGAAACCTTTCATTTCTCTCCGCCTCAGCCGTGATGACCTCTAGCTTATTGCACAAGGCTCCTAAAAGGTCTCTCATCTTCCATGCTTGGATTTCTAATATCTAGTTTCTACTCAACAACCAGAGACCTCTTTAAAAAACATCTATCCTGCCATGTCACTACCCTATTGAAAGCTTCTAAATATCTTACTTAAATATCTTCCTAAACATCTTACTGTGGCCCACCTGATCCTACTGTTCTCGCCATGACCTGTGCTTTCAACCAGCTATACTACACTTTCCACTTTCTCAGTGAACTTCAGCCTTACTGGACTTTCTGTGTTTCTCATGTCTCCCCTAAGGGCTTTGCACTGCTGTTCCGCCCCTAGAAGGCCCCTCCTTCAGATCTTTATCTGATGCCCTTTCTTTTCATGCAGGCCTCTGTCCAAATGCCTTCTACTCAGAGAAGACTTTCCTGATCACTCAATTTAAACTACCCTTTTCTGGCGGTTTCTTATCTAATCACTCTTTCTTAATATCTTCATAGCACTTATCATTATCTAAAATCACCTTATTTATGCATTTCTTTCTTCCTTGTTTATGTTTATTTCTCTCAATAAGAATGCAGTCTCTACAAGAGCAGGGATCTTCTCCAACGTTCAGTCCTCAGTGAGCAGGGCTATGCCTGGCACCTGTTACTTTTTAAATAAATAGTGTTGAATAAGTGCAGGTTCAAGAGGGGATGTTTCTAATAAAATGTGGGAATAATCAAGGACAAGCCATATATTCTCTCTGTTGGTAGCACTATATCTTGTAGATGTCCTTTCCTTAAATATAAGTAAACAATACATTCCTGAGAGCATAACAACCCCCTCCAAACTCTACCCCTGGTCAGCATGGACTTGAACACCAAAAATATTGAGTTGCAAAGAATATGGAATACCCACACTAAAGTTTCAAAGAAAAGTCTGTTAAATACAGTGACTCAATTTCTCAATTAATTTATCTCAAGCTGCTGTGACAAGTTGGACAATCTCCTAATTTTCTCCATTCATGCATTATCGGTAATAATCTCTGCCTTTTTTCAAGTGTAAGTTATGCAAATAAAATATTTCCCAGGTAAAATGCTTTGTCAGTATGTTGCTGCCATTAATATTATATGTGGCATTTAGATTATTTACAGAAACAGGGATTGGTGTGGAAAAATCCAAAGTCTCTCTTCTCATGATTATTGCCGTGTATCATTCATGCGTTTATTCATTCCTTCAACAAATACATACAGAATGCCTAATATGTGCCAGGAAATACGTCTGAGGATAGACAATGAGTTACTAAACATGTACTGTGCCCACCCTTTTCTCAATATCATACTAATGCAAATTATCAATATAACCAATGATCAACATACCAGAGATATAATAATTTTAACTAGACATTACATATGAGAGTCCTGTAGTATAAAATTTCTTTTCTTTTTCTTGGAAGGGTTGAGCTGGTAATGTATATAAATTTAAATATTCCATCCTGGTGATATTCAATGTACCCTCCATAACACAGAGATTGTCTTTAAGTTGGGAAAGCTGCCCAAAAAAACACCATCCATGTCCTAGAAAGCAAATTATAATTAGTGAGTGTTTAAAGGAAGATAAAAAATGCTCAATCAAAATAGTTTCAATTACATTGCATTATGTCCAGAAAAAAAAAGAGATGCTATTGTACAAAGCATATCTAGGGAAAACACTTAATACTCAAAGGTGGTTTCTGATAGTACATTATAAAGAAAAACTTCCATATTTAAGATAACTTATTCATTATTTATATTATATTATTATCAATTTTTCCTTCTTGACCCATTTAGGTTTAAAAGTTTGCCCATCAGGTAAATCTTACCTTACTCACCTGAAACAAACAAAAGAGATGGTTAGGTTAGATTTATGGAACAAAATTGCACATGTAGCATGGAAGTTTGCTTTGTGAAGGAATTCTACCATAAAACCTTATGTAGCAAATAATTCCATTACTATTTCTTGAGGAAATAAACCCCATAAATGAAAAATATATATTCAAATACTTAAGGCAATTAAACATGTAAAATTAATTGTCAAATTTCCATCTGGGGCTCATAGTAATGCTCATAATGATATGAACAGTTTCAATTACAAATAGTCTTATAATTCCCCACATCAGTGAGGCCTCTGATGGGTGAAAGAGGCCAACTTTCACTTATTTTCTAAAGAAAACTGGAGAGAAAATATACATGAATATGTATATTTGTATATATTTATTATGACTATGTTAATATATAAGTATTCACTACAAAATAACTGTCAAGATGGCAATGCCTGTCAGCTGGGTCTATTAAAAATGGTAAACAGTGACCTCTCTATTAATATGTACTTGAGTTATTTTGTGTAGCATGTAGAAACACATTATTTAAGCGTTGAGGTATTAAATATAGTGAAGAACATTTTACTAAAATTAGTTTCCTGGTTTTGTTGAGAAATAGAAGAAATACTTTTCTGACAGGAGCTGGGGATCCAAAGGCTAAATGCTGGGTAGGTAGTGTTATGATAAACAATCCTTTAGTGACATCTAGTGGTAAAATGTAGATTTATCTATTCACTTTTTTCTAATCTAAGATGTCAGTATTGAATACAATCTTAAGATGCTGAGATTTGGAGATTGGAATAAAATGGAGAAATTTAGTAAAGTTATTTTCTTTAGAAAAAATACCATAAAACTGGTTAAGAACAAAGGGAGAATCATGAAAGAGAAAAAGCAACTTTTACTAAAGATTTTTACATTTTATTGTGAGAAATTTATGTGGAGAATAAAATTTAAAACAATTTGATCACGAGCTTATATTATAAATATATTTTTTTCTGAAGTTATGTTTCCCTGATGTAGATGTGCTCCACTTCTGAGCAGAAGAACCACACTTACTTACTCTGACTAGGCAAATTACAAAAATGTGGAATTCTAAGAGAATTCAGATGGGACCTGTGTATATATTTTCTATTTTCCATAACCTGCCCTTATTCATATTTTATAACCATTATATTTTTAGGATGATGGGGTAAAGATGTCCTTATAATTGGTGGCAGCAAATTTTGTTGACCTAGGTTTCTAATTTATATGTTATTTAAGCAAAATAACTTGCCAAACAATGAAGTGTTAGATTTTTATTTGACTTTAAGGTACAAAATGATCTCTCTCTCTCTCTCTCTCTATATATATATATATATTTTTTTTTTTTTTTACATCTTTATTGGAGTATAATTGCTTTACAATGGTGTGTTAGTTTCTGCTTTATAACAAAGTGAATCAGTTATACATATACATATGTTCCCATATCTCTTCCCTCTTGCATCTCCCTCCCTCCCACTCTCCCTATCCCACCCCTCCAGGCGGTCACAAAGCACCTAGCTGATCTCCCTGTGCTATGCAGCTGCTTCCCACTAGCTATCAACCTTACGTTTGATAGTGTATAAATGTCCATGCCTCTCTCTCGCTTTGTCACAGCTTACCCTTCCCCCTCCCCATATCCTCAAGTCCATTCTCTAGTAGGTCTGTGTCTTTATTCCTGTCTTACCCCTAGGTTCTTCATGACATTTTTTTTCTTAAATTCCATATATATGTGTTAGCATGCAGTATTTGTTTTTCTCTTTCTCACCTACTTCACTCTGTATGACAGACTCTAGGTCCACCCACCTCATTACAAATAGCTCAATTTCGTTTCTTTTTATGGCTGAGTAATATTCCATTGTATATACGAGCCACATCTTCTTTATCCATTCATCCGATGACAGACACTTAGGTTGTTTCCATCTCTGGGCTATTGTAAATAGAGCTGCAATGAACATTTTGGTACATGACTCTTTTTGAATTATGGTTTTCTCAGGGTATATGCCCAGTAGTGGGATTGCTGGGTCATATGGTAGTTCTATTTGTAGTTTTTTAAGGAACCTCCACACTGTTCTCCACAATGGCTGTATCAATTTACATTCCCACCGACAGTGCCGGAGGATTCCCTTTTCTCCACACCCTCTCCAGCATTTACTGTTTCTAGATTTTTTAATGATGGTCATTCTGACTGGTGTGAGATGATATCTCATTGTAGTTTTGATTTGCATTTCTCTAATGATTAGTGATGTTGAGCATTCTTTCATGTGTTTGTTGGCAGTCTGTATATCTTCTTTGCAGAAATGTCTATTTAGGTCTTCTGCCCATTTTTGGATTGGGTTTTTTTTTGTTATTGAGCTGCATGAGCTGCTTATACATTTTGGAGATTAATCCTTTGTCAGTTGCTTCACTTGCAAATATTTTCTCCCATTCTGAGGGCTGTCTTTTGGTCTTATTTATGGTTTCCGTTGCTGTGCAAAAGCTTTGAAGTTTCATTAGGTCCCATTTGTTTATTTTTGTTTTTATTTCCATTACTCTAGGAGGTGGGTTAGAAAGGATCTTGCTGTGATTTATGTCATAGAGTGTTCTGCCTATATTTTCCTCTAAGAGTTTCATAGTTTCCAGCCTTACATTTAGGTCTTTAATCCATATTGAGCTTATTTTTGTGTATGGTGTTAGGGAGTGATCTAATCTCATACTTTTACATGTATCTGTCCACTTTTCCCAGCACCACTTATTGAAGAGGCTGTCCTTTCTCCACTGTACATTCCTGCCTCCTTTATCTAAGATAAGGTGACCATATGTGCATGGGTTTATCTCTGGGCTTTCTATCCTTTTCCATTGATTTATGTTTCTGTTTTGGTGCCAGTACCATACTGTCTTGATTACTGTAGCTTTCTAATATAGTCTGAAGTCAGGGAGCCTGATTCCTCCAGCTCCGTTTTTTGTTCTCAAGATTGCTTTGGCTATTCGGGGTCTTTTGTGTTTCCATACAAATTGTGAAATTTTTTGTTCTAGTTCTGTGAAAAATGCCAGTGGTAGTTTGATAGGGATTGCATTGAATCTGTAGATTGCCTTGGGTAGTAGAGTCATTTTCACAATGTTGATTCTTCCAATCCAAGAACATGGTATATCTCTCCATCTATTTGTATCATCTTTAATTTCTTTCATCAGTGTCTTATAATTTTCTGCATACAAGTCTTTTTAGTGAGTGTTTAAAGGAAGATAAAAAAGGCTCAATCAAAATAGTTTGTCTCCTTAGATACGTTTATTCCTAGATATTTTAGTCTTTTTGTTGCAATGGTAAATGAGAGTGTTTTCTTGATTTCACTTTCAGATTTTTCATCATTAGTGTATAGGAATGCCAGAGATTTCTGTGCATTAATTTTCTATCCTGCTACTTTACCAAATTCATTGATTAGCTCTAGCAGTTTTCTGGTAGCATCTTTAGGACTCTCTATGTATAGTATCATGTCATCTGCAAACAGTGACAGCTTTACTTCTTCTTTTCCGATTTCGATTCCTTTTATTTCTTTTTCTTCTCTGATTGCTGTGGCTAAAACTTCCAAAACTATGTTGAATAAGAGTGGTGAGAGTGGGCAACCTTGTCTTGTTCCTGATCTTAGTGGAAATGCTTTCAGTTTTTCACCATTGAGGACGATGTTGGCTGTGGGTTTGTCATATATGGCCTTTATTATGTTGAGGAAAGTTCCCTCTATGCCTACATTCTGCAGGGTTTTTATCATAAATGGGTGTTGAATTTTGTTGAAAGCTTTCTCTGCATCTATTGAGATGATCATATGGTTTTTCTCCTTCAATTTGTTAATATGGTGTATCACGTTGATTGATTTGCATATATTGAAGAATCCTTGCATTCCTGGAATAAACCCCACTTGATCATGGCGTATGATCCGTTTAATGTGCTGTTGGATTCTGTTTGCTAGTATTTTGTTGAGGATTTTTGCATCTATGTTCATCAGTGATATTGGCCTCTAGCTTTCTTTCTTTGTGACGTACTTGCCTGGTTTTGGTATCAGGGCGATGGTGGCCTCATAGAATGAGGTTGGGAGTGTTCCTCCCTCTGCTATATTTTGGAAGAGTTTGAGAAGGATAGGTGTTAGCTCTTCTCTAAATGTTTGATAGAATTCGCCTGTGAAGCCATCTGGTCCTGGACTTTTGTTTGTTGGAAGATTTTTAATCACAGTTTCAATTTCAGTGCTTGTAATTGGTCTGTTCATATTTTCTATTTCTTACTGGTTCAGTCTTGGCAGGTTGTGCATTTCTAAAAATGTGTCCATTTCTTCCAGGTTGTCCATTTTATTGGCATAGAGTTGCTTGTAGTAATCTCTCATGATCTTTTGTATTTCTGCAGTGTCACTTGTTACTTCTCCTTTTTCATTTCTAATTCTATTGATTTGAGTCTTCTCTCATTTTTTTATTGATGAGTCTGGTAATGGTTTATCAATTTTGTTTATCTTCTCAAAGAAGCAGCTTTTAGTTTTATTGATCTTTGCTATCGTTTCCTTCATTTTTTTTTCATTTATTTCTGATCTGATTTTTATGACTTCTTTCTTTCTGCTAACTTTGAGGTTTTTTTTCTTTTTCTTTCTCTAATTGCTTTAGGTACAAGGTTAGGTTGTTTATTCGAGATGTTTCCTATTTCTTAAGGTAGGATTGTATTCCTATAAACTTCCCTCTTAGAACTGCTTTTGCTGCATCCCATAGGTTTTGGGTTGTCGTGTCTGCACTGTCATTTGTTTCTAGGTATATTTTTATTTCCTCTTTGATTTCTTCAGTGATGACTTCGTTATTAAGTAGTGTATTGTTTAGCCTCCATGTGTTTGTATTTTTTACAGATCTTTTCCTGTAATTGATATCTAGTCTCATAGCGTTGTGGTCAGAAAAGATACTTGATACAATTTCAATTTTCTTAAATTTATCAAGGCTTGATTTGTGACCCAAGATATGATCTATCCTGGAGAATGTTCCATGAGCACTTGAGAAAAATGTGTATTCTGTTGTTTTTGGATGGAATGTCCTATAAATATCAATTACGTCCATCTTGTTTAATGTATCATGTAAAGCTTGTGTTTCCTTATTTATTTTCATTTTGGATGATCTGTCCATGGGTGAAAGTGAGGTGTTAAAGTCCCCTACTATGATATGCTACTGTCTATTTCCCCTTTTATGGCTGTTAGTATTTGCCTTATGTATTGAGGTGCTCCTATGATGGGTGCATAAATATTTACAATTATTATATCTTCTTCTTGGATCGATCCCTTGATCAGTATGTAGTGTTCTTTTTTTTTCTCTTCTAATAGTCTTTATTTTAAAGTCTATTTTGTCTGATATGAGAATTGCTTCTCCAGCTTTCTTTTGGTTTCCATTTGCATGAAGTATCTTTTTCCATCCCCTTACTTTCAGTCTGTATGTGTCTCTAGGTCTGAAGTGGGTCTCTTGTAGACAGCAAATATATGGGTCCTGTTTTGGTATCCATTCAGCCATTCTGTGTCTTTTGCTGGGAGCATTTAGTCCATTTACATTTAAGGAATTTATCGATATGTATGTTCCTATTCCCATTTTCTTAATTGTTATGGGTTTGTTATTGTAGGTCTTTTCCTTCTCTTGTGTTTCTTGCCTAGAGAAATTCCTTTAGCAGTTGTTGTAAAGCTGGTTTGGTGGTGCTGAACTCTCTCAGCTTTTGCTTTTCTGTAAAGGTTTTAATTTCGCCATCAAATCTGAATGAGGACCTAGCTGGGTAGAGTAATCTTGTTTGCAGGTTTTTCTCCTTCATCACTTTAAATATGTCCTGCCAGTCCCTTGTGACTTGCAGAGTCTGCTGAAAGATCAGCTGTTAACCTTATGGGGATTCCCTTGTGTGTTATTTGTTGTTTTTCCCTTGCTGCTTTTAATATGCTTTCCTTGTATTTAATTTTTGACAGTTTGATTAGTATTTGTCTTTGTCTGTTTTTTCTTGGATATATCCTGTATGGGACTCTCTGTGCTTCCTGGACTTGGTTAACTATTTCCTTTCCCATATTAGGGAAGTTTTCAACTATAATCTCTTCAAATATTTTCTCAGTCCCTTTCTTTTTCTCTTCTTCTTCTGGAACCCCTATAATTCGAATGTTGGTGCATTTAATGTTGTCCCAAATGTCTCTGAGACTGTCCTCAGTTCTTTTCATTCTTTTTTCTTTATTCTGCTCTGCAGTAGTTATTTCCACTATTTTATTTCCAGGTCACTTATCCATTCTTCTGCCTCAGTTATTCTGCTATTGCTCCCTTCTAGAGTATTTTAAATTTCATTTATTGTGTTGTTCATCATTGCTTGTTTCATCTTTAGTTCTTTCAGGTGCTTGTTAAATGTTTCCTGCATTTCCTCTATTTCCAAGATTTTGGGTCATCTTTACTATCATTACTCTGAATTCTTTTTTAGGTATACTGCCTATTTCCCCTTCATTTGTTAGGTCTGGTGGGTTTTTATCTTGCTCCTTCATCTGCTGTGTGTTTTTCTGTCTTCTCATTTTGCTTATCTTACTGTGTTTGAGGTCTCCTTTTTGCAGGCTGAAGGTTCGTAGTTCCTGCTGTTTTCAGTGTCTGTCCCCAGTGGCTTATGTTGGTTCAGTGGGTTGTGTAGGCTTCCTGGTGGAGGGGACTAGTTCCTGTGTTCTGGTGGATGAGGCTGGATCTTGTCTTTCTGGTGGGAAGGTCCACGTCTGGTGGTTTGTTTTGGGGTGTCTCTGGACTTGTTATGATTTTAGGCAGCCTCTCTGCTAATGGGTGGGGTTGTGTTCCTGTCTTGCTAGTTGTTTGGCATAGGATGTCCAACACTGTAGCTTGCTGGTCGTTGAGTGAAGCTGGGTGCTGGTGTTGAGATGGAGATCTCTGGGAGATTTTCACCATTTGATATTACGTGGATCTGGGAGGTCTCTTGTGGACCAGTGTCCTGAAGTTGGCTCTCCCACCTCAGAGGCCCAGCACTAACTCCTGGCTGCAGCATCAAGAGCGTTTCATCCACATGGAAAAAGAGGAAAAGGGGAAAAAAAATCATAAATCTTGCTCTAAAAGTCCACCTTCTTAATTTGGGATGATTCGTTGTCTATTCATGTATTCCACAGATGCAGGGTACTTCAAGTTGATTGTGGAGCTTTAATCCGCTGCTTCTGAGGCTGCTGGGAGAGATTTCCTTTCTCTTCTTTGTTCGCACAGCTCCCAGGGGCTCAGCTTTAGATTTGGCCCCGCCTCTCCGTGTAGGTCGCTGGAGGGCGTCTGTTCTTCGCTCAGACAGGACGGGTTAAAGGAGCCGCTGATTCGGGGGCTCTGGCTCACTCAGGCCAGGGGGAGGGAGGGGCACGGCGTGCGGGGCGGACCTGCGGCGGCAGAGGCCGGCGTGACGTTGCAGCAGCCTGAGGCGTGCTGTGCGTTCTCCCGGGGGAGTTGTCCCTGCATCCCGGGACCCTGGCAGTGGCGGGCTGCACAGGCTCCTCGGAAGGGAGGTGTGGAGAGTGACCTGTGCTCGCACACAGGCTTCTTGGTGGCGGCAGCAGCTTTAGCGTCTCTGGGGTCTGCGCTTTTAGCCGCAGCTCGCGCCCGTCTCTGGAGCTCCTTTAAGCAGCGCTCTTAATCCCCTCTGCTCGCGCACCAGGAAACAAAGAGGAAAGAAAAAGTCCTTTGCCTCTTCGGCAGCTCCACACCTTTTCCCGGACTCCCTCCCGGCTAGCCGTGGAGCACTAACCCCCTGCAGGCTGTGTTCACGCCGCCAACACCAGTCCTCTCCCGGCGCTCCGACCGAAGCCCGAGCCTCAACTCCAGGCCCCGCCCGCCCCGGCGGGTGAGCAGAGAAGCCTCTCGAACTGGTGAGTGCTGGTCGGCCCTGATCCTCTGTGCGGGAATCTCTCCGCTTTGCTCTCCGCACCCCTGTTGCTGTGCTCTCCTCCGCGGCTCCGAAGCTTCCCCACTCCGCCACCCACAGTCTCTGCCCCATGAAGGGGCTTCTAGTGTGGGGAAACATCTTCTCCTTCACAGCTCCCTCCCACTGGTGCAGGTCCCATCCCTATTCTTTTGTCTCTGTTTATTCTTTTTTCTTTTGCCCTACACAGGTACGTGGGGAGTTTCTTGCCTTTTGGGAGGTCTGAGGTCTTCTGCCAGCCTTCAGTAGGTGTTCTGTAGGAGTTGTTCCACGTGTAGATGTATTTCTGGTGTATCTGTGGGGAGGAAGGTGATCTCCGCGTCTTATTCTTCCGCCATCTTCCCGGAAGCCTCTGATCTATATTTTTAACAAATGAACTTAGAGCTTGAGTCAGCACGTTTCAGTGGCAGAAACACAGTGCTGAAGACAGAGCCTATATTCAGATGTGTATCTAGTAACAGAAATCGGGGCAAATTAGTTAATGTCTTTAAGCTTAAACCTTATTTTTAGAATGAACATATTGGACTAGATAACTTCCAAGCTCCCTCTGAATCCCAATATCATTTGATTTTTATATGACTATCCATATGCTTTATTTACTCTTTGGAACAAAATTCTATCAAAGGGTAGAAAAAAAATTCACAATTATTCTTCTGAAGGCTGTGTCTACATATTACAAGCAGAACTGGAATTTGCATTAATTATCCAGTTAATTTAATTACTTTAGGCATTTAAGTTCAAACTCAATTTTTCATAGCCTCATTTACCTACATTAATGTGCCTATATTGATTAAATTAAATGTTTAGTCTGCACTTTGCTATGTTGATTTAGCCCTGTGAACTGAAAGGGAGATAATGAGACAGCATATAATAATCTAAACTACTAGAGTTTCTCAGGGGAAATACGTGTTTTCTTTACACTAGATAAGTTCCAATGCATTAATCATACTCTAAATGAACAAGGAAATATTTGAAACACATGGTCAAAATTTTAGGACCAGTTATTGGTTTTATTAATTCATTAAAAAATATTTACTGAATGCCTACTACATGCCAAGGGCATTGTGTTTAAGGAGAGAGTGGAGAACAGCGGACCCAGGTCTTCGCAGAGTGGCCAGCCAGCCTAGCTGGGAGAATTAGCATCAACAGCATTAGAACTAAATGGAGTGGTGTGAGATCCTATGGGGCTTTATAATAATGAGGGCTTAATTTTATCAGGAAATTTAAGATGCATATTAAAAAGGTATATTTTATCCACTACTTCTAGATGCCTCTAAAACAAAGATTCTCCAGCTATTTTAGTCTGTCTTCTTGCTAGAACTAAAAATGAGAGCATTACTAAAATATAGAATTGAAGGACTTTGGGGATATGATCAGTTGCCATGTGTGTCACAAGTAATGGTTTACTTTTTTTAACAACAGAGGCAATTCAGTCACTCTGCAATAATGCTGTTCTCACTCAAGTTTGTTCTGATGTTTTGGTGAGTGGGAGAAGTTGTCTATACCTGGTGTATCAGGACTTTTACAGGCTTATGAGAGGGAATTGCTAATGCTGTCTGTCCTAAACATGAAGGTTGAAGAAACCAAAGCCCTTCCCTTCGCTTTGGAGTATCTTTTGTAATATTTGATTTTCCTCTGATTTGGTGTCATATGATTCTTGGGTTCTTCTGTGTTCCAGTAAAGGGGGCAATTTTTGTCTTCTTGCAAAAAATCTACGATTTTAAAGCTGCACCTGGCATCTTTGGCTCTAGGATTCAGATCCCACAACTCTAATCGAGACCCTAATAAACCTGCCCGAGTTATATGATTCCCACAACATGATTTTAAATGTAAAGAAATGGAAGCTGATAAGCAATAGTTTGAAAAGATATATGCACCCTCATGTTCATTGCAGTGCTATTTACAGTACCCAAGACATGGAAATAATCTAAATGTCCATTGATGGGTGAATGAATGAATGGATAAAGATGTGGTGTATATATGCAATGAAATATTGTTCAGCCATATAAAGAATGAAATATTCCCATTGTAGCAACATGGATGGACCTTGAGGGCATTATGCTAAGTGAGATAAGTTAGACAGAAAAAGACAAATAGTGTTTGTTCTCACTTATATGTGGGATCTAAAAACAACAACAAAACTAGCTCATAGATACAGAGAACAGACTGGTGATTGCCAGAGAAGAGGGTAGGGGGTGGGGACAAAAATGGGTGAAGGGGGTCACAAACTTTGAGTTATAAAATAGTAATCATGAGGATGTAATGTACAGCATGGTAACTGTAGTTAATAATACTGTATTGCTTATTTTAAAGTTGCTAAGAAAGTCGATCTTAAAAGTTCTCATCACAAGAAAAAAAAACCTGTAATATGCATGGTGATGGGTGTTAACCAGACTTATCCTGGTGATCATTTTGCAATATACACAGATATTGAATCATTATGTTGTATACCTGAAACTAATACAAAGTTAAATGTCCATTATACATAAAAAAAAGAAAAAGAGGGCTTCCCTGGTGGCACAGCGGTTGAGAGTCCGCCTGCTGATGCAGGGGACACGGGTTTGTGTCCCGGTCCGGGAAGATCCCACATGCCGTGGAGCAGCTGGGCCCGTGAGCCATGGCCACTGAGCCTGCGCGTCCAGAACCTGTGCTCCGCAACGGGAGAGGCCACAACAGTGAGAGGCCCGCGTACGGCAAAAAAAAAAAAAGAAAAAAAAAGAAAAGAAATGGACGCTGTGAGAGGCTGAGTGACATAGAGCTAACAACATTGGAAAAATAAAGACAAAGCAAAACAAAAGAGTACGTAACCCTCCAAATGAGAATGTCCTTGTTTTAGAGTATTCTTTTTTATCTTCATTAAAGCATTTGTAACTTTTTTCTTCAGCGTAATCATGGTAATATATATATAATTTTTCTGTTTCCTTTTTTGCCTGGCATTGCAGAATATACATTTTTCCACATTGCTAAGGATTATATTTACATTTCTTGTCCTGTATAATGGTCCATCAGAAGATACGTCATAGCTTAATCATTGTGTGCATGTGTGTAAAAATATAATTTTCTGTTTTATATCTTTCTATTGTTTACTATTAAGAAAAATGATTTCAGGAATATCTTTGAGTTTGTTACTCCCATATATTTGCATTCTTTTATTACAATAGAGCCCAGAAACTGAAATTCACTTGATCAGTGGATGGGAATATTTGCTGGCTCTTGGTAGGCATCGTCAAACTGCTTTTCAAAAAAACCTTCAACAGTTTACAGTATCATTAGTGCCTATTTTCCTACAACGCATCATTATTATGGGTTAAACTTGTTTTTCCTTCTTTTGCTAGTTTGCTGAGTGAAAATTTTTGTCTCCGTTTGATTTTAATTTTCATTTCTTCACTAAAAAAGATATTTGTGTATGGTTTCTTGTCTATCTGTTAGTATTTAAATTTTTTCTTCAGGTTTCCCATAAGTTTTCATATTTTTTGGCAAAAAAAATCTCCTACTGTATTATTTGCCTTTAATGTTTGTAGATAACAGCTTAATTTTTCTCTAATCTCTTTTCCTTTACGAGTCTTCAGACTTACAAAGTCCCCTCTGTCCCCTCTAGAGTGTTGATTTCTATTCTAATTTCTATTAGTTGTACATTGTTTCATTTTGAGTATTTTAATTTTTAATCAATATAAATTAGCTTTAGTGTTTAATGTGAGATATTTGCCTAAGCTGATTCTCTCCCCAGTTGATAAATAATAATTCCAGCCTTCATTACTATATGCTTTCTTCACTCTGATTTGGTCACGCTCTCTTTGTCACATAGAAGTTTTTATCAGCGCCAATGTCTGCGTCTTGTTTAAGGTGTCTATTTTCCTTCTTTGCTCAGGTTTCATCCTGTTACATTCTTTGCCCATCACTGACCTTGACGAATATTCATTGAATGATGGTTATCATTCTTCCTATGATGTCTGCTGATAAGCCAATTGGCACTCGGATCTTCTGACATCAAGTCTAGATGTCTGTCTTTTACATTTTGTTCCTTTGCTCATTTCAATGCAATTTTGTTCAAATGTCTTCTAAATATGTTTGATCTCAGATGTATCATGTGAGGACTTCTGAAAACCCAGCTTCATTCTTTTGATACAGCATTTTTTTCCAAGAAAAGCTCCATGTCTGCCTATTTGTAAGTCACTTAACATTCGATCAATTAGCAACAAGACACTGACTCAGAAACAAAGAAAAAGTTTTAACAAAATGGCATGAACAGATGACAGGTCTGGGAAAGAAAGCCTCCTTTTTTCTATTTAGCCTACTGACCCTTTTTTCTGGGCTGGAATAAGGATGATTTCAAAGATGCTCTTATGCTATTGCATGAAATTATTCTGTGCTGTTTATGGATGAATACAAGCTAGCCATTCAGTGAAGAAACTCTGCCACTGTCTTAAACCCAAAAGAACAAATCAAGGATAACTGACTTGATATCCTGTGTTATATCCTAAGCATAAAATATTTGCAGTCCTAGTCTGAAGTATACACTTGAAAAGTAAAGCAGAAAAGGCATGTGAATATAAACTCAGTTATTAATACTACTCGTATCATTAAACACAGTCTATTTGAAAACACTTCCAGGATATAAGTGGTGATTTATTTGTTTGGGGAGGTATGTATGGAAATTTCTCCTCCTCCTCACTAAACAATCTCATCTGAGTTCTTCATATTCAGTAAATTCTAAGCACTAGGGAATACATTTTCCTTCCTATAACTCAACATGGTTTGCATTAGTCCTTCATAAATATATTATGATATGCCATATACCTCCATTTGCAGTTTCAGAAATCATTGTGTAGCTTCCTGCCAACCACCTCCAAGATGAACAAATAGGTTCTTGCACTCAAGGTGAGTAACTGTGTCTCTTTTAAAATTGAATTATTAGCCTTTTCAAAAGTTAATCTTTCTCACTTGTGCACCAACCTCGACAGAGTACTGACCTCCTCTAAGCGTTTTTGAAGGTTGTTCCAAGTGGTGGTGACATTTTCAAGTCGTCTTTCAAAGGCATTCGTTTTTGAACCAACAGGCTTCTGTAGCTGCTCAAAAGAAGCATCACAAAAGCAGTACACGAGGCAAAAACAGTGAGATTATTAGTTGGATTGCAGGTAAAATTACTTGAAGCTGTTTGATTCTTGAGTTTCTCCATAAAGACTTAAAAGTTTTTCAGTAAGGTGCCAGTGGTGTTTTAGCGGTAAAATACCGACGTCCAGTGGAGAGACAAATAAAACCTTGTTCATCTCCTTTGAAGAGATAGGAAAGAGTTGCTTATTCTAAGAAATTGTCCACATTGAAGAATTCATTCAATTTTAACTCATGTAAATTCGTATCTCTATATTGTCCATCTAAAACAAATTATCAACATAGTTGTATAAATACGTTACGAGTTTTCTGTTGTAATCTCTTTTTCTTGTGGTTGATTATTGGAAACTAGCTGCAGGCAAATACTTGTTTCTTAGGTCATCAGACTCTCATCACTAAGTAAATATGTATCATTTGCTTACAAATAATTATATTTGTGACGTTAAAATAAGCCTATAAAAGATATGTTTTTCATCCTAAAGAGAACGAGTTATTGTGGGCTTTTCCCCTCATAATTTGGTGTGGTTGGGCTGAGTCAACGCTTGGCTGATTTTCTAATATTAAATAATTAGATGTGCTTTAACAATTAAAAAACATGAACGAGCCATTAGTGCTGGTGTACTAAATCTTAGTCTGTGTAAATGAGTCCTTCTAAAATACCACTATTACAGTGGAAATCAGAACCTTAGGCCTGTAGCATTCTGTCAGCAGAAAGCAATGTGGATGCTGCCCAACAGGAATGAATGGATTCTTATTCACAACTCAGATAAATTCAATAGCCTAGACTGAGAGCTCAAGAGCCACATTGAAAAAAAATTGAAAAGGGAACCGTGATGGACATGATGTGGAAATTCAAATTAACAGCATTTTTTCATTCATTTATTCAGTGATTCCATTCAACATGTACTTATTAGAATGGCTACTATGCGCTAGGAACTTTGCAAGAGTATTTTTCTTTCATTTTGAGAAAAATAAAAGATACCAATGCTCTATTATTTGAGATAGGAACAGATGAAGAGGGTTGGGTGTTTTTTTTCCTTTACATTTTTTTTTCCTTTGAGGTACAGCTGATAATGGGCGTTTTTTTTAGCATAATTTTAATTAGCACATTTCCCCCAGAATATTGGGTCTCTCTGTACACAAATTTGAATTGAGCAAGATGGGTGGAACAGAGAAAATGCTAAGAGGCACAGAGTCTTTTCAGGTTGTATATGAGATTTGCTGCTACTTGAAGACCACTGAAAACTCTCTTGGTGTTTGAGGGGGAGCTTCTCCTTTCCTCACCATAGAGGATAAATAACCTACATTTATTTTATCTGTACAATGTCCCAGGAAACTAGAAATTTCTGGTTTAGTATCTGCTCTTGCTAAAGATTAGGCAATGGAAAAATTTCTAACCATATTAGTGAGATAATGAGAAAGATGAAAATTGGAAGTGGTCACTCAGAATCTGATTAAACGTAAAAATGCATAAGTTTACTTTACACCTTAGTTACAAGTGATTCTGTGGGGGGAACCAATGCTGGTGGATGTATCCAGGAAGGAGGATAGATAGATAAGCAGACATATCACCCATATATGAACTTGGTAAGTAAGCTGTTGAAGCTCAGATACAAGTTCACACAGGAGTGACCTAATTTTCTCAGTATAACATACCAATCCCACCTGCCAGATTCTTGGCTACTCTGTGATTGGGCCGTGTATAGTAATTGAGCTGAAATGATAAAGTCTGGCTAAATAGTGTATTGGAAGTGGGAAAGTTGGTTCTTTTACGACTGTATAAAGATTTTTCATGTTTTGCTTTAAAAAATTATTGGAGTATAGTTGATTTACAATGTTCTGTTAGTTTCAGGTGTACAGTAAAGTGAATCAGTTATACATATACATATATCCACTCTTTTTTAAGATTTTTTCCCCATATAGGTTATTACAGAGTTTTGAGTAGAGTTCCCTGTGTTATACAGTAGGTCCTTTTGTCACTATTTTCCTATTTGGTATAACTCTGAACATGGTCCATCCTATTTTTTAAAAGGCAGCTCTTTATTTCACCCAAACTATGAACCCATTAAGATTTCAATAGCAAATGTGGCTACTTTCTTGCTTAATACAAGTACAAATAACTCAGGTCAATATTCCATAGGAAATGTAAGCTGCATTTAGGCACTGCTATTCCAGGACTAACCACTGTTAACACTTTGTACCACTTTGTTGCCAAAAATTTCCATGGGAAGCTAAAACTTGATTTCACTGAAGTTTTCTCAGTCTTTAAATTTGTGGACAGAGATTATTAAGGATTACACTTCACTAATTAACATCAACTAGTTAATGTATAAAGATTTATGTAGTAATACTACTAAGAGAATCAAGTCACTAGGCATGGGTTATTGATGCATCAGATAATGCCTCCAAGAGGAAGGAAACAGAGATGTGTTCTGGTCACGCTTCCTCCCCCCCCCATTTTAACATACTCCATAAATATTTTATATCTCTAGATGAATAGTCCCCTGCTACAGACAATTGAATGATAAGCATTCTCTTGTATGAAATTGAATTAGTTTTATTACCAGGATCTAATAGTGGCCTCAGTAGAAACTGGCTCCAACTATCTATTTCTTGGCAGAAGAAAGAATTACATATAAAATATTCTAAAGTGGAAGTTAACATAGGGAAAACGTTTGGCTTATTTACAGTTCATTGCAGATTAGTATATAGAGGCTCATCCGGTGTTCTGCATGGTGTATTGGGCATCTTCATATAGTTTAAGGGGCAATGGGTAGAACCCTATAAACATGTTCCCAGCTAAAATTATTCATGCATGCACTATGGCTTGGAGTCGTGAAGGCTAGCTTGCCCAATTGTCACTGTATAACACCCAGAATTGCTGTCTGATGACCATCTTAGTCTTACCCGCGGGTATTACCTGGCTCACCTGGGAGCAGAGGTGATCAGCCCTAGTCAGGTACATGCCCTTTTAAAATTTTTACAAGAAGATGTCATCCTGCTCCCAGCGCACCTGCCTGTTGAAGCAGACAGCACCGCACTGACCTCCCACAGTGAAAGCGACTGTACTCAGGGTCCTTTCCAGGAGTATAATCTTGACCTGTCTTTCAGTAGCTTTCAAAAGCTTGGTTAAGATAAACCATAGTCATAAAGGACTGCATGGAGATGATATTATCCATCCATTCATCTAAATATGTATTTTTCAAACATTTTTTAGTAGCAGGATACATTTATCAAGTGGGATTTTATGTGCAGCCTGATAAATAAAGTGGATTAAAAGAGGAGTCTACCCAAAGGGAGTCTCTTTTGAATGAGATGGGACCCATGATGCCTTCCGTGGCAACCACAGCTCTGCAATGAACAGTTCGAAAACCGCTGCTCTAAATCCGGGGTTGCAAGCCCAAATGCCTTTAGAGGCCTGCTCGGGTGAAGGTATATGAATCTGTGTCTAAGAAACTTTGGGAGTAGTGAGGGATACATGTAAGAAACAAAGATCATATCTGAGTGAAAGCCTTTGGGGAGGTATGTATCTTCTTGTTATAGTATATGCGTACGTGTGTGTGTGTGTGTGTGTGTGTGTATGTGTATACACCTTGGAGGATAACTGACAAAACTATATAATGTAGGAACATTATTTAATCTCTCCCACTTTTAAAATGGAAATATTATTACGTAGCAAAAAAGTTTGTTGGATAATTAATTGATATCATGCATATGAAATACTATTAGAGTGCTTGGCACAAAATAAGTATTCCGTAACTATTTTGTAGTAACACTTATTTTATAACTGGAAGAATACATGCCAATATGAGAGCTAATGAAGATCATCAATTATGTTTTAGGAATTGATAGCTTTATTTTTTACCTTATAATTCCATTTTTTATTCACTGAGCTCTTGTGAAATAAATTACATACATCATTACATTTCATCTCTAACCACCTCCAATGTGCATCTTTACAAAAATAAGAGCACACATACACCTACAATAGCATTAACACCTCTGAGAGTAAAAATTTCTAAATGCCATCCACTCCCCAGTCCACTGTCAAACTTTGCCATTTGTCCCCAAAAGGTCTTTCACAGTGTTTGTCCAATAAGCAACTTTAAATGGAAAAAGGCCATTTTTTAGAGTTGCTTTCTATATAGTCTAAACATCATTTGGCCATTTTAAGCAATTAATTTCATACAGGTTGGCTAGTAGAACAGGACAAATGTTAGGCAAACGGAAAGGGCAAGGAAGATACCTGGCTAGAACAGTCTGTTAATGTGGGTTGACAGAGCATGCTCTTCATTGCAATTGGTATTTTAGCAGCTGGAATCCAATGTCACAGGATCAGGAATCATACTTTTAGAATTGATTTCAACGAGTAATATGACAATGAACAATAATACGAACCTGAGAACTGACATCATAGAACAGAGAATTCACGACTATTTCCATAGAAAGAAACTGGTCTGATAATTTATGCATGTAATAGTGCAGCTGGGTGATTTTGTCTTTCATCTCAGGAAGTTCCAGTGTAGTAGACATATTCAGTTTGTGAACGCATTCAAATAGAGAGGAGACATCCTATGAGGTGAAAAACAGAGGAGCATAGAAAGCAAAGAAGTTACTTTTTAAAAACTTTCTAATATTTTCTGTGTAATTGACTGAATTACAATCTAACTGAAAAGACTCAGTACCAGGAAGATACATTGATGCAAAGGAATAAAATTTTAGTAAAATCAATGCAGTTTAAAATTTAGATCTTCTATTAGAAAATGATAAGGCAGAGTGTTATTTTTTGATTTTCAAATGTGGATGCTGTTTGCTTTGAGTTTTGAGCTGTTGATACCTATTTTGAGCTATTTCCACCACTTGTGGTTTTGTACTTTGTGAGAGACTGACAGCAATCAGAGAAAAGATAAACAAGAATAAAACTGAGCATTGGTTGTCTAATTTACTTTAGCCTGATGTTTTACAAGCTAGCCATTAATTGGAGTGAATTCCCAAAGATTTCAGATCTTTGAAGGTAAGACTAAAATTGTTAGTCATCTCTTCTCCTCTCCTAATTCCTCATCACACACACTCACACACACACTCACACTCACACAGTCCTTGTTAGAAATAATTTGACAACTTCAAGAATCATCAGTATGATTTACTCTATCATAGGAAGCAATTGACTTATTATGGGTTTGGGGAGCTGAAATCAAGTCAGATGTTTTAACCATTTCCTCTCAGTGTCCTTCCTTGTTTCCTCTGCTCCATGTTTTCTCACTCTAAACGTTCTTTCTGAGTGATCGCATTCATTATATTTCAAGTATGTTAGGTTTTCTTATTCAAAAATATGATTAATTCGAGAAATAATGGAGCACCTATTATATATCAGGCACTTCTATAGGCACTAAGGATCCAATAGTAAACAAGACAGACAAGCATATCTATCCTCATGGATCTTGCATTATAGAGCAGGGAGAGAGAAAATAACCAAAATCAACAGGTGAGAAATATAATATGCAATGGAGAAAAATAAAGTCAAGAAGGAAGAAAGGGAGTTCTGGTGAAGTGGAAGTGGGGAGAGGAGTCACAGGTATAAATAGGGTAGATGGGGAAGGCTTTGACTATGCTGGATGCCTTGTTTGGGGACACTATTTACTAGAGCAAGGGGGAGAATTATATTTACTTTTTTTTAAGAGCAGTTTTAGATTTACAACAAAATTGAGAGGAAGGCACAGAAATTTCCCACACACCTCCCCATGCAGTACATCCATAGCATCCCCCGTTATCAACATCACTCACCAGGATGACACTTCTTTTTTTTTTTTTACCAAGTATGAACCTACGTTGACACATCACTATTACTTAAAGTCCATAGTTGCGGTTGTTTTGGTGTTGTACACTCTATGGGTTTGGAGAACTATATAATAACCTGTGTCTACCACTACAGTGTCATACTTAGTTTCACTTCCCTAAAAAATCTCCGTGCTTTGCCTATTCATCCCTCCCCAAAACTCCTGGCAACCACTGATCTTTCTACTGACTCCACAGTTTTACCTGTTCCAGAATGTCATACAGTTGGAATCATACTGTATGTAGCCTTTTGGGATTGATTTCTTTCACTTGGTAACATGCACTTAAGCTTCCTCCTTGTCTTTTCGTGGCTTGATAGTTCATTTATTTTTAGCAGTGAATAATATTCAATTATCTGGATGTACTAGGTTTATCCAGTCACATACTGCAGGACATCTTGATAGCTTCCAAGTTTTGGTAATTATGAACAAAGCTGCTGTAAACATCTGTGTGCAGATTTTTGTATGGACATAAATTTTCAACTCCTTTGGGTAAATACCAAGGAGTGTAATTGCTGGATCACATGGTAAGAGTACGTTTAGTTTTGTAAGAAACCACAAAACTATCTTCCAAAGTAGCTCTACCACTTTGCATTCCCAGCAGCAACACATGAGAGTTCCTGCTGCTTCACATCCTTGACAGTGTTTGGTGTCATCAGTGTTCCAGATGTTGGCCATTCCAATAGGTGTGTAGTGGTATCTCATTGCTTTAATTTGCATTTCCTTGATGACATATAATATGGAACATTTTATGATTATTTGTTTGTTTGCTTATATGCTTATTTTCCATTTGTATGTCTTCTTTGGTGAGATGCCTATTAAGGTCTTTGGCCCATTTTTAATCTAATTTTTGCTTTCTCATTGTTAAGTTTGAAGAGTTATTTGTATATTTTGGATAATCTTTTATCAAATGAATCTTTTGCAAATATTTTCTCTCAGTTCATGTCTTGTCTACTTATTCTCTTGATATTGTCTTTTGCAGAGTAGAAGTTATTAATTTTAATAAAATCCATCCTATCAATTATTTTTTTCATAAATCATGTCTTTGGTGTATTATCTAAAAAGTCATCACCATACCCAGGATCATTCATCTAAGCTTTATTTTATGTTATCTTCTAGGAGTTTTACAGTTTTGAGTTTTACATTTAGGTCTATGATCTATTTTGAATTAATTTTTTTGAGGAATGTAGTCTGTGTCTAAATTAACTTTTCACATGTGGATATCCAGTTTTTCCAGCACCATTTGTTAAAGAGTCTGTCTTTGCTCCAATGTACTGCCTTTGCACTTTTGTCAAAGATCAGCTGACTATATTTATGAAGATCTATTTCTGGGCTCTCTATTATGTTCTATTGATCTATTTATCCATTCTTTCACCAACTTTAACCACACTGTCATGATTACTGCAGCTTTATAGTAAGTTTTGAAATCGGGTAGCATCAGTCCTCCAACTTTATTCTTCTCCTTCAATATTGTGTTGGTTATCCTGGATGGTTTATAATGTTTTCTACAAAGGCTCAAGTGGGCTAGACTTGGTTTTGACTTTCATCAACTAGAATGAGAAGCCAGTTGATGGTGGCTGAGTTGAAGTCAGTTAGGAAGTTACTGCCATATTTAAGCAAGCTCTGAGCAAGGATACTGCAGTAGGTGTAAGGGGGACATGGTCAGGTTCTGAAAATATTTTGAATGTAGAACCAACAAAATATGGATATTAGGGAAAGGAAAATTTCAAATTGTCATCTGAAGTTTTTGACCTGAGAAAATATGCGAGTGGAGTTACTATTGAAAAGTGAGATGTAAAGAGTTCCAAAGGAGCAAGCTGTGTGTGTGTGTGTGTGTGTGTGTGTGTGTGTGTGTGTGTGTGTGTGTGAGAGAGAGAGAGAGAGGGAGGAAGAGTCAAGGGGGACATTTAGTTTGCAATGCCTATTAAACATACAAATGGTGATGCTGCGTAGAAAGTCTTGAATATGACAGGCTGAGGTTCAGGGGTGAGTTCGTGAGTAGAGATATCAATTTAGGAATTGTCAGCAGAGTATCTCGAGCCATGAGATTGAATGAGATCACTAAGTGAGTGTAGATAGAGAAGAGGTCCAATGGGTGAGCTCTGAGACACTTCACTCTTTAAAGATTGGAAATATGCTATGCAAACAACAAAGAAGATGAAGAAGGAAGCATCACTGAGATAAGAGGAAAACCAAGAAATGATGGTGACCTAGGAAGCAAGTGAAAAAGTATTTTGAGAAAGAATACATGATATACAGGATCAAATGCTATTGATGGGTCAAGTAAAATGATGGCTGATGTTTACCTTTGGGTTTTGGACTACAGGGTAACTGGCAACTTAACTAAAGCTGTTCTTTTGTAGCGTGTGAGGAAAAACCTACCTGGAGTGGGTTCAAGAGGGCATGAGAGGTGTGGAGACAATGAGTGTAGACAACTCTTTTGAGAAGTTTAGCTAAAAGAAGAAAACGGGACAGCTGTGGAGAGGGTTGGGAGAAACA
The DNA here is from genome assembly GCF_963455315.2 of Globicephala melas. Classification (NCBI taxonomy): domain Eukaryota; kingdom Metazoa; phylum Chordata; class Mammalia; order Artiodactyla; family Delphinidae; genus Globicephala; species Globicephala melas. Next base: position 25,750,645 of record NC_083318.1, on the reverse strand, counting down.
AGAGAATATATTCAATTTTTAAGGTAGGAGAAATAACAGCATGTTCATATATAGATGAAATAGTCCAGTAGAGAGGGAAAATTGAAGCTTGAGAGACACAGGAGAAATTTTGGATTGAGTAGATAAGAGGAGACAAGACTTAGTACACAAGTGAAAGGTTTGACTTTAGCTAAAAGCACAAGCACATCAGCCACAATAATAGAAGAGAAATCATAGGGCACAGATGCGGGAAGGTGGGGAGATAGAATGGTGCAATTATGCAGATGTAAACTTCAGATTGTTTCCTTTCATTTAATGAAATAAGGTCATTGACCCAAAGTAATGGCGGAATTGATGTGAGGTTTTGAGGAAAGAAATACATATAGCCTAGTTATCAGGAGAGTGGCTTAGTAAATGGACTAGCGGACTATAGTATTTTAGCAGGGCAGTATTAGGGAGCCACCTGCTGGAAGACATGATGAATTTTAAAGTGGCTGTGATCTGCGTGTCTGTCATCACTACGTTCTGTCATCGAAGTGCAGGTCTAGAGTGGGTAGAGAGAGCTAGTGTGTGGGTTTTGCTAAGTGAATATCACAAAGGAAGAGAGAGGGATGATTAAAATAATTGGCCAGTGATTTTAAGCTGGTGAATTGACTGAATAAAGTGAAGTGAGAGGAAAGTGGAAGGCAGTGGAAATGTAATATGATCAAAGTATGACTTTTTTTCTGGGGTTAAAGGATTGTTGCCATTGGCGTACATATTAGTTTCCTACTCCTGCTGTAGCAAATCACCACAGACTCAGCAGTTTAAAACAGTACAAATTTATTATGTTATACAATACAATCTTGGATGTGACAGGTCCAAAATATGTCTCATTGGGCTAAAATCAGGGTGATGGCAAGGTTGAACTTCTTTCTGAGGCTGCAGGAAAGAATCCACTTTTTGTTTGTCCATGTTCTGCCTATTATATTTCCAAGGTATTTCCCAGATGAGTCCCCACTTTTCCACCTTTATAACTGCTGACCTATATAGTACATACCCTCTTTTCATTAGTTGCATGAGATATTAAAAAATTTTTCTAAAATGGCTTTATGTCTCTAATCTCACTTCCAATTAACTAATTTAGCTAGTGAAAAGAGGTATGGATTCTTTTTTTTTAATTTTATTTATTTTATTTTTTTGCTGTATTGGGTCTTTTTTTAAATTTAATTTAATTTATTTTTTTATACAGCAGTTTCTCATTAGTTATCCATTTTATACATATTAGTGTATACATGTCAATCCCAATCTCCCAATTTGTCCCACCACCACCCCCGCCTTGGTGTCCATACGTTTGTTCTCTACATCTGTGTCTCAATTTCTGCCCTGCAAACCGGTTCATCTGTGAGGTATGGATTCTTAAGTCAGATATTTCTCAGTTTGCATACTGACTTTGAAACTTACTGTTGGACAAGAGAAAAATAATTAAAGCTATAAGATTTTAAACTTTCCTCACCTGTCAAAATGGGACACAACAAAAATTACCCTCTTTATAAGATTATTGCTAGAATTAAATGAAATAGCACCTAGCTAATTTATGGTGTTAAATGATGTCCAATTAATGCTAGTTTCCTTCTTCCTTTTATATTTCTAGTCTTTCTATAATGCAGATTTGAATGTGTTATTCTACCATGAAAAACAAAATCTCAAATAGATTCTCCCTGACTATAGAATGGAAAACAATTCTCTACCATGGCGTACAAATTTCAATGATCTGGCCGTTTTGTACCTTTTCCTCTTCTACCCTCAGTCTCAGCTGGTGGGCTTAAGTTACAGGAACCCCATTGGCACTAAACCACTTGGCTCAATTTCTAAGTAGTACAGTGTCCTGGAAATGGGCTAACACAGAAACTGACAATAGCTCACCAAAAATCTATTTCTTTTGTGTTGTAGCAGAAACTTACCAGCTGCAATCATTACCTGTGCTGTCTCACTCCTTATATTCTTTATATGTTTCAATCTTCTGCAGCAAAATGGGGCCCTGCTTCTGAGTGCTGGGTAGCAGAATTTACATAGAAGTGATGCATGCCATTTCCAGGCTTGGCCCTTAAAGACTTACATTATCCTCCATGCTCACTTTCTCTTTCTTTGTCTGCAGGCCAGATGTGGAGCCTATAAGTTACAGGAGTTTAGATCCATGACTGTTTACATGACCAGTGTCCCCCCTCCAACCCACATTAGGTTGTGATGTCAATAAGAACGAAGCTATTTTGGGCATGATAATCCATTGACTTGTATTGTTGATTCTAATAACTGTTGGCCTACTAGACTCACACAAAAATTGAGGGGAGCTTGCAGCTGTAATAAACCCTAAGCTATGTGTCAGTGGTTCGGTGGTTGGGCAATGGGCTACAAGGGAGCAGCTGTAACAGGATGACAGTTGAGATCCATCCTTTATCGTGGCCAGATGTTTGGTAAAAATATAACTTTTGATAATGAGAAAGGCAGACCTCAAGCCTGCCAATACTGTCTCTGTGAAAAGAGGTTGGAAAACAGAACATCATTCATGAATAGTGGTTGCTGTTGGATGAGTTTGACCAGGTATTGCAAGAGACAGAAGGGCTCAGAAAATAGTGGGCCTATTTGTTACCAGAAAAGAACAGGAGAATTTTGGAGGCCTTTCTAAGGTAGGAAAGCCAATTGATTCTGAACTTTTATGAGAGACATAAAAGATAAGATTGAAAAGAAACTTTGAGCACAGAAATCCCAGTGAGACTTTTCAGTTGAAGTGAGTTACTGAGCCCCACAGACAAATCAAATTAAAGGTATCTTCTAATTTGGCCTATTGTCCCACCTGGCATCAAGGTGGCCCATTAAGTTGAGAGATGAGGTTTAAGGATGAGCAAGCACAGAAACAGAGCAAGGTCTAAGACAGTACCTTGTGTGTGGTTACTGGCTTGTGAAACTCAAATAAATCAGAAGCCTATTACTAGATTTTTTTTAAACATCTTTATTGGAGTACAATTGCTTTACAATGGTGTGTTAGTTTCTGCTTTATAACAAAGTGAATCAGCTATACATATACATATGTTCCCATATCTCTTCCCTCTTGCATCTACCTCCCTAACACCCTCCATATCCCACCCTTCTAGGTGGTCACAAACCACCCAGCTGATCTCCCTGTGCTATGCGGCTGCTTCCCACTAGCTACCTATTTTACATTTGGTAGTGTATATATGTCCATGCCTCTCTCATGTCACAGCTTATCCTTCACCCTCCCCATATCCTCAAGTCCATTCTCTAGTAGGTCTGGGTCTTTATTCCCGTCTTACCCCTAGGTTCTTCATGACCTTTTTTCCCCTTAGATTCCATATATATGTGTTAGCATACAGTATTTGTTTTTCTCTTTCTGACTTACTTCATTCTGTATGACAGACTCTAGGTCCATCCACCTCACTACAAATAACTCAATTTCGTTTCTTTTTATGGCTGAGTAATATTCCATTGTATTTATGTGCCACATCTTCTTTATCCATTCATCTGTTGATGGACACTCAGGTTGCTTCCATGTCCTGGCTTTTGTAAATAGAGCTGCAATGAATATTTCGGTACATGACTCTTCTTGAATTATGGTTTTCACAGGGTATATGCACAGTAGTGGGATTGCTGGGTGGTATGATAGTTCTGTTTGTAGTTTTTTAAGGAACATCCATACTGTTCTCCATAGTGGCTGAACCAATTTACATTCCCACCAGCAGTGCAAGAGTGTTCCCTTTTCTCCACACCCTCTCCAGCATTTATTGTTTCTAGATTTTTTGATGATGGCCATTCTGACTGGTGTGAGATGATATCTCATTGTAGTTTTGATTTGCATTTCTCTAATGATTAATGATGTTGAGCATTCTTTCATGTGTTTGTTGGCAATCTGTATATCTTCTTTGGAGAAATGTCTATTTACATCTTCTGCCCATTTTTGGATTGGGTTGTTTGTTTTCTTGATATTGAGCTGCATGAGCTTCTTGTAAATTTTGGAGATTAATCCTTTGTCAGTTACTTCATTTGCAAATATTTTCTCCCATTCTGAGGGTTGTCTTTTGGTCTTCTTTATGGTTTCCTTTGCTGTGCAAAAACTTTTAAGTTTTATTAGGTCCCATTTGTTTATTTTTGTTTTTATTTCCATTTCTCTAGAGGTGGCTCAAAAAGGATCTTGCTGTGATTTATGTCATAGAGTGTTCTGCCTATGTTTTCCTCTAAGAGTTTGATTGTTTCTGGCCTTACATTTAGATCTTTAATCCATTTTGAGCTTATTTTTGTGTATGGTGTTAGGGAGTGATCTAATCTCATACTTTTACATGTACCTGTCCAGTTTCCCAGCAGCACTTATTGAAGAGGCTGTCTTTTCTCCACTGTACATTCCTGCCTCCTTTATCAAAGGTAAGGTGACCACATGTGCATGGGTTTATCTCTGGGCTTTCTATACTGTTCCATTGATTCATATTTCTGTTTTGGTGCCAGTACCATACTGTCTTGATTACTGTAGCTTTGTAGTATAGTCTGAAGTCAGGGAGCCTGATTCCTCCAGCTCCGTTTTTCATTCTCAAGGTTGCTTTGGCTATTTGGGGTCTTTTGTGTTTCCATACAAATTGTGAAATTTTTTGTTCTAGTTCTGTGAAAAATGCCAGTGGTAGTTTGATAGGGATTGCATTGAATCTTTAGATTGCTTTGGGTAGTAGAGTCATTTTCACAATGTTGATTCTTCCAATCCAAGAACATGCTATATCTCTCCATGTATTTATATCATCTTTAATTTCTTTCATCAGTGTCATAATTTTCTGCATACAGGTCTTTTGTCCCCTTAGGTAGGTTTATTCCTAGATATTTTATTCTTTTTGTTGCAATGGTAAATGGGAGTGTTTTCTTCGTTTCATTTTCAGATTTTTCATCATTAGTGTATAAGAATGCCAGAGATTTCTGTGCATTGATTTTGTGTCCTGCTACTTTGCCAAATTCATTGATTAGCTCTAGTGGTTTTCTGGTAGCATCTTTAGGCCTCTCTATGTATAGTATCATGTCATCTGCAAACAGTGACAACTTTAGTTCTTCTTTTCCGATTTCGATTCCTTTTATTTCTTTTTCTTCTCTGATTGCTGTGGCTAAAACCTCCAAAACTATGTTGAATAAGAGTGGTGAGAGTGGGCAACCTTGTCTTTTTCCTGATCTTAGTGGAAATGGTTTCAGTTTTTCACCATTGAGGATGATGTTGGCTGTGGGTTTGTCATATGGCCTTTATTATGTTGAGGAAAGTTCCCTCTATGCCTACTTTCTGGAGGATTTTTTTTTTATCATAAATGGGTGTTGAATTATGTCAAAAGCTTTCTCTGCATCTATTGAGATGATCATATGGTTTTTCTCCTTCAATTTGTTAATATGGTTTATCACATTGATTGATTTGCGTACATTGAAGAATCCTTGCATTCCTGGAGTAAACCCCACTTGATCATGGTGTATGATCCTTTTAATGTGCTGTTGGATTCTGTTTGCTAGTATGTTGTTGAGGATTTTTGCATCTATGTTCATCAGTGATATTGGCCTTTAGTTTTCTTTCTTTGTGACATCCTTGCCTGGTTTTGGTATCAGGGTGATGGTGGCCTCATAGAATGAGTTTGGGAGTGTTCCTCCCTCTGCTATATTTTGGAAGAGTTTGAGAAGGATAGGTGTTAGCTCTTCTCTAAATGTTTGATAGAATTCGCCTGTGAAGCCATCTGGTCCTGGGCTTTTGTTTGTTGGAAGATTTTTAATCACAGTTTCAATTTCAGTGCTTGTGATTGGTCTGTTCATATTTTCTATTTCTTACTGGTTCAGTCTTGGCAGGTTGTGCATTTCTAAGAATTTGTCCATTTCTTCCAGGTCCATTTTATTGGCATAGAGTTTCTTGTAGTAATCTCTCATGATCTGTTGTATTTCTGCTGTGTCAGTTGTTACTTCTCCTTTTTCATTTCTAATTCTAATGATTTGAGTCTTCTCCCTTTTTTTCTTGATGAATCTGGCTAATGGTTTATCAATTTTGTTTATCTTCTCAAAGAACCAGCTTTTAGTTTTATTGATCTTTGCTATCGTTTCCTTCATTTCTTTTTCATTTATTTCTAATCTGATCTTTATGATTTCTTTCCTTCTGCTATCTTTGGTTTTTTTTTGTTCTTCTTTCTCTAATTGCTTTAGCTGTGAGGTTAGGTTGTTTATTTGAGATGTTTCCTGTTTCTTAAGGTAGGATTGTATTGCTATAAACTTCTGTCTTAAAACTGCTTTTGCTCCATCCCATAGATTTGGGTCATGTGTTTCCATTTTCATTTGTTTCTAGGTATTTTTTTATTTCCTCTTTGATTTCTTCAGTGATGACTTCGTTATTAAGTAGTGTATTGTTTAGCCTCCATGTGTTTGTATTTTTTACAGATCTTTTCCTGTAATTGATATCTAGTCTCATAGCATTGTGGTTGGAAAAGATACTTGGTGCAATTTCAATTTTCTTAAATTTACCAAGTCTTGATTTGTGACCCAAGATATGATCTATCCTGGAGAATGTTCCATGAGCACTTGAGAAAAATGTGTATTCTTTTGTTTTTGGATGGAATGTCCTATAAGTATCAATTAAGTCCATCTTGTTTAGTGTATCATTTATAGCTTGTGTTTCCTTATTTATTTTCATTTTGGATGATCTGTCCATTGGTGAAAGTGGGGTGTTAAAATCCCCTACTTTAAATGTGTTATTACCGATTTACCCATTTATGGCTGTTAGTATTTGCCTTATGTATTGAGGTGCTCCTATGTTGGGTGCATAAATATTTACAATTGTTATATCTTCTTCTTGGATCGATCTCTTGATCATTATGTAGTGTCCTTCTTTGTCTCTTGTAATAGTCTTTATTTTAAAGTCTCTTTTATCTGATATGAGAATTGCTACTCCAGCTTTCTTTTGATTCCCATTTGCATGGAATATCTTTTTCCATCCCCTCACTTTCAGTCTGTACATGTCCCTAGGTCTGAAGTGGGTCTCTTGTAGATAGCATATATATGGGTCTTGTTTTTGTATCCATTCAGCCAGTCTGTGTCTTTTGGTGGGAGCATTTAGTCCATTTACATTTAAGGTAATTCTTGATATGTATGTTCCTATTCTCATTTTCTTAATTGTTTTGGGTTTGTTATTGTAGGTCTTTATTACTACATTTTTGAGTGACTTGTGTTGTCAATGAAACAGTGACAATGAGAAAAAGCCTTTGAATGCTCGAGCTATTAAACAAATTTCAGGCCACCAAGCTTTCTCCAGGAGGAAATGAGCAGTGAAAGCCTGGCACCCCCAAAGGATGCCATTCTTCCCAGTGGAGAATGATGGAAAATGAAGAACCTTCTAAGAAGTTGAGTCCAGGATCACGAAGAACAATGAAAAACTAAGAATGTCTCCCCGAAGGCAGAAGCAGGGTATAATTCAGGAACCTCCACCAAGTGCCAGGACAGGAACCTACATTTACCATGTTGACCTCACAGGATTTCAGAGTCACTGCAGTTAAATGACTGCTCTTATTATTCCTTTTCAAATGTGCATATTTATTGTAGTTATTTTGTCCCTGCTCTATGTCTATAATCATATATATATATTATATATATATATATATAATCCAAATAAACTTGTTTTCTTAGTACATAAAGAATCACCAGGAATGGCATTTGCACTTGAGGACTGCACATCTCCTGGAGATTCTAGGCTTTGGGTTAGAGGCAGTGCCTGAATGAGACTTTGCCTGTCCCCTTTTGGGGAGGTGGCAAAAGTACTCTGTGTGGAGAGCTAAGGCATGTTCAAAACACAAGGGTGTCAAAGACTGGCTAGTTGTTCACAAATATCGATTTTACTTGGCAGCCAGCTAGACGTGACTCCTCAGCCGTTTCATAGGTGGGGCTGTATGACTCATTTCTGCTCCTGGGATAGTGGGTGGAAGTGCTGCCCACCACTCTCAGGTGGCCCCTCACATAATTCTCTCTCCCTTTATCCTCTGGCTACTGCTGAGGATCAGGCAGAAGCCTTAAGGTCCCAGGATATGGCCAAACCACTACATGGACGTAAGCTTGAATGGCTGCCCGCAGCAGAGCTCCTTGATGACCCTCATTACATGGCGATACAAGCAAGAAGCGAACATTTACTATGATAAACCACTGAGATATCTTTTTTCATAGAAGTTAGCCTCCCTGCCAAGCACACGTGAATTCCAGAAGGTAGAGCTAAAGTTCCTAGCTCCCCTTAGAGTTAATCGTGGCCATGTGACTGACTGAGTTCTAGCAAATGGAATATGAATAGATGCAAAGTGTGCCATTTGTGCGCCAGCAGATATGACCGTCCAAGATCTCTCACCCTGTCTGTTGGGTGGATACAAAAAGTAATCATGCCTGAAGAGACAGCAGACCCTCTGAAGGAAGGAACCTGCATTCCTGGATTACTGCATGGAGAAAAGACACGTGCCAACCAGAAATACCCACTTTATGAGAGTGAGAGGTAAACTTTTGTTTTTGTTTGTATCCATCTCGTCTTTTTGTAATAGCACTTAACATTTACCCTAAGTAATAAATGGGCCTTTATATTTCCATTGCCTGCATTTTATTTAGTCAGTTTGCAATGTCTCTCCCTGACTTCTCCAGCTAAAAATTCCTGTCAAACTTTCAAACTCTGTCTCAAATCTCAGCTATTCTCTACATTTTTCTTAATTCCCTGAGCGTTTATTTATTCTCTTCTCTAGGATAATCGATAATTTTATATATCTCTTATTGTCTTTATATTATTCAATTATAATTATTAATTTGCATGTCTTCCTTCCTTGACGCTTAAATCATAGAAGGCAGGAGTTTCTGTTTCTGTTTCTACCATGCCTCACACAGAGTAGATGACCCATGGTTTCAAAATGAACAAAATCATTTGTATTGAGATGTATTGTCATCTTATGTGGTCAAAGATACTGAAATGTTTTATGAGTATTGAATATCTATTGAAGAATTATCAAACCAAAAATAGTTTAAAGTAAACCTCATTAAAACAGATTCAGCTTTGGAACAAATAAAACAAATCATCTGTCTGTCTATGTCAGTTTCAGTACATTGGAATCCTAATAATTCTATGACCCTGACGGAAGAGAACAAAGGATGCTATAATGGAGATTCTTCTTCCTACTCATCTCAGGTTAAGAAAGGATCTTAATGATTCCTACACTAACCTATTAATTATTCACAGACGTGGTGATCTGAGTGCTCTATCTCTACTCTAACAGAGTTAGGTTTCAGGCCTCCTCAGGCATGTGCTGTGTCTGGGTTGCGCAAATGCCATCAGTTTAGACTTTTGCAGAGGTTTCTCACCACTTTCTTCAAGGTCTTTTATGACCAAATAGAAACTTTTATTCCACGAAATGAATTCCAGATGTGAGAGAAAGCCATTTTGGAGAAAGGTAATTATATTTGATTTCAGATCTGATATAAACAAAAGAAAACAACTTATACACAGAACTCAATTTCCATTTGATTGGTTCATGTATGACTTATATGATTTCCAAGAGTCTTCTTAAAGTTTTACCTTAATAGTTAAAAAATTTGAATATGAATCAGATGTACTTGCAGTGACTGAATTCTCAAGATTTTTATTTTTATTATAGCACACTGTATGAATGTAGTGAAAAGGCCACAGATTTAAAAGAAATAGCTCATTGGCTCTGAATAGAAAATACCTCAGAGAAAATGTTATCATCAGATCAATTCTGTTTATATTTCTGGATAATACGATGTGTATTGATCACCAAAAGGCAAACAAGATGGACAAAATACCATGAGCTTCACAGTCAGGGCCTCATCTTACCGTTCTCATCTTTTTCTCTGCGTGCTTTCTTAACACGTGGAATAAAGCTCTTATTAAGTGCTCTCTTCTAGATTACCTTTAAATGACAGCCCTAGATACTCCATGTATTTGTGAAGATGAACAAGCTAACAGATACCTGACACTGTTTACACCAAGTTGCCTATATCCTTTGTACCTATGATTAACTTCTTATAAGATATAACTATTGAATTTCACGTGGTATTTTGAAAGGTCACCATTTTAAGCAAAAATAAGCTTAAAGAGAGAGATCAGCTGAGTCATATACTTATTACAATAAACCAATAAAAAATGCATCTAGAATTACGATTTCCCAGCCTATACTATTGCCTGTTGTCCACGACTGAATATGTAGGGAATGTAAGCAACATGAAGGTGAAAAGTGTATAATACTCAGTACTAAAGCCATCTGCCACTAATGAGTAAGAAGTCTTTATTTTGTCTCACCCCATTTTCTTCTTAAAAAATTACCAAACAGTTGGAAAGAGTGGATCACCCTCGGTTGCTTTATGATTGTTATTACCCTAAATCTTGTTGCTCTGGGCAAGCTATACCATGATTCACTGTTGTAGGGAGAAGAAAGATGGCAATGGTGGAGCTTAAAGGTTTTCATTATTATTATTTTTGAAATGTGAAAGTGGCTTTAAAAACTGATAGGACAGGAATCACAGTAATGTTTACATTCAACATAAAAGCACACTGTTTCTGGCTCTAAAGATGTAGATGTACAAACTATCTAGGTTTTTAACTAATATCCCCTATAATTTATACCAGTTAAAATGAAAAAGAGTTAGACTGCTTTTCTACTTGTAAGAGGAATAGCAAAGAATCATTTTGAATTCTCTGATGCAAGATAGGAATCCAGACAGGATTGGTATGAAATTCCATAGCCAGAGTTTCACATTCTCTTTTATGCCTTAATTATTTGTACTCAAGTTTTCAAAGTATTTAACTCATGATCTTTTCTATCACAGTAGTCCTAGGCTTCCCCTTCTCCAGTCTGTCCCTTGTCATTATGACAACAGGGACCACAAATTTAACAATTATTAAACTCACCTTTTTATTTCCACCTGTCCCTCCCACCCCCAAAGACCTTGACCTATAACTTATCAATATTCTCCTAAGGTGGAGTACCTTTTGCTGGGGAACTCAAGCCATACCTCAGAGTCCTCCTTCCTGTCTTATTCATCTTCCTTTACCTCAGCCAGTCAGTCCTAGAGTCTGCTCTATCTCTTAAACATCTCTCAAGTAAATTCTCTCCTTCCCACTCTCACTGTCAAAGATTTTATTTAGCATCTTGTTCTCTCTTTTCCAGAGCCAGCCTGCTAATGGGACTTGCTGTTTAGCCTCTCTCTAATTTTACTTCTTTCCTTCCCTCAAACTTGTGTTTCTGAAACACGTTTCATCTTTTCACTATTCTGATTGAAAACTCTATTAAGTCCTTATCATATGCATCAGAGTTAACTTGACTTACGAGGTCCTTCGTAAGGTGGCTCCACATTACGTTTCTTACACGACTCCCTACCATCACCTTACATTCCAGCCACGCTGGATCATCACTATTCCCAGATCATTCCACCCTCGACCATGCGTTGATAGTCCCCTTCCTAGAATGAGAGATTAGAGAGGTGGTATAGCTCAGTGTTGAAGGCCATGGATTTTGGAGTCAAATCCAACATGGATTTGGAGTCTGCTCTGCAATTTACTGTCCGTGAGGCCTGATCAAGTGACTTAAAATTACTAAGCCCAACTTCCAGCATCACATCTCTAAAATGGGGATAATAACATCTACTTCTCAGGGCTGACATACACTTACTTATATTAAGTGCTTAGCACAATGACTGGAAAACAGCAAATGCTTAATAAATAATTGTTCTTATTCCATCGCTGCTACTGCTGCTATTACCACTATTACTATTCTACTACTGCAGTTGTTTTTGCCTTTAGTTGCTAAGACAGTTTTTGAAATTCTCAGTGACAGATACATCTTTTCCTGAGCTTGTGCTTGATTATTAGAAACAACTGAAGACATTTTGACTGAATTCTTTTAAAATGAGTGATTAAATTTTATAATACTATTCTGGTCATTTGATTATAAAACAATGTTCTAATATTCCAGTTCAGGTGATTGACCTTGAAAACAATTTCAACAGATAGTTGTTGAAAAGTGTTTGGAGAAATATCAGCATCATGAAGTACTTGTATGGTTAGATGATGATGTAATTAACTATTCAATTGCTTTTCTGAATGAAAAAGGCATTATTAATAATTATGCTGAGCCTAGAGGGATAAACAAGGATAGTCCCTGGCAAAGTGCCCCCCAATCCAAGTTATTTTAGCTATTTTCTCCTAAGTGAGCTGCAAAGGCTTGGGTTGCAGAAAATTAAACTTGAAACATCAAATATTATATCAATGACATATAAACATCAAATAATATATTATTTAACATGAAAAACCTCCACCCAAATCAGTCACTGCCTTTTGGATAAAGCTAAATTTACCTTTTCTAGGTTTCGTGATGTGAGTGACATATGTAAACAAGATCCATTAAAATGGTAATTGTCAGATATTTATTCATTGACGATTTAATTTTGATGAGGGAGAAGCGTAGTTTCGATAATTTTCCAAATGTTGTAAAGACAAAGTAGCTCATATGTAAGTTACAATATGCACAGCTGCCAATAAGCTTCTTTGGGCTATTGAGACAATAGGGAAATTTCAGAATTTTCTTTAATATTTGCATGAAGACAAGAAGACAACTGTCAAGGTAAAGGTGAGATTGCATGTTCTTTGCAAGAAATAAAATGACAGATATGAAAATACTAAATAAGCACAATGTTGAAAAGTTGTCCTCTCTCCTGGGGAGATCCCAAAGAAGAATCCTCTTTTCTCTTTGACATCTATTTCTTACGTCTTTCACAACTTTTGCCAAGAAAGGTGACAAAAAGATTGTTTCTCCTGTTTGCTTAGCAGATAACAGTAGTCTGTACTTCAACAGGGAAACAAAATGCAAGCAAAGTGCTTTATCTGATAAAGGTACACATTCTGAGAATATTCGCCTGCTGAGAATCTCACTTGTATTTTAATAAGCGGGACTGTAAGTCTCCTATTTTCAAAACTATTACCCTCAGCTTTATTGCATGCTCATTAATTGCTTGCTGTGTGTAGGATACTTTGCTAAGCACTGAGATTACAAAAGTTTGTAAAGCAAAGTTCCTTCTGGGAAGATATTGGGTGGTGACTTTAAACGCTGTGTTGTATGATCACACTCGCCCAGCCATTAAGAACAGCTTTACAGAAGAAAGACCCAGTCTGTGTGGCCAGAGTTAGAGACTCACTCAGTGTTTATACATGTTTTGTTGTTTTTTTCTTGCTTTTCCGAGTCCTACTCCTTGGCTCCTTAGAAATTTCTAATTTCTAATCCAGGACCCTTTGGTTCTTGTCACTTTATAACTTTGTCCTCATACCTTTATCTAGAGCAGCCTCACAAATTACACACTGTCTGAAAACCACTGGTTTTAGTCTTGATATGCCCCATTGCCCTTGGAATCCACTTAGAATCTACTTGGTGAGGGGGGTTGGCATTTCTAGAAATGCAACTTTACTTAGAGCCACAGAATATCATAACACAAAATAAACTTGTCAGAAATATCTGCAGATATACATACAATCTGGATAAACATGACAAATTCATCTAAAACATTTATTGAGCATCTACAATGCATCCAGCATTAGTGAAAATGCTTTGGCTGGAGCAATCAAAAGAGGAATAACGTTCCTGCTCTCATGCTGCTTCTATTCTATTGTATGCACAGAGAAGAGACAATAGATTGTATGTATTATAAATATATATATGTCAAGTAGTAATAAGTGTTCCGTAGAAAAATAAAGCAGAATAAGGAGGCTAGGGTATGATGGGTGGCACTATTTTTAACAGGAAAAACTCAAAATCACTCCGATAAGGTATTATTTGTGCAGAGTCATGAAGGAAATAAGGAGCTGAAGATAGATGAGGGCAAAGAATTCCAAATAAAGAAAATTTCAACTGCAAAGGCCCCAAATTGAGTGTTCTTGGAGTTTTCAAAGAATGCTAAGTGAGGTTAGAGCTCAATGAATAATGAGAGTGTAAAGAAATAGGATGAGAGAGGTTGGCAGAAGCAAATTATGGACAGCCTTCTAGGCCATGTTGAGGATTTTGGACCTTATTGTGTGAGATACAAAGACACTGAGAGTTTACAGCAGAAGAGCGACATGGTCTGATTTCCATTTTAAAGGATTATACTGGTTGCTGTGTGGAGTACAGGCCATAAGAAAGACAAAGATGGAGACCAGGACACCAGGCTTGAAGCTACCAGAATATATCATGTGAGAGATGCTAAAGCTTGGATTGGGTGGAAATGGTAAATATGGTGAGAAGAATTTGAATCCTGGAGGTATTTTAAAGGTAGAGTTCACAGGATTTGTAGATTTGCAGGTGTATGGGCTGTGGGTAGTAAGAGTAAAGATTAAGGTTGATTCTAAGTCTTTTGGCCTGAACAACTGGTAAAAATCAAGTTGTCATTTATTAAGATAAAGGGGACTACAGAAGAAGCAGGTGTGTGTGTGTGTGTGTGTGTGTGTGTGATCAAGAGTTTGGTTTCAGGCGTGCTGAGTTTGGAATTCTAATTCAAGAGCCAAGTCAAGAGTTTGAGTGGGAGCGGTTCACATAAAAGTTCAGTGCTGGAGTATGTATTTGGAAGTCATCAGCATCTAGACGATATTTAAATCCCTGAATGTAGATGAGATCACCTTGAAGTGAGTGAAGATGGAAGATTTAAGCCCTGAGCTTAGGAACATTCTAAGATCAAGAAGATGAGAAGATGAGGATGCAGCAGGAGTGAGATTGAGACATGGCCAGTGAAGTAGGCATAAGAAGTAAGAGAAAATGATATTCCGTGGCAGAGTGAAGAACATATTTCAAGAAGCAAGGAGGGATTGCCTGTATCAAAATGCTGCTTAGAGATCTAATAAGCTAAGGTCTATGGAATGGTCATTGGATATGGCAACTTGGAGGTCACAGCTGAATGTGACAAAGGCATTCCAATTGGGTGGCCAGGACAAAGGCTCGACTGAGTGGATGCACCAAGGACCTGGAGGACACTAAGGAATGGTTTCAAGCATGGACAATTGTCTGCACTCAGTAAGATTGGCTCATATTTACTGAGTGCAGAGGATATCTTGGTATTTCTCTAAGGACTTTCTAGCCATTAACCTTCTATGAGGAAGGTATGAATATTACACACACTTTTATTTTATTTTTTAAAAATTTATTTATTTATTTAATTTTTCTTTTATTTTTGGCTGCGTGGGGTCTTAGTTGCAGCACACGTGATCTTCATTGCAGCACATGGTTTGCAGTGCGTAGGCTTCTCTCTAGTTGTGGCGTGCAGGCTCCAGGGCACGTGGGATCTGTAGTTTGCAGTACTTGGGCTCTCTAGTTGAGGCATGTGAGCTCAGTAGTTGTGGCGCACGAGCTTAGTTGCCCCCTGGCATGTAGGATCTTAGTTCCCTGACCAGGGATCGAACCACGTCCCCTGCATTGTAAGGCGGATTCTTTACCACTGGACCACCAGGGAAGACCCACAATTTTTTTAGACAGGAAAACTGAGCTAACAGAAAAGCTAAGTAACTTGACTAGTAACACACAGTAAGTGGTGCAGCCAGGATTTGTAACCCAAGGAGTCTGGTCCCAAGAATCTGGCTCTTAATCCTTATGTTATGAGAGAAGAACCACTACAACCAGTTTCATAATTTCCTAATGCTAAGACTGCAAAAATTAAATGTGCCATTTCATAGGACGACCTTTGATGATGATACAGTCTAGTTTAGATTAAGGCACTAGCAAACAGTTCACGTCTTATGGCTTCCTGTCTTCTCTTTCTGGAAGTAAAATAGTAAAGCACTTCCAACTTAGATTAATTAGGGAAGAAGACAAGAAAATGCACTGAAAATATTTATTGTATGATTGCTACGTGCCAGGCACAGCAGCTACAGGAGAAAGTCATTGTTCTCCTAAAGATTAGAGTCTACTAAAGACAAAGCCAATTAAAAGTTACAAAACAATATGATGTTTTGGTGAATCTTATAATAAGGCAGGCACAGGTGCAATGAAAACACCAACCAGGGGCCTCTGACTCAGAGCCCAGGGAAGCAAGCACTGTTTAAGTTGAGATTTGAGGACTGTATGGACTATTAGATACACACTCAGTAAATCACTCTATGAGTAGCTTTACAGAGATATGTATAGACTGGGGTAGCAAACTATGACCATGGGTCAAATCTGACCCTGTACGTTTTTTGGCCAATAAAGTTTTATCGGAACATAACCATGGATCATTTGTGTACATATGGCTGCTTTCTCACTACAAGGGTAGAGCTTAGTGGCTGAATTACCTGCAAAATAGAAATTATTTACTATTTGGCTGTTTACAGAAAGGTCTGCCAACCCTTGCTATAGATGGTCTACTTGATTGCATGCATAACGTTACTTATCATTAAGATGAATGTTTTTAAGATACATTTGTAAAGATTTGTCATTTGATTGAAAAACGTTTAGAATAATTTTAAATTAATTTCTCAAATTAAAAATATTTGGAAAAAACGTGAAAAGGTCTGGAAACATGGGCCCAGCTCTTTCCAAGGCTATTATTGATTTATTTGTGTGATCCCCTTAAGATGGGACACAAGCCCTCCAGATCATCACAGTTCCTGTCACTCTTATTTTATTTATACCTGGCTCCTTGTCACTCATTTATGTTACCTTCCTGGACTCTCTAGGAACTTGAGTTTTGACCCTTGGAAAGTGAATCTAAGATAAAGTGTGTCTTTTCAAGCAAAGACTG
The DNA here is from genome assembly GCF_963455315.2 of Globicephala melas. Lineage (NCBI taxonomy): Eukaryota > Metazoa > Chordata > Mammalia > Artiodactyla > Delphinidae > Globicephala > Globicephala melas. The sequence continues at coordinate 25,733,905 of NC_083318.1, read as the reverse complement.
GTACAGACAATCAATGGAAGTTCAAAGATTAAAATACAGGCTATTGGCAGAGGTCTTGGCCCATGTAGATGACTCTTTTTGTATATGTTAACAAAGTTGACCCCTCATCAGTTTTATTTTCTGTCTCAGAATTACAGAGACTAAGATTGGAGCTTCTTGTCTAAGAACAAAGGAAATTCAGTAGTTTATTAGGAAGGAAAAAGAGAGAGAGATTTTTGGATCCCAAATTTCATGGACATAGGACATAGGACATAGTAAGAAAGAACATGTTTAGTCCCAGTTTTACTTGAATAAAACCTGAATGAATATTACACTTCTCATGACCAGTATTTTCTTTATAATGTTACCATTGTCCATTATACTATCTCTTCTGTGTTTCCTTCTAGTTGTTTCAGAGAAAGAAGGGTAGAGAAAGGACAGGGAAATAACATCCCTTTCTGTAATGGTCCTATAGAAAATGTCCAGCGGGGAGAAGAATGGTTGCAGAGAAGAAGGAAGCAGAAAGATGTGGGCCAGATGAACGGGAAGTTAGAAGTCAGCGTGGGGTGTTCATTATGGTAGGAGGCTCTGCATGGTGTTATACATGATCAACAATAAGAATAATATTTGTTGATTCCATGCCTGAGCTGGGCTCAGATTCTCATTTTTGGAGGTGAGAGGTCCCAGAGTGTGGGCCAAGAGTTAAATGATCCCAGCTGCGAAGACTGTAGAGCAGCAGGACGTTGTGCTTATATTTTGTGAAGCCAAATGTTTGGCATTTCAATTGTATCATCTGAAGTTTAGCAGAAAATACAATTCTTCCACCAAATATAATGCAAGTAAATAGATAGCTTCTGATATCTCTAAATTGTAATTTCAAGTAGTGTATTAAGAAATAAGTTGCCAGAATTTCTTTAGAGCCTGAAAACATGAATTAATTTTTTTTACAAAATGTAAGCAATAGCTAATTGGGAGGAAAGGGAAAAAATATAATCTTCAAGTTATATTTTGTTCAACTCAAAATGGGCCCATGTGTAAGCTTTAAAGAATTGCTCTACTCCTTGTGACCTAACTAAAGTGTTAGCACAGATTTGAGAGCTTTCCAAGAAGGTAGTTACTTTTCTTTGTTAAAGAATTTTTAAGATGCTCTGTGATTCTTTCTGATTTCCTCCCTTTTTGTTTCCTTCTCCTTTTGTTCTATCTTCTCATCTTCTTTTCTTATTCTTTTCATCTCTTTGTTTAAGAAAATAGACACTGGTAAAGGGGGTATTTTGGCAAATTTGTTGATAGAGCGAACGGTTCTTGAGAAAACTTCTCTGTTCTTTTCTCTTCATCGTGTCTTAGTTCATCTTGTTGGGTTGAACCTTAAGAAAGTGCAGATACTGAATGCTTTTGCCTTACAAAAAAGGGCCAAATGTATATGGATCAACCTATTCCAAAGTTTATCATGTTACTGCTCTACCCAAGACACTTTCAATCACTTCCCATTGCTGATAATGTAAAATTCAGGCTCTATAACCTGGGTATTTGAGAGGTTTCACAATCTGGACACAACATTTTCTACCACAAATTTGCTAATCCAGTCAAATCAGCCCATCTCAAGACCCATTTCCTTTCGAAGCCTTCGCAGTTCAATGTAGATCTTCCCCTAAACCCCTGGCACTGTATGTGCTGTAAGACCATGGTGTCAATGTGTAATTAAACGAGAGCTGACTTTTTGGTGTTGCAATACTCTGTAAAACGTTATTGGGATCCCAAAGTAAATTGAAAACTACTTATGAGTAGGGCCCATGTCTTAAGCTCTTTTGTATCTCTTTATCTATTCTAATACCTTAGAGCACTGTAGGTATTTGACTACTATTTAAAAAAAATTTTTTTAATAGAGTTTTGGGTAGCAGTTTGTTCAAGACTTTGTGAACTCTGTCCAAACTAATATATTCCATGGAGTTGAAAAGTGTGGAAGCTCTGAGTTCTGCAGTCTCTTTTCCTAATTTATGACGTTTTGTAAACATTAGGAGAAGATCATTTAACGTTCCTGTTTGTTTGAATATGGATTCCAGACTTAAATTTTCGTTGTTTCTGTCCAATGATTTTACTGAGTTCAAGAAAATTGTGGTCAAAAGTGTGAGAAGCAAACATGTTTTTGAGAGCATCTCAGTCAGCCTACCAGCAAAAGAATCCCTTCGCATGAAATATGCAAACTGTCTGAAAGAAGAAAATTAAACCACATCTCACTCAAACAATGAGCTCAGGGAAAGCGGCTCTGTGGGAAAGTTAATTTCTGGCAACGCACTGAATGATTTTTCTGTACGTGCCAGCAGGACTGACACAGGGCTGCAGGGGCTGCCACGTGGCAGGGAGGAACTGCTGTGGAGCTGGCAGAGGTCCCAGCTAGTTACTGGCAGGAAGACGGTCATGCAGCCGGCAGTGGAGACTGGGAGACAGGAACCTGGCTGGAGCTGCTGTCAGCAATTCAAACCAGGCATCAACCAAGCTTAGAGTTCTCTGAGAAATCCAGGATTGACACCACCTAATTCTGAATATAGTCAGCCAGACCACATGAACTGGCCAAGTGGAACATTTCGTGTCTGTGTTGAATGACCTTCTTCCCCATGAATACCTATGACTGGTTATTTTGTTGGTGCCTGTTTTCTTCAATGGAAACTCCAAGCAGTAGTGGCAATAAAGATATTTTGCACCAACAGAGAGATTCTTGAATCTAGCCCTGTAAATGCCTAATTAAATATTAAGTCTTAACCAGCAATAAGCTAGGGAAGCATCTGGTTCTTTTAACCAAGGTTTAGGACAGCGATGCTCATTTTCATAGAAACAGGTTGTAATCTAATATTAAAGAAAGGTCACCTTTGCTGGCAATCCATGTTTGTGCTTTGCAGTTGTTTTAATCCAAAGCACATCCAAATGAAAGAACATTAGGACAGCCAAGGTTAGAACTGGGCTGGGCTCTTCTGGAAAACACACACACCACACACACAGACACACACACACTGACACACACACACATACACACTCCTGAATGTACGCAGTTGATTTACAAAATGATGTTATGTGATGAAGGAGGATTCAGATCAGTAGTACTATATAAAAGCTGAGCAAAAAGCACAGCTTAAGAATTCTTTAGTGATCTAAATGAAAAAAAAAAGAATTCTTTGCCTTTATTTTGCTTGCTACTACATCTATAAGAAATTAATTTTTAGCATTTACTTGTAGCAATGTGGTATGGATTAGTAATTCTCATGTTGAAGGTTATGGCATCTAAAGAAACTGGAGGACAGTCCAAAGGTTTTAAGGAAATGAAAACTGTTACTCTGAAGAATGGCAGCAGCACCGTTTTTGAAAGAATAATATTCCCTCTTCACATAAGTCCATTCCTTCACCATTTCCTAGACTTTTTCATGTATTTGATGTCACCTCAACTCTTTAAACAAAATTTCAACCTATCTGTTTTTGATAATACCATTTAACCACATTTTCAAGAGCAAGCCATTCCTGATGTAGTGTAGTAGTGAATAACAAAGTTTTTGGTACGTGCATGCGATGGGTAGGAATGTGGGAGACATTTTGCAAAAGAGAGCCTCTTGCCCATTTCTGACTCTATTGGCAATTGGAGTTACTTTGAATAAGTCACCTGCTTGTGTTTCAATTTATTCCCCAAGAACATGGGGGTTAATGTAACATAACATCCCTCTACTATAGTCTTAAGAACTGATAATACCTAAAAATATAATTTGCAAATTGTTGTGAGGTCATTAAAACTAGAGACTTTATACAATTAAATAGTCAACTTTTTCTAACACTTTTCACACCACCCAGTAAATTAGCTAGAAGCTTTTCACTGCTTTCAGCTTAATCTAGCATTTTTATTAGTGTCAGTTACAAGACTGAATATATGAATTTATTTATTGTAGTTTATACATACCAATTCTTTGTCCGTGTACATGATAGAAGGATATTGCAAACAATGTGGAAACATTTCCCAGATGTTTACATGTCTCAGGAAGTCCGAAGCAAGCTCACTACTGAATGTTAATTTGTAATACTATGGGATGTATTTTTTCCTTCTAACTGAAGAGATAAGGTTTCCCAACATTACCACTTTGGCGAAAGAAATTGCTCTCTGAAACTAAGTTGTAATTATGAAACAGTTCTTTGTGGTATCTCTTTAGGCAAATTGGAAAAAATATATCCATTATTTGGATTTTAATTACCTCATAAGTCTACTTTTTGCTTGTAGTATAGGTAAACCTCTTCTTACTTGAACCCAGTATCAAGATCACAAAAGGACATTGATGAGACATTGAGGACAGTCATGACATGGGGGCAGGGAGCCCTGGACTGGAAACCCATCTTGCCTTCTGACCAGTGTGTATCCGTGAGAATTCTAAACTTCACCTAAGACACGCTTCTTCACTGACAAAACGGAGGCAGCAACAGAAGGCCCACCACAGGGTATGGTGAGGGTTCAACATGTATTTCATGGAAGGACTTGGCCTAGAACCTCCCAAACAATGGCACAAGAAAGGACTGGCCTGCAGCCCTGGGAGCTGCATCCTTTTCCTCTCAGGTTATTCCTAGTTCCCGCATGGCTGTACCTGGCTTTTCTCTTCAGGAATGGCAGTTTCATTTTTCTCAGCTGATGCAGACTGCTCTTCAGTATTTCTGGAAATAAGAGTTTCTATGGAGGCAATTCTCTGAAACATAAAATGAAAGTAAGTAAACCAATACAAAATCACAACAGATAGAACAAATTTATGGATAAAAATAAAAACTGTTATAATGGGTCTGCTTTGTTTTTCAGGATATTGGCACCTAAATTTCTTAAAGATGACTTAGGCTATACTAAAAAACAAAATTAAACAGACCTTCTGTGAAGCAAATTATAAATTTCTCGCTGATTGCATTACAATTAAAAAGAAATCTTGTTGTGTACCTAACTGTGTCCCAGGCCTTGTGTGCTGAGCATTCAGTAGGAAACAGACTATGCTATAGAATGCTAAGGCCCTTCTCCTGCTGTCCTGCAGCATTTAGTGTGAAGTGGTAGAGTCAGATGTGAATCATGTATTTATGAGTGTGACAAGTGTGGGGAAGGGAAAAGGCTAGGTAATATGGGAACAAAGTAAGGGAATTTATCCTGATCTGGTTTGGTCATAAATTCTCTCTAGAGTAGAGAATATATGATTTCAACCCTAATAAGGAGACCAGTTGCATCAGAGATAGGTAGTTTTCTTTGCTAGTAAAGTATTTTTGCTGGGTCTTTATCATCAAGAAATAGTTTTTTCAATTTACTGATGTTACAGATAGAGAATATTGGATTCTTTTATTTTTTCCTTTGCTATAGGCAACTTAATAATAACTGTGATTTGGTAAATACGTGCTATTGGCTAATAATGTTGTTAGCTGCTTTACAGGATTTTAATACAACTCTGTGAAGTATTATTTGCATTTGGTAGATACAGAAACTGTAAGAGGTAGAGAACTGAAGTAACATTTTCAACGTCACACAAGCGGGAAGTGACGGAGTTGAGATGGATGCCCGGGTCTGGGGTCTCTAATGCTGATAAGTTTTGTAATTCTCAGGGCAATAGAACCCCAGTCAGAGCAAGGATATTCATTAGCAGAAGGCTGGTATTTGCATTTGCTATTTTCAAAAATGTGTCCACACGTCATTAATAATGCATCTAATCAAGATTTGCATAGAATAGAAATTTTTAGCACCCAGATGAAACCAATTGTTGAATTGTCTCTGAATCAAAAGATGAGAGTGTGAGCTCCACAAGGACCAATCATTGTCTGATTTATTCATTGCAAAGTTCCTAGAACAGTGCCTGGCACTACAAAGTATTTGTTGAATTAATAAATTGACAAGTGAAAAAATTAGCCAAAAACAAAGAATCACATTTATTATTGGGAAGAAGAAAGGATACAGCACTTATTTGAAGTTGTTAACTTTTATCAAATTCTTTCGAATCAAGTTAGGTATATTATCAGACCATTTTAACTAGTGAAATTACCAAATTAGAAATTATGTAAAGCCCTGATAAAAGATTCTGTTGCTAATACCCTGATGAAGAATAATGGGAAGACAAGTAAGTTGCTGGATATGTAGTGGAGTCGGTTCATTTTATAAGGAACTATGAAGATGAAGTAGAAAGTTGTGTTTACACTGATGAAATGACAATGATTTAGGGATAGGGAATAGTTTCATGGAAATGCCTTCCTTTTATTTTTAACATCTTTATTGGAGTATGATTGCTTAACAATGGTGTGTTAGTTTCTGCTTTATAATGAAGTGAATCAGCTATATGTATACATATATCCCCATATCTCCTCCCTCTTGCCTCTCCCACCCACCCTCCCTTTCCCACCCGTCTAGGTGGACACAAAGCATCAAGCTGATCTCCCTGTGCTATGTGGCTGCTTCCATTAGCTATCTATTTTATGTTTGGTAGTGTATATATGTTCATGTCACTCTCTCACTTCATCCCAGATTACCCTTCCCGCTCCCCGTGTCCTCAAGTCCATTCTCTACCTCTGTGTCTTTATTCCTGTACTGCCCCTAGGTTCTTCAGAACCTTCTTTTTCTTTCTTTTTTTTTTTTAGATTCCATATATATGTGCTAGCATTTGTTTTTCTCTATCTGACTTACTTCACTCTGTATGACAGTCTCTAGGTCCATCAAACTCACTACAAATAACTCAATTTCGCTTCTTTTTATGGCTGAGTAATATTCCATTGTATATATGTGCCACATCTTCTTTATCTATTCATCTGTTGATGGAGACTTAGGTTGCTTCCATGTCCTGGCTATTGGAAATAGAGCTGCAATGAACATTGTGGTACATGACTCTTTGAATTATGGTTTTCTCAGGATATATGCCCAGTAGTGGGAATGCTGAGTTGTATGGTAGTTCTATTTATAGTTTTTTAAGGAACCACCATACTGTTTTCCATAGTGGCTGCATCAATTTACATTCCCACCAAAAGTTCAAGAGTGTTCCCTTTTCTCCACACCCTCTCCAGCATTTATTGTTTGTAGATTTTTTTTTTTTTTTTTTAACATCTTTATTGGGGTATAATTGCTTTACAATGGTGTGTTAGTTTCTGCTTTATAACAAAGTGAATCAGTCATACATAAACATATGTTCCCATATGTCTTCCCTGTTGCGTCTCCCTCCCTCCCACCCTCCCCATCCCACCCCTCCAGGCTGTCACAAAGCACCGAGCCAATATCCCTGTGCCATGCGGCTGCTTCCCACTAGCTATCTACCTTACTGCGTTTGTTAGTGTGTATATGCCCATGACTCTCTCTCGCCCTGTCACAGCTCACCCTTCCCCCTCCCCATAACCTCAAGTCCGTTCTCTAAGAGGTCTGCGTCTTTATTCCTGCTTTACCCCTAGGTTCTTCATGACATTTTTTTCTTAAATTCCATATATATGTGTTAGCATACGGTATTTGTCTTTTTCTTTCTGACTTACTTCACTCTGTATGACAGACTCTAGGTCTATCCACCTCATTACAAATAGCTCAATTTCGTTTCTTTTTATGGCTGAGTAATATTCCATTGTATATATGTGCCACATCTTCTTTACCCATTCATCTGGTGATGGGCACTTAGGTTGTTTCCATCTCCGGGCTATTGTAAATAGAGCTGCAATGAACATTTTGGTACATGACTCTTTTTGAATTTTGGTTTCCTCAGGGTATATGCCCAGTAGTGGGATTGCTGGGTCATATGGTAGTTCTATTTGTAGTTTTTTAAGGAACCTCCATACTGTTCTCCATAGTGGCTGAACCAATTCACATTCCCACCAGCAGTGCAAGAGTGTTCCCTTTTCTCCACACCCTCTCCAGCATTTATTGTTTCTAGATTTTTTGATGATGGCCATTCTGACTGGTGTGAGATGATATCTCATTGTAGTTTTGATTTGCATTTCTCTAATGATTAATGATGTTGAGCATTCTTTCATGTGTTTGTTGGCAGTCTGTATATGTTCTTTGGAGAAATGTCTATTTAGGTCTTCTGCCCATTTTTGGATTGGGTTGTTTGTTTTCTTGTTATTGAGCTGCATGAGCTGCTTGTAAATTTTGGAGATTAATCCTTTGTCGGTTGCTTCATTTGCAAATATTTTCTCCCATTCTGAGGGTTGTCTTTTGGTCTTGTTTACGGTTTCCTTTGCTGTGCAAAAGCTTTGAAGTTTCATTAGGTCCCATTTGTTTATTTTTGTTTTTATTTCCATTACTCTAGGAGGTGGGTCAGAAAGGATCTTGCTGTGATTTATGTCATAGAGTGTTCTGCCTATGTTTTCCTCTAAGAGTTTGATAGTTTCTGGCCTTACATTTAGGTCTTTAATCCATTTTGAGCTTATTTTTGTGTATGGTGTTAGGGAGTGATCTAATCTCATACTTTTACATGTACCTGTCCAGTTTTCCCAGCACCACTTATTGAAGAGGCTGTCCTTTCTCCATTGTACATTACTGCCACCTTTATCAAAGATAAGGTGTCCATATGTGCATGGGTTTATCTCTGGGCTTTCTATCCTGTTCCATTGATCTATCTTTCTGTTTTTGTGCCAGTACCATACCGTCTTGATGACTGTAGCTTTGTAGTATTGTCTGAAGTCAGGGAGCCTGATTCCTCCAGTTCCTTCTTTCGTTCTCAAGATTGCTTTGGCTATTCGGGGTCTTTTGTGTTTCCATACAAATTGTGAAAGTTTTTGTTCTAGTTCTGTGAAAAATGCCAGTGGTAGTTTGATAGGGATTGCATTGAATCTGTAGATTGCTTTGGGTAGTAGAGTCATTTTCACAATGTTGATTCTTCCAATCCAAGAACATGGTATATCTCTCCATCTATTTATATCATCTTTAATTTCTTTCATCAGTGTCTTATAATTTTCTGCATACAGGTCTTTTGTCTCCTTAGGTAGGTTTATTCCTAGATATTTTATTCTTTTTGTTGCAATGGTAAATGGGAGTGTTTTCTTGATTTCACTTTCAGATTTTTCATCCTTAGTGTATAGGAATGCCAGAGATTTCTGTGCATTAATTTTGTATCCTGCCACTTTACCAAATTCATTGATTAGCTCTAGTAGTTTTCTGGTAGCATCTTTAGGGTTCTCTATGTATAGGATCATGTCATCTGCAAACAGTGACAGCTTTACTTCTTCTTTTCCAATTTGGATTCCTTTTATTTCCTTTTCTTCTCTGATTGCTGTGGCTAAAACTTCCAAAACAATGTTGAATAATAGTGGTGAGAGTGGGCAACCTTGTCTTGTTCCTGATCTTAGTGGAAATGCTTTCAGTTTTTCACCATTGAGGATGATGTTTGCTGTGGGCTTGTCATATATGGCCTTTATTATGTTGAGGAAAGTTCCCTCTATGCCTACTTTCTGCAGGGTTTTTATCATAAATGGGTGTTGAATTTTGTCAAAAGCTTTCTCTGCATCTATTGAGATGATCATATGGTTTTTCTCCTTCAATTTGTTAATATGGTTTATCACATTGATAGATTTGCGTATATTGAAGAATCCTTGCATTCCTGGAATAAACCCCACTTGATCATGGTGTATGATCCTTTTAATGTGCTGTTGGATTCTGTTTGCTAGTATTTTGTTGAGGATTTTTGCATCTATGTTCATCAGTGATATTGGCCTGTAGTTTTCTTTCTTTGTGACATCCTTGTCTGGTTTTGGTATCAAGGTGATGGTGGCCTCGTAGAAGGAGTTTGGGAGTGGTCCTCCCTCTGCTATATTTTGGAAGAGTTTGAGAAGGATAGGTGTTAGCTCTTCTCTAAATGTTTGATAGAATTCGCCTGTGAAGCCATCTGGTCCTGGACTTTTCTTTGTTGGAAGATTTTTAATCACAGTTTCAATTTCAGTGCTTGTGATTGGTCTGTTCATATTTTCTATTTCTTCCTGATTCAGTCTTGGCAGGTTGTGCATTTCTAAGAATTTGTCCATTTCTTCCAGATTGTCCATTTTATTGGCATAGAGTTGCTTGTAGTAATCTCTCATGATCTCTTTTATCTCTGCAGTGTCAGTTGTTACCTCTCCTTTTTCATTTCTAATTCTATTGATTTGAGTCTTCTCCCTTTTTTTCTTGATGAGTCTGGCTAGTGGTTTATCTATTTTGTTTATCTTCTCAAAGAACCAGCTTTTAGTTTTATTGATCTTTGCTATTGTTTCCTTCATTTCTTTTTCATTTATTTCTGATCTGATTTTTATGATTTCTTTCCTTCTGCTAGCTTTGGGGTTTTTTTGTTCTTCTTTCTCTAATTGCTTGAGGTGCAAGGTTAGGTTGTTTATTCGAGATGTTTCCTGCTTCTTAAGGTGGGCTTGTATTGCTATAAACTTCCCCCTTAGAACTGCTTTTGCTGCATCCCACAGGTTTTGGGTCGTTGTGTCTCCATTGTCATTTGTTTCTAGGTATTTTTTGATTTCCTCTTTGATTTCTTCAGTGATCTCTTCATTATTAAGTAGTGTATTGTTTAGCCTCCATGTGTTTGTATTTTTTACAGATCTTTTCCTGTAATTGATATCTAGTCTCATGGCGTTGTGGTCAGAAAAGATACTTGATACAATTTCAATTTTCTTAAATTTACCAAGGCTTGATTTGTGACCTAAGATATGATCTATCCTGGAGAATGTTCCATGAGCACTTGAGAAAAATGTGTATTCTGTTGTTTTTGGATGGAGTGTCCTATAAATATCAATTAAGTCCATCTTGTTTAATGTATCATTTAAAGCTTGTGTTTCCTTATTTATTTTCATTTTGGATGATCTGTCCATGGGTGAAAGTGGGGTGTTTAAGTCCCCTACTATGAATGTGTTACTGTCGATTTCCCCTTTTATGGCTGTTAGTATTTGCCTTATGTATTGAGGTGCTCCTATGTTGGGTGCATAAATATTTACAATTGTTATATCTTCTTCTTGGATCGATCCCTTGATCATTATGTAGTGTCCTTCTTTGTCTCTTTTAATAGTCCTTATTTTAAAGTCTATTTTGTCTGATATGAGAATTGCTACTCCAGCTTTCTTTTGGCTTCCATTTGCATGGAATATCTTTTTCCATCCCCTTACTTTCAGTCTGTATGTGTCTCTAGGTCTGAAGTGGGTCTCTTGTAGACAGCATATATAAGGGTCTTGTTTTTGTATCCATTCAGCTAATCTGTGTCTTTTGGTGGGAGCATTTAGTCCATTTACATTTAAGGTAATTATCGATATGTATGTTCCTATTCCCATTTTCTAAATTGTTTTGGGTTCGTTATTATAGGTCTTTTCCTTCTCTTGTGTTTCTTGCCTAGAGAAGATCCTTTAGCATTTGTTGTAAAGCTGGTTTGGTGGTGCTGAACTCTCTCAGCTTTTGCTTGTCTGTAAAGGTTTTAATTTCTCCATCAAATCTGAATGAGATCCTTGCTGGGTAGAGTAGTCTTGACTGCATGTTTTTCTCCTTCATCACTTTCAGTATGTCCTGCCACTCCCTTCTGGCTTGTAGGGTTTCTGCTGAGAGATCAGCTGTTAACCTTATGGGGATTCCCTTATGTGTTATTTGTTGTTTTTCCCTTGCTGCTTTTAATATGCTTTCTTTGTATTTAATTTTTGACAGTTTGATTAATATGTGTCTTGGCATATTTCTCCTTGTATTTATCTTGTATGGGACTCTCTGTGCTTCCTGGACTTGATTAACTATTTCCTTTCCCATATTAGGGAAGTTTTCAACTATAATCTCTTCAAATATTTTCTCAGTCCCTTTCTTTTTCTCTTCTTCTTCTGGAACCCCTATAATTCGAATGTTGGTGCGTTTAATGTTGTCCCAGAGGTCTCTGAGACTGTCCTCAGTTCTTTTCATTCTTTTTTCTTTATTCTGCTCTGCAGTCGTTATTTCCACTATTTTATCTTCCAGGTCACTTATCCGTTCTTCTGCCTCAGTTATTCTGCTATTGATCCCATCTAGAGTACTTTTAATTTCATTTATTGTGTTGTTCATCGTTGCTTGTTTCATCTTTAGTTCTTCTAGGTCCTTGTTAACTGATTCTTGCATTTTGTCCAATCTATTGTCCATTCTATCTCCAAGATTTCGGATCAACCTTACTATCATTATTCTGAATTCTCTTTCAGGTAGACTGCCTATTTCCTCTTCATTTGTTAGGTCTGGTGCATTTTTATCTTGCTCCTTTATCTGCTGTGTGTTTTTCTGTCTTCTCATTTTGCTTATCTTACTGTGTTTGGGGTCTCCTTTTTGCAGGCTGCAGGTTTGTGGTTCCTCCTGTTTTTGATGTCTGTCTCTAGTGGCTAAGGTTGGTTCAGTGGGTTGTGTAGGCTTCCTGGTGGAGGGGGCTAGTGCCTGTGTTGTGGTGGATGAGGCTGGATCTTGTCTCTCTAGTGGTCAGGTTCACGTCTGGTGGTGTGTTTGGGGGTGTCTGTGGCCTTATTATGATTTTAGGCAGCCTCTCTGCTAATGGGTGGGGTTGTGTTCCTGTTTTGCTAGTTGTTTGGCATAGGTTTTCCAGCACTGTGGCTTGCTGGTCGTTGAGTGAAGCTGGGTGCTGGTGTTAAGATGGAGGTCTCTGGGAGATTTTCGCTGTTTGATATTATGTGGAGCTGGGAGGTCTCTTGTTGATCAGTGTCCTGAAGTTGGCTGTCCTACCTCAGAGGCAGAGCCCTGCCTCCTGGCTGGAGCACCAAAAGCTTTTCATCCACAGGCTCAGGATAAAAGGGAGAAAAAGTAGAGGGAATTAGTAGAAGTATGAGGAAAGAAAGAAGGAAAGGAGGGTAGGAAGGAAGGAAGAAAGAAAGAAGCAAAGAAGGAAAGAAGGCAAGAAGGAAAGAAGGGAGGGAGGGAGGGAGGAGGGAAGGAAGGAGGGAAAGAAGGAAAAAAGACAGAAAGAAAGAAGATACAGTAAAAATAAAATACAGTATAATAAAGTTATTGAATTAAAAACTTCTTATTTAGAAAAAAAAAAAAAAAGGGACGGAAAGAACCTAGGACAAATGTTGGCAGCAAAGCTATACAGACAAAATCTTACACAGAAGCATACACATACACCCTCACTAAAAGAGGTAAATGGGGAAAAATCCTAAATCTTGCTGTCAGAGACCACCTCCTCAATTTGGGATGATTCGTTGTCTAAAGGAGGGAAGGAAGGACGGAAAGAAAGAAAGAAAGAACGAAGGTAAAGTATAATAAGGTTATTAAAATTAATTATTAAGAAAAAAATTAAAAAAAAAAAACATGGACGGATAGAACCCTAGGACAAATGGTGGAAGCAAGACTATACAGACAAGATCTCACACAGAACCATACACATACACGTTCGCAAAAAGAGGAAAGGGGAAAAAATCATAGATCTTGCTCCTAAAGTCCACTTCCTTAATTTGGGATGATTGGTTGTCTATTCAGGTATTCCACAGATGCAGGGTACATCAAGTTGATTGTGGAGCTTTAATCCGCTGCTTCTGAGGCTGCTGGGGGGGATTTCCCTTTCTCTTCTTTGTTCTCACAGCTCCCAGGGCTAAGCTTTGGATTTGGCCCTGCCACTGCGTGTAGATCGCTGGAGGGCGTCTGTTTTTTGCTCAGACAGGATGGGGTTAAAAGAGCCGCTGATTGGGGGCTCTGGCGCACTCAGGCCGGCGGGGACGGAGGGGCACAGAGTGCGGGGCGGGCCTGCGGTGGCAAAGGCCGGCGTGACTTTGCACCAGCCTGAGGCGCGCTGTGCGCTCTCCCGGGGAAGTTGTCCCTGGATCCCGGGAACCCGGCAGTGGCGGGCTGCACAGCCTCCGCGGAAGAGGGGTGTGGAGAGTGACCTGTGCTCGCACACAGGCCCCTCGGTGGCGGCAGCAGCAGCCTTAACGTCTCCCGCCCGCCTCTGGGGTCCGCGCTTTTAGCCGCGGCTTGCGCCCGTCTCTGGATTCCGCGCTTTCAGCCGCGGCTCGCGCCCGTCTCTGGATTCCGCGCTTTCAGCCGCGGCTCGCGCCCGTCTCTGGATTCCGCGCTTTCAGCAGCGGCTCGCGCCCGTCTCTGGATTCCGCGCTTTCAGCCGCGGCTCGCGCCCGTCTCTGGGGTCCGCGCTTTCAGCCGCGGCTCGCGCCCGTCTCTGGGGTTCGCGCTTTTAGCCGCGGCTCGCGCCCGTCTCTGGAGTTCCTTTAAGCAGCGTTCTTAAACCCCTCTCCTCACGCCCCAGGAAACAAAGAGGTAAGGAAAAGTCTCCTGCCTCTTCTGCTGGTGCAGGCTTTTCCCCGGACTCCCTCCCGGCTAGCTGTGGTGCACTAACCCCTTCAGGCTATGTTCAAGCCGCCAACCCCAGTCCTCTCCCTGCGCTCCGGCCTCAGCTCTCAGTCCCGCCCGCCCCGGCGGGTGAGCAGACAAGCCTCTCGGGCTGGTGAGTGCCGGTCGGCACCGATCCTCTGTGCGGGAATCTCCCCGCTTTGCCCTCCGCACCCGTTGCTGTGCACTCCGCAGCTTCGAAGCTCCCCCCTCCGCCTCCCGCAGTCTCCGCCCGCGAAGGGGCTTCCTAGAGTGTGGAAACTTTTCCTCCTTCACAGCTCCCTCCCACTGGTGCAGGTGCCGTCCCTATTCTTTTGTCTCTGTTTTTTCTTTTGCCCTACCCAGGTACGTGGGGAGTTTCTTGCCTTTTGGGAGGTCTGAGGTCTTCTGCCAGCCTTCAGTAGGTGTTCTGTAGGAGTTGTTCCACGTGTAGATGTATTTCTGGTGTATCTGTGGGGAGGAAGGTGATCTCCGCGTCTTACTCTTCCGCCATCTTCCACCTCCTCCATTGTTTGTAGATTTTTGATGATGGCCATTCTGACTGGTGTGAGTTGATACCTCACTGTAGTTTTTTGGTTTTTTTTTTTCTTTTTTTGCGGTACGTGGGTCTCTCACTGTTGTGGCCTCTCCCGTTGCGGAGCACAGGCTCCGGACGTGCAGGCTCAGTGGCCATGGCTCACGGGCCCAGATGCTCCACAGCATGTGGGATCTTCCCAGACTGGGGCATGAATCAGCATCCCCTGCATCAGCAGGCGGACTCTCAACCACTGCGCCACCAGGGAGGCCCCTCACTGTAGTTTTGATTTGCATTTCTCTAATGATTAGTGATGTTGAGCATCCTTTCATGAGTTTGTTGGCAATCTGTATATCTTCTTTAGAGAAATGTCTATTTAGGTCTTCTGCCCATTTTTGGATTGGGTTGTTTGTTTTTTTTATATTGAGTTGCATGAGCTGCTTGTAAATTTTGGAGATTAATCCTTTGTCAGTTGCTTCATTTGCAAATATTTTCTCCCATTCTGAGCGTTGTCTTTTCGTCTTGTTCATGGTTTCCTTTGCTATGCAGAAGCTTTGAAGTTTCATTAGGTCCCATTTGTTTATTTTTGTTTCCATTTCTCTAGGAGGTGGGTCAAAAGGATCTTGCTGTGATTTATGTCATAGAGTGTTCTGCCTATGTTTTCCTCCAAGAGTTTGATAGTGTCTAGTCTTACATTTAGGTCTTTAATCCATTTTGAGTTTATTTTTGTGTATGGTGTTAGGGGGTGTTTGAATTTCATTCTTTTACATGTACCTGTCCAGTTTTCCCAGCACCACTTATTCAAGAGGGTGTCTTTTCTCCATTGTATATTCTTGCCTCCTTTATCAAAGAAAAGGTGACCATATGTGTGTAGGTTTATCTCTGGGCTTTCCATCCTATTCCATTGATCTATATTTCTTTTTTTCTGCCAGTACTATATTGTCTTGATTACTGTAGCTTTGTGGTATAGTTTGAAGTCAGGGAGCCTGATTCCTGCAGCTCCATTTTTCTTTCTCAAGGTTGCTTTGGCTATTTGGGGTCTTTTGTGTTTCCATACAAATTGTGAAAGTTTTTGTTTTAGTTCTGTGAAAAATGCCATTGGTAGTTTGATAGGGATTGCATTGAATCTGTAGATTGCTTTGGGTAGTAGATTTATTTTCACAATGTTGATTCTTTCAATCCAAGAACATGGTATATCTCTCCATCTGTTTGTATTATCTTTAATTTCTTTCGTCAGTGTTTTACAGTTTTCTGCATACAGGTGTTTTGTCTCCTTAGGTAGCTTTATTCCTAGGTATTTTATTCTTTTTCTTGCAATGGTAAATGAGAGTGTTTCTTAATTTCTCTTTCAGACTTTTCATCATTAGTGTATAGGAATGCAAGAGATTTCTGTGCATTAATTTTATATCCTGCTACTTTACCAAATTCATTGATTAGCTCTAGTAGTTTTCTTGTAACATATTTAGGACTCTCTATGTATAGTATCCTGTAATCTGCAAACAGTGACGGTTTTATTTCTTCTTTTCTAATTTGGATTCCTTTTATTTCTTTTTCTTCTCTGACTGCCGTGGCTAAAACTTCCAAAACTATGTTGAATGAATAAGAGTGGTGAGAGAGGGCAACCTTGACTTGTTCCTCATCTTAGTGGAAATGGTTTCATTGTTTCACCATTAAAAATGATGTTGGCTGTGGGTTTGTCATATATGGCCTTTATTATGTTGAGGAAAGTTCCCTCTATGCCTACTTTCTGGAGGGTTTTTATCATAATAGGTGTTGAATTTTGTTGAAAGATTTTTCTGCATCTATTGAGATGATCATATGGTTTTTCTCCTTCAATTTGTTAATGGGATGTATCACATTGATTGATTTGTGTATATTGAGAAATCCTTGCATTCCTGGGATAAACCCCACTTGATCATGATGTATGATCATTTTAATGTGTTATTGGATTCTGTTCGCTAGTATTTTATTGAGGATTTTTGCATCTATGTTCATCAGTGATATTGGTCTGTAGTTTTCTTTTTTTGTGACATCTTTGTCTGGTTTTGGTCTCAGAGTGATGGTGGCCATGTAGAATGCATTTGGGAGTGTTCCTCCCTCTGCTATATTTTGGAAGAGTTTGAGAAGGATAGGTGTTAGCTCTTCTCTAGATATTTGATAGAATTTGCCTGTGAATCCATCTGGTCCTGGGCTTTTGTTTATTAGAAGATTTTTAATCACAGTTTCAATTTCAGTGCTTGTGATTGGTCTGTTTATATTTTCTATTTCTTCCTGGTTCAGTCTCAGGAGGTTGTGCATTTCTAAGAACTTGTTCATTTCTTCCAGGTTGTCTATTTTATTTGCATAGAGTTGCTTGTAGTAATCTGTCATGATCCTTTGTATTTCTGCTGTGTCAGTTGTTACTTCTCCTTTTGCATTTCTAATACTATTGATTTGAGTCTTCTCCCTTTTTTTCTTGATGAGTCTGGCTAGTGGTTTATCAATTTTGTTTACTTTCTCAAACAACCAGCTTTTAGTTTTATTGATCTTAGGTACTGTTTCCTTTACTTCTTTTTCTTTTATTTCTGATCTGATGTTTATGATTTCTTTCCTTCTGCTAACTTTGGGGTTTTTTTGTTCTTTTTTCTCTAATTTTTTTTGGTGTAATGTTAAGTTGTTTATTTCAGGTGTTTCTTGTTTCTTGAGGTAGGATTGTATTGCTATAAACTTCCCTCTTAGAACTGCTTCTGCTGTATGCCATAGGTTTTGGATCATTGTGTTTTCATTGTCATTTGTTTCTAGTTATTTTTTTATTTCCTCTTTGATTTCTTCAGTGCTCTCTTGGTCATTTAGTAGTGTATTGTTTAGCCTCCATGAGTTTGTATTTTTTACAGATTTTTTCCCGCAATTGATATCTAGTCTCATAGCACGGTGGTCAGAAAAGATACCACATGTGATTTCAATTTTTTTAAATATACCAAGGCTTGATATGTGACCCAAAAAATTATCTATCCTGGAGAATGTTCCATGAGCACTTGAGAAAAAAGTGTATTCTGTTGTTTTTGGATGGAATGTCCTATACATATCAATTAAGTACATCTTCTGTAATGTATCATTTAATGCTTGTTTTCCCTTATTTATTTTCATTTTGGATGATCTGTCTTTTGGCAAAAGTGAGGTGTTGAAGTCCCCTACTATTATACTGTTACTGTCAATTTCTCCTTTTATGGATATTAGCATTTGCCTTATGTATTGAGGTGTTCCTATGTTAGGTGCATAAATATTTACAGTTGTTATATCTTCTTCTTGTATCGATCCCTTGATCATTATGTAGTGTCCTTCTTTGTCTCTTGTAATGGTCTTTATTTTAAAGTCTATTCATTTGATATGAGAATTGCTACTCCAGCTTTCTTTTGATTTCCATTTGTGTGGAATATCTTTTTCTGTTCCCTCACTTTCAGTCTATATGTGTCCCTAAATCTGATGTGGATCTCTTGTAGATAGCATATATATGAGTCTTGTTTATGAATCCATTCAGCCAGTCTATGTCTTTTGGTTGGAGCATTTAATCCATTTACATTTAAGGTAATTACCGATGTGTGTGTTCCTATTACCATTTTCTTTCTTATTAAAAAAAATTTATTTATTATTTTTGGCTGTGTTGGGTCTTTGTTGCTGCACATGGCCTTTCTCTGTTGCGGCGAGTGGGGGCTACTCTTTGTTGCAGTGTGCAGGCTTCTCATTGCAGTGGCTTCTCTTGTTGCAGAGCATGGGCTCTAGGTTCATGGGTTTCAGTAGATGTGGCTCACGGGCTTCAGTAGTTGTGGCTCACAGGCTATAGAGTGCAGGCTCAGTAGTTGTGGCACACGGCCTCAGTTGCTCCACGGCATGTGGGATCCTCCTGGACCATGGCTTAAACCCGTATTCCCTGCACTGGCAGGCGGATTCTTAACCACTGTGCCACCAGGGAAGCCGATACCATTTTCTTAATTGTTTTGGGTTTGTTTTTGTAGGTGTTTTCCTTCTCTTGTGTTTCCTGCCTAGAGAAGCTCTTTTAGGATTTGTTGTAAAGCTGGTTTGGTGGTGCTGAATTCTTTTAGCTTTTGCTTGTTTGTAAAGGTCTTAATTTCTCCATAGAATCTGAATGAGGTCCTTGCAGGGTAGAGTAATCTTGATTGTAGGTTTTTCTCTTTTATCACTTTAAATATGTCCTGCCACTCCCTTCTGACTTGCAGAGTTTCTGCTGAAAGATCAGCTGTTAACCTTATGGGGATTCCCTTGTATGTTATTTGCTGTTTTTCCCTTGCTGCTTTTAATGTGTTTTCTTTGTATTTAATTTTTGACAGTTTGATTAATATGTGTCTTGGCGTATTTCTCCGTGGATTTATCCTGTGTGGGACTCTCTGTGCTTCCTGGACTTGTTTAACTATTTCCTTTCCCATATTAGGGAAGATTTCAACTACAATCTCTTCAGATATATTCTCAGTCCTTTTCTTTTTCTCTTCTTCTTCTGGGACCCCTATAATTCGAATGTTGGTGCATTTAATGTTGTCCCAGAAGTCTCTGTGACCATCCTAAATTCTTTTCATTCTTTTTCTTTATTCTGCTCTGTAGTAGTTGTTTTCACCATTTTATCCTCCAGATCACTTATCCGTTCTTCTGCTTCTTTTATTCTGCTATTGATCCCTTCTAGAGAATTTTTTATTTCATTTATTGTGTTGTTCATCATTGTTTGTTTGCTCTTTAGTTCTTTTAGATCCTTGTTAAACATTTCTTGTATTTTCTCCATTCTATTTCCAAGATTTTGGATCATCTTTACTATCATTACTCTGAATTCTTTTTCATGTAGACTGCATATTTCCTCTTCATTTATTTGGTCTGGTGGGTTTTTTCTTTGCTCCTTCATTTGCTGTGGATTTCTCTGTCTTCTCATTTTGCTTAAGTTACTGTGTTTGGGGTCTCCTTTCTACAGGCTGCAGGTTTGTAGTTCCCGTTGTTTTTGTTGTCTGCCCCCAGTGGGTAAGGTTGGTTCAGTAGGTTGTGTAGGCTTCCTGGTGGAGGGGAGTGGTGCCTCTGTTTTGATGGATGTGGCTGGATCTTGTGTCTCTGGTGGGCAGGACCACATTGAGTGATGTGTTTTGGGGTGTCTGTAACCTTATTATGATTTTAGGCTGCCTCTCTGCTAATGGGTGGGGTTGTGTTCTTGTCTTGCTAGTTGTTTGGCATAGGGTGTCCAGCACTGTAGCTTGCTGGTCATTGAGTGGAGCTGGGTCTTAGCATTGAGATGGAGATCTCTGGGAGATCTTTCTCCATTTGATATTATGTGGGGTCAGGATGTCTCTAGTGGACCAATGTCCTGAACTTGGCTCTCCCACCTCAGAGGCTCAGGCCTGACACCGGCTGGAGCACTAAGACTCTGGCAGCCACCCGGCTCAGAAGAAAAGTGGGAAAAGAAAGAAAGAAAGAAAGAAAAATAAATAAAGTTATTAAAATAAAAAATAAAAAAGTAATAAAGAAAAAGAAAGAAAGAGAGAGCAACCAAACCAAAAAACAAATCCACTGTGATAACAAGTGCTAAAAACTATACTAAACCACAAACAAATAAACAAAAAACCTAGACAAATAGAACCCAGGGAGAAATGGTAAATGCAAAGGTATACAGAGAAAATCACACAAAGAAGCATAAACATACACACTCACAAAAGGAGAAAAAGGAAATATATATATACATAAAAAAAGAAAAAAGGAAGAGAGTAACCAAATCAATAAACAAATCTACCAATGATAATAAACTCTAAATACTAAACTAAGATAAACATAAAATTGGAAACAAATTAAATGCAGAAAGCAACCTCCAAGTCTACAGTTGATCCCAAAGTCCGCTGCCTCAACTTTGGGATGATTCCTTGTCTATTCAGGTATTCCACATGCAGGGTACATCAAGTTGATTGTGGAGATTTAATCCTCTGCCCCTGAGGGTGCTTGGAGAGATTTCCCTTTCTCTTCATTGTTCGCACCACTCCTGGGGTTCAGCTTTGGATTTGGCCCTACCTCTTCTTGTAGGTTGCCTGAGGGCATCTGTTCCCTGCCCAGAGAGGACAGCGTTAGAGTAGCAGCTGATTAGGTGACTCTGGCTCACTCAGGCCAGGGGGAGGGAGGGGTACGGAATGCGGGGCGAGCCTGTGGCTGCCGAGGCCAGTGTGACGTTGCACCAGCCTGAGGCATGCTGTGCGTTCTCCTGGGGAAGTTGTCCCTGGATCATGGGACCCTGGCAGTGGCGGGCTGCACAGGCTCCTGGGAGGGAAGGTGTAGATAGTGACCTATGCTTGCACACAGGCTTCTTGGTGGTTGTACCAGCAGCCTGAACATTTCATGCCTGTCTCTGGGGTCCGCACTGATATCCGAAGCTCGCACCCGTCTCTGGACCTCATTAAGGTGGTGCTGTGAATCCCCTCTCCTTGTGCACCCCTAAACAATGGTCCCTTCACTCTTAGGTCCAGACATTTTCTCAGACTACCTTCTGGCTAGCTGTGGCACACTAGCCCCCTTCAGGCTGTGTTCACACAGCCAACCCCAGTCCTCTCCCTGGGATCTGACCTCCAAAGCCTGAGCCTCAGCTCCCAGCCCCCACCCGCCCCGGCGGGTGAGCAGACAAGCCTCTCGGACTGATGAATGCCGGTCGGCCCTGATCCTCTGTGCGGGAATCTCTCCACTTTGCCCTCCGCACCCCTGTGGCTGTGCTCTCCTCCGTGGCTCCAAAGCTTCCCCCCCACCCACCCGCTGTCTCTGCCAGTGAAGGGGCTTCCTAGTGTGTGGAAATTTTTCTTCCTTCACAGCTCCCTCCCACTGGTGCAGGTCCCGTCCCTATTCTTTTGTTTCTGTTTATTCTTTTTTCTTTTGCCCTACCCAGGTACGTGGGGAGTTTCTTGCCTTTTGGGAGGTCTGAGGTCTTCTGCCAGCATTCAGTAGGTGTTCTGTAGGAGTTGTCCCACGTTCAGATGTATTTTTGATGTATTTGTGGGGAGGAAGGTGACCTCCACGTCTTACTCCTCTGCCATCTTGAAGCTATCCCCTAGGAATGCCTTCTTAATAGATTATTTTGTATACCTTTTTCCATGCATGAAACAATTTGAGGGCCTGGAGAGGCTGCCAGGAGTGTTGAAGCACTCAGACTACAGCACTACAGTATATTTAACAAGTAAAACTAATTAGAAATTTAACAACGGTTCTACAAAAAGAAGATATTACCATATTTTAAAGATATGATCAGTTACTATTAGAAAGCATGATCCTACAGGAATGCTATTTGTATTTATTCAGTCACTTATTCATTCAACAAATATTTATTCGTGTTCCCTACTATGCTCCACACAATGATTCAGGCCCTTAAAATAGATCACTAGGGGCTTCCCTGGTGGTGCAGTGGTTGAGGGTCCGCCTCCCGATGCAGGGGACACGGGTTTATGCCCCGGTTCAGAAAGATCCCACATGCCACGGAGTGGCTGGGCCTGTGAGCCATGGCCGCTGGGCCTGCGCCTCCAGAGCCTGTGCTCCACAACGGGAGAGGCCACAACAGTGAGAGGCCCATGTACCGCAAAAAAAAAAAAAAAAAAAAAAGATCACTAAACAAAATAGACAAAGGACCTTGCTTTTATGGGACTCACAGTCTAAAACGAGGAGATACTATACAATAAAAATGATAAATTAGCTTATTATATATAATTCAAATTGTAAGTGTTGTAGAAAAGAGAAAAAGGGGAGTAGGTTAAGGAGTGCAGGGAGGGTAGCTACAATTTTAATAAGGTGATCAGGATAGATCTCATTGAGAAAATGAAATTTAAGAAAGACAAGGCAGTAAGGGGTGCAATAGTGGAAAAGGGAGACCAGTTAGCAGACTTGGAGTTTCCAGGTAAGAAAAGATGGTGCTTGGGTAAGAGTGGTTGTAGTGGGCTTGGTGAGAGGTGATCGGGTTCTTGGAATATTTTGATTTATTGATAAATTGGTTGTGGGTTTAACAGAAAGAAAGATTACCAGAACTGACTTTAAACTTTGGTCATGAAGCTGAATTCTGCTAAGCATGAAATGTTAAACTAGCATGACTGCCTTATCCTGGTAAATGATTTTTATTTAAATGAAAAAATTTCATGTGACTTAATCCCAAATCATTGATTTCACCAATATCTTTTTTTTTTTTAAGTTTCAATTATATGAAGTTAGGTAGAGTAAGCCTATGATTTCAATCCTGGTTGTACATTAGTATTACCTGGAGAACTTTAAAAGACTATTAGATGGCAGGTGCTATTCCAGAACAATTGACTGAGACTTTCCGAAGCTGGCGTCTGGGTACTGATATTTTTTAGTTTAAAAGTTCCCTGGATGATTCTACTATACAGCAGGATTAAGAACCCTGAAACATGACCTGTCTGTGCTAAGTCAGGGGAGTAGTGCCCCTCAAAAAAGGAAGAATTTCATAACTTTATCTTGATATTTCAGTAAAATAATTTTAATTCTTTCTGAATAATTTAAAGGCAAAACCTAAGCAACAAAAATATTTTCTTCTTAGATCTCATGCTGAATAAGGGAGGCCATGTATAACAGCTTTTTAAGCCAGCACTTGCAGAAATTAGCATTTGATCTAAGGAGATCTACACATTATTTCTGAAAGCGTTATTGATGCCAAGCCTAGTGTGAGGAAGGAAACCATGTTAATCACACGGGTTTCAGGTCCATTAGAAACACCATAGAGGGAGAGAAATTCCTTTTTTGCCAAATGGAAAATGTCAAAAAATCAGCAGGGTTAAAAAGAATTGGATTTTCATGCTTCTAGGAAGGGGGAAAAGAGAAGCAAAATAGAACCTAAAAACATTCCGCCGATTCTCCTAAATAAGTCAATTTAGTATGTGTCCATCATTAATCCAAAGATATTACTGTGTTTAACTGACCACTTCTTTAAAATAAAAATATCCCCTTTTCCCGAATCTTCTCTCCACCTGCTGTTTCAAACTACAGATCTAGGCTTTGTAAACCATGAATCTGTCCTTACCTGCTGGTTTAAATCCTTCAATTCAGATTCCGTCTGTTCTTTTCTGATGTTAATTGTTTTACATCCGTCTGCTCATTGGCAATGTTAAAAGATGCCGTTAAAAGAAAAATACAGATATTGAGATCACTTTTGAAATATTTTTCACAACATGGTGAGTTTTCCTCACTAGAGTATATGGAATATATGCTTTAAATAACATACCTATTATATAAATAAGTTAAATCTTTATAAACAATGTAATGAAGCTTGATAATTCAGAATTATCTTGAGAATCTTGAGTTTATAATTATGAATACAAACATACCTAATCCAATGGAATCAATGTTTTCTAGCAAAGTTGGTTATAAGAAAATTATTGTAAAAAGAAACATTATTTAATACCATCTTTAAGGAAAAATATCAAGATGAATTTATATACATCCTGCATAAACTCATATGAATACACATACTATGAATACACGGTGATGCACATAATAACACTGAAATATCTGAAAACTCTAACCATGGAAGGGTCTTACATGGCATTTGACTCCAATACAGATGGCATACTGGAGAATACAACCCATAATACATGTGCTGAAAAAGATAGAACCTTCTCCACAGTTGAGACTTCCCAGCTGCTCCAGGCCACACCTTTTCCTCTACTGCCTGTGTTCCCAAGCACCTAATAAATCACTTTTTGATTTTTGAAATCCTGCTTCCTTTCTCCTTCCTTTTTTATATATAATAGTAAGAATACAAAATTGCAATGTTTAACATCACACCATGGTATCTAACAATATTCCATATACCATATTTAGCATACAGTCTTATTTCAGTGGAAAATTCTTCATGTTTTAGGTATCAGGTTTCATTACATATGTAGATCTGGAGAGGACAATTGATTTTACTTAAAATAAACTGTGGATTCTAGTTCCAGATATCCAGCTTTGAACCCTGGCTTGGACACTTATTTATTCTCCCTGTGCCTTGGGTTCATCACCTGGGAGATTGGGATAATAATAGCCTTGTTTATAAGATTATTGTGAGAATTAATCGAATTAATCTATGTAAAACACTTAGAATAGTGCATAAACATTATAAAGCTGTGTGCTATTACCAACATATTTGCTATTATCAACATTATTAGTATGGTGCTATGTAATGTGATTCCCAAAGAGATCAGTTCCTTTGACATTTAATAACAAAAGGGAAGAGTTAATTTAAATTCCTAAAGGCTTTACTGTAGATGAGGTTGAATGTCACCTCTTTAAACACTGCACGGTGAAAAGGCAACATGCAATAAAGAAAGAATATTCTATGGCTTGAAAATACAAGTTTGACCCATAATGAATATTTGAATAATCATTCAGAGAGTCTGGCTCTTGGGATGCAGTGTATATAGTTCCTTGACATTTATTAGGTAGCATTGCCCACTAAAGAAGTGCAATGATAATTTGAAATGCATTGTCAGAAATATTTATAGAATGAAATTCATGAGAAGTAAATGAGAAGTGCTGTCAGCGTTCTTCATTTACTGCATACAGGAGATTTAGCTGCAATGACATATCTGATAGTCAATATAGAAAGCTCCAGTTCATATTGAAATTCAGAATCTTTTAAATAATTTTAATTAAAATTCAAAGGAGTCTAGTGAATTATACCATTAACCTTTCACCACTAGAATTCAAGGGATCACATTTTAGGTCGATATGAATAATGAGTTTGCTAGTCTCATCCAAATATCCTTTTGTACACCTCCCCATGCCAGGAACAGAATTATTAAATCATCATACATTTGGCAGTCTTTAACGAAAGAAAAGTAGGAATCAGGGATTTTGGATCAGGACTGTCTTTGACTGACAATGCTCCGTGACAAATTTAGGGAAGCCTTTTCTTGATTTAATTCTTGCTATCAGTACCTGATTTATTTTTTAAAAACTCTGGAAATGGTTAAAGGCCTGCCAAAGAGGGAAGAGAAGCAGGTTTTTTTAAAGTTTAAGAAAACAGAAATTTGTTCAAAAAAATTTTAGCAGCGCTCTCTGTGGTACGGCTGATTATATCTGTGTTTGCATTTTGCGATTGAAAAATAGCTAGAGGACTAGTGCTAATCACTGGGCAAATTATTATGAACTTCTGAATTTTAAAACAAAAGAGAAGGTGAAAGCATGGAAAGAACCTGTGCGTGTTTGAGAAAGATTTCTTTATTGGGGTTGAAATGTTCCTAGATTGCACATAAGAAATAACCTGAACTTTAAAGCTGGGGGGGGGGCATTGTGAGGAAGTTGAAGGCAATCAAAATCAGTGAAACTCAGCTTTAGTGACTGAAAAAACTGATAAGAAGAGAAGCTCTGAACCAACAGTGCTATATGACAAGTGAATTCCTTTTCACATGAGCAGAATTGAGATATTTAAAGACGAAATTCAGCCTTCGTTTCTCTGAACATTAAAGAGGATTTTTAGTCATTAACAAATTTGAGGAAATCTGTTGGTGACCTCCAAGAAAAAAACCCAAGACGGCTAATGGCTAGTGACTGAAGTGTACAGCGAGTTTTTGTGGACAGGCTATTATGAGGAGGGAGGAGTGTTGCCTTCCCACATTAATTATTGTTTATGTGACAGAACATCCAATGAAATTTTGTAAATGACCTTGTTCCTGTTGGTCTATATTGGAACAAATGCCACTGCCAGATCATCTGGTAAGAGATCTCTAAGGAACTATAGACATTTAGGTAGAAAACTAAAAGTCTTGAAGATATATTTGATTTTACCTCTTCTTATAATGGAAGATTATAACTTTAGAGGAGAAAGAAAATTGGGAGTGAACAAATGGTTGCTATGTAGAAAAACAGGATTTATTTCCTTTGACATGTTTTAATCTATGAGAATGTGTCCTTGATTTGGATTGAATTGTTTGGTGGGAACAAAGAACAATGACCCAGACATTGCCAATATAATCAGTAGGATTTTAATCTAAAAGTAGAGAGAGAGGGAAGGGAGAGAAAGTGTGTTTGATTAAATTAAAAAAAACAAAAAACAGAGTACATACATTATGAGAACTAACTTTTATTGAATCCTTAATATACACTATAAGTTCTAAGATTTTTCCATACATTAGCTTGTTTAATCATCTCCACTAACTTATTGGGTAAGTTTTTATTTTCAATTTAAATCATCAAATGTAGATGGGGAAAATGGGACCTGAAGAAATTTAAAAACTTGGTCGAGGTCATGAAGTTAGTAAAGAGGTAAAATCAGCAGTTCACCTCCTGAGCTCATGGACTTGAATACTATTCTGTCTGTCTGGCTGACATAAATATGTAGCAATTACAGAGAAAGTGCCAATTAATTTGGTAAAAAAAACATTGAGTGTCAGGAAAAACATTTATCCTCCCTCTAAGGTGACCAAGCAATAAACAAAATGAAGGTAAAATTTACATTGAGGTAATGCTTTCCAGCCAGAGGCAGAAAATGGATGATGGGCTTTAGGAAAAATTGGGGAAAAAAAAAAACAAAAACAAAAAACCCGACAAAGAAAATAGACAAGTTCCTATAGTAATGGGAGTTTCTTAACATGAGGATTCATCTGGAATCAAATTCTTTTCAAACATACTATTTGATGTGTTTATAACTGGTTGTATTAATTAGTTTGCTAAGGAGGAATAACAGAGTACTGCAAACTGGGTGGCTTAAACAAAAGAAATTTATTGTCCCACAGTTCTGGAGGCTAGAAGTCCAAGATCTAAGTGTTGGTGGGGTTGGTTCCTTCTGAGAACTGTGAAGGAAAATCTGTTCCACACCTCTCTGCTAGATTTGCTGGCAATCTGTGGCATCTTTTGCTTTGTAGATGACTCACCCTGATCCCTGCCTTCATGTTCCCATGGGGTCCTTTTGGTGTGTGTCTGTGTCCAAATTTTCCATTTTTATAAGGTCACCAGTCTTATTGAATAAGGGACCCACCTTACTCTGTATGACTTAACTAATTACATCTGCAATGACATTATTTCCCAGTTAGATCACAATCTAAGGTACTGGGAGTTAGAACTTCAATTTTTGAATTTTTATGGGGCCACAATTCAACCTATAGCAGAGGTGAATAACGTTTTCATTTTTTAGAACACAGGACAAGTAATAATTGGAACTAGTACTCTGAATTTAATGGTGACCATCAAATAATGGTGGTTGGATACGTGGAAATGTTGGACGCAGGGAGTTGTAACTAAAGCAGGGAACACCAGGCAGATAATGTCATGTGAGCAGTGGAAAGTGCAGGAATGTAGATTATAATACATAAGAGTAAAGATATTTATGGAATCTCATCCTGGGACTCTAAAAGGAGTTTGGCAGGGATTGATAACTCAAAACCAAAAACTTCCTAATAATGAAGGATTCCAACATGAATGAGTAAAAGTTGAGGAGGGGAGCTGGTATAGTGGCATTGCTCTTTCCAGAAGGAGCATTTTGAAGAGTTCAACTTTATAATATAGAACATCAACTAACGCCCAACTAACACTTAGGTTCTGTTGATTTAGAGTGGAATTAGTCAGGCACAAAACATGGAAATTAGTTGACACTACCAAGGACTAATATTAAACGTGTTGTAAACTTATATAAATTACATCAGTAAATCTATAACCCTGAGTAAAATGTGGTTTCAGAAAAATGTCAACAGTACCAAAGGGCTTTTTCAGACATGTCAAAAGCAAGGAGAACACAAAAGTAAGCATAAGCCTGCTGCTTGGGACAGATGGTATAATGTTAACAGACGACAGGGGGAAAACAGAACTCCTTCACTTCACAAAGTTTTAGCTACTTTGTCAGAGGAAATAATGCTTCAGCTAGAGAGGGTAGAGCCCATATTGTCAGGTGGGAATTGATCTGCAAGAGAGGTGAGATAATTTATAGAGTGGACCTGGTGCTCCAAATGATCCAGACAATTTGTATCCTCGGTTCCAAGGGAACTTGGGGAAGAGATGTCCACGTGTCAGCTGCTAATACATTTTGAGGACTTGTGGGAAACGGGAGGATGCTAGGAAAATTGGAGGCAGAAAATAACATCCTGGTTTCCAATAAATAGAAGACATAATAGATTATCTGTACTTCAGATTGGTGAGCCTGAAACAATTCCAGAAAAAGATCTACAGAGCTGCAGTTTTACAAACTTCGGTTGTCCATGCCATATGGTTCTCCATACCCTGAGATTCTTAACAGAAACAATAAGGGTAGCAGTGCTGGGGGAGGGGCTGGAGGTGAGAAAGAAGAGGCACAGGGAGAGCTGAGTATCAGCCCTGAGACCTCAACCGAAATATCAATGCACTGCTTTTCTCATATAAGACTTTGGTTGGGGTGAAGTATTCTATGACTTTTTAAAAAATCATGAAAAAAACTTCCCACATTATACAATGGCCTAATAAGCCCTAGATCTATGAACAGCTGGGGAGGATTGCAGTGAACGCTACCACCCACAGTGAATTGAGTGAGGGTCAATAATGGGAGTTTCTCTTTCCTTTCTTTTTTTTTTTTGTTCTCATTAATTTCCTTCCTCCACATCCTTTGTTTCTTTCTTAGTTTTTAATCTTCTTCCTTCTTTCCTCCTTTCCTTGCTTATTAAGTTTACCAGGGAATTTTCTAGACATGTAGAACCTGATTTTCTGCAAGACATTAACAATAACTTTTAATAGCATTTTTGTGGGTGAGAATGAGGGATGGCTTCTGGTATAATTAGGTAAAATTGTGACTAGTTGATTAATTGGATGCAAAGGTTGAAAATTTAATGAGCTGTTAGCATGAAAAGATATCTAACATGAAGTCTCAGAGCTCTATTCTCTTCACAGTAATACTCAACATTTTCAATTAATAACTTTATTTCAATTAATAAGGCATACTGATCAAATTGGCACATTACACGAAGCTGTGAGCCAAAACAAATTTATTTTTAGATTCTTTCATTTAAAGTGTTTCAGCTGGCTGGAAGGAAAATAAAACATATCTCTGAACCCGGCATACCCAATGACCACACCAGCAGAGGAGGTGGGGTAGGTCACCCACTGGGGATGACAAAAGGAAGCTTCGCCATGTCTCTAGAGAAGTACTTGAGTGAGAAAGCTGCAAGAGGGCCCATATGGGCACGTGAAGGTCATTCTCATGGCTGCACAATAAAAGCCAACCTCAGAAGTCATCTATGCCAAGAGACAGTAAGGTACCTGCACCAGCTGGAGGAACAGATGAAACTGAAGAAATGACGTATTCACTACAATTATGCCAATGGGCTCCCAACCATGAGTGATACTTTCATTCTGTCCTTGCCGCTCCTGGCTCCTGGCACAAGTAAAGTAGGAAAATTAAAAGATGGAAACAGGTGGTGTAAAAGGGAAAGACTTCTGAGAATTGGAAGAAGATCAGAGAGGGATAGGTAGGCTTTGGCTGAGGGAGTAATACATCAATTACATTAAATATTCACCTAACTGTGAGTATGTTTTGATTTGTAAGTGACTGTAAGTAGCAACATTAGTTACTGCCAACTGGAAGTAGAATTTCATAGGGAAATTTAGTTTTGTTAAATATAAAAGAATTCCTCTCTCTCTCTCTAACTTATCTGATTTGATATTGTCTCATTCTGACTGTCCCTGTTTCACAAGCAAAGCATTTTGAAGAATACCTGGCACTTCATAAATGTTCAATGGATGACAGTTTCACACAAAGGTCTGTTTTATAGCATGGTATCTGGACCACTCATGAAATTAGAGACAGTTGAAGATGAAAATTAATAAATTAGGGTGTACCCAGAAGAGACTGTCCAAGATAATTTGTATTATTCTTGCCCCAGGTATAGGGGGTGTTAAGACTCCCCAGAATGGTCCAACTGTACAACTAATGTGTATAAAGCGGATGCAAGGAAGGGGGCAAGGATGTGTTTCCCTGGAAAGGATGGCAATCCAGGGTCTATGGTAAATAAGGAGAGGTCTAAGCCAGATGCCTAGGCATCCAAGCTTGTTATGGGAGAGCCAGAGGAGTGGGTTTCCCACCGTAGTTTGTTATGAAGGGAGATTATTTAGGAATACTGTCTAAATGTGTAAGGGAAAAGATATAGGGGAGAAATGACTTCATGCAAATTTGAGAACTGACTAGGACAACGGGTTTCATAGTGACATGGGACAAGATGTGGCACTCTGCAGGCATGGGTTGAAAACTGAGTTATTGCCATATATATTAGATTTTGTGTTGAGTTTATATTATTACACAGAGTTGGGTTGACAAATTCAAAGCTACAAAGAAAATCTTGTCCTCAAGTAATTTACAGCTTAGTAAATTAGGAATACTAGAATATACACAAATAAATTGCCCTGCCATGAAAGAAACATGTGCCTGTGTACAGTATAGACACAAAAGAGAGAGGAGGGATGGGGAAAGATTCTCAGAAAAAAGGAAGTGCTTGATCTGAGTCTGGAAAGATGAACTATTCTTCAATTGGATTCTTCAATTTGGAAGAATTATTCTTGAACTTTTCTTCAATTTGGAAGATGAATTGTTCCAAATTGACTAGGAAAGGGCCTTTCAAGTAGGAGGCTTCCATGCTGTTCCACATGGAAGGCATATTGTTATGAAAAAATCTGGCAAATTTAAAATGCCAGGAACTCAGTACAAGTGGACTAAGAGATTATTATAAGACATAGAAGTTATAAAGATATATAAGTCCTAGATCGTGAAGAACCTTACCAGGATGCTAGTATGTTCTGCCATTTTCTCATAGAGAGTAGGGAGCCAGCAAAGAGATTTTAAAGCCACAAAGTGGAAAATCACACTGGCAAAGGTTTGAAGATGAAGTGGAAGACAAAACAGAGCACTTTTTTTGAGACTGGTTCAGTGATCCCTGGAAGGAAAGACTGAAGAGGTTCTGAAGGAAAGCAGTAGAGGAGGTGATGGTGGAGACGAAGAAGAATCCGTAGATTTTAGTCATCTTTTGGTCTGGGGGTAGGAAGGAGAAGGATAAGTAAGTCTTGACTGGATCTCAGCTTACTGCCAAGAATATTCACCAAGAACAGTAAAACAGGGTCGGAGACATTTCATTAAATGCAGATGAATTCAGTTTGGCTTTAAGGTGTCTGGGGTCATCCAAGTGGCATGTCCTTAGGCAATTGGCTCTATAGGTCTGGAGCTCAGAAAATACAGATTAATGATTCTGTTTTCAAGTATGTAAACAGCAGCTGAATCATTGGGTTAAGTGTTTAATGAGAAGTGTTAGTGTGTAATGAGAAGAAGGAGTGCACAAAATTTTAGGTTATGTCAGCATTAAACAGATTCCTGGAAGACTGTCAAGAGAAGTGACTAGAAGGAAAGCTAGGAGAGATAAAAGGAAAACATATGCAATGAATGTCGTAGAAGCCAAGAGACGAGAGTTTCTAGAAGACAGACGTATGCAGAACTGTGGCAGAGAAGTCAAAACAAGTTGAGGACTTAAAAACTGTAGATTGAATTCGTTGATTGACTGAGTTGCCAGGGTAGAAATTATATTGCAGTTAGTAGAACAGGAATGCCAGGTAAGAAAATGGACACACTGAACATAAATTATTAATTTAAGAAATGTGACTCAGATTATTATTATTATTATTTTTTGCAGTACGCGGGCCTCTCACTGCTGTGGCCTCTCCCGTTGTGGAGCACAGGCTCCGGACGCACAGGCTCTGCTGCCATGGCTCACGGGCCCAGCCGCTACGCAGCAAGCGGGATCCTCCCGGCCTGGGGCACAACCCATGTCCCCTGCATCGGCAGGTGGACTCTCAACCACTGCACCACCAGGGAAGCCCTCAGATTAATTTTTTTTTTTTACATCTTTATTGGAATATAATTGCTTTACAATGGTGTGTTAGTTTCTGCTTTATAACAAAGTGAATCAGTTATACATATACATATGTTCCCATCTCTCTTCCCTCTTGCGTCTCCCTCCCTCCCACCCTCCCTATCCCACCGCCCAAGGCGGTCACAAAGCACCGAACTGATCTACCTGTGCTATGCGGCTGCTTCCCACTAGCTATCTACCTTACGTTTGGTAGTGTATATATATGTCCATGCCTCTCTCTCGCTTTGTCACAGCTTACCCTTCCCCCTCCCCATATCCTCAAGTCCATTCTCTAGTAGGTCTGTGACTTTATTCCTGTCTTACCCCTAGGTTCTTCATGACATTTTTTTTCTTAAATTCCATATATATATGTTAGCATACGGTATTTGTCTTTCTCTTTCTGACTTACTTCACTCTGTATGACAGACTCTAGGTCCATCCACCTCATTACAAATAGCTCAATTTCGTTTCTTTTTATGGCTGAGTAATATTCCATTGTATATATGTGCCACATCTTCCTTATCCATTCATCCGACGATGGACACTTAGGTTGTTTCCATCTCCGGGCTATTGTAAATAGAGCTGCAATGAACATTTTGGTACATGACTCTTTTTGAATTATGGTTTTCTCAGGGTATATGCCCAGTAGTGGGATTGCTGGGTCATATGGTAGTTCTATTTGTAGTTTTTTAAGGAACCTCAATACTGTTCTCCACAGTGGCTGTATCAATTTACATTCCCACCAGCAGTGCAAGAGGGTTCCCTATTCTCCACACCCTCTCCAGCATTTATTGTTGTTAGATTTTTTGATGATGGCCATTCTGACTGGTGTGAGATGATATCTCATTGTAGTTTTGATTTGCATTTCTCTAATGATTAATGATGTTGAGCATTCTTTCATGTGTTTGTTGGCAGTCTTTATATCTTCTTTGGAGAAATGTCTATTTACATCTTCTGCCCATTTTTGGATTGGGTTGTTTGTTATTTTGTTATTGAGCTGCATGAGCTGCTTATAAATTTTGGAGATTAGTCCTTTGTCAGTTGCTTCATTTGCAAATATTTTCTCCCATTCTGAGGGTTGTCTTTTGGTCTTGTTTATGGTTTCCTTTGCTGAGCAAAAGCTTTGAAGTTTCATTAGGTCCCATTTGTTTATTTTTGTTTTTATTTCCATTTCTCTAGGAGGTGGGTCAAAAAGGATCTTGCTGTGATTAATGTCATAGAGTGTTCTCCCTATGCTTTCCTCTAAGAGTTTGATAGTTTCTGGCCTTACATTTAGGTCTTTAATCCATTTTGAGTTTATTTTTGTGTATGGTGTTAGGGAGTGATCTAATCTCATACTTTTACATGTAGCTGTCCACTTTTCCCAGCACCACTTATTGAAGAGGCTGTCTTTTCTCCACTGTACATTCCTGCCTCCTTTAACAAAGATAAGGTGACCATATGTGCGTGGGTTTATCTCTGGGCTTTCTATACTGTTCCATTGATCTATCTTTCTGTTTTTGTGCCAGTACCATACTATCTTGATTACTGTAGCTTTGTAGTATAGTCTGAAGTCAGGGAGCCTGATTCCTCCAGCTCCGTTTTTCGTTCTCAAGATTGCTTTGGCTCTTTGAGGTCTTTTGTGTTTCCATAGAAATTGTGAAAGGTTTTGTTCTAGTTCTGTGAAAAATGCCAGTGGTAGTTTGATAGGGATTGCATTGAATCTATAGATTGCTTTGGGTAGTAGAGTCATTTTCACAATGTTGATTCTTCCAATCCAAGAACATGGTATATCTCTCCATCTATTTGTATCATCTTTAATTTCTTTCATCAGTGTCTTATAATTTTCTGCATACAGGTCTTTTGTCTCCTTAGGTAGGTTTATTCCTAGATATTTTATTCTTTTTGTTGCAGTGGTAAATGGGAGTGTTTTCTTGATTTCACTATCAGGTTTTTCATCATTAGTATATAGGAATGCCAGAGATTTCTGTGCATTAATTTTGTATCCTGCTACTTTACCAAATTCATTGATTAGCTCTAGTAGTTTTCTGGTAGCATCTTTAGGATTCTCTATGTAGAGTATCATGTCATCTGCAAACCGTGACAGCTTTACTTCTTCTTTTCCGATTTGGATTCCTTTTATTTCTTTTTCTTCTCTGATTGCTGTGGCTAAAACTTCCAAAACTATGTTGAATAAGAGTGGTGACAATGGGCAACCTTGTCTTGTTCCTGATCTTAGTGGAAATGCTTTCAGGTTTTCACCATTGAGGACGATGTTGGCTGTGGGTTTGTCATATATGGCCTTTATTATGTTGAGGAAAGTTCCCTCTAGGCCTACTTTCTGCAGGATTTTTATCATAAGTGGGTGTTGAATTTTGTCGAAAGCTTTCTCTGCTTCTATTGAGATGACCATATGGTTTTTCTCCTTCAATTTGTTAATATGGTGTATGACATTGATTGATTTGCGTATATTGAAGAATCCTTGCATTCCTGGAATAAACCCCACTTGATCATGGTGTATGATCCGTTTAATGTACTGTTGGATTCTGTTTGCTAGTATTTTGTTGAGGATTTTTGCATCTATGTTCATCAGTGATATTGGCCTTTAGTTTTCTTTCTTTGTGACATCCTTGTCTGGTTTTGGTAGCAGGGTGATGGTGGCCTCGTAGAATGAGTTTGGGAGTGTTCCTCCCTCTGCTATATTTTGGAAGAGTTTGAGAAGGATAGGTGTTAACTCTTCTCTAAATGTTTGATAGAATTCTCCTGTGAAGCCATCTGGTCCTGGGCTTTTGTTTGTTGGAAGATTTTTAATCACAGTTTCAATTTCAGTGCTTGTGACTGGTCTGTTCATATTTTCTATTTCTTACTGGTTCAGTCTTGGCAGGTTGTGCATTTCTAAGAATTTGTCCATTTCTTCCAGGTTGTCCATTTTATTGGCATAGAGTTGCTTGTAGTAATCTGTCATGATCTTTTGTATTTTTGTGGTGTCCGTTGATACCTCTCCTTTTTCATTTCTAATTCTATTGATTTGAGTCTTCTCCCTTTTTTTCTTGATGAGTCTGGCTAGTGGTTGATCAATTTTGTTTATCTTCTCAAAGAACCAGCTTTTAGTTTCATTGATCTTTGCTATCATTTCCTTCATTTCTTCTTCATTTATTTCTGATCTGATTTTTATGATTTCTTTCCTTCTGCTAACTTTGGGGTTTATTGTTCTTCTTTCTCTAATTGCTTTAGGTGCAAGGATAGGTTGTTTATTCGAGATGTTTTCTGTTTCTTGAGGTAGGATTGTATTCCTATAAACTTCCCTCTTAGAACTGCTTTTGCTGCATCCCATAGATTTTGGGTCATTGTGTCTCCATTGTCATTTGTTTCTAGGTATTTTTTGATTTCCTCTTTGATTTCTTCAGTGATCACTTCGTTATGAAGTATTGTATTGTTTAGCCTCCATGTGTTTGTATTTTTTTACAGATCTTTTCCTGTAATTGATATCTAGTCTCATAGTATTGTGGTCGGAAAAAATACTTGACAAAATTTCAATTTTCTTAAATTTACCAAGGCCTGATTTGTGACCCAAGATATGATCTATCCTGGAGAATGTTCCATGAGCACTTGAGAAAAATGTGTATTCTGTTGTTTTTGGATGGAATGTCCTATAAATATCAATTAAGTCCATCTTGTTTAATGTATCATTTAAAGCTTCTGCCTTCTTATTTATTTTCATTTTGGATGATCTGTCCATTGGTGAAAGTGGGGTGTTTAAGTCCCCTACTATGAATGTATTACTGTTGATTTCCCTTTTTATGACTGTTAGTATTTGCCTTATGTATTGAGGTGCTCCTTTGTTGGGTGCATAAATATTTACAATTGTTATATCTTCTTCTTGGATCGATCCCTTGATCATTATGTAGTGTCCTTCTTTGTCTCTTGTAATAGTCTTTATTTGAAAGTCTATTTTGTCTGATATGAGAATTGCTACTCCAGCTTTCTTTTGGTTTCCATTTGCATGGAATATCTTTTTCCATCCCCTCACTTTCAGTTTATGTGTCTCTAGGTCTGAAGTGGGTCTCTTGTAGACAGCAAATAGATGGGTCTTGTTTTTTTATCCGTTCAGCCAGTCTGTGTCTTTTGGTGGGAGCATTTAGTCTATTTACATTTAAGGTAATTATCGATATGTATGTTCCTATTCCCATTTTCTTAATTGTTTTGGGTTCGTTATTGTAGGTCTTTTACTTCTCTTGTGTTTCTTGCCTAGAGAAGTTCCTTTAGCAGTTGTTGCAGAGCTGGTTTGGTGGTGCTGAACTCTCTCAGCTTTTGCTTGTCGGGAAAGGTTTTAATTTCTCCATCAAATCTGAATGAGATCCTTGCTGGGTAGAGTAATCTTGATTGCAGGTTTTTCTCCTTCATCACTTTAAATATGTCCTGCCAGTCCCTTCTGGCTTGTAGAGTTTCTGCTGAAAGATCAGCTGTTAACCTTATGGGGATTCCCTTGTGTGTTATTTGTTGTTTTTCCCTTGCTGCTTTTAATATGTTTTCTTTGAATTTAATTTTTGACAGTTTGATTAATATGCGTCTTGGCATGTTTCTCCTTGGATTTATCCTGTATGGGACTCTCTGTGCTTCCTGGACTTGATTAACTATTTCCTTTCCCATATTAGGGAAGTTTTCAACTATAATCTCTTCAAATATTTTCTCAGTCCCTTTCTTTTTCTCTTTTTCTTCTAGAACCCCTATAATTCGAATGTTGGTGAGTTTGATGTTGTCCCAGAGGTCTCTGAGACTGTCCTCAGTTCTTTTCATTCTTTTTTCTTTATTCTGCTCTGTAGTAGTTATTTCCACTATTTTATCTTGCAGGTCACTTATCCGTTCTTCTGCCTCCGTTATTCTGCTGTTGATCCCATCTAGAGTATTTTTAATTTCATTTATTGTGTTGCTCATCGTTGTTTGTTTCATCTTTAGTTCTTCTAGGTCCTTGTTCAATGTTTCTTGCATTTTGTCTATTCTATTTCCAAGATTTTGGATCATCTTTACTATCATTATTCTGAATTCTTTTTCAGGTAGACTGCCTATTTCCCCTTCATTTGTTAGGTCTGGTGGGTTTTTATCTTGCTCCTTCATCTGTTGTGTGTTTTTCTGTCTTCTCATTTGGCTTATCTTACTGTTTGGGGTCTCCTTTTTGCAGGCTGCAGGTTTGTAGTTCCCGTTGTTTTTGGTGTCTGTCCCCAGTGGCTACGGTTGGTTCAGTGGGTTGTGTAGGCTTCCTGGTGGAGGGAACTAGTGCCTGTGTTCTGGTGGATGAGGCTGGATCTTGTCTTTCTGGTGGGCAGGTCCACGTCTGGTGGTGTGTTTTGGGGTGTCTGTGTACTTGTTATTATTTTAGGCAGCCTCTCTGCTAATGGGTGGGGTTGTGTTCCTGTCTTGCTAGTTGTTTGACATAGGATGTCCAGCACTGTAGCTTGCTGGTCGTTGAGTGAAGCTGGGTGCTGGTGTTGAGATGGAGATCTTGGGAGATTTTCGCCATTTGATATTATGTGGATCTGGGAGGTCTCTTGTGGACCAGTGTCCTGAAGTTGGCTCTCCCTCCTCAGAGGCACAGCACTTACTCCTGGCTGCAGCGCCAAGAGCCTTTCATCCACATGGCTCAGAATAAAAGGGAGAAAAAGTAGAAAGAAAGAATTAGTAGAAATAGAAAGAGAGAAAGAAAGAAAGAAAGAAAGAAAGGAGGGAGGAAGGAAGGAGGGAAGGAAGGAAAAAATAAAGGAGATAAAGTGAAATAAATAAAGTAAGATAAAATATAATAAAGTTATTAAAATAAAAAATAATTATTAAGAGGAAAAAAAAAGAAAAAAATTAAAAAAAACAAACGAAAAAAAAGGACGGATAGAACCCTAGGACAAATGGTGGAAGCAAAGCTATACAGACAAAATCTCACACAGAAGCATACACATACACACTCAGAAAAAGAGGAAAAGGGGAAAAAATAATAAATCTTGCTCTCAAGTCCACCTCCTTAATTTGGGATGATTTGTTGTCTGTTCAGGTATTCCACAGATGCAGGGTACATCAAGTTGATTGTGGAGCTTTAATCCGCTGCTTCTGAGGCTGCTGGGAGAGATTTCCCTTTCTCTTCTTTGTTCTCACAGCTCCCAGGGGCTCAGCTTTGGATTTGGCCCCGCCTCTGCGTGTAGGTCTCTGGAGGGCGTCTGTTATTCGCTCAGACAGGACGGGGTTAAAGGAGCCGCTGATACGGAGGCTCTGGCTCACTCAGGCCGGGGGGGGGGGGGGGGGGGGGGAGGGAGGGGCACGGAGCGCGGGGCGGGCCTGCGGCGGCAGAGGCTGGCGTGACGTTTCACCAGCCTGAGGCGCGCCGCTCGTTCTTCCGGGGGAGTTGTTCCTGGATCCCGGGACCCTGGCAGTGGCGGGCTGCACAGGCTCCCCGGAAGGGGTGTGTGGATAGTGACCTGTGCTTGCACACAGGCTTCTTGGTGGCGGCAGCAGCAGCCTTAGCGTCTCATGCCTGTCTCTGGGGTCCACGCTTTTAGCCGCGGCTCGCGCCCGTTTCTGGAGCTCCTTTAAGCAGCGCTGTTAATCCCCTCTGCTTGGGCACCAGGAAACAAAGAGGTAAGAAAATGTCTCTTGCCTCTTCGGCAGCTCCAGACTTTTCCCCGGACTCCCTCCCGGCTAGCCGTGGTGCACTAACCCCTTCAGGCTGTGTTCACGGCGCCAACCCCAGTCCTCTCCCGGAGCTCCGACCAGAAGCCCGAGCCTCAGCTCCCAGCCCCTCCCGTCCCGGCGGGTGAGCAGACAAGC
The DNA here is from genome assembly GCF_963455315.2 of Globicephala melas. Taxonomy (NCBI): domain Eukaryota; kingdom Metazoa; phylum Chordata; class Mammalia; order Artiodactyla; family Delphinidae; genus Globicephala; species Globicephala melas. Next base: position 25,694,511 of record NC_083318.1, on the reverse strand, counting down.
CTCTCGGGCTGGAGAGTGCTGGTCGGCCCTGATCCTCTGTGCGGGAATCTCTCCGCTTTGCCCTCCACACCCCTGTGGCTGCGCTCTCCTCCGCGGCTCCGAAGCTTCCCCCCTCCGCCACCCGCAGTGTCCGCCCGCGAAGGGGCTTCCTAGTGTGTGGAAACTTTTCCTCCTTCACAGCTCCCTCCCACTGGTGCGAGTCCCATCCCTATTCTTTTGTCTCTGTTTATTCTTTTTTCTTTTGCCCTACCCAGGTACGTGGGGGGTTTCTTGCCTTTTGGGAGGTCTGAGGTCTTCTGCCGGCGTTCAGTAGGTGTTCTGTAGGAGTTGTTCCACGTGTAGGTGTATTTCTGGTGTATCTGTGGGGAGGAAGGTGATCTCCGCGTCTTACTCTTCCGTCATTTCCCCGGAAGCCCAGATTAATTTTTAAAAGGAGCTATCACTCTTAAGACACTGGAGAAAAAAAGTGATGGTGAGTTGAGTTATAGCTAAATGTGAATGTGGTAACAGAAAACATCTGATTGCCCTATTTTTCTCAGAAAAGTGGGAGGAAAGGCGGATGGAGCTGGCAATAGAGCAGGTGGCTGGAGGACACCTGACACCTCCACTGGAACGTATTTAAGGCACTGCACGTTCAATCTATAGAAAATCCAACTCACAATCATCCTGACAGCCTTGACCTTTATTTTTAGCTCTAAATCCATAAATTTAAACATGTACTTTATGTGGGTATCCCAAAGATTACTTGAAACCTAGAACTCTGCCTTGTCAAGTCTTATCTCTCATCCTTCAAAAGTCAGCACCTCTCTTATCCTGTTTTGCCATGTAAGTATCTCCACAATCTGTTAATTGCACTGTCTGGCTGTCACTATTCCAGCCCAAGCTTCTGTCATCTCTTACCGAATACTGCAGTATCCACCAGCATGTAAGCTACTTACAAACGGAGACACTGTTGTCTTGTTAACCATTCTATTCCCACAGTCTAGAAGAGGGGCTGGGGCTGGCCCTCAGTAAATACTAAGTGCACATGGCTTAAATGAATCAAAGAATAGCTTTCTGATTTCCTGGCCTTCCATCTTACTTTATCCATACTTCCTTTCTCTAAACCCTTGGTACCCAAAGCATGGTCTGTGGACCCATAGTAGCTCTGTCGTCTGGGAATTTGTTAGAAGTGCAGGCTCTCAGGCCACACCCGCAGATGTACTGGATCAGAATCTGCATTAACAACACCTGCAGGTGATTTGTAGGCACATAGAATTTGAAAGCTCTCAGGCCCCTAATGCTCTAAATAGCATCCAGAGAGATCTTTCAAAACACAAATATAATCATGTCACCTACCCTTTGTTAAAAACATTTCAGTGGCTTCCCTTGCCAAAGACTAAAATCGTTAATCCATCTGAGAGGACAGAACTTAGTCTCATCCCTCCCCACCTCCCCGACCAACCTCCCTTCCCACCTTGGTCCCTTTCAGGCCTCTAGCCCCGTCACAGGTGCTTGAACACGCCTTGTTCCCTCCCACCGCAGGGCCCTGGCTCCTGCTGTTTCTTCTGCTTTGCTCACTTCTGTTCTCAATCCCAGCAACACCTTTCTTAACTCTTACTCATCTTTCAAATCTCATGTCAATTTTAATTTTTATTCAGTAAAGCCTTTTTGACCCCTCAGTTGCCTCCTCTATTTAGTCACAAAGACCATGTTTCTTTCCTATGTGGTATTTAACATAGTTGTGATTTATTATTATTATTTTTGGTATATTAGCATTGTTGGATTAAAGGCTGCCTCCACAATTGGAGTGTGAGGTCCTTGAAGGCAGAAAAAGTGTCTGTTTTGTTCACTGTAATATCTCCATTGCTTAGCACAGTGTTTAACTTGATAGATAAGTATTTAAAGACAAAGTGAAAGCAAGGAAGAAAGAATGAATGTATTTTTCACAATGAAGTAACCAAGGAGAGAGAGATTGGTGAAAGAGAAAGAAAATGGAGACAGCAGTTTTACGTTTCTGAACTAGTAAGCGGCAATGGTCAGGAAGATGTATATGAAAACTGTCGGAGGGAGCTGTTAAAAGATTTATTAATGATAAATGACCAGAGATAAAACAAAAATCAAAGTGCTACTAAGTCACAGAGAAAAAAAACAACAACAACAATCCACTACAATTAAAAAAGAACTAAGGGCTTCCCTGGTGGTGCAGTGGTTGAGAGTCCGCCTGCCGATGCAGGGGACATGGGTTCGTGCCCCGGTCCGGGAAGATCCCACATGGTGCAGAGCGGCTGGGCCCGTGAGCCATGACCGCTGAGCCTGCGCGTCCAGAGCCTGTGCTCCGCAACGGGAGAGGCCACAGCAGTGAGAGGCCCGCGTACCACAAAACAAACAGACAACAAAAAAACCCAGTAAGTAACTGATTTCAATATTGTTAAAAATAGTAATCCTGATTTTTCTTTGAGTTTACTAAACCAGACAGTAGACACTTTACAATCAGGGTTTTGAATTTCTTAACCTTTCTATAAAGCAAGTATTAGTATTAATTTCTTTATCAGGACATGGGGATAATGAATCCCAAAGGAAGAAAGTAACTTCCCCAGGTCACATCACTAGTATGAGCTTAAGTTTGCTAAAGTTATTTTTACTATCTTATGCTCTGTCCCTGTGAACAAATATTGTTTATTTAGTGCTGCTTCACCATTAACAGATTTTAAGTCTTTAGTACTAAGAAGAAAAACACTTTGAAAAAATAATAAGTCTATAAAAGCTTCTTTTTATTAGACATTTAAAAAAATTCAATGTGTCTCTTTTAGAAAATGAAATTTCATATGTTGTTAGCAACGCATATATCAGAGAACAGATTAAATAACAAGAAGATCCACCAGTTCCTTCATCAGCATTGTCTGTTCTTATAGACAAAAGCTACAACATAAGACAATATTTTACTTGGAAAAAAGTGTGCAAAACTTGAAATATTACCATTAGAGGTTCATACATACTTGGAATTATTCTATTTGCTTTAGGAAAAACTGGGTATGTGTGCAATAAGCAGGATATTTGCAAGCCAAAATCCAATCTTCAAATAAATTAATGAGGGAAGAAGTAATCAGATAGCAATGTCTAACCAAAGGTATCTCCTACGCTCATTCTAGTAGTAACAGTGCTTGAATTCACAATGGCTGACTTTTTAAATCTAATTTGCCAGTACCTTTTGGTACACATTCCTTGTTGATGTCAACCTAAATTCTTTATCGCAGGAAGAACAGAATAATAATACAGATTCCCAGGGCAGAGCTGAGGTTAATAAAAAAAAAGTCATAAAGGGAAAAATAACACTGGTAGGAACTAGCATAGTAATAAAACCTATTTCTCTCATTAAAGAGGAAAAGTCCTTAATTTTTTAAGATGAAAATTCTCATTGTAAATGCAGTTTCTCATTACCAAATAAGGCCTGGTAATTTTATCTTGTAAATTGGACTGGAGGATCGTATGAGGTCTCGCAGGGAGAAACTGCTGCAATGATCACCACTCCCTCTCAGCAGGACCGTGGTGCTGCTGAGAGTGATTTTCTTTTCCTTTCTCAAAGCTAGAGGTGTTTTCCCAGCTGATAGAATTAATGGAGGAGAATTGTGAAAGATGTGACACAAATAATCCACAGAATCAAAAAAAAAGAATCAAAGTACTCTGCTGCTCAGGGCCATTTTTGCTCAGCACTTCTTAAATTACATCCATTGTATGATTTACAGACATCTCTCTTTTATCTAGAGAGTCATCTAGATCAAAACAGTAATATAGCTTTGTTGACAAATGCCACAAAGCCGACTTTATTCTCGGGATCCATCTCTAATTTCTGCTTAGTCAGAGGCAGACCACAAATGGACATGACGACAATCTCAGACATGATCTTTAATATCGGGCTGCCCATCTTGGCACCACTGGTTTTTCAAGGGTATTATCCAGTGCTTCAGTGGTACACTGGGATCATGTAACTTACCAACACTCCCAAGAAGGACATCTTGGGGCTTCCCTGGTGGCGCAGTGGTTGAGAGTCCGCCTGCCGATGCAGGGGACGCGGGTTCGTGCCCCGGTCCAGGAAGATCCCACATGCCGCAGAGCAGCTAAGCCTGTGAGCCATGGCCGCTGAGCCTGCGCGTCCGGAGCCTGTGCTCCGCAACGGGAGAGGCCACAACAGTGAGAGGCCCGTGTACCGCCAAAAAAAAAAAAAAAAAAGAAGGACATCTTGCAGGGAAGAATCAATGTTATGATTCGCATACTTAGCTAGGAGATCAAAAGAGTTTTCTGGATATTGAATATTTGGCAAATTCCAAAATTTAGAGAAAAACATGGTTTCAGGGCAGCTGAATACAATAAAATTTTATTCCTCCTCAACTTTTTACATAACAAATACTTTGCGTGTGTGTGTGTGTGTGTGTGTAAAAAATCCAGAAAGCTACTTGAATTTTAGGTGCCTTGAAGGGGCCAGGAGCTTATAACAGCTTTCCCTTCAGCTAAGATCAGAGGAGGAAGAAAACTGAAGGAGTTATTTTTCCTAAGTGACATTATTTCCAATTAATAGACGCAGGGATATGAAAAGGGTCATGTGGTTTAAAAAGTCCACAGTATGGAGATGTGTTGAAATAATTGCCCAGGTTGGAAGCTTCATCAGCCCGTCAGATCCTTCCCCCGTACGAGAGCTTTTACAATATACTTTAAGAGACCACTGTGTAACCTTCACAGGCCAAACATCCACCCAGCAGCACATGATTAAACTCTCAAACATATATAAAAAAGAGCCCTGCTGGATATTTTCCTTTCAACTGGCCAGTATTTTAGGCTTCACAATGTAATGTTTTATATAACAGCTTGCATTATGAGGAAAGACTGTATAACTGGAGGACTAACCAGCAGTGGTTGAGGAAAGTGAATGTTGCAAGATGCATATCTTCTTGAAACTATTTAAGGCATCTCAGCAATTCAGAATTCAGTAATGTTTATTGCAAATTCACATGCATTCCGAATTACCTACCTTGATCAAAATTATATGTTAAATTCTAGCCCTAAAGATGATATTGTTGAGTATTATTTCTTGTATAATTTAAGGGGATGAAAGAGGTTGATACATAACTTATTATCATGACTATTAAGTATGGGTAGTGTCGGTAGTAATGGCATAGTATTAAATTGGAACGTAGGCTATCATAGAGTGGTTAATCACACAGGTACGCTGTCGGACTCTCTGGGTTCAAATCCCAGCTTTTGGATTTTTGCTAGTTACCTGACCTTGGACAAGATTTTTTACCTCTCTAAGCCTTAGGTTCTTCATCTGTGAAATGATTGTAGTAATATTTTCTTAATTGGGTACAGGATGCTGTGGGGAATCAAACTTTGTAGGACATTTCAGACAATACCTGCCAAGTTGTTCAGCAATTGCTTCAGTTGTTTTTGAGAACTTCATTATTACCACCATTGTTCTTTGGATATAAAAATTATATATATCGCAGATCCTTTGAACTGGTTTACTCTTTATTAAGGAGAGGACCATCCAAAACCTTGAAAAGCTTAAATGGACAGCAATTGAGTTTGCTGAGTATAAGGTATTTATGGCAGATGAGGTAAAAAGAAGTGAACAGTCACTTATACACATCACATCTGTCATCTGGCATTCATGAATTTAGTAAGTAGCACTAGGTAACTATTTATATCATTATTTTTTAGACTTGAAAACCTTACAGTTTTTTTCTACATTTTAGAAGATCTCTTCTGGAGGTCTTGTATCTAAACAATATACTCATTTAAATAGATTAGATGTCAGCCATCTGTATTAATGTTTTTGGATTAGTTGAGAAAGCTTTTTGTGCTTTATATTACCTTTTAAGACAGTCCTTCCTCATTGTTCCATATACAATAGATGAATGCAAAATATGACCAATTCTTCTTATGATAGGCAGTAAGCCAAGTACAGAGACACAATCTTGAGAAAGATAGCATTCTGATCTTCTAAGAGCTTACTGTCTGATGAAGTAAGTAATGAAGTAACAAAACATAAATAAGCACAGCTGAATGTGAGGAATAGTTTTCCTAGGGTTCCATGGGGGCAGGAAGGGGTGAACGGTGAAGGAAGTGTTCTTAGAAGAGTTAATACTTGAGCTGATTCCTAAATGAGAAGCGATAGTAAACATAGAAGAGAGGAATCAGAAAGAAGGAGCATCTTTGTAAAATCCATGAAGTGCTTGGGGGAACTACAGCTTTTATTATCTGCGTTCCTGGAGAATACAGGAAGGGTTGGTGGGCTGTAAGGTCACGTAAGCAGAGCTACATCACAAAGTGCTTTGCAAGGAAATTTAGTTTTTACTCTAAAGGCAATTGGAACCATTGAAAAGCTTTGAGCAGGTAAGTTTTATGACATCTGGCTGTGAGGAAGAGAATGAATTTTGGGCTGGTGGCAGGTAGACTAGCTTGTCATAATCTTAGAGGAGGAGTTATGAGCCAGCTCTGTGGATTCTTTGGATTCTAAAGTTGTCAGGTAAAACTTTGTAGCCATGATTGCTTATTATCTAAGTATTCATTTTTACATCAATTTTTCTGGCCCAAAATGTTTTCGTTTTTTTAAAATAGATCTTTATTGCGGTATAATTGCTTCACAATACTGTGTTAGTTTCTGTTGCACACCAAAGTGAATCAGCCATATGCATACATATGTCCCCATATCCCCTCCCTCTTGAGGCTCCCTCCCACCCTCCCTATCCCACATTTCTAGGTCATCGCAAAGCACCGAGCCCATCTCCCTGTGCTATAGAAGTTGCTGGGGTTTTGTTCGGCCACAAATTTTTCACCAACTCACAAATGACAAATCTGCTATCACTTTTGCCAAATCATCTGAAACTGAAATGCCCAAGATGCCCCGCCATTGCTATGCATATGTATACAATCTTATTTTTGCTATAACGACACTTTCAAAGTAATTAGACACTTCTATTTTAAAGAGCAAATACATATTCAAGAGGTATGAAGGAATTTTTCCAGAAAAATATCTTAGTACTATTGAAGGTGTTTGTGACTGGTTACCAGAGGAAGAAGCATGCAGGCCTGAGGCAGTTTTATGATAAGAAAAAATGTATTTTCATTTCTTAAAGACATTTTGCCAAAATACCCACAGAGCAGTGACAGACTTCAGTTTTATTTTACTTCTGGCGTGTGTGTGCCATTTTAAGGATTATAAGGCAATCCATACAATTTGTCCTGGTCTCTGGGAATAAGTGGCTTTGATAGTTCACAGAACATTGGAGACAGGCATGAATACATTCAAAAAATTATATTACATTATTATATATATAAACACACATATATATGGCAGAAAGCTCTGTGATTCAACAGATCTCAGATAAAATGTATTCAGATAGAATTTGAATGAAGGGAAGAATGGCAGTGGTTTCTGAGCCACTGTTGAAAATTGTGGAAAGCTTTTCTGTTTTTCTCTTTGAGAAAAGAACTCTAAAAACTTGTAAACTTAAATAAATAAACAGAATCAGTTGAGCTACCTAAGCCTAGATTTTTACCTGGGGCTATCTAGCTTAAAACTGGATATGTGATTAAAAGACAAACAAACAAGAAATTCATCATTCACCTTTCATTTGTACTGATGCTCCCTTTTTTTAAAGTGTGCTCAATCCTGATGAATTTTTAGGACAAAGAAACTTAAAAATATCTGGGAAATTAGTATCAGCAGCACAAAAAAAGAATGACAGAGCCTTTGGAGTTGATCATAGGATGAAAACATCTAAGTTTTATGACTTCTTGAGAGGAGTTTCCTGCCAAAATATAGACAATAAATTGTTTTATTTAGGGTATATTATATTCTTACAGTTAGCAAGAGGAGAGCTATATTTCTCTCTAGTGATCAGTGAAGCTACAAAAAGTATAAAGAATGTAACAGAAAAAATGGCACAACACAATACATTAAATATCAAAAACAGATATGATTTGAAATTATATGTTTAAAACAGTGTAATCCTTTTGTTTTTATACATTTGGTTAATAATGACAATTTTTAAGGAAAAATCAGTATTTTAAGTTAATATATCTGAAAGAAGATCTTGCAATGGCCATAGTCCATGAGGTGCAGCTTCATTCCTCTTGTACAAAGTGAGAAATGCAGGGTTACTGCTCTATTATCACATTAAATTTCAAGCTTGACCTTGACCTATAAAGTCTAAGATCTCCTCCCTCCCTTCTTTCCTTCCTTCCATGTGTCTCTTTCAACCTATTGCCTATTTAGAAAAAGCAGTGCGATTTTCTTTCTTCTTTGAATTTTCCATTTGAACACTTTATTAATCAATTTTAACTTTATCTTACATTTAATGGTATCATTGGCCGTTATTGAGCATAGGAGTGTTCTGCCCATGAACTGTAGGTTCAGTTGTCAGGGTTACAGTCTGGAGGACAGGTCACTCATGAGAGACTGGGGCTTGGGTTAGGTTGGTAGCAGTGGAAGTGAAAGGAAGAGATAGCTTTGCAAAGGAGGAAGCAGAGGGGCTTGCTCATCGGCTGTTTGAGGAGTGAGAGCTATACTTGTAGGTAAGGATTCAGGTGTCTCTATGATGAGGAATAGATGATGGAAATACATATAATAGAAAAGAAAGAGAGTGAAATATTATAGTGAAAAAGTTGTAGCAGTGGATGTAACTTGAGAGAAAAAAAAAGAATTTTAGAGACATGTCACCTAGACAGTGTATCCTATTGGAGAGACAGTCTTAGTATTTCTCTTAGCGGTTCACATAACAAGCAGTCTTAGTGATGAGCAGGGAAGCTGCACTGTCAAGATGGAGAAGCACGTTGTCCAATGCCATTTTGGTTAGTTTCAAAAAAAAATTCATAAGATATGATAAACGATGGTCAAGGTGAAGGTAGAGGCTTGGTTCTGTTAGCTAATTCTGGTTAATTTTTTTTCAAGATAATATAAAAATCCCTTCTTCTTCTGCATGTACATGTGTGTACGTGTGTGACTCTTGATTATGCTTTGATTACAGTTATGACAACCATAACTAAACTACTGAATGATTACTCAGTGGCAGGAACCATACAAATCACTAATAAGCATGATCATATTTACTCTTCACAGCAGGCTTTAAAGGTAGTAGCATTGTTATTTCCATATTATTTCCATTTTACAGATGAGGACACTAAGGTTCCGAAAGATTAAAAAATTTGCTCATCTTCCCAAAGCTGGTAAACATCCGAGCCAATATTCAAATCCAAGTAGTCTGACTCCGGAGTCTCAGCTTTTAACCAATACACTTTTACTCTCAAGCTTTATGCTGGATTTGAAAAAAGGTACATGACTTCTTTATAGATTTACTTCACCTCTTTTCATGTCATGTGGAGAGTGGAGCACTTACAGAAATTCAAATTAGTAGCGTATCACAATATCTTAATCCGTGTAGAGAGAATACGTGCGGTCTGGATTTTGGTAGGGAAACATGAGTTTCCCATCCTTATCCAAGAGCATATAATGTGGATGGAAGCATCAACGCTGCCATGTATGTATTTAATTAAGCAGTATTTATCTTGAGATACTTCATTCATAGGATGTAATATTTCTTGGGGGATGCTTTAGCACAAATACCTAAAGAGATTTTTTTCCCCTTACTTGATCTTTCAGACCTGGATTGTTTTATCCCTTCTCTACATAGCAAATTTCTTTTTTTTTTTTTTTGCGGTACACGGGCCTCTCACTGTTGTGACCTCTCCCGTTGAGGAGCACAGGCTCTGGACGCGCAGGCTCAGCGGCCATGGCTCACGGGCCCAGCCGCTCCGCGGCATGTGGGATCTTCCCGGACCGGGACACAAACCCGTGTCCCCTGCATCAGCAGGCGGACTCTCAACCACTGCGCCACCAGGGAAGCCCTCTTTTTCTTTTTTTTAAAAATTAATTTATTTTATTTTTGGCTGTGTTGGGTCTTCGTTGCCGCAAGGGGGCTTTCTTTAGTTGCAGTGAGCGGGCTTCTCATTGCGGTGGTTTCTCTTGTTGCGGAGCTCGGGCTCTAGGCGCACACAGGCTTCAGTAGTTGTGGTTCAAGGGCTTAGTTGCTCCGTGTCATGTGGGATCTTCCCGGACCAGGGCTCGAACCCGTGTCCCCCGCATTGGCAGACGGATTCTTAACTACTGAGCCACCAGGGAAGCCCTACATAGCAAATTTCTATTCAACAAGACAGGTCAAACTGGATTCCTTAATAATTCCAGGGAGTTAGTATCTCTCTTTCTGGGATCATCTAGCACTTTGATAAGACTGTCACAGCACATTACTTTGAGCAATCATATCATGAGGGCAAGGCTCATACATTCTTATATTTCCTATTACCTGACCCATAGTAGAAATGTATTAGTGATTGTTGAGCTAATGTATACCTGAAAAGTAGGTGTATTTCAGAATACCATTGTGAGCATTTCAAGCCTGACTTTGACAGCCCTTTGTTCTCTGGAGCACAAGTGACTTTCAGAAGTCCAGAGGTACTATAGAGACTTGGTGAACAAAACATTTCATTTATGGGCCAAATGAATCTGTTAAAGTAATTTTACTTGAAGGCCATAATGCACATTGCCTAACTACATTTTTAAAAATATGACCGTTGATGGTGTCTTCAATTTTTTCTTTTCGATTCTGAATCTATTCTTGATTGCCCTGAGTATCATCTTGCTGTTCAGAGGGATGTCCAATTATATTTAATTGCATCACTTTCACAGTTAAAATTTCCACCATGACCAATTTTTCTGTGTTCCTGGATGGCTTTATAAGTAATCTGTTATTTTTTTAATTTCCAATTTGAAATAATGACATGCTCAATTTGCTTCTTATGTTTGTCTAAATACATATGTCTGTGGATTGCCTTTACCCATCCTAGTAAAACTGTTTAATTCACTTTAATTATAAATTTGCTATGTTTTTGCTTCAACCAGGCACACAATAAGATTCAAGAGTTTTCAGTTTCTTTGCTATAACAATTCTGTTTCTCAGGTGGCAAGTTATTGTGCCAGAACCATCAAATGACCTGAGTAGTTAGCCAAGGGGGATAATGGATGTAAACGAAGGGTTTATTCAACACTCTTGGCCCAAGGTGATTGTCTTTTTTTGCATTTGGAAAAGAATGAATTTTATACACTACCAGGCAGAAATGATGAAAGGAACCATTTTCCTCTAACCCCCTATTTTAAGTAACATATTTAGACTAATTCCTGCAACTTTAGTGAAATCAGTTTCTCTGGATGAAGTTATGCTCTCATCTACGTAGAAGTAGAGAGAAAACTGTTCTGCACCTTGTAACAATGGATAGAAAGGGCTTTGCTTGGCGATGAAATTTGAGTCAAGTATTAGCATATGAGATGGCTACACAATTTCCTTCACATTGAATTAACTGCCTAACTTGTTACCAGCCAGAGAGGCAAATACTTGATCATGAGACAGTACGTCTGCAGTTAGTCATTTAAGTAGCTGCAGTTAGTCATTTAAGTAGCTGCTGTTAGAAGGTTACCATTTGCACAGAATTTTATCTTTCCCTCTAGATCTTTGAGATCACAGTAAGTTATAATCATTTATAACCAATTATTTCAGCAAGCATTTCCTGAGCCGCAACTACATGCCTAGCACTATATCGGTCTGTGGAAGTTAAAACAGTTACAGAATATGGGGCCCTCAGGCAGCTTGCAATCTAGAAGGGCCCATGGGCATCACACAAATTAATACTAGTGGGATGGCTTCTATTAAGGTGACATGCAGAGAACAAATGAAGACCAGTGGGAATGACCTACCCATAGCCACAAGTGAGAGGGGCCAAGTCAGGTGTTGAACATTTGCCCCAGACATCGTCAACGCTGGGGTAAGCACTTAGACTACTGATCTACCCGCCAGCAGCCAGTAAATGCACATAGGTTTCAATACCTATGTAAAGAGAAGGACTGAGGGTTAGTTTCTTAGTTTTAATACTTAGAAACAGAGTAAACAGCATTTCCTGAGCTTCAATTTTCTCATCTGCAAACTAAGAAAATTTACCTTATAATGTTGTGAAGACTTAATTAATATATTCAATAATGCTTTGTACATCATGTGCGTTGTACGTCATGCTCAATAAATGGTGACTGTTGATTTTAGTAAGGCCTTATATATGAACATTACAATAACAGAAGATTAAAGGAAAAATGTAAAATTTTCTAGGCAGACTTTAGTCTAGCTTTTTCCTACTTAAGTTCAGTTCAGTACAGCTTCTACATTTAGAGCCTGTGTTTGAAACAATTTGTAATACTGTCGCATGGAAAGCTTGGGAGCAGTCTGGAAAGAATCTTGGTCACAGTGGCCTCCCTCCCTCCCTTCCTTCCTTTCTTCTCTCCCTTTCTCCTTCCCTCCCTACTTTTTCCTTTTCTTTTTTTCTCTCTTTCAGCACTTGGGGTACATTTTACTTGTCTCTGTTGAGGGAATTATTATCTCCAGTCTTCCTTGGGAGCAGGGGAAATAGAAAGGCAACACAGAGAAGGAAAGGGACTTCCAGGTTCAAAAGGAGTCTAGTTTGCTTATCTATTCTGGAATCTGAGGACATTTAACTCTGAGCATGCCAAATATCAACTTTTCTAATGGTGCATTTAGGGAGCCAGTGAATGATCAGAAACAACATTAAATAAAACCAGACCCCATGAACTGAAGCTGGGAAAACCAAACAAAGACCCCTTGTGGGTTTTCTCTCTGCTCTTGGTAATATACACCAAACCACTAGTCATAGCTGAACGAGCAAAACCTTCAACCTAAAACCTATATATTTAAATTATTTCCACATAAATGATTATTATCCTGATTTGTTTTTCAGTTCACATGTTTGTTTAGGTAAGGAATATGTTAACTTTAAGCAAGAAGGATTTAAATTGTCAGTAATATGAGCAATTCCTTTAAAAAATTTTCGGTACTTTTCATTAAAAGAGACCATTTCTTTTCAGGAGATAGAATATCTGATTTCAATTGTTCCCTGTTCTCTTTAATGGAATCATTAGACAAATAGTGTAGCACTTCATGGGTCTTAAAAAAATCTTTCACCTGTAAATTCTTTCTTAATTTTCTGTGCTCAAGAAGAAGGGATTTGTGGTATGTCACCAGGAGAAGGGAGATTACTAACTGACATTTTCAATTGTTAGAGTTCTGTGTGATTTAGAGACATCGAATTTAGTGGGTTCAATTTTAATCTGTTTTACAAGAAAGTGTCACTTTATATCATGTGAAAAATGTACTTTCTCAATTGGGACACAAAGCATGAAAATACATCTTTTCACCTTTCAATATATCTCCTAGGGTAAAAACAAAAAACTTGTTTTTACTTTTCACATCGTACAGACTGTTTTTTCCACTATCTTCACCCTAGATTAATTATGACGTCTAAAAACCCCTGGCTGTCCTAACATTTAATAGGCTTCTTGTTTTCATGTTTATATGTCATGATGACAAAGCATTTGACTTCTGCAATGCAAATTTATCTTAATTAGGGAATGTAAAGCATGTTATCATTGCCAAATAAAATAGAGTGTTTTTCAAAATTTATTTTATTGAGTAACATTGATTTATAAAATTATATGTATCATAGTTTTTTATCAACAAGATTCATCAAGAGTTGATGACCCAAGCACATCCTGAAAAATCCTTAGGGTTACATTGTACTTACCTGCAGCTTCTTTTGATAATGGAGACAGTGCAGATGGACGTTGAAAGTTAATGTCATCACACGGTGGAGTTAGGCAATTTACCCAAAGCACCTGTAACTATTTTCCGTAAAAACAGACATGTGAAGCATTTACAGTCTTTACATTACATAAAATTACTAAAAGCAAAGCTAAGAATTTAGGACGTGTTATATTCTGTGCCAATCAGTGTCTCACTGTCATTGTTGTCGGTAAGTTTTTAATCCAAATGTCCTTCCTCTGTGTAGGATTAGCCTTTTTTTGGAGCCAAGCTGAAGGCTCTGAAACTGTCTGTCATTATTGTTTGCAATTTGGAGCTGTTTTCCCAAAGGACTGTAATCAGTTTGCTTTTAAAGACTAAGTGATAAGTTTGAAAAGGAGTGACAGGCAGAAAATTAAAAATAAAATGATTGTAAAATGGAAATATATAAAGTAGCTTGAAAAATTGTCTTATCATATTTGGCCAATTAGTCTGAAACAGGCTCTTAATCCAAGCTCTTATAAATGTCAAATCTATATGTTTATTAGAAGTGGTTCAATTTTAGCCCATCTTTATGCCTGTGATGTGGGAAAATAGAAGGCACTTGGTGACAGCATTCATTCCAAAATACCTTATTTACATCTAATCAATATTGGACAACGCCACATGGTTAGTTTTTATTTTATTTTTTGTTATTCCTGGCTCTAAATGAACAGAGATGGAGTAGCCATAGATTGAATTTGAGTTGGCAGGGCAATAAGAAACAAGTCTTTTTTTATAATGATACCTTTCTGTTTAGAGATAGGTAATTTGAGAAATATCCATACATTTAAATGCTCTCTTCAGAATTATTAAAATCACTTAGCAACTATGTATGATAATAAAATACCCCATTGTCTCATATTCCAATGCTTAGATAAAATATTTTGTCCTGTATCTAATACCTTTGTATGTCTATAGATAGAATTTCTGAATGTTCATTTATGCTATGTCCACGCATACACACATAGCTGTAAATTGGGCAGTCCATTTTGAGTAAAATTAGTCTATCCACATGTAAAATTAGTCTGTCCACATCTTACCCTTTCTGAGTTTGATGCATCAAAGAAACTTTACTTTTGCCAAACTCTTCCAAGTCTGAGTCATTGTTTAAGAGAATGTATTTTTCCTGCTTGTCGGCTTATATCAGTTTCATTTCCAAAAGTGTTGATTCTATAATCTCTGCAAGTCTGCTTAAATCTTAAGGTGTTTTTAAAGATATACCTATTTGTATCCTATACCAACACTAAGGAAACAACTTCAGGGCAGATGGCTTATCAGTCTGAGCTCCCCAGTTTAGTGTTAAGTCCCAAACCCAAGTGGCTTATGGGGCTTTTCTGCCCAAAGCTCCTCCCACTGTCAGTGCAGCTTGGGTTTCAGTTCCACCTTTACAGGACTGGATGTGGGGAGGCAGAAGGGGAGAACAAGTTTAGCAAGATAAAGGACTCCTGTGTAGGGAGGGGATAGGAAATCCAATATCTATAAATAGCCAACAACCCCTTTGGTGAACTTCTAAATTTTCTTTCATCTCAAACTGTTATTAAAAAGTCAAAAAGAAGAATTTTTTTAAAGGGGGGAAAACCACTGTGGTATCTTGAGGTGCCCTGTGAGAAACAGATTTAATTCTCAAACACCAAATAGCACTCTTGAGCCAGATTTTCTTTTCTCTAGCTTAGATGAATGTAGTCTCTCGGCTCTGTGGTAAGTTTTATTCAAGTCAGAATGCAAATTCTTTCATACAACATTTTAAAAAATCTTTATTCTGATATGTTACCCTGGCACTAAAGGATTAATACTCATATGTTGGCTATAAATGAAGCTCATTACTCTGATGATTATTGACAAGGGTTAGAAAATTAGTAGATTTATCCTATGTGTACAATTTTCTTCCTAACCTATTGGTTCTGTTTATTTTGTAGAGGTGGTTACTTACACATGCAGCTGCTGTCTTTTCACCTTTCTCTTAGAGAAATGGTTCTCAGTCCTGCCTGAACATTATATTCGCCTGGGAGTGTTTAAAGAAATACCAGTGCCAGGGCCCCAACCTAGTTAAATTAAATCAGAATCTTTGAAGGTGGAGCCTATTTGTCTTAAAAAACAAAAAATGAAAACAAAAACCTCCCTAAGTAAGTCCAACATCCAACTCATATTAAAAAATCCTTTCTTCAAAGCCTGTTCTCAATTGTTGCTTATTAGCTAACATTTTTGGTTGCAAGCATCATAACTCTACTCTTATTAGCTTAGACAAAGGATTTGGGGTGTGATAGAGACTTGGCACCAAGCTTTTGCCGTTTTCTTGGAACGTGAACTGGGCGTAGTGACTGCATGGTGTTTGAATGGTGTCTCTAGAGTATGGGGTATGCTCTCTGTCTGGGAGGAGTAAGAGGCATTTGGTGACCAGAGGGTTGACTATGGCAGAGACTGACTAGCTGGTCACCAAACTGTTTCTCTCTCTCTTCTGGGCACACAGCTAGATGATATGCAGATAGTGTGTGGCCACTGGACTGAGTTCCAGCCAATGGATGGTATAGAAGTGATTCTAACACTTGAAGGTCTGAACAATAAAAATATGTTCTCTATTCACTTGCTCAACTCTGAGGACATCGAAGAAGGCGGAGCCACAAGATGAAAGAAGCTACTGAAGTCTATAAATTGTCAAATGAAAGACACCTCCTAGGAGAGCCATCTTACCCAAACCAACCCCATTGGGCTATTGTGTGAGCAGCAGATACAGTTTTACTGTGAATTGGGGAGGGGGCCAGGGGTTCTTATTGACAATAGTTAGACTGTAGAGGAAAGTATCAGAAGACAAGTTCAACAATCAGGTCTCAGGAAGAAAAGGATCCAGGTCAGCTGTGAGATCCTGGCAGGACCTTTGCTAATCTTATATCTAGAGCACTATATGTAATCAAGCTCTAACAACTACCAGCCTCCATATTATTCCATCCTGAACTTCTGTTCACTGGAAATAATAATCTGAATGGTCCAGGGTTGATTAGCTGCCCAACCCTGGATCAGTCAGTTAGCTGTGGCTGGTGGAAAAGAGTCCAGCTCAGGGAAGACATGAGACGTCTCTAAGTGCACTTCACATGCCAGCAGCCAGGGGTCTCCCTTGTCTGCCCCGTTTAATTTTTTTTTCTGTTATATTTCAGTTATTGCTGTTATCATTTCTACAGCAATTTTGTGTAAATCCCCTCAAACCCTATATGAAATTAGTAGGACAAAAAAATAAATGTATAAATAATAAATAGATGAAGGATTCTATTCTCTTTTTAAATTAGCCATGGTATTTATTTCTCCACAGGACTTTGGCATCATTCATACTCTCCAAGCTCTTCAAAGGTTTCTAACAGTAGTTCACTGATCTCATTTACACATTTCCCTATATCCTGATATATAATTGTCCTCCCACCATGAGACCTTAATTCATTGACAACAGCCTGGGTATTCTCTTACAATCTCCTCCTTCACACTAGGCTTTGTTTCCTTCTTGCCACGCTGCAAATCATTCTCTTTGAGAGGAGAGATAGAAGCAAGATAAAAGAGAAAATGTGCCTTGTGTTGTCCACAATAGTGCATCACAGGCTGCGGAAAACAAGCCTTCGTATTTCATCATCTTTTTTTATTTGAATTTAAACAAAAGAACAAATATTGCTGTTAAGAACAATTTTTCAAAGCCTAAACTCATTAGGAGTTTTACATGCAAGGACATTGATCAGATTGGTATGTGTCATCTTATTTATCTCTAAGTACATTTTCCCCACCTTTTGTATGTGGATTTTAAAGTGCAAGCTCGTCAGAGCACACGGCATGTACTTTTCCTGGCATTCTTTAGGTATCTTCTTCTATCTTTCTCAATGGGATCATTTGTGATTGAAAAAATATATTTCTGAGAACCCCTAAACACTTTCTATGACAGAATTTCATATCATGAGATCAATACTCTCTCTTTCCTAAATATTTGGATTTCTGCCTTCAAGGATACATGTCTTCATCTTCTCAGTTATTATAAACTCTAAAATGACATAGTTTCTTTGTCCTTGTTTCATTTTTGCAATGAGAAGGAATAGTGCCACCTGAGGAAAGCTAGTCAGCCTTCAAGAGAAGTGACTGATGAACACATGTCAGGATTTTGTTCCCAGATCTGCTGCCTTGGAAATATTGTTAATGTGTATGCAGAGTCACTTGCCTCACTGCAAAACTAGCTAAGAGCACCACAAAAAAACAAACAAACAAACAACATGATGACAATTTATAAACTTACACAAACAGATCTATATCAACCATGACATGTAGATACTTGCATTAAGTGATGAGTTTATTCTTTCTCTGTAGTCAAATGTGCACGAAAAGTCAAATTGTAACCTAAAATCATGAAATCAGATATTAAAATGAGTTGGATGATTTTAATCATTAGGACATCATTCTAAGAAAGCCTGATGCATCAACCTTTGGAAGAGGGAAATATCTAAATATGAAATATTTTTCAAACTGCTGTTTAGAAATTTCTAAAGACTTTCAATATGTTTTGGGGATTTATTAGTTCTATGATTATATTTTACTTCTGATTTTCATTTGTAGATTTATAAAAATGAATTCTAAAGACCATGAATAATTCTAAAGACTATGAATAATTCTAAGGATTTATTCATAGTTGAAAATAGTTTTTAATTCTCAAGTAAATGTTCTGAAATTGATGTGAACAGACTCCTAGAGGTTTGAGGACAGTATTTACAAGGGTCTCTGAGTATGTTTGGACAGTATCTACAAGGGTCTCTGAGTATATTTTCCCTTACAAGAAGCTCCATTGTCTCCTCAATTTTGAAAAACTCTGCTATAGATGATTAGACCATTGGCCCTGGATAACACCAAAAACACTACTGACATTTGAAGGTGTGATTTCTCCCAATTCTTTCCCTTCATTTCCAATCATATACACTAGAGTTTTTATCAGATATCTTAGCTGATTGAATCAGGTAACAATTTTGTCTATAAGCCATTTATCTCCCTATTAAATCTAAATCTCTCTTATATTTTGCTTCCCATCAGTCATAAATTACCTGCAAAAGCTTGTTCTTAATCCAAATCCCAAGTTTCAGTAAGATTTGCTCAGAAAGCCTTACGTGGGTAGAAACATAAAGATATTTCCTTGCTGTCCCACACTCCCCAAGGCAAGTTTGCCTATTTCTGCTTTAAGCTCTTATGTGTTAATAGTTTAACTCTCCAAAAATAATCTCATTTTCTCTATTTTCAAATTCTCTGTCGCTTCATCCTCCCTGAATCCTGCTAATTTCACTTCAACACAAATTCATCCTCATTGGACTGGAGTAGTGGTTTTCTTTCTCTCTAAGATGAATTTTTCAGCTAGGTGAGAATTTGTTAGGAACTATGCTTATTAGCTAAATGAACTCCAAGGATTTCTCAGTATTTGGAAGTTGTCAGTGGCTCCTTACCTTTGTGACAAGAGTGAATCTGATGCTCTAGAATACTTCCACAGTAATATTATCTCCATTTCCCTTTTCATTTCTCTTTAGTGATATGTTTACATGTCAACATGCATTGTCCCGGAAGATTCACAGATTTTCAACTTGGTGACTGTCTTCTTGACATACTACTTTTCTCTCTAAACAGGTCTGCTTTTACAGACAGAATACAAGTTTACTGCTCTAATCCAGTGTTTAGCTCCATTCCAACCAGTCTCAATAAAACTTAAGAGATCTTATTAACCACTCTAAATGTATAGTTGCAACGTCAGTTGGTCTTTTAACACCACCTGACAAAACGGCCATGTTTTTCTCATCAGCTCCCTTTCCCATTCTCCATAACTCTCTTGAACATAATAAAACATATGCTTTTACATATACTTGTATATTATTAAACATAATACTCTACTTTTCCTCAAAAGGCTCTTGTCTGCCCTCACTTCAAAGGAAATCAAAATCACTTAGTGGGTGAATGATCCGAATCTGGGCTTGGGCGGGGGGTGTGTGTGTGTCGGGGTGGGGGGTGATGTAAAATACTACCTGTATCTGCAACCACCTTTACCTCTTTCTCTTCTCTTACAGTGTTTAGTAATTCATTGCTATGTGTCAATGAACTAGATGCTGTTACAAGATTTATAGCCTAGTAGGCAGGGAGGAATACAAGTACATCAGTAAGTCCCACATGATTTAATAAGTGCTATTACAGAGATACTATTGGGTTTAGGGTACTAACAGAATAGAACTCAAACCAGACAGGCAAGTCAGGACTTCTACTGTCTGTACTGCATGGGCCAAGCCTTGAAGAATGAGTAAGGGTGAGAGTGGAAAGGGCAGTGGGAAGTCCTCAATGCTCCCTGTGTTTCTTTTGCAGAGCTCCTTCATTTCCACTAACTTTATGTTTATCTTCTCACACAGAACATCTGAATATTAACTCAATCCTTCCTAAAATCTATCTTCTTAACCAAAATCTGAATCTTTGTTAGTTTCTCCATATTATCCCCTTTCTGAACTAGTCTTCTTTGGTTCATCACACTTCTCCTTAGACGATTCCACATCCATCCCACCACCTGAGTCAGGGGAGGCACTGAAGCTGATTGGCTGACTCCAGGTGACTTTGACTCTTGTTTCTCATCTTCTTAATCCAATCTGAATGTGCAGTGAGACTAATTTTCCCCGACTGACACAGTCATCTCGTAGGATTCCTGCCTCTGAAGTCAGATCACCTCGACAAGCTGTGGATACCACTTCTTTGTCCCTGAGGTTTAATAACGCTGTTTTCTCATCTACTAAATGAGGATGATGACAATGTCTGGCTTGCCCACTGAGGATGATCATTGTGAGAACACTTGAAAGAACTGTCAAGAGCCACACACATTAAGTTTATACACTTCTTCTTACTTTTTGAAACTCTATACAATGTTTTTTTTCTATTTTCTATTTCACATTTCTCTACTGCTTCTCAAAATGAACCCTTTAGGAGAAGGTTTATACTGACCTAAAAATATAATAAAAGTGTTCCCATCTGTATATTTTTGTTTGGTGTTTCCCTTTGTCTGGACTATCATTCTCTTTTGTATACATTTGTCAAGATATATTATTAGGTCCGGTTCCATCTTTATTTCCCCCATAAAAATTTTCCAATAGCCTTAGTCATCATATATCTCTTCCTTCTTTAAACTTTATCACTTATAGCCTGCTACAATACTCACTGTAACGGTTAATTACACTTTTGTTGTTGTCATTGTTATTCTTCCACTTCAGCAACTACCACACTGTGGTAGGTGACCAATAATAATTTTGATTGACTGATATAAGTAGCAAGCATTATATAATATAGCAAATACAAATCCTTCTTTGGAATAGTTTATTCCTAATATTATTTGCAAAAGGCCTGATGAACAACTGCATTATATTAGCAAAACAAAAATAATTACTTTATGGATTAGAAATTGCTAGATATAGATAAGCACACCAATCTTTACATTCAAGGGAACCATAAGGACAAATCAGCCTAAATAATAAATTGTAAGTCTGTAATGTGCTTGTGTCATGTGACAATGAATCCCATCAACATAAATTGATACCATGGGCAGGTTTCTTATTAATCCTGCTTCACCAGGACATTGGGTTAAAAGCTTAAATAACAGGATAAGAAGCTTGCTGGGAATTTAATTCTTGATTTCTAGGCTCTGAAAGACAGCGTCTCTCCTCTCCCTCCCTGGAGGAGGGGAAGTCCATTAAAATGTCATTATTCTGCATGTGTAACGATGTCATTTCTCTTGGTCTCTGTGAAGGTAAAGTTGCAGTCAGTGCGTGGTGATGAAGTGCCACTGATTGATCCTCACAGATTCCCTCCTTTCCCCTCCTTACAACAAAGATCCTGTTTTTAATCACCTTGCTGTGTACCTCCTTTGCCTTATCCATTATGCAAGGAGGTCAGCTAGTTACATTCAATATGACTAATTAAAAAGAGAACTCCAAGGTGAAGCACACAGAGGCACTCTGGTAATTGCCGTGATATCTGTGAATAATAAGGACAATTAATGAGACCTGTAATGGCTTTGTAAATAGTCATTTGCCCCCTCACAGGAGGTGAATAACAATTTACACCGAGTGAGAAGAGTCAACTCTTGTGATTCATTTGTGCATTCTTCTTTTCTCCCTTCTCAAGAAACTCAGTTTTGGGCATTTCAGAAATTCCTATTAGGGGTAGACTTGGAACCGTGCTCCGAATGATAGCACAGTATTCAAATGCAAGGAACATCTCTGCATGGGCTGCTTTATAGAAAAAGGTAACATTAGGCTACACTGAAGTACCTTTGGGAATGATAAGAAGGGTGGCCAGGCTCAAACGCAGAGCAAATGGAGAAAGTTGCTGAAAGTAGCATCTTCTAATTTTATAGCTAGCAGGGGCACTAAAAGCTACGTCTTGAGAAAAGTGGGGTTAAGTAAGGTAAGGAAATTTGTTCAAGGTCTGATAACTTGTTTGTGTCAGAGCTGAGGCAAGAAGACAGAAATCCTGGCTTTGTGCCAGTGATCTTCTCAGAGCAGACCTCTGAGGGCTTTGACAGTCTTGTGAAGGAGTATAAGTTGGACTGGGTTTGGAAGACCTCACTACAATGTCATAGAACTATCTAGTAGTTTAACTATAAATGGCAGGTTGCTAGAGAAGGAACATAAAATTGTACAGGTGAAACAAATAGCCAGAAGTATACATAGGCTGACAGCAAAGGAGACAATGAAAACAGAAGACATGAGCATTGCTCTCTACGTTCAGGCAGAAGCATCGAATCATGCTGCACTGACTTAAGAGCAAACAAACAAATACACTCAACTTCTGGATAATACTTTGTTCTCCTGGAAAATTGGTATCCCTTTCTGCTCAGGGCATTCCAGATTTCTTCAATACCATTCTACCTTCAGATCTTAGATAAAGTGGTATTTTATTGAGAATTTTTCTCTGATTTCTGACAAGGTCAAATCCAACCCTCCATTAGAGAATTTCACCACAGTATGAATCTTTCTTTTGCAACAGCTGTTGTGTCTTTGTTGTCCAGTTTATTTGATTAATATGGATTTTCATCACTCGGTTTAAAGTCCTATGAGAACAGG
Source organism: Globicephala melas (assembly GCF_963455315.2). NCBI lineage: Eukaryota > Metazoa > Chordata > Mammalia > Artiodactyla > Delphinidae > Globicephala > Globicephala melas. Next base: position 25,671,710 of record NC_083318.1, on the reverse strand, counting down.
ATAGTATCTGTTTCTAAATACTGTTGAATTACTCCCTAGCTTGTGCCTGACACATAGTAGACAATTAGTTTTAAGGAATAAATGAATAACTGTATGAAAAGAAATGAAATAGAGAATCATTTTAGAGGGAAAGAACACACGGCATATTGCTTTGTGAGGGATGCTGGTTAGACTCCCTCCACACAGAGCCAGTGTCTGCCTTACTCACTGCAGAATCTTGAGCACTTAGCTGTTACTTGACACTCAGCTTGTAAGATAGGTTTAGTGATTGAATGGATACCTGTTTCTTATATTAGGAGGTAAATGTGGCTTTTCACTACTACATTTACTTTTTGCGGTACGTGGGCCTCTCACTGTTGTGGCCTCTCCCGTTGCGGAGCACAGGCTCCGGACGCGCAGGCTCAGCGGCCATGGCTCACGGGCCCAGCCGCTCCGCGGCATGTGGGATCCTCCCAGACTGGGGCACGAACCCGTGTCCCCTGCATCGGGAACCCGTGTCCCCTGCATCGGCAGGTGGACTCTCAACCACTGCGCCATCAGGGAAGCCCCTGACTACTACATTTAAAATTCTAAAAATGTTAACAAGTTTACTGGCCAGAGGGAAATTGTTTAGTTTGTGAGAGATTTACACATGAAATGATTCTATTTGCTGCCAAGGCTCTTCAAATTGGCAGGAATAGATGAGCACCAGCTTTTCATCTACAAGCTCCCTTAAAATTCCCACACTATCTTCAAGTTCTGGTTCACATTTGTAGGGGAAGTTTGTGAGGCCTTTGGCCAGTTCCATTTATATTTCATTCACACATTGTCATTTATCAAAACTTAAGGAAGTCTTTAATGAAAGGTATGGAGATAGTTGGGTGTCCAAAGGCAAAAAATAAATTTGGATTATCTACCTTATACCATACATAAAATTAACTCAAAATGAATCACAGACCTGTGTCTAAGAACTGAAATATAAGATTCTTAGAAGGAAAGAGGAATGAATCTTCATAGTTTCTTAGATATGACACTAAAATCACGTGTCTAAAAAAAATATATAATTTGGACTTCCTGAAAATTGAAAATTTTGTGCTTCATCAAAAAAGTGAAAAGGCAGCTCACATAATGGGAGAAAATATTTGCAAATCATATATCTGATAAGGGACTTGTTTCTCCAAAGGGCATATACAATTATCCGATAGCAAGTGAAAATATACTCAATGTCATTAATCATTAGAGAAATAAAAATCAAAAGCACAATGAAATGCTTCTTCATACTCACAGTTGCTTAACATAAAAAAAAGACAGAGAATAGCTAGTGTTTGGTGAAGATGTGGAAAACTTGGACGCCACATGCACAGCTGGTAGAAAGGTACAACGTTGCAGCCTCTTAGGAAAACAGTTTGGCAGTTCCTCAAAATGTTAAACATATATCAATAGTTACCATAGACTAGCGATTCCACTCCTAGGTATACACTCAAGAGAATTGAAGACATATGTCCATATAAAAATTTGTACACTAGTGTTCATACAAACATTATTTGTAATAGCCAAAAATTGGAAGCAGCCCAAATGCCCATCAAGTGATGAATGGATGAGCAAAATGTGGTATACCTTTATAATTGATATTATTCTGCCATAAAAAGAAATGAAGTACTGATACTTGCTACAATATGGATGACTCTTGAAAACATTATGCTAAGTGAAGGAATCCAGATGCTAAGGTCATATATTGAATACTTTTATATCATACATCTAGAAGAGGCAAATCCATAAGGAAAGAAAGTAGATTAGTGGTTTCCAGGGGCTGGAAGAAGGGGGAATGGGGACTGAATGCTATGTGGCACAGAATTTATTTGGGGGGTTATAGAATTAGTCTGAAATTTGATGATGATGGTTACGTCTCCGTGAATATAATAAAAACACTGAATTGTACACTTTCAAAAGGTGAATTTTGTGGAATGTGAACGATCTCAATAAAGCTGTTATTAAAAAATGAACAGAAAAAAATCTCAAGTGAAAACAGTGAGAACTTATACCTGTGTGAATTACTGATATTACATTCTAAGATTAGCTGCAACTGATAATGAGAGATGTTATGTTTTTATATATGTCATTTTTTAAAACCTATCTTTTTTATTGATGTGTAGTTGATTTACAATATCGCATTAGTTTCAAGTGTACTGCACAGTGATTCAGTTATATATATATGTGTGTGTATATATATATTCTTCCCTTATAGGTTATTACAAAACTTTGAGTATAGTTTTCTGTGCTGTACAGTAGGTCCTTGTTGGTTATTTATATATGCCATTTTTTTAAATCCTAGAGTTTACACAGAAAATAAATTTTTATATTATTTTTGCTCAGTACATTTACATTTGTGCTGCTGACAGAATGAGCCATTTAGAATAGTGCTTACTAGATATGACAATGAATAACTGTCACATAGGATGTTAATATTTAAACATTTTTTATCATGAATAATTCATATATACATTTAAGAGTATATGTTTAACACAGATGTGTTACCAGGTTAAAGATTTATCACTCTGTGTCAAGTACAAGAAGTTTTGTCATAAATGCTTTGTCATCAAGTGTTTTTGTTTCTGCCTCTATTACAATAATATGATCATATGTCTATTTTCCTTCAATCTGTTAACATGGTGAATTCCATCAATTGATTTTCTAATGTAAGGACATCTTCACATTAAAATTAATTAGCACATGACTTGTAAAAATGTTGTATTTGTCTGCCTTCTTTCACATACGGCTGGTGGATGTCTGGGAATGTACAGGGTTGCGTTAGAGTCTAACCTCCATGAAGTCAGGGAATCAGGGAGGTTACCAGAACAAAGGTTACTCCTTTATCAGCACCAACCAGAGTCTGGCCTCTGGTGGTGCATTTAAAGTGTCATCTTTCAGAGGTTTGAGCTTTTATAGGTAATTAGGTCATATAACTAAGGCCAATTAAGATTAATTTTTTTCTTGGGATTTTGGGGCTGTACAAGTAGGGTCAATTCTAGCACCAAACCCATATGGATTTGTGGCTGAGAATTATAAAGGGAAAGACTGACAAGTATCTTCCCATTTCCCTCTTTGGGTCGATTATTTTCAGGCTTATTAACACAAGGCTACCCTGTTTCTTCCTCTGGCTTGTTTCATATATTTAGATTCTGTGGCTTCTTAACCTAGGCAAAGTTTCCAGGGCAAAATCTGGCTCTGTTACTAAACCGCCCCTCTGAATTCTCAATTATGCATTGTTTTAGGCTTTAGAGCAATTCCTTTTACTTTCACATAAGTTCAGCCATTCACTAAGGCTTTCCTTGCTTGTTGTATTACCCTCACCTATGATGCTTTTTAGATTCTTAACCCCCTTACCCTAGATATTCTCATTAAGTATGTCTGAGAAAACCCATTAATGCTACCTTGTTATTAACGAACATTTATATCTTTACTTCTCTTACATTCAGAAAGATGTAAGGTAGAATCTTAGAACAGAGAAATATCAAGACCCATGTTCCCTAAATCTGCTGCCTAGGATACTATTCCTATAAGATGTTCTGAAAACACAGGGCTTCATGATCAAATAAAGCTGGGAAATGGTGCACCACCATGGCTGCATTTTGAAGATTTACAGTGAGCATTTGTACAGCAAAAGTCCTGGAAAGTCATGCCATAAACAACACCATTTTACATTGCTTAATATGTTTCTTAAAGCTTTTTAACAACTGAAGAATATCGTATTCCATAGAATAGAATTTCTCATTTTCAAGTGAGGAAACACAACCTCATGGAGGCTTACTGATGTTGATACAGCTGGTAACGGAGTTAGGAGGAGAAATAAGGTTCATTTCTCTTGCTCTACACTGCACATATCTCAGAGTAGTGAGCAGGGATACTAAGGAAATGGGTTATGAGTTACAGATGACATAAGTAGTCACATATTTGTAGTTCACAAGAGGACTCAATTAGTTACAACATATGAAAGGCTTTCCAAAGGGGATTTCTGGGATCTGGACAGTCAAGAAGGGAGGATGAAAACATTGCGTTTTGGAATGGTAGACTAGAAAGACCAGGCATTCACCAAAAGTGATGGGAAAGACTCGAGGGCTTAGCTCTACTTCTTAGCTATTAATTACTAGCTAAGCAGGTGTTCGAGAGAACAGAGAAGACCTCTCCTCTAATAGATTCTACAACGTGGGATTAATTTCTGTACATTTAAATTCTATACAACACAAAACTACTTTCTTCCTTTCATTCTTTTAAAACCCCTGTGTATAAGCATTATGGAATTGATTATCTTAATCCTACAAAGACAGAAAATTTAAAGTTAAAAAAAAAGTAACTTACTCTGTAGTATTATAGAAATCTTTAAAATGTCAGTCTACCATGACAAATACCCTGACTATTTATCTTCTTATCTTGCCATTGTGGAAAAACATAACTTATTTATTTTTATCTGTATTATATAAATGTTCTCATTTAATAAACATAGATATGTTATTCACTCCTTTTCTGTGTCACAGGGATCTTTTAACAAATTAATTCTTTGATGGAAGTCCACATAAAAAGCTTTGGTGAAGAGGATTACTGGATCTGCAGCCCAATTTTCTCAGCCATTCTGTTAACAATTTACCCTGAGTCACGGAGGTGCCTCCTTAGGACTCCACACAGACACTTTGAAAAATGGTAGAAATGGATGAGAAATTGAAAGTTTTGTCTCTACCCACTTTATCCCCTTAAGCAGCATCTCCTAGTAGTTCTGTGTAGACAGGGAGGAGGAGCTCTCTCCCACCCACCACCAAGCCAGCCTCTGTTAGAATTCATTCTCCTCTCTCACCCGACTTCTGTCTGCTATTCTCAGCCAATCACTTGATATCCTTTGTTTTCCTTGGAACCAGGGAACTAACCCCAGGACCTAACTCTCTCCCAGCCCAGGTCAGTTCTAAACTCATAGACAGATCTAGGGCTCAGCACTACACTACTTCTTGTATCCCACGTAACTCACAGCAATTGTGCATATCTGACTTGGAAGGCTTGAGGATAAAAAGGAATGAGTATATTACAGGGAAGAAGTTAGCTGTTAAATATATCTGTTTCCAGACTAGAAAGGTAAATATAGTTTATATCCTTTATAAGATTCCCTTAGTGAGTACCTTCTTTTTTTGTTTTGTTTTTGTTTTTAGAAGATGTTGGGGGTAGGAGTTCATTAATTAATTAATTTAATTTTGCTGTGTTGGGTCTTCGTTTCTGTGCGAGGGCTTTTCTCTAGTTGTGGTGAGCGGGGGCCACTCTTCATCGCGGTGCACGGGCCTCTCACTATCGCGGCCTCTCTCGTTGCGGAGCACAGGCTCCAGACACGCAGGCTCAGTAGTTGTGGCTCACGGGCCTAGTTGCTCCGCGGCACGTGGGATCTTCCCAGACCAGGGCTTGAACCCGCGTCCCCTGCATTAGCAGGCAGGTTCTCAACCACTGCGCCACCAGGGAAGCCCAGTGAGTACCTTCTTATTCCTAGTCTTGCTGCCCTGAGTCTATATCCACATTTCTCAGAATAAGCCACTTATTTATTCATTTAGTGTGAGTATCCGATAGCTTTTTGAAAAACTTCATTTTACATTTACAAGGATTTTTCTCACCCTATAATTAGCACCCCCCCAACACCTCCTCCATCCTCTTGTCAAGGAAATCAGTGATTAAAATAAGCCATAGTCTACTTTCAAGAAAGTTAGAATTATTCTAGCTAGAAAACACCATAGGGTGGAGAGACTGCAGCAGTACAGGGAAGAATGACCCTAATCATTTCAAATCATGGCCCCTTTAAATTCCCCACCTTCTCCCCCCTCCCCCAGGTTTTTGTCTCATTGTTAAATCTTGGAAAATAAAGACACTCACGGAAATACAAACACTAACAACTCACATGGCTTTCTCAGATAAGGAATAAAGGAGAAGTATTTTCCAGATGGCAGCATAATATGTCAAGACTTTTCCCAGCTCACTGTACATGTAACATTTAAGATAATTATGCAAGGAATTTCAATTCCCGGCTTCTGATGTATTTCAAGCCCGCAGAAATCATAATCATCATGATTAAAAATATTACTATTTGCAATAGTGATTTAGATGTTGTAACAAAATGTAATATTACAAATACATCTAAGCCCAAGGTAACAAGGCGCTATGTATATTTCTCATGCGTGTGTTTCTATTTTGCTGCATAGGGATGCAAAAAAATGTTCCCCCTTTTCCAATATTCTTGCTCCAGTCCAAACACTGAGGCCTATTGGGGCTTACTATTGAGCCTCTCCAAACATTTACTGCTGACTTTTCTGCAGTTATTTATACAAAGAACCTAGGGATAGGAGGAGGGAGTACCTACATTTTTTGGAAAACGAGTCTATTCAGATGTTCACCCACCTTTTCAAATTTTATTTTTACATCGATTATACATGGGAAAATTGAGGGCCTAAGAAGTAAGTGACAAACTATACCCATGTCATGTGGTAGTAAAAAGCCAGTAAGTGAAATTCATCTGACATCACTACTGAGCTGGAAAGGGGAGAGTTCAGGGTCTCTACTCTCTAGAGCAAGTTTGTTGTTTAAACTATGAAGTGGTTAAATGTCAATAGTGTTAATAAAGGATAACACTGTAATGAAACATGAACGTCACTTTAACGAGTCTCACCATTACACTGTATTTAAACAGTTTATTGCAGAATTTTCCATTTCTCAATGCACACTAGAGTCAGGGAGATATCTTCAAGATAAATTTGGTAATGATGACAGAATTTTAGACTTTCAATAAGATCTCTACTAGAAAAATAACAAAAATTCTTTATAATAGCAAGAAATTATGAATGGACCAAATGAAACATGTATAATCATTTCTTTTTTAGTAGATTTCTGATAATGTTTGATATCCATTTAATTTTAAAAGATAACCATGAATTAATATTATTTTTGTGTCTTCTAAGATTTTGAAGTCAGTGGTTGGAGACTGGTTTATTATCACATGTTTATTTTTGCTTTAGGAAGGAAGTTTGTTACTTGCTTTTGTAAGCAAGTAATAAACTTAATGAGACTTTCCTTAATGAGACCTCATAACAGTGAACTGTTCATGTTCTAATGTTTTGATGAACTTAGCTATAAGGCTCTAATATCCAATACATAGATGACATTGTAATATTACTCCTAAAACTTAATGAGGACCAGCATTACTTACTTTCTCTATTTTTCCACAGGCAGCTGGCACTTCTTAACAGTTGTGTGACTAATAAAACATGGCATCTACTTTCTTATATAGAAATGAGGAAGTAGTGCTACTAAGCATTATTGTAAACTGGGTCACAGTCACATAACATATTATCTGAAAAAGCTGAGTATTGCTGCAATTAATGAAGAACCTGGAACTATAACTGGGCTGAGTTTTTTTTTCCTAACCCATTTTTCATAAAACTAAGTGCAAAGCTTTGCAGAAAGAAAAAACATCTAATGACATCATTATCAGCATACATACAGAGAATAAATCAAGTAAGAAATAGTGGAGGAAAAGGATGGGTAAGAAAATTAATATTTAAGGACCACTTATTCTTTTACTGCCGTGCTATACCTCTCATATCGGTTACCTAACTTAACCCTCACAGAAAAATCTGTGTGTCGATATGATTCTTTCCGTTTTATGGATGAAAAACTGAGGATCAGAATGTTTAAGTAGTCTTGGTAGAAAGCAAATTATGTGAGTGGGGTGGAGATGTCATTCTCTTTGACTCTGGGGCAATACTCATTAAATCGCAGCCCCTATGAATGAGCAAGAAAGGTTGGAAGGATGAATGTGTCCTTGCGTTTTCCAAAAAGGAGATGCTGAGGTGGAATCTGGTGTGTAAGTTGCTTATTAGTGTTCTTAAGATCAGCACCTGTGGGAGAGAGACGATGAAGGAGGAGTGGGCAAAGACAGAAGTCAAGCTGTGACCCCGGCCCCAGGAGGGAGCCACAGAACTGGAAGTTTTTTTTTTTTTTTAATTAAGAACTGCAAGTTTTTTAAAATTATTTATTTATTTATTTATTTATTTATTTATTTATTGTTTTATTTTTGCAGTACGCGGGCCTCTCACTGCTGTGGCCTCTCCCATTGCGGGGCACAGGCTCCGGACGCACCGGCTCAGCGGCCATGGCTTACGGGCCCAGCTGCTCCGCGGAATGTGGGATCTTCCCAGACCTGGGCACGAACCCGTGTAACCCTGCATCGGCAGGCGGACTCTCAACCACTGCGCCACCAGGGAAGCCCGGCTCCTCATTCTTATTCAAGTTGAGCTGAGATGACCACGCCTTCATGATCCCACATCAGCCAGTCATTGAATGTGAGCCACAGAAGAAGGAGGCATGACCTTGGGTGAGTGGTTCTCTGCAGCTTAGTCTGTGACTCAGGGCCCGACCCCTGATGGTGCTCAAAGCAGCCGAGGCTCTAAGTCCTGACTTCATAACAGTGAACTGAAAGGGTGTCTGGCGTGCATGTCACAGTGTCCATCTCAAAGTTGTTTTCCTCTTTGGCCGCGCTGCGCAGCTTGCATGATCTTAGTTCCCCAACCAGGGACTGCAGGCGGCCCCTGGCAGTGGAAGCGCCGAGTCCTAATGACTAGACCGCCAGGGAATTTCCCTAAGTTGCTCTTTCCTAAATGCCAAGTGGGCTAAGGGTTTCCTAACAAAATTGGTTAAAGTTTAACAAAATAGGAAGGGAATGGCAGTTTTTGGATCTGTGAAATATTACAACGGAATGGCCAGTTTACATATTACAAGCTGAAATTGCAGAGCAACTGACGGAGACACAAGGAAAGGGATTTGCTGGCTGTCACAGTAGATTGTTTAGATTAAGACAGGGTTGCTAACGTGTTTTCTGAGATAAACTGGAAAGCTATTTCTCTAAGAAAAATAACGGAGGAACAAGGCCATAGGTACCTAACAATATGGGGGATCGTGGATAAAGGGGATCCTGCATAACTGAAAGCACTTCCCAGGGAAGGGAACAGATACACTGGTCTGAACAAAGTACGAATGTGTACAGGATTGCAGTTGAGATTTTGGTTCCCAAATGCAAGATTACTTTGAAGAGAGCAAGTATGATACAACTATTACATTTACCAGGCAAAATGCATTCTAGGATGGTATATTTTTTTTAACCAGGATTTTCTCTGAGTCACATCTAGTTCATAAAAAAATTTTATTTAGAACATAAAAATGTTTAATTTTTCTCCTGTTAGTCCACTGTTTCCTGTGTATGCACTCATTATTTTGCAGGCTACGTTCAGGTAAACTAGATTACTGCTACCTTGAAGTTTGTGTTTCTTCACATTTCTATACCCTTTTGTTCTCTCTTATTTTCATTGACCTTAGATCTCCTTCATTTTAAGAGAGGGGAGACGTGAAGACGAAAGAAAATTAGCAAAGGTTGATAATGATATGCAAAGAAGTATTGCCTGGACAAAAATAAGTGAAAGTTGGGAAAGAATACTGAGAAACAGGATAGGAATCATTTTGCCTTATGTTTATGAACAGCCTGTGAAAAGCACTTCACCTGGAGAGTAGGCACGCAGGACGGGCTCCAAACCTGGCACACAGCATACTCTCAGCAAATACTAGGGGAACACTAATGAAAGGACAAATCAGTTCAGTTTCTTGCATGATAGAAATGTACTGAATGTACCTTACGGCAATCTGAATCAAGGGGGACTAACCCAGTGCTGTCTGTGGCATTCTTAGTATGACTTGCAAGTTGAGACACTTCCCCCTGTGATAATTTCCAGGGATATTATCAATACGTAGTTATTACCTGTGTTTTCTCTCTTCAGTTAGTAGTTCTTGAGACAGCCATCTTGATATGATTGCTAAAGAAATATATTTACCTAAAATTCTATAATTGCATGCCATCATAAACTTCAGAACAGCTTAGACACCGTATCTCGAGAATAAATCAGAAGCCCAAATTTTTAGCTATTTCAGGGTAGAAACTAGAAGAAAACAGCCTAATTAGAAGCAGAATACCTCTATTACTGGGGCAGAACCTGATATTTGATAGTCTCTTTGATCCTTATTGACATTATTTGCCTCTATCTTGGTATGTTGGAAATCTTGGCATCTCGGTTAAAGTTGAAACCACAATGTGCAGTAAGAGATGAAGATGATACATAAAAGGAAAGAAAACATCCTACACTTCTGCTGACAAATATTGATCCCTAGAGGAAAATAAAAACTGGTCATTAATTTTTGGATTAGGAGAAAAAAAGTGATAAGGCTGCTACAATTAGCAAGAGAATTCCTTTTGTAATTGATGAGGGGAGAGAAGATAGTGTAAGTTTCCTTTGTAATCGTAGAAAGAAAGAATACCCTGGAGTGTATATGTTATCATCACAATGACAAATAGCCTTATCGTTGGAATGTTACTGGCAAATTCATTACATTAAGTATTGTTTGCTCTGTTTTTCTTTAATACATGCATGCATCCACCCATTCAACAACAATTTCTGTGCACTCAAGAACATTTTTTTTACTTCATTATCTTAAGCAAATCATGCTTTCCCCAGTGTAGCACCTGGATTTTAATCTCAACTCTGTAATTTATTACCCATGTGACCTTGATAATTAATATACTCACCCTCTCTGAGCCTTAACTTTCCCATCCATTAAAAGGATGTAATAACAGCACTTCTGCCATAGATTTGAGTATTAGGTGAGATAATGAATGATTTTGAGCATCTTTTCAAAGGTTTGGTAGCCATTCTGTGCTATGCCTATTCTTGTTTTTCTTTCCTTCTTTTTCTTTCTTTCTTTCTTTTTTTTTTTTTTTTTTTTGCGGTACGCGGGCCTCTCACCGCTGTGGCCTCTCCTGCTGCGGAGCACAGGCTCCGGACACGCAGGCTTAGCGACCATGGCTCATGGGCCCAGCCACTCCGCGGCATGTGGGATCTTCCCGGACCGGGGCACGAGCCCGTGTCCCCTGCATCGGCAGGTGGACTCTCAACCACTGCACCACCAGGGAAACCCCTTCTTTTTTTTTTTTTCCCCAATTTTTCTTTTTTTTAGGGGGGGTAGAGGGGCACACCATGTGGCATGTGGGATCTCAGTTATCCAATCAGGGATCCAACCCACGGGCAGTGGAAGCTTGAAGTCTTAACCACTGGACCACCAGGGAAGTCCACCAATTTTTCAATTGGGCAATTAATTCAGTCTCCAAATTGAATTATTTTGTGAAATGATTTGCATTCTTACCTTTCTCCTTTTCTAGGTGACTAGTGTGGCCTGACTGAGGTTCAGGCCTGGCTGGTACTGAGGAGGAGGGGAGGAAGGAATGAGGGTAATAGATACACTGAAATAATAGATTATGCTGGATTCTGACTTCTATTGTGAGGGATATATCGCATCTCTATATCTATATCTTTATATGTCTATATCTTTCTATCTATACACACATATGTATATACATATATACACATGTAATTGTTATTATTTTTAAAAAAAGATAAGGAGGGCTACCCTGGTGGCACAGTGGTTGAGAGTCCGCCTGCCGATGCAGGGGACGTGAGTTCGTGCTCCGGTCCGAGAGGATCCCACATGCCGCGGAGAGTCTGGGCCCGTGAGCCATGGCCGCTGAGCCTGCGCGTCCGGAGCCTGTGCTCCGCAACGGGAGAGGCCACAACAGTGAGAGGCCCGCGTACGGCAAAAAAAAAAAAAAAAAGAAAAAAAAAAGATAAGGAAAGGAATTTTAGATTTCATAGTAGTGTGGTAGAAGACTGTTGGAACTAGTAAAAAGGAAAGAAAAAGCCCGGAGGGAGGATTCACTGTAACAAGCCCCATACACACCATTTGAAATCCTATTTGAAATCCCATGTCATGTTATCATATTTTATACAATATTATTTATATAGATATCCATTTAAGTGAGTGTGAAATGTAATGAGTAATTTGGAAGTCTTGTCAATTTCCTAAACCTAGGACATTAATGCAATGTAAAATGAATCTGCATTATACAATTCTGTTTTCAATTGTCTGTTCAATGAAGGCAATTACAGAATACACTTTAGTTTAATTTAATGACTTTCTTAGATACACTATTATAAAAAAAGGCATTATAAAGTGATATTACATTTTGTCATTCATTGTCTTTGCCGTTTACATTTTGTCATTCTGCTCAGATTGAATACTGATTTGCAGGAGTCTGTTTCACTTCCCTGGTCTAATGCAGTAATATTAAGATATTTAGGACATTAGGTACTTAAAATAACAACATAACTTTTGTTACTTTGTATATACACTACACTGTTTTGCTTATTCTTTGCTGAATTACTTCAAAATAAATGTAAAAAAATAGTATGTGACATCTATTTTAAAAATATATAATTTGGGGGAGTAAGGAAAGGGCTGAACATTTAAATTTAACCCCTTGCCAAACATCATATTTTAATCTAATCTTTTAACACAATAGAAAGGCTTTTATTTATTTTGGGGAAATTTTTTAAAGGGTCAGTAACATTTTGAATTTTCAAAATGCAAAATTTAGTATTCTAAACCATAGTTTTATTTTTTTCATCAAATCAGCTAAACAGAGAACATATTACTATCACTAGTTTACCCAACTCAGTGTTTTGACTCAGTAATTGAATTCTTTTCAATAAATGTAGAAGTGCCTGTAAGTTTTGTTTATGGACATTCTACAATATGTAGTAAATTGTAAACTTTTATTTTTTAGCATTTTTCATCTCAAGGCCCAAGTTTCAGTCATTTTAGTATATTTCTTTAAAGTATACACCTGGAACTCAGTAAATATGAACACATTTTAATCTCCCTTTTGGAGATGTGTTTCATTCTTTAGATGAAACAAAAAGTCCTAAAAATATAATGTCATTCCTGAGCATATAAGCATCTGGAAGGCAACTCAGTTTGTAAAAATTACAGTAGATTTTTATTGCCTAGACTTATTACAAATTTATCAATCTAAAATGCACTTACTGTTACTTAAGTGAATCAATTGTGAAACTAAATTTGAAAAGTGTCCTTAACTTCAGAGAAAAACCACACTCAATGAGCTATAGATGACCATTAAGGAGGGCATGTTTTCCAAATACTGTTTATGACATTGTGCTCATACTCTTTGAGGTCTCTTCAAGGTAAATTACTTGTTTCCAGTTACTTTTTAAAAATTTTGATTTTTTTCATATAATAAGCAGATACAGTGCATTAGGTCATGAAAATACCCCCTTTCACATCATTTTTATGCCACCAGTGTCTTAATTTCTGTATTTATTTGTGTTTATAATGAGTTAAAATAAGCATTTCACTTTATTCCTGGGGTGTTTTACTTAGAGTTCCCTTATGAAAAGTATTGTTTCAGCTGCTGTATTGATGGCAAAATTAAAGCTGATTTGGACGTTTTGGTTAAAGGACTTTCTACATACAAATTTAATAAACTCTGCGTCCTGAGAAAATTTGGAGTGAAGTATTCATTTTAATAATTTGATATTCCTTAAAAACACAAAGTCAAGATACGCTATTTTCCATCTTGTAATTAACTTCCAGGTGCCTTTTTAAAATTAATGCTTTATTTGGTTACGTTTGTGTGATTGCTTAAAATATTAAATATTGTGGCTTCAGAGTCTAAAACATTTGATATTTTCATAGCTAAGAATTATATAGACTGCCCACGTTTCCTAGATTAAATTGTTCAAAACCAGATTATTTACTGTGACAGCTGTACCCTGTCATTTGGACCATATTTCCATATTTTAGATCTCAGAATGGTGGGGGCGTGTAGACCAGAATTCACAAGTGGTACCAATCTCTGCAGATGCAGTAAAGCTTTTTAAATGGTACTGTAATGCTAAAAAAAATTTTCTATATCTTCAGACTGAAAAACAATTGTTTTTGAACTAACCACCTGCTATATCGGTTAGAGGAATTTGTTGACCCAAAATGATATTGATAGACTGTCAGATCTCCTCCCTGGACTGCATGTATAGACACACATATAATAACCATCTATTTCATTTAAATTGAACTTTCTGAATTTTCTTCACTCCTGCTCTCTCTAATTCCTGTTTCTCCCCTGTCCTACATACCCATTTCGCTCACATTCACAATTCAGAATTTGATTCAGATAAATCTTCCTCTAGGAAGTTTTTCCAAACCCTACTGCCTGGGTCAAGTCCCTTTTGTGTGTGTGTGTGTGTGTGTGTGTGTGTGTGTGTGTGTGTGTGTGTGTGTGTGTGTGTGTGTGTGTGTGTGTTAATAAGGCATTTTTATGCTATTTTTGTGTTGTTTTTGCTTTAAAAAATTTTTAATTGAAGTATAATTGACATACAACATTATGTTAGCTTCAGGTATACAGTATAATGATTCGATATTTTTATATATTGTGAAATGATCAACACAATAAGCCTAGTTAACATCTATAACCTTACACAGTTATGATTTTTTTTCTTGTGATGAGAACTTTTAAGATCTACCCTCTTAGCAACTTTCAAATATACAGTTCAGTATTGTTAACTAGAGTAGCCATGCCATGCATTACGTCACCATCAAGTCCCTTCTTATCTCTCCCATATAAATCCATGGGCAGTTTTATCAGAACAGTAGCATTCTGCATTGAAATGACTGGTCATCTGTCTCTTCCCCTGCTTAACTCTAAACAACTGGAAGGCAGAAACTGTATCTTTTTCATTAACACTTAGTAATCCTGAACTATCTTAAGGGATCTATAAATATCTATTTAGTGAATGGATGACTCTGGTGTATGTGAAGCTACGGCTGAAGTGTCAATCCATCTGAAACTGGTCAGTCAATTTCAAGCACTTCTGACTTAGACTCTGGAAGGATCTGGGATACAAGAAATATTTCAATTGATTAAAAAGAATGGGTATTTGAGAATAGTTGATATCATATTGCATATTTAAATTAATAATCTGAAAACAATCAGATGGGTATGTATAGGCCTGGGCGTTGGTAGGTCAACGTTATAAAGAATTTTAATTCCTATGATTTTGGCCCAGGTCCAAGGAGTTTTTGGAAAGAAGTTCACAAGTACAATGTCATCACTTACTTTTATTTTTCCTGATTAGTCAACGCTAAATGATATATCTCAGGAGCAGACCAATTAATTTTATTGTGTTCATTTTTATATTCTGGATGGAAAATCAATATAAAAATAAATTTGCAGAATAAATTATTAGGTCAATATGGTACTGGTCATAAAGCAATTACATATAGTTCAATAATAAAGCACCGCGGCCATATACATTTTTATTGTCTGTTATCTCATTATTCAAAGTCATGATTTATGAAGTTAAATCAGACTTTAACTCTTCTTGCCAGGTATACCTATCTTTTCATTTGATGATATTTAATCCCGTGTACTTAAACAGTGTCACCTTGCTAGAGAAAAGGATACTATAGAAAGCACACTTAAAAATGCCACTTGCATGTTCCTCTAAATTCAGTCCAACCAAGTTTGATTTAAATAACTTAGCTTAGCAAATTATTAAATTAAAATTAATAATTTTAATTTAAAAATTTGTTTTGGCACTGTTCTGTACTGAGCAGCTCTCAGTCTAGGCTTAACTATACACAAGCATCTCTGAACTCTCTTCCTATCACTGGAAGATTTGTCTCTAATGTCTTGACAATATTTTTGTTTCTATAATTAAAATAAATCTATTAATTTACAGATGCATCACTAGTATTTGTAATGAAGCAATATTGAATGTGAGACTATCTCATGGGGCTTTGTAGGCAGGTGATAGAAATCTAATAAGCTCCTCCAGGAATGGTCTCATGATTCGCTCACATTCTACAAACCTTCCAGATATGTTTCTTTTTTATTTATACTTATGTTTTGAAGATCCTAGGGTTTAAAATTTAAAATGGTTAAATGAGCCTAACGCTGAAACTGCTTGATTGGCTCATATTTGCTCCATTAGATACAAAGAAACAAACTCATGTGAACCTAAATTAGGCAAATTGAACATGCTTTATTAATTTAAAAAAATGTTCAACCTTTTTGAAGTTCTTAATTACTAAAAAAATGATACATGGCTATATGAGGGGAAGAGAGAAAATTATCGTGCTTTTTCTATTACAAAAATTTCTATCCAAGAAACTCAAGGAAATCAACTGAAAAACAAAAATTTTGGAAAACTGTCATATAGTACCAAGGCAAAATAATTAAAAGATATTTGTAGCTGTCTCATGGGAACAACCGTTTTCCCCTAATGAAAACTAACACTTTAGAAATGACGCTGGGGAAACTATTTCCTCATGCATAATATGAACTAAATTATAAAATGTGTGGAGGAAACTAGGGACTAATGAATGTTAATTAATTGTCTTAATAAACATCTCTAAAATCTTATTTTATACATATAATAATTTTATGCAAAAAAGAAGACTTAACTGCACAATATTTTTGATGGAAATACTGGATAATTTAATGACATTTTAAATTATATTTTATATATAATTCAATTCCATTCAAAACTGTAATAGGATTAATGTGTTTATTTAATTTTGTCAAGTATTAAAATTATGTTGGAGAATAAACAGGAAAAGACATAGAACATTTGAAAAACAAGAATAATTCTAACAATATAAACTAAAAGCTCTATTGATCAACAAAGTTTGATTTTGGCACAGTAATATTTCAATAGAAGTACATGAATAGCCTACTTTTAAAATTTGATAAAAATGGCACTCTAAGCCTGTAGGGGGAATGAAGGAGAGAAATTTGGACAATTACTCTCACTTGACATGTCAGCAGTTGTGGGATTATGAGGCACCATCATTCCTCCAGCAGAAACAAGTAGTAGAAGATATGTTAATATTTGGTGGGGACTTTTTCTGAAACAAAGCAGCTCTAATACATATATGTAGTATAATATGTAATATACTTGCAACAATTTTATTAATATGAATGGGAACTAAATTGTTTAATTGGTAGCTGTACAATTGCAGAACAGTGTCAATATGCACAAATGTATCTTAAATTAAAAATGTGTTTCTAATCATATACGGACCAGCCAGTAATATATAACACATGGACAAAAAACAGGAAATCTTTTTGTTATGTGTTTGGGTACCATGGACAAACATTTTTTGTTATATATTTCATTTTCGTAAATACCAGGAAAAGTGACACTTCATATAATATTACCAATATAGTGTCTTAAAGTTTGCCTATTATTTACTGTCCCCAAATTTCTTGTTCATTGTGGAGCCCTACAATGATTATTTTGATCAAAAATACCATACCAATTGCCCAAACTAACTTTATTTTCTTATTCGTTTAAAAATGATTTAAGCATGTTAAGAAGGCAAATGGTGAATTTTTAGCAACTTTTCATCTGTACTTTTCGCTTGTTTCATTTACCTTCAAAATCCTTTTAAATTAAATTATTGGCTGCTAAATTATGACTTGATAAATTATGGATGGGAAATAACTATCACCTATACCAACTAAAATGAATGTCATTTGCTTAATCATGTAAATGTTATGCTCAATTCTTTTCCTATATTTGAACTTGTTTTAACAATGAATTCGATGATTTGAGTTCTTTTTCTTTTTTATCTAAATATGACACCAAGACATATGTAGCAGAACTGCAGCCTTTGCAAAAATTAATTAGTGACAGTATGCCTGGTAGCACAGAGTCATCTTTCCAATTTTGGTTTCCTCCTAGCAAGGTAAGCAGCAACAGAAACAAAAACAATCCCCTTCTAGACTTTAACAACTGATAAAGTCAAGCATTTTATTTTATAATCCTCTTCTAAGTTTCTTGCCTTGGACTCTTTGAGATGCAAGTCACAATCCCTGTCTTCCTGGGTGCTGCTTCTCCTCTGGGCTTCCTGGACCGCAAGGACTCTCTTCCCTGGCCTGGCCAGTCCTACCCCCAGACTGCTCTGATGTTATCCCAAAGGGTTAGGCTTATTTCTGTGGCCTTTCTTGTTTTCCCAGGTTTGACATGATACAGGCTTTCTAAGACCAGTACCTGAATGCAATCTTTTAACATGTCCCACACAATCACCATTTTTCTCCTGGTGCTCATGTCATTGAATCCAATATGGCATCTCTTGTTTGGCTTGTCTGTGAATCCCTTGTCTTCTGTGATTCCGGTGGAATAGATTTTAGCAGTTTCTGTCTTTAAAAAAAATTGTAAAGGAGGCTAGGAAACAAGCATTCATCACCCTGTCTGGAGCAATGGAGCGGTCTGCAATAAATCCATAGAACTTATTGTTGTAGCTTTGATCTTTGAAACAGACCAATTTACTTTTCTTTCTGTAGGGTCTAATTCATTAGACTCCTGTTATAAAACTTTTATTGGAGAAGTTGAATCATAGAGTCAACCAGAAAGAACAGATTTGTTGGTAAGTAGTATAAGTGTCATAATGTGAAGAATAAAATGCTACAGACAAAAGTATTTATTTCCTGCTTTTAGCAGTGAAACAGCTTGAAAAAGAAAACAATACTGCATTCCCAGTGATGATAAATTTCAGTTTTGCAAACTACAGTGGTTTGGCATGCTTGCTGTATTGGAGACATGATTACTAATCTGTATTATAATGCACACACACGTAATACATATGTATGCATTTATATATGGATTTGTGTATGTGTGTGTATACACTTTCTATACATATCTTGTTTTTATTTTAATTCTTATTATTATTATTTTTACTAATATTTATTGAGGGCTTAATACAAAGTTCTGGAGAGCTCCAGGCACAGGGCATACCAAAATTATGGATGAAAGAAAAGCCCTTCTCATGAAACTTATAGTTTGGGGAAGCAGACAAACGAACAAATAATTCGTGTATCAGTTGGTGATGAGTGGTAGGGAGAAGAATCAAGCAGGGAAATAGATGGGAGAATGATGGTATGGGGGTCTGGAAAGACTTGCCTGATGAGGTGATATTTAAGCAAGGACTTGAAAGAAGGGAGGGGATAAGGAGTGCAGATGCCTGGGGAAATTGTAGTATTTATGCCTATGCCGAGGGGGCAGGGAGTGTGAAGGCTCTGCTCTCCTGTTTGGCAGAATCAGAGGAAAGTAAGGGGGCTGGTGTGAACTGAAGACGGTGAGTAAAGGGGGAAGTGATAGGAAAGTTGGTCAAAGAATTGATCAGGTGGATGTGGAGAATAGGCTACAGGTGCTCACATTTGTGAGTGAGAAGGGTTAGTTCCCTTCGAGAAGATAGCGGGGGCTGGAATTAGGGTGCCCCTAGGTTTGGATGTGATAGGGCATTCTTGGAGCCTGAATAGTTTGGAAGATAAAGCTGACAGGATTTCTTGAAATCAAGATAGATGCTTTACTTACATCCATGTATGTGGGGCCTCAAAAGTTTAAATATCTGAACTCTTAAACCTCAAAAAGAGTTGTCGGAAGACTATATCTGAATCACGTGAGGAATTTGGACATTCTATCTCATCTCAAGTTACGTCCCGATACTGTGGAGTATTCTTGGCAAATTTAATTGCAAACTTGCCCGTGAGCAGCACAAATCGTTAATTTCAATGATCTGTAGTTTACAGATTACACTGTTGTTGCTGTTGTTTTTAACTCCATTTTAAAAATTAGGTTGATATTTTCTATAACTTATCAATTGGAACTTCTCTTTTCTATTATTTCTCAATAACAACACAAACAATATTGTTATTCTTTATAAATATGACGATCTGCTTTGCACATTCTCTCAGTGTTGTGAATAAATCCATCCCTTCCAGGAAACTTGAATTTAATTTAATTTCAGTATTCAATTATAATTTTTTTTATTCATAAATTTTGGACTTTAGTTTCTTTTATCTGTGCTCTATTTTTAGGTTCCTGTCCTCAATTCTTTATTCAGGAAGAAATGAGACTCATAAGAATCCCATAACTTGGTCAACCACATAAAAATAGTTGAGAGAACTAGAATTTTAAAGTGTGGATATGCATTTTAAAATATGAATTTTGAAATAGATATGCACAAAGTAGCTAATAATAGCAAACACTCATAATGGGCAGCTACTGTTCTAGGTGCGTTTATGTATTTTAACTCATATAATCGTCACAATAACCTCAAGGGGTAGCTGATATTAGTATCTACAATGTAGAGATGAGGAAATTGTAGCATATTAAGTAACGTGCCTGAGGAACCTCACACAGTGGATAAGTGGCATTGCCAGGAGTTGAGCTTTGACTCTGGCTTCAGAATTCCATATAACACATTATGCACTGGACTTCTCTTCAGGTTGAAATAGCTTAAAATAGTTTGAGAGATTTTGTTACAGAAATCATGAGGGGTTCATACACATTGGTTCATTTCAGAGAATAGCACAGGCAATGCTAAATGCTTGCTTTTTTATATTGATTATAAAAAGAGGTGGGAGGAGATGGCTGGTGATTGTATACATTGTATGTTACCTGTGACAAAGGCATAATTTCTTATTAACTAAGTTTATTGTCATGTTTCTTTTTAGCTTCACTGTGCTACTGAAATGGGAACCAAGTGTCCTCAGGGTCTTGTCTGTGGGAACATTATTTATCTCTTCAATACATAGCTATAGGTTTGCATATGTTTAATTTCGAGATGTTAAAGGCTTCTGGATAAGACTTTGATTTCCAGGCAACATCCTGGGAACATGTAGGAGAGAATTACAATTGATTTAGACCTGTGAGCATTTAGTCCGTAGACTTTATTACCTGGAAGTTCAGAAAGAAAAACATGTCTACAGCTTCACTCCATAGAGCATAGCGTGAAGAGAACTTATTTTAGATAATGTAGACAAACCACAATCTGTTGGTTTTGAACCTCAAATCCTGTGTTACAATAAGCCCCCACCTCCAACACTCCCCAAAACACACTACGCTATCCTTGACTTGCGGTCCATCTTTATCAGCAAACAAAATGGGGGAAAATATACTCAATATAAAAGTTCCTCTCCTGACACACCTTCTCCTGACACACCCTTCCTTTCCTCTCCTTGGTACATTTGGTCCAGGTACTAAGATGCCTTCTCTTGCTCCAGGTCAGAAGTAGTTGAGGTTTCTTGCTGCTCTTCTGAAATCACTGCTGACAATTATACAACCCACAGTGATTTTGGTCTCATACCAACTCATGTTGGTATGACCATAGAAATGGTCATTGGTATCCACAAAAATGTAGTCCTGATTCTCTTGTATCCTTTCAGATTGGCTTCTGGCTTCTCTTTTCTGCTATATAGTCTTACCCTGCAGCTAGTGTCTTATTCCTGGTGTACTGTTTAGAATTCCAAAAAGATTTGTAAGATTTAAGAAAATGAGAATGAAGTCTTAAATAATTAAGAATATCCTAGAAATTATTGCATTTACATGGACATATCTGATTGTATGGTGATATTTGAATTCCACTTGATTTGAAAGAGAAAGTGCCAACGTTTGTGACATAGCAATTCCACCTATGTTTTTTCTTGGCAGTGTTTCCACAGACATTTTACATGTATCATTAAACAATTACCGTTACTTTCTTTGTCAGTAGGAAAAATAAATCTTTAAAACTCAAGGGCCTCAATGGTCAAATACCAAGTCAATGATCTCTTATCCCCTTCAGCATGTTGAACTCATTTTAATTCTAAGCCATGCACTTTTACCATATGAAGGGCATTGTAGACAGGTGGCTCTTAGCTTTGTACTGATTGCAAACAAACATATTTGTAGGCAGCACTACTGTGAGATCTTTACACCAATATAAAAAAACAACAGTCGGGGTCGTTCAATTCCTGATATGTCTAGGGATGTTTAATTTGGTCTGTTTGGCTGGTCTTGTTAGATAAGAATAGGCAACTGGGATGTACAAACATAAAGACTCTTTAGAGGACAGGCAATACCTTTAAATGCAAACAGCCATGAATACGTACACCTTGGTGCTATGAGTGAGAGAATGACTTTGTATAAGTTTTATGCTTACAGATTGAAGTTCATTTCTTACTAGTGTAAAGATATAAAGTAATGCATATGTTCATTTAACAATTACTTATCTTGTGCCAGGTACTGTGTTATGCATGAGAGACGAAAAAAGGAAAAGACATCTCTCATTCTAATAATTTACAGTATAGCACGTAGACAACAGTACAATGTAGGTGAAACAATAATGGTGTAATCTAAGAATATCAAACCAGCTGCTGGAATTATAGTGATAAATATATTATCATTATTACCCAGATATTGAGGGCCTAATGCCAAGGGAAATGGAAGATTTCTGGTACAACTTAAGGCCAGAGATGCAACATTGAGAAGACTGATACTTTTGTGATTTAGATATGAAGGAATTGGCAAGCAAAAGGGAAGGGACTTACACAGCCAGGTTGCTTGAAATTCAAAGTGGTACTGTGTTAGTGAATTAGCAATGCCAATTCAAGTGTTCTAGGCAGAAGCATGTACAAAGGCCTAGAGATGTAAAAATCGTGAGGTAATTGGAGAATTGTAAATGGGTGATTGTTACTAGAATTTGGAATGTAATTTTTAAAGATTGTGAAATAAGAATGGCCAGGTAGACAAAATCATAGATCATAAAGGAACTTCACGGAATATATATTGGAGTTTGCATTTTGTCCTTTACATTTGGGGAACATTTGAAGGTTTTCTAAGGTAAAGAATAGTTTGATCCTATTTACAAGTTATAAAGACCATTCCAACATTAGTGTGGTGTATGATTTAGAGAGAAATGACAGCTCCAGGTTAGAGTGTGTGACAAAATTCTAGGAGAGATAAGGAGAGCCTGTAGTAAAACAGTGGTTAGAGGTATGGTGTGAAGCCTAAGTTGACTCAATATTTCATACTTTGTTGACATCTGGAAAATTGGGATGATCTTAAATGGCCTACCCACAAAGTCTGCCTCCTTTCTGCTTCTGTGCACAAGGTACCCTAGCCAAAACTTGTCCTTATCAAGTGGATCAGGTACAGTTTCTGCTTGTCCCTGAAAGTGGGTTTCAGTTCCCTGCCAGCCTGAGAATTACTCACTAGCCAATTACATGTTCTTGCAGGAACCAAGGGCCACCTCAACCTCTTGGTGCTACAAAGCTTGTCTCTCACAGCCCTGGTTATTCATTTCTTCCCAAGTGCAGCCCCTTTGGCATCTGGCATGGTGTGCTATGTCCTCTTCCCAGGCTGTTGAGTATATGTAACAAATAAACCGTTGTTGATCCCACCTCTTCAGTATTGGGAGTTGTGTGTTTGGCATCCCCTGATAACTGTAGGCCAAGAATTCAGCTCTCATCATTGAGGTGAATAGGAGGTGATCAAAAACAAGCAGATGAAGAGAATAGAGATTAGAGCTGTGCTGTCCAACATAGAAACCTCTAGCCCCATGTAGCTATCAAGCACTTGGAATGTGGCAAGTCCAAAATTGTTATGTGCTATACGGGTGAAATACAAATTAGATTTTGAAGGTTCAGTATGACCACAAGGGTATAAAAATCTCATTAATAATTTTTTAATTGATTTCATGTTGAAATAATATTTTAGACATATTGTATTAAATAAAATATGAGAAACAGTAAAATGTTTTTGAATGGAAATTAACTATATAAATGTCTTATTGGGGGCCTGAAATACCAGACATTTGCAATGAAAAATGCAACAAAAATAATATTTGGTAATAATAAATATAATAGGAAGCAATATATTATATAATAGAGTGCTTCATTTGTGGAAAGGAGATCTTATCACAAGAGGTGAAGTTGGAAATAAAGACTCGTAGAGAATTCAGATAAATTTTCTTGTAATTTTTAACTATCTAGTATCTTTAAGCATTGATTTGTTATTACATGTATCTCTTCATTAAATTTTATGACTTTCCTTTGAGGGAGTTGTACCTCTAGACCTGATATTCCTGATAGAGGATCTGTTGGGTTACAAAAAATTTGAAGAGAGAGATATAAAGAGAAGATAAGGGGAAGATATTCTACTAGATAAACTGAGGATTAAGTAGGTAGGAGGAAAGGGACAAAGAGACTTCAATAGAAGGGACTGAGCTGGAATGATTTTTCTCTGAATGTTGATCAGAACAATAGCAGGGAGTCATGCGAAATTTATTTTTGAATGATGATGGTGAAGACAGTTTCTCATTTTAACCAAATACAGTTAATTATATGTTTAAGATATATATGTTTTATTATTAAAGGGAATAGAAAAACATATTCTTGTCTGATGAAAAAAGAGATAGTGGTTTGAATATTATACGTTATTTCTGTAACAAACATGTTCCAGCATAACCACATTAGGCAATGGGCTAAGTTGTCTAAATATATTCTCATTTAATGTTTACAGTGACCCAATGAGTAATACTTTATTGTCTCTATTTTACAAAAAAGGAAACTGTGACTCAGGGAAGTTCCACAAATTGTCCGAGGTCACATAGCTTGCCTGAGGCAGAACTGGGATGTGAACCCAGATACCCAAAGTCCCCTCTCATAATTTCCTGGTTACACTTGTTATATGTTTGGAATTTAGGGAACATGTATAGAGCGAACCAAGTCAAAGGGAAGGAAATAGATTCACCTATGGGTGAAAACCTTGGATTTTAGAGGAGAAACAACATTACTCTAGTGGCCATACCAGCAGTAATATTTATTCTGAAGAAGTGAGAACCGAAGATATGTTATGCATGTACTACATCAGTTATTTAACAATTTCAGTAAAAGCAGAGTTCTCTTTATGTTCTCCCCACCCACTTCACTGGCTCACACAAGAAAATATTCATTTGCATATATATACATATACTGAACAAACATATGTACCTATGGCCAAGCTGTGTTCCTACAGTTGAAGTAAAATCCTATATGCAAGACTCTTTGATTTTTTTCTTTTTGAACTCATTGGCCAGCATTGTTTTTGAGGGACCTCCATCAAGCAAATGGTTAATATCTAGCCACCAAAAGCAGACTTGTAAGATATTATTCAAGTGTAAATTGTTTGCATAATTAAAAATAAATCGACACTCATGGTAAGCAGGTCACTTTATATCATATTAAAACAGTGAGATAGAAGAACAAAAACTCCATTAGGTATATGTGAACGGGTTTGTTGAAATCAAGGCAAATAAAATCTCTTATTGGATGAAGAACTATCTTTTTTGTAGAAAAAAAATAGTGTTAGAAGGAGTATAAATTTTTCTCACTAGCATTCTTCATTGTTGCTTATTTAATTGTTTTGAGGCCATTGTTAAACACCAACAAAATTTGTTTTTGTATGAGATTTGTAATATAATTTTTAGAGGCTGGTATTTGAAAAGCATATATTAATATATCTTGATATAGGGTTATAACAAATATTGTTCCTTACCTTTATTAATGTAATCAATGATTATATTTGTAAGTTAGGCAGTTGGAATAAAGAAAAAGAAGGAAAGAGGAGAAATATTGGCTTGTTTAAAGGTTTTAGGAAGTTCTTTAAAATTTTTAAAAGTATGTCATTCAAGACCATGAAAGATAATTTATTTAGAGTTAAACTATTACCTATGCTAAATATTGAGTCAATAGTTCTGAAGTAGCCAGTGGGTAAAAATTGGGAAAACCAAGATATTCTTAAAACTAAGATATTTTCCAGATTTATTATAATCTTCTCATAGCCCAGAGTCCCTTTAAGTAGTTTACTGTAAGAGATGAATTACATAATTAAAATTTGTTTTGTTGTCTTCACTGTCAATCTTAGTTAGAAAAATGTGCATACTGATTGAAATGAACCAGGGAAGAAAAGACTAGTTGAATTTGTGGGAATTTTGCTCCCAGCTATTTGTAGGTAGGTGAATGATACTGTATACATTATTTAGAAAAAATAAGAAAATGCAGAAAATTAGTTACATTTAAAAAAATCTGGTGATTAGGTAGACTTTGAATTATATGAATTTTACTCAATATGAAAAGTATCTCCCCTCTTTTCTACAAATATCTCTTTTTTCCCACTTGGGAAAAAAAATGTTAATCTCTACTTCATGAAAGAAAAAATTAGAATGTAACTGGAGGAAACTAGTGAACAAATAAATCAAAAGTTAGAGTTCTAAATACACAATTCTTACGATTTTAGTGTGCTTTAATGGAATGCTATCAAGCACATGCTCACCTAAGTAACAATAAGGTGGAGAAACTGAGTCTCACACTGAACAAAGAACAGCAAAAGCAACAGTTTTGTGATTTGTATCAATTCATACCCAAGAAAAATCTTAACATTTTCTGAAAAAGATCAAGAGCCTTTAGATGCAGTGGGAAAACAACAGAAAAACAAACATCTTAATGAAGTATAGATCCAAAGGTGAATCCTGTTTCTTGATTCTCTTTTAGATCATACTTGAATTGTTTGCTTAAAACCACAAACAACAAATAAACAGAAACGATGATCTTCAGTTTCCTTTGAAGACACTGAATTATGTCAAGCATAACTGCTCAAATTATAGGAGAAAGTAATATTATTTACAGCCTATAGAAAAATTACTCTGGAGGAAGGATGGATTGATAGGTAATGCTACCAAAGCCACTTTGATTTACTGCTCTGCTGAAATTTTACATTCATGTATCACAGAAAAGATTAACAAACCTTTAACATACCTTCATTGACAAATGAGACAAAAATCCTCCAAATGGGAGAGTAACCTATAACTCTAAGACAGGAAGAGCATCACTTCTTCTCTAGAAATTAATTTTTGGATGGCATGGATGAGAAATATGGTTTAATTTAGAGAATTCATGGTGTTTAAAGAGGTAAGCTTTAGATTACATTTCTTCTGTTAAATAGGCATTAAAAACATAATATTCTGCATTAGTATACATACTGACACATATAAAAGTCCATGCTTTAAACGATTGACATGTACTACATAAAAGGCACAAGTGCCTCTCTCTACCTGTAAACACATACTGGTATTTTCATTCCATGTCTTATCAATAAAGTTTTTTTCTTCTGTGGATAGTGAAAAAATATATAAATACTACATTATTGTCAAGGTGGAAATACCTAGATTAATAGTATGGTAAGATTTTTACCCATGGAAAGATGGCCTTACACACAGTAGTTAATATTATGCAAAGTATGCACTTTCTCATTCATTTTCCCCCCAAATCTCTGATAGCCGCTGTTGGAACCATAAATGCAAAATTCACTGAGAATGGCATGCTTGCCAGATAAAATACTATTGTCAGTGAATATGGAAATTTTCAGATAGTCTCCTCCTATAAGAGGAAAACAGACCAAAAATGTGGAAGGTTACAACTTTGCAACTTCTTTAGCAAGTCAAAGAAATTCATAAAGAGGAATAACAGGGGAAAACATGTGTGGGCTAAATATAATAGGTAATAACTGCTCAAAATAAGAGCATAGGATTATACTTATAATTTCATAACAAAATCAAAATTGTTTTTAAATTAGCAAGGGAAAATGTAAGCCCTTAATTCAGATATTGGGTTACTACTAGCCTCATTTACAGATATCTCAGTCCTTATCTTTTCCTCAAGATTCTAATTTGTCTCTTGCATATAATCAGTGTTCTCAGTCAAACAGTTTCTGAAACCTTATGGTCAACAGAGGAACTGGGCTGTGTTATGATCCCCACATTGGAAACCGGGTAATGCCACAAAACCCCACATTATTTCTCAAAAGTCACACAGGGATTGATGCTAGTAATTGCCAATGAGTGCATATATAACAGTTTTCATTTTATGAAAAAGATAGAAGGAGATTTATTCACACGATCCTCTGTTGACAGTCACAAGTGCATTAAGGGGATAAAAGATGGGGGGTTTGTTTTTCTGTTTCATAGTAAAAGTCAGTATCTTGGGAGCCTTGGTTCTTCTCTCCAGTGCTATCTCACTTTTTGTAGCTCCTGTCTCAGCCATGATGGGAGAGGCTGCCCCAGTCTGTGTAGCAGTTTGGACAGTTCCACATTATGATCTCGGTAGTAATTAGAGAGGAAGGTTCTAGACTGAAAAGTGAAAAGAAAAAGAAGGCAAAGGAAGCTATTAGTTCATTAAATGAGATTGCGCACATTTTTTAAGAAATTCTACTACACTTGGACCGGCTGTAAAATAGGTATTTCTTTGTATTTTTCTGCAGATATCACTCATTTTTGCCATTAGAAAATATTTGGCGGAAGTATAGCTGGAAAATAAAAATGGGTCCAGGTATAACTTACGTGCCTTATACAACCACTAAAACACCAATTTATTAAGGGATTGCTGAAGTCTATGTAGGGAGAAAAGTTGCTAAGAAGTATATAATACTAAAGAAGAATGAGGTACGTAGGGACCAGATGTGGTACCAAATCTACAGAAAAAACATCTGTTTTTTAAATTGGTCACTTTATGTAAAATTGGGTAATAGCATAAAGATGAAAAATGAACATAATCACAAAACCTGAATTTCATGATTAAAGAAATAACTTGCAATTTATAAAATGTTTTCTATATTTATTCAGGACTAAAACAGTTTTTTTGAAAAATCATTAAGCATTTCTTCTTCAAAGATATTATAAGGTCTCATCATAGAGATCACTATAATGATCTTTCCTGTGATTCTTATATTCCTAACCAAGCTGGAGTGATGGGCCATTTTTAGATGAATGGTTTAAAAAAGGATTATCAGATACATCTGTGGTTTTAGTTTGTTTTATTTCTGGAAGACAGAAAATTTATAATTGGTCTTTCTCTGTGGATGTCACTTACCTCATATTAGAACCCAATGAACATAGTTCTGTGTCTCTTTGATAAAATAGTAGAGATGAACATTTTTCCTGTGAAAATATAGGCAGCAATGGCCCACGTATCGGCTTCCATCTGGTCAAAGTTACACCATCTCTCTTAAGCCCTCCCAATATTTTAGCACAAATGAGTCTCTTCCTAAAACTCCCTTAGCCACTTTTGTGTGTACTGTGGAAATGGACTTAACATAACCACATTTTGTCTTGCACCATTAACCAGGAATTTCGTTACATTTCTACCCTTAAACCAGATTGTAAACACTTCAAATTCTGGATAAGATTTTTATAGAAGTAGTGGAATTTTACATTGATTTCTTGGTAGATTAAAGTGATTTTTGAAGGCCTTTTGAAATTATTGAGTTCAAAGGTATAGTTTGAGGACCTTCTGGTTCTTCTATATCCATAGTAATACCTAATATCTTCCATCCTCCTTTTGCCCACCTTGTCTTAGGAGAGATACTCATTATATCTGCTCAGTTGATTGCTAAGTGGTTTCCCAATCCTAGTCTATCTCCTCATACTATAACTTTTATTGAAAGATTTTTTTTCCCCTGCCTTTTTGTAGTTTCACATTGTTTTGTGTATCTTATTATAAACAAGTGACTGTAACTAACTTATCCTCCTATAATAAATCTGGGCTCATAACTGTTTTATCCTGTATCCTATTTGTGATATTGTGATTCATAATAAGAAATATGAAGTTGATCATTGGCCCCATTTCTGGCACAGAGCTTCTAAAACCCTTGGAATTTCCTAAGTGAGATAGTGATAAAGGTATATTTTGTTATGTTGATGAGGTGGCTTATGGAACCCACCTAAGAATGGAGGCTGGTGGCATGGGGAACCAACCTTGTGGTTAAAAGGTTGGAACTTTTTATTTTTAAATTTTTTATACAGCAGGTTCTTATTATTCATCAGTTTTATACACATCAGTGTATACATGTCAATCCCAATCGCCCAATTCATCACACCACCATCCCCACACCCCATAGGGCTTTCCCCCCTTGGTGTCCATACACTTGTTCTCTACAACTGTGTCTCAACTTCTGCCCTGCAAACCGGTTCATCTGTACCATTTTTCTAGGTTCCACATACATGCGTTAATACACGATATTTATTTTTCTCTTTCTGACTTACTTCACTCTGTATGACAGTCTCTAGATCCATCCACGTCTTAATGAATGACCCAATTTCGTTCCTTTTTATGGCTGAGTAATATTCCATTGTATACATGTACCACAACTTCTTTATCCATTCGTCTGTCGATGGGCATTTAGGTTGCTTCCATGATCTGGCTATTGTAAATAGTGCTGCAATGAATATTGGGGGTGCACGTGTCTTTTTGAATTATGGTTTTCTCTGGGTATATGCCCAGTAGTGGGATTGCTGGTTCATATGGTAATTCTATTTTTAGTTTTTTAAGGAACCTCAATACTGTTCTCCATAGTGGCTGTATCAATGTACATTCCCACCAACAGTGCAAGAGGGTTCCCTTTTCTCCACACCCTCTCCAGCATTTGTTGTTTGTAGATTTTCTGATGATGCCCATTCTAACTGGTGTGAGGTGATACCTCATTGTAGTTTTGATTTGCATTTCTCTAATAGTGATGTTGAGCAGCTCTTCATGTGCCTCTTGGCCATCTGTATGTCCTCTTTGCAGAAATGTCTATTCAGGTCTTCTGCCCATTTTTGGATTGGGTTGTTTGTTCTTTAATATTGATGAGCTGTTTATATAGTTAGGAGATTAACCCTTTGTCCGTTGATTCATTTGCAAATATTTTCTCCCATTCGGAGGGTTGTCTTTTTGTCTTGTTTGTAGTTTCCTTTGCTGTGTAAAAGCTTTTAAGTTTCATTTGGTCCCATTTGTATATTTTTGTTTTTATTTCCATTACTCTAGGAGGTAGGTCAAAAAAGATCTTGCTGTGATTTATGTCAAAGAGTGTTCTTCCTATGTTTTCCTCTAAGAGTTTTATAGTGTCCAGACTTACATTTAGGTCTCGAATCCATTTTGAATTTATTTTTGTGTATGGTGTTAGGGAGTGTTCTAATTTCATTCTTTTACATGTAGCTGTCCAGTTTTCCTAGCACCACTTATTGAAGAGGCTGTCTTTTCTCCATTGTATATCTTTGCCTCCTTTGTCATAGATTAGTTGACCATAGGTGCATGGGTTTATCTCTGGGCTTTCTATCTTGTTCCATTAATATATGTTTCTGTTTTTGTGCCAGTACCGTACTGTCTTGATTACTGTAGCTTTGTAGTATAGTCTGAAGTCAGGGAGTCTCATTCCTCCAGCTCCATTTTTTTCCCTCAAGACTGCTTTGGCTATTCGGGGTCTTTTGTGTCTCCATACAAATTTTAAGATTTTTTTGTTCTAGTTCCGTAAGAAATGTCATTGGTAATTTGATAGGGATTGCCTTGAATCTGTAGATTGCTTTGGGTAGTATAGTCATTTTTACAATATTGATTCTTCCAATCTAAGAACATGGTATATCTCTCCATCTGTTGGTATCATCTTTAACTTCTTTAATCAGTGTCTTATAATTTTCTGCATACAGGTCTTTTGTCTCCTTAGGTAGGTTTATTCCTAGGTATTTTATTCTTCTTGTTGCAGTGGTAAATGGGAGTGTTTCCTTAATTTCTCTTTCAGATTTTTCATCATAATGATAGGAATGCAAGAGATTTCTGTGCATTAATTTTGTATCCTGCAACTTAACCAAATTCATTGATTAGGCTCTAGTAGTTTTCTGGTGGCATCTTTAAGATTCTCTATGTATAGTATCATGTCATCTGCAAACAGTGACAGGTTTACTTCTTCTTTTCCAATGTGTATTCCTTTTATTTCTTTTTCTTTTCTGATTGCCGTGGCTAGGACTTCCAAGACTATGTTGAACAATAGTGGTGAGAGTGGACATCCTTGTGTTTTTCCTGATCTTAGAGGAAACGCTTTCAGTTTTTCACCATTGAGAATGATGTTTGCTGTGGGTTTGTCATATATGGCCTTTATTATGTTGAGGTAGGTTCCCTCTATGCCCACTTTCTGGAGAGTTTTTTTATCATAAATGGGTGTTGAATTTTGTCAAAAGCTTTTTCTGCATCTATTGAGATGATCATATAGTTTTTATTCTTCAATTTGTTAATATGGTGTATTACATTGATTGATTTGTATATATTGAAGAATCCTTGCATCCCTGGGATAAATCCCACTTGATCATGGTGTATGATCCTTTTAATGTGTTGTTGGATTCTGTTTGCTAGTATTTTGTTGAGAATTTTTGCATCTATATTCATCAGTGATATTGGTCTGTAATTTTCTTTTTTGTAGTATCTTTGTCTGGTTTTGGTATCAGGGTGATGGTGGCCTCATAGAATGAGTTTGGAAGTGTTCCTTCCTCTGCAATTTTTTGGAAGAGTTTGAGAAGGATGGGTGTTAGCTCTTCTCTAAGTGTTTGATAGAATTCACCTGTGAAGCCATCTGGTCCTGGACTTTTGTTTGCTGGAAGATTTTTAATCACAGTTTCAATTTCATTCCTTGTGATTCATCTGTTCATATTTTCTATTTCTTCCTGGTTCAGTCTTGGAAGGTTATACCTTTCTAAGGATGTGTCCATTTCTTCCAGGTTGTCCATTTTACTGGCATAGAGTTGCTTGTAGTAGTCTCTTAGGATGCTTTGTATTTCTGTGGTGTCTGTTTAACTTCTCCTTTTTCATATCTAATTTTATTGATTTGAGTCCTCTCCCTCTTTTTCTTGATGAGTCTGGCTAATGGTTTATCAATTTTGTTTATCTTCTCAAAGAACCAGCTTTTAGTTTTATTGATCTTTGCTATTGTTTTCTTTGTTTCTATTTCATTTATTTCTGCTCTGATATTTATGATTTCTTTCCTTCTGCTAACTTTGGGTTTTGTTTGTTCTTCTTTCTCTAGTTCCTTTAGGTGTAAGGTTAGATTGTTTATTTGAGATTTTTCTTGTTGCTTGAGGTAGGCTTGTATAGCTATAAACGTCCCTCTTAGAACTGCTTTTGCTGCATCCCATAGGATTTGGATTGTCGTGTTTTCATGTCATTTTTTTCTAGGTATTTTTTGATTTCCTCTTTGATTTCCTCAGTGATCTCTTGGTTATTTAGTAACGTATTGCTTAGTCCATGTGTTTGTGTTTTTTATATTTTTTCCCTGTAACATTTCTAATCTCACAGCATTGTGGTCAGAAAAGGTGCTTGATGTGATTTCAGTTTTCTTAAATTTACTGAGGCTTGATTTGTGACCCAAGATGTGATCTATCCTGGAGAATGTTCCGTGCGCACTTGAGAAGATAGTGTAATGTGCTGTTTCTGGATGGAATATCCTATAAATCTATGTGGTCTATTGTGTCATTTAAAGCTTGTGTTTCCTTATTTATTTTCATTTTGGATGATCTGTCCATTGGTGTAAGTGAGGTGTTAAAGTCCCCCACTATTATTGTGTTACTGTTGATTTCCTCTTTTACAGCTGTTAGCAGTTGCCTTATGTATTGAGGTGCTCCTATGTTGGGAGCGTATATATTTATAATTGTTATATCTTCCTCTTGGATTGATTCCTTGATCATTATGTAGTGTCCTTCCTTGTCTCTTGTGACATTCTTTATTTTAAAGTCTATTTTATCTGATATGAGTATAGCTACTCCAGCTTTCTTTTGATTTCCATTTGCATGGAATATCTTTTTCCATCCCCTCACTTTCAGTCTGTATGTGTCCCTAGATCTGAAGTGGGTCTCTTGTAGACTTGTTTTTGTATCCATTCAGCAAGCCTGTGTCTTTTGGTTGGAGCATTTAAACCATTCACGTTTAAGGTAATTATCGATATGTATGTTCCTGTGAACCATTTTCTTAATTGTTTTGGGTTTTTTTTTTTTAACATCTTTATTGGGGTATAATTGCTTTACAATGGTGTGTTAGTTTCTGCTTTATAACAAAGTGAATCAGTTATACATATATATATATGTTCCCATATGTCTTCCTTCTTGCGTCACCCTCCCTATCCCACCCCTCCAGGCTGTCACAAAGCACCGAGCCAATATCCCTGTGCCATGCGGCTACTTCCCACTAGCTATCTACCTTACTACGTTTGTTAGTGTGTATATGTCCATGACTCTCTCTCGCCCTGTCACAGCTCACCCTTCCCCCTCCCCATAACCTCAAGTCCGTTCTCTACTAGGTCTGCGTCTTTATTCCTGCCTTACCCCTAGGTTCTTCATGACATTTTATTTTCTTAAATTCCATATATATGTGTTAGCATACAGTGTTTGTCTTTTTCTTTCTGACTTACTTCACTCTGTATGACAGACTCTAGGTCTATCCACCTCATTACAAATAGCTCAAGTTCGTTTCTTTTTATGGCTGAGTAATATTCCATTGTATATATGTGCCACATCTTCTTTATCCATTCATCCAATGATGGACACTTAGGTTGTTTCCATCTCCAGGCCACTGTAAATAGAGCTGCAATGAACATTTTGGTACATGACTCTTTTTGAATTTTGGTTTTCTCAGGGTATATGCCCAGTAGTGGGATTGCTGGGTCATATGGTAGTTCTATTTGTAGATTTTTAAGGAACCTCCATACTGTTCTCCACAGTGGCTGAACCAATTCACACTCCCACCAGCAGTGCAAGAGTGTTCCCTTTTCTCCACACCCTCTCCAGCATTTATTGTTTCTAGATTTTTGATGATGGCCATTCTGACTGGTGTGAGATGATATCTTGTGGTTTTGATTTGCATTTCTCTAATGATTAATGATGTTGAGCATTCTTTCATGTGTTTGTTGGCAGTCTGTATATCTTCTTTGGAGAAATGTCTATTTAGGTCTTCTGCCCATTTTTGGATTGGGTTGTTTGTTTTTTTGATATTGAGCTGCATGAGCTGCTTATAAATTTTGGAGATTAATCCTTTGTCAGTTGCTTCATTTGCAAATATTTTCTCCCATTCTGAGGGTTGTCTTTTGGTCTTCTTTATGGTTTCCTTTGCTGTGCAAAAGCTTTGAAGTTTCATTAGGTCCCATTTGTTTATTTTTGTTTTTATTTCCATTACTCTAGGAGGTGGGTTAGAAAGGATCTTGCTGTGATTTATGTCATAGAGTGTTCTGCCTATGTTTTCCTCTAAGAGTTTGATAGTTTCTGGCCTTACATTTAGGTCTTTAATCCATTTTGAGCTTATTTTTGTGTATGGTGTTAGGGAGTGATCTAATCTCATACTTTTACATGTACCTGTCCAGTTTTCCCAGCACCACTTATTGAAGAGACTGTCCTTTCTCCACTGTAAACTCCTGCCACCTTTATCAAAGATAAGGTGTCCATATGTGTGTGGGTTTATCTCTGGGCTTTCTATCCTGTTCCATTGATCTATCTTTCTGTTTTTGTGCCAGTACCACACTGTCTTGATCACTGTAGCTTTGTAGTATAGTCTGAAGTCAGGGAGCCTGATTCCTCCAGCTCCTTTTTTCGTTCTCAAGATTGCTTTGGCTATTTGGGGTCTTTTGTGTTTCCATACAAATTGTGAAATTTTTTGTTCTAGTTCTGTGAAAAATGCCAGTGGTAGTTTTATAGGGATTGCATTGAATATTTAGATTGCTTTGGGTAGTAGAGTCATTTTCACAATGTTGATTCTTCCAATCCAAGAACATGGTATATCTCTCCATCTATTTGTATCATCTTTAATTTCTTTCATCAGTGTCTTATAATTTTCTGCATACAGGTCTTTTGTCTCCTTAGGTAGGTTTATTCCTAGATATTTTATTCTTTTTGTTGCAATGGTAAATGGGAGTGTTTTCTTGATTTCACTATCATATTTTTCATCATTAGTATATAGGAATGCCAGAGATTTCTGTGCATTAATTTTCTATCCTGCCACTTTACCAAATTCATTGATTAGCTCTAGTAGTTTTCTGGTAGCATCTTTAGGATTCTCTATGTATAGGATCATGTCATCTGCAAACAGTGACAGCTTTACTTCTTCTTTTCCGATTTGGATTCCTTTTATTTCCTTTTCTTCTCTGATTGCTGTGGCTAAAACTTCCAAAACTATGTTGAATAAGAGTGGTGAGAGTGGGCAACCTTGTCTTGTTCCTGATCTTAATGGAAATGGTTTCAGTTTTTCACCATTGAGGATGATGTTGGCTGTGGGCTTGTCATATATGGCCTTTATTATGTTGAGGAAAGTTCCTTCTATGCCTACTTTCTGCAGGGTTTTTATCATAAATGGGTGTTGAATTTTGTCAAAAGCTTTCTCTGCATCTATTCAGATGATCATATGGTTTTTCTCCTTCAATTTGTTAATATGGTTTATCACATTGATTGATTTGTGTATATTGAAGAATCCTTGCATTCCTGGAATAAACCCCACTTGATCATGGTGTATGATCCTTTTAATGTGCTGTTGGATTCTGTTTGCTAGTATTTTGTTGAGGATTTTTGCATCTATGTTCATCAGTGATATTGGCCTGTAGTTTTCTTTCTTTGTGACATCCTTGTCTGGTTT
Organism: Globicephala melas; assembly: GCF_963455315.2. Lineage (NCBI taxonomy): Eukaryota > Metazoa > Chordata > Mammalia > Artiodactyla > Delphinidae > Globicephala > Globicephala melas. Next base: position 25,635,490 of record NC_083318.1, on the reverse strand, counting down.
TGGTATCAAGGTGATGGTGGCCTTGTAGAAGGAATTTGGGAGTGTTCCTCCCTCTGCTATATTTTGGAAGAGTTTGAGAAGGATAGGTGTTAGCTCTTCTCTAAATGTTTGATAGAATTCGCCTGTGAAGCCATTTGGTCCTGGGCTTTTGTTTGTTGGAAGATTTTTAATCACAGTTTCAATTTCAGTGCTTGTGATTGGTCTGTTCATTTTTTCTATTTCTTCCTGATTCAGTCTTGGCAGGTTGTGCATTTCTAAGAATTTGTCCATTTCTTCCAGGTTGTCCATTTTATTGGCATAGAGTTTCTTGTAGTAATCTCTCATGATCTTTTTTATTTCTGCAGCGTCAGTTGTTACCTCTCCTTTTTCATTTCTAATTCTATTGATTTGAGTCTTCTCCCTTTTTTTCTTGATGAGTCTGGCTAATGGTTTATCAATTTTGTTTATCTTCTCAAAGAACCAGCTTTTGGTTTTATTTATCTTTGCTATTGTTTCCTTCATTTCTTTTTCATTTATTTCTGATCTGATTTTTATGATTTCTTTCCTTCTGGTAGCTTTGCGGTTTTCTTGTTCTTCTTTCTCTAATTGCTTGAGGTGCAAGGTTAGGTTGTTCATTCGAGATGTTTCCTGCTTCTTAAGGTGGGCTTGTATTGCTATAAACTTCCCTCTTAGACCTGCTTTTGCTGCATCCCATAGGTTTTGGGTCATTGTGTCTCCATTGTCATTTTTTTCTAGGTATTTTTTTATTTCCTCTTTGATTTCTTCAGTGATCACTTCATTATTAAGTAGTGTATTGTTTAGCCTCCATGTGTTTGTATTTTTTACAGATCTTTTCCTGTAATTGATATCTAGTCTCATGGCGTTGTGGTCAGAAAAGATACTTGATACAATTTCAATTTTCTTAAATTTACCAAGGCTTGATTTGTGACCCAAGATATGATCTATCCTGGAGAATGTTCCATGAGCACTTGAGAAAAATGTGTATTCTGTTGTTTTTGGATGGAGTGTCCTATAAATATCAATTAAGTCCATCTTGTTTAATGTATCATTTAAAGTTTGTGTTTCCTTATTTATTTTCATTTTGGATGATCTGTCCATGGGTGAAAGTGGGGTGTTTAAGTCCCCTACTATGAATGTGTTACTGTCGATTTCCCCTTTTATGGCTGTTAGTATTTGCCTTATGTATTGAGGTGCTCCTATGTTGGGTGCATAAATATTTACAATTGTTATATCTTCTTCTTGGATCGATCCCTTGATCATTATGTAGTGTCCTTCTTTGTCTCTTTTAATAGTCCTTATTTTAAAGTCTATTTTTTCTGATATGAGAATTGCTACTCCAGCTTTCTTTTGGTTTCCATTTGCATGGAATATCTTTTTCCATCCCCTTACTTTCAGTCTGTATGTGTCTGTAGGTCTGAAGTGGGTCTCTTGTAGACAGCATATATAAGGGTCTTGTTTTTGTATCCATGCAGCTAATCTGTGTCTTTTGGTGGGAGCATTTAGTCCATTTACATTTAAGGTAATTATCGATATGTATATTCCTATTCCCATTTTCTAAATTGTTTTGAGTTCGTTATTATAGGTCTTTTCCTTCTCTTGTGTTTCTTGCCTAGAGAAGATCCTTTAGCATTTGTTGTAAAGCTGGTTTGGTGGTGCTGAACTCTCAGCTTTTGCTTTTCTGTAAAGGTTTTAATTTCTCCATCAAATCTGAATGAGATCCTTGCTGGGTAGAGTAATCTTGGCTGCAGGTTTTTCTCCTTCATCACTTTCAGTATGTCCTGCCACTCCCTTCTGTCTTGTAGGGTTTCTGCTGAGAGATCAGCTGTTAACCTTATGGGGATTCCCTTATGTGTTATTTGTTGTTTTTCCCTTGCTGCTTTTAATATGCTTTCTTTGTATTTAATTTTTGACAGTTTGATTAATATGTGTCTTGGCGTATTTCTCCTTGTATTTATCCTGTATGGGACTCTCTGTGCTTCCTGGACTTGATTAACTATTTCCTTTCCCATATTAGGGAAGTTTTCAACTATAATCTCTTCAAATATTTTCTCAGTCCCTTTCTTTTTCTCTTCTTCTTCTGGAACCCCTATAATTCGAATGTTGGTGCATTTAATGTTGTCTCAGAGGTCTCTGAGACTGTCCTCAGTTCTTTTCATTCTTTTTTCTTTATTCTGCTCTGCAGTAGTTATTTCCACTATTTTATCTTGCAGGTCACTTATCCGTTCTTCTGACTCAGTTATTCTGCTATTGATTCCTTCTAGTGTAGTTTTCATTTCGGTTATTGTATTGTTCATCTCTGTTTGTTTGTTCTTTAATTCTTCTAGGTCTTTGTTAAACATTTCTTGCATCTTCTTGATCTTTGCCTCCATTCTTTTTCTGAGGTCCTGGATCATCTTCACTATCATTATTCTGAATTCTTTTTCTGAAAGGTTGCCTATCTCCACTTCATGTAGTTGTTTTTCTGTGGTTTTATCTTGTTCCTTCATCTGGTACATAGCCCTCTGCCTTTTCATCTTGTCTATCTTTCTGTGAATGTGGTTTTTGTTCCACAGGCTGCAGGATTGTAGTTCTTCTTGCTTCTGCTGTGTGCCCTCTGGTGCAAAAGGTTGGAACTTTAATGTTATCCCCTCACCATGGGGTAAGGGAGAGGGGCTGGAGGTTGAATCAATCACCATTTGTCAGTGATTTAATCAATCATGTCACTGTAATGAAACTTCCATAGAAACCCAAAAAGGATGGGGTTTGGAGAGTTTCTGGGTTGATGAACATGTAGAGAGACTAGAGAAATCAGAAAAGGCATGGAACCTCCACACCCTTACCCCATATCTTGGCCTATGCACCTCATATATCTGCACCTCATATATCTGCACCTCATATATCTGATATATCTCATATATCTATTTCTGAGTTATATCCATTTGTAATAAAACAGTGATCCAATAAGGAAAATGTTTCTCTGAGTTTTGGGAGCCACTCTAGCATATTCATCAGAACCAAGGAGGGGGGTTTTGGAACGTCCAATCTATAGCCAGTGGTTCAAGATGGAGGTGATAACCTGGACTTGGGACTTGAGGTGAAAACCTGAACAGGGAGGGACTCTTGTAGGATGTGGCCCTTAGCCTGTGGGATCTGTTACTATCTTTGGGAAGACAGTGTCAGAATTGTGTTGAGTTGTGGGACACCCAGCTGGTGTCTGAGCCTTGCTTGGTGATGTGGAAGAACCTCTCCACCATATGTTGTAATTGGTGATCAGAGCAGTTCACTCTCCTTTGCTTAACTCAGTACCAGGCATTGTATACGTGCTGGATATATGTATTTAATATGTAATAATAATGCTTATATATTTTATCCGAAATCACTTGTTTAGTAGATAATTTATTTAAGTACACATTTGGAAAGGAATTACTGTTCAGTAAGTATTTATGTTTGAATTGCATCCCAGCACACAATTTCTACAGATATCTATCTATCAGTCATCTATCTCTGTTGGTCTATTTATTTTCCAAATATATAAAACTATTGATAGCAACGAAAAAGCAGAAAAAGGAATCAAATATATTGTCTGCTAGCTTTGAAATAGTTGTATGCGCAGGGTTCTACCAGTGTATTTCAAAGATGAGGAAAATATTACCTCTGGATCCATGGGTGGATACTTTCGACCTTTGCTTTTTCCAAGGCATTTGGTCTTTCCTCCTTCCAGTAGTTGACACCAAAAGCCCTTTTGGGGATCAAAACTACAAAAGATCAAATATATAAATGATAATAAAAATATAATGATTATAAGTTATACACAGATTTCTTTGACATCATTAAGTGGTATATAGTAAGGTGACTGTAATGAAAATATACTTCTTTTTTTTAACATCTTTATTGGAGTATAATTGCTTTACAATGGTGTGTTAGTTTCTGCTTTATAACAAAGTGAATCAGCTATACATATACATATATCCCCATATATCCTCCCTCTTACATCTCCCTCCCTCCCACTCTCCCAAACCCACCCCTGATCTCCCTGTGCTATGTGGCTGCTTCCCACTAGCTAGCTATCTTACATTTGGTAGTGTATATATGTCCATGCCACTCTCTCACTTTGTCCCAGCTTACCATTCCCCTGCCCCATGTCCTCAAGTCCATTCTCTAGTAGGTCTGCATCTTTATTCCCGTCTTACCCCTAGGTTCTTTATGACCACTTTTTTTTTCTTTTTAGATTCCATATATATGTATTAGCATATGGTATTTGTTTTTCTCTTTCTGACCTACTTCACTCTGTATGACAGACTCTAGGTCCATCCACCTCACTACAAATAACTCAATTTCATTTCTTTTTATGGCTGAGTAATATTCCATTGTATATATGTGCCACATCTTCTTTATCCATTCATCTGTTGATGGACACTTACTTTGCTTCCATGTATATAAACCTGAATTAAAGCTTCTAAGAAAACTGCTATATTTTTTTAACAGTTCAATATGTTTATACTTTTCAAGGAGGAAATTAAAAGGGTAAAGATATAATTCACTATATTTTTCCAGAGAACTTGAGACACAGATTATACAAATGGTGAATGTAAGATTAGACAAATTTTCATTTCTTTTGTTGAAGGCAGATGATCCTATTGGTTAATTCAGACCTGATACTCTTAAAGAAAATTCTAATGTTGTTTTGCTCCCATGGCTGCAAAAAGTTACAAAAGAATGTGTGGCCTAATTATTTGGTTTAAACTCAGATATATAAGAATTTTTGTTTAGGACTAACAAGGTAGGAAAAATGAAAGAATAAACCAAATAGGAAGGGAAGTTTTAAATTTACTGCTATGGGACTTGCTGCATGCATAAAACATCGAAAAGGTTTGCATTTTTGTTGCTCAGCAGATGTTTTAGAAAGATGGAGCATAATTGAGTAGGACGTAAAGTTAATTAGTTGCAGAATATTTTGTTGCCCTGGGCCCATTCCTATAATACCGGTGCACCTGCAATTTGCTTCTGCACATATGTGAACTCATTTAGGGGGAGAGGGAATTTTTCTTTACAGTTTCCTGCCCAATCTATTATTAGAGACCTGATCCTTGCAGTCCAGGTTGTCCTAGTACTTGTTATCAATTAAAATTAAATACATCACTGGTTAAATGGATAAAAGGAAGACAGAGTCATTTCCAACCTGGACTTTTCAATCTGCTCCTTGCCTATCATAGGACTTCCTCTAGTTTTCATTAATTTCCCAGGAGGAAAAACAATTCTGCATGCTGTGCAAAATGAAATGGGGAAGGCAGCATGACAGTGCCCCTAAACAGCATTTTCTGCCTCAGGATGAGAATATTTAACTGCATTAAGGTAAAATACAGCTCTGGCAACCAAGCCAAGATATTTATACACACTAAGAGCATCTCCTTTGCTCTCCGGTGTACAGAGGTCTCAGGACGGGCTGCTGTCTCTCCTTGCTCTCCAAACAGCTGTTGTGAGGCAGAGCTTAATACAACCTGAGGAAGGAGAGCCATCCAGAATATTGAAAGTCATTCTTTTAGATAGGGTTGCCATACCCTTGAATCCACATTACTTTGCTGCCTTGGTTTCATTTACTGCATTGACAATGTTCTAGACCCGAAGTCTAACAATGGGCATTTATTCTTGCTAAGTTATATCAATTCCTTGTTTTATGGTTTGGTTTCAGTAGGCATGAAATTGTGAAATTAAGATGCAAAGCCTTTCTCAAATAACTGTGAGACAACTTTGAGGAGATGAATTTGTTGCCTTACAAGTTCTTTTATTACACTGAACATCACTATAGTTATTAATTTTTGTGATGTGTGAGATGTATTCAAAACCATATATTCTGTACTTGTTTGTAATCTCTTCTTTAAAAGTATGATTTTACAGGCTTTTTGAACCATAAGGAACTATTTGTAGTAAACAGGACAGAACCATTCCCTAAACTACTGCAGGCAGGCAGGGGAAGACATGCTGACATCAATAAGTATTTATGTAAACGTATTCTGGAAGCTTTGTCTACTTAATCAACAGGGGCCATGCCTTGTGTTGTTATTTCCATGTGTAGGTAGAAACTTCATTAGACTTGTTTTAGTGGATAAGGAACAACCCAATCTTATTGCTTCTTTTCCTGTCCTTCCATTACCCTCTCTAATTGTCTAATTGCTGATTCTAATCTGCTGCGAACTGGGAAATTATATAATCAAGCTTGTCAAAATTTTGCCTAAAACTTAATAGGCTGTATATCAGGCCTTTGTGAGGGCATCAAGTACATGCCCTTTTAAATATATATTTTGACTGCTTGGAGCTTTTGTTTTTGTTTGTTATTTTGCTTCTTTACACTTTTTTTTCCATTTTCAGTCACCCAAGTACATGATTTTATTTTCCCAAGGTGACTGCAAGAATATCCCCCCCTCCCACATTCTCTTCTGCAGAACGCCCTTGCCCCTCCTCATCAAGAGGTGGAGGCTCCTTTCCCTCCCCTTGGATTTGCACTGGCTCTAGTGACTTGGTTGCAATCAATAGAATATGGCGTAAGTGATGCTATGTGACTTGCAAGGCTAGGTCAGAGAAGGCCTTGAACCACATTCCCTCGATATACCACCCCCTCTCAGAACACAAAGCCACCACACTGTGAGAAAGTCACACAGAGGTCTTGTCCCTTTGAGCTCAGCTTCGAGCTATCCCAGTCCAAGAGCCAAAGGTGTGAGTAAAGAAGCTTCCAGAAGACTCCAGTCTCCAGCCATTCAAGTCATACCTAGATATTCATGTCTTCCCAAATATGGGCCCAAGTATATATTTTGAGCAGAGACAAGCTGTCCTGGCTGTGTCCTGTCTAAATTCCCAGCCCACAGGCTCCATGAGCATAATAAAATGGCTACGGTTACATGCCGGTAGGTTCTGGGCGGTCAGCTGTGCAATAATAACTACAACATTACACATGATTATATTTGGTTATACACAATTTAAAAAATACAGAGTAAAACATGAATGTATCCCTTTCCCAATTCTGCCCAAAACACTACTCACTTTCACAGAGCTAAAGGAGGCCATCAATATTTTATTTCTAACCTGTAAATTACTTGGGGAAAGAGATCATCTTTTCCACCTTTGTAACCTCAATTCCTAGACGCTTTCTGCGTAGAGCAGGCATGTAGAAAGTTTACTTAAACAAATTTATACTGGGAAAAAGCTCACAAAAAGGGGAATTTGTGATACATAAAATGCTTATAAGGTGAAGTGTTCCTGGTATTCAAAAGGGAGACACTACATGAATAATGAGGACATTCCTTTGACTGCTTTTGAGTAGCATAATGATATATAAATTCATACCTAGTATTAATGATGCTATATACACACCTACCAGTGATAATTTATGATGGCAAATAATGGAAATGAAATCAACCATGAGAATAGACTCACGTTAGTGCTTCAGAGTAATTATAATGAGGTGTAACTCCCAGAAACTTCTGGACTTCGTCCATCACAGTAACTGGGTCAGATCTCAGCTGCTGTCCATCAATAATTAGCAACTGTAGAGTCAAAAATAGTCACTTTATGAAGAACAAAATTAAATTAAATAGACCAAGCTGCCTCCCTTAACCTGGTATGATGTTAATCAATTAGATCAGTGTGAAAAGGAAGAAAATATGCACTACTTAGCATACATGTTAATGTTTACTATTCTTGTGTCCTTCCAAATAAACAGCAAATTTTGCCAAAGGCATTTTTTATAACCCTTAACTAACTTGATTGTAAATCATAAACACCGACACTCTCTTGATTTAGTAGTTCAGTAGAAACGCGATTTTCCATCTGCTCTGTAATACAGATAATTATCCAACCTATGAAATTCCATGAGTTAACCTTGGAGCCAATGGCTTGGAAATATAATGGGCACACAGATGAAAATTACCCATCTATTCTCCTTACAAACCACAACAGAGAACTCAGGTTTTAGTTGTGACCTGACTGGAATGAAGAAGATAAAGGATGTGGACGCTTTCCGCAAATCCTTATTTCCTGTTCTATCCCAAGTTCCTGGAGCTGTTACAACACTTTCCATTTTGACAGTCTAATCCATAACCTCCTTCTTTCCTTATAAGATTCCCACAGGACAGATGACACATGGGTATCTGCACATGGTGTTCCATAAAGGTTCTAACTGGCTGCTCCTCTACTGGTTATTGCCTGTGAAGCACCTGATGCCTCCTGTGTGAGGCCCTACCACTTTGAGACCAGCTACTATCCAAAAGAAGATCCCCAGAATGTGTTTCACAGCCACTTAACATTGTAGTACTACCATTGACATTAAAAATGTAAAAATCCACATTTCTTCCTTAGGTATGGTCATCTCTGATAATAAATTGCTATCTGTGGCAATGTTAATTTATATTTTCTGTTTGTCAGTGCAACACTATGAGGATATAATAAACAGAAGAAATTCAGTTCAGGACATTACCTGAGAAGTAGCAAAGTAAGTTAGCCATCTTTCTATGTGGACTGCATACCATCCAGGTAATAGGCATCTTCTCTGCAAAGTTTTCAGGTCAGATGGGGCCCAATGTGCTGTTGTGATAACTTCATAGAAATTAAACCTCAGGGCAGCTGGATCTTCATGTGATCTTTGGTGCTTTAATAAGAAAGTCAATTGTAAAATTAATTTTCTTTATGCCTGCATAGGTATGTGTGCATGTATGTGTTTGATGTGTGGATATATGTGTGTGTCATGTGTCTTTTATTCCAAAAAGAGTAACTAAAAATAATTAATTGACTTTAGAATGAAAAATAAGGTGAAAAGTGCACACTATATTGAAGGCTAGGCATTGGCATATTGTTTATATAGAGTATAAGCCTTCCATATATATCAAGTAGCATTCAGATAAGCCTGTGGTTGTCTTCATGTCTAAAACGTTTAGGTGTAAGACAAGAGACAGAGTACAAGGATTTTCTCCATGGGTCTGATTATAAGTGAAAAGATGTCAGGGACCAGACAGATCAAGCCTGATGAAAAGAGATTTTGATTGGCAGGAGTAGGCTTACATATTACTGTGCTCTTGTTTCATTACAGCCACTCCTGAGGGTTCCGACAATTCCCCAATATCCCTATGTGGCAGGTGCTATGGGTACAGAGAAGGCAGATGTTTATTCATGCTTGTTCAGGTGTCATATTTATGTTGATGTTGCCCAAGGCACTTTGCTTTTACCCTCCCAAGGGTTTCCACCTAACTCTGCTAATTCCTAAATACCAATTCACTACTGCTTTTCAGTACCAAATTCTCTGAATCTTTCACATCCTACCATCATTGGTCAAGCTCAAGAGCCTCACACAAATCAATACAATTTTATAAGCATTTATTAAGATCCTTCCCAGAACAATAACCTGCAATAGATTCTAGAGATAAAAAGCTATAGGTAAGACAAAATTGCTGTCTTCAAAGAAATCAAAATCTGGTATGGAAAACAACAGATTAACAGATTGTGATAAAGTCATATATTTGACTAGAGATATAAGTTATTTGCTGTGATAGCCAGACCAATAAGTGATTAGTTCTGAATGAAAGATGAAGGGATCTTTTTTAATGGTTGCTGCTTTTGAGCTAAAGTGTAGTGAGAAAGATTTTAATAAGCAGAAAAAAATAAATGTGGAAACTAAGAGAACTTTAAAGTAAATTTGAGTGAGGATGTATGAGGTGTGTGGGAATGGATGAATTGATTTTGCAAGATATCTAAAAGTGAACTTAAAGAAAATTTACTACAGGATAAGGATGGAAGTATATTAGAGCCTGATAGAATTATGTAATAGCAGCCCTTATATATGTTAGAAATAAAAATTGCTAAGAAAGTAAAGATGATTAAGTGGTAAATGGTTAAAGTGTAACTAGTGAGTGGTGGGTTGGTAGAAATAATAATACTTTTGAAGCCTTCTCGTAATTGCATACTTATTGACCTTATTTGTAAATGCATTATGCTACATACATAGAGACTACATAGTACATTTAATTAATACAAGGTGTAGAAACAGGGTAACTTGAGTGAAGAAATATAAACATACTATGTGCACGTTAATACAGTAATGCGAACATTTCTACTTTGCACAGTGATAATATGGAATTGTACTTAATCTGCTCTATATTGACTTATACCAGTTTAGCACCAACTTTTTTTTTATATTTATGCAACTAAAAAGATTAGTGTAAAAATATGACCAGAAGTCACACAGAATTGGAAAAAATAGCACTATAGGTTCTCTGTGAGGCCCATTATAAAAATGTGGGGTAGAAATTATAGTGGCAGGTGACATTTGTAGGACTTTCTGAATTATACCTGCTGAGCTTCAAATTTATGGTACTTACTGAATAGACAGGACTGGGTAATAATGCAACGTAAGTAATAGGTTGCATTATTTTGAAATGTACAGCAGGATGGGGACCCTACTCTTAGCAATATAGCAATAAAAAGTATTATCAGAAAAAATTATTCATTTCAAATGTGTATGTTCAAAGAATTTACTTGAAGAAGCAGGCATAGATTCTCTCTTTTTAAAAAAAAATAGTTGAATCCATGTGGAAAAAAAAAAGAGATTCATATAAGCTGCTCTAAGTAGTGACCATTTTTTCTGCCAGGAAAATGTGCAATATTTTTCCCCAAGTGTTCACATTCAAAATGTTTCATTAAGGCTTAATAACTCAATATTTTTGGCACGATTGAAAAAAATAAGTAAGTTTATCTTGCTTTGCAATATGAATTTTGTTATAGTGAGAAAGACACATTTTTGTATATTAGGGAGTCATTGACTCATGGATTCTAACAATAATTTCTGCATTTTGCTCCCAAAACAAGTGTTCCACTTGAATTCCTAACCACTGGCAATCTCAGTTTGCAGTGTCACGTTTTCCTGTCCATCATTATTTGTTCTTAGCGATATGTTTATTGAAGAAATTTTGAAAAGTCAAGAAAAAGAATAAAGGAAAAAGAAAAATTACTTGTTATTTTACAATGCTATTAAATTTTTTCTTTTAATCTACTTTATTTTGACATTAATGTATGCACTCATATCATTGGGATTTTAGTACATATAGATTATTACCACCTTAAATTCAAGGTCATCAGCTTTAATTAGGCTTTCATTGCAATGGGCAATTTTACATTTCTCTGGTCAACTTTACCTCACCCCTGTAGCAAGATTTCATACCCCCTTTTTTCTCTCCTCAAACCACTGCCTCCCAAATTTCCCCCCTCTTTTCATTAGATTAACTTGTTCTCAACTTTTTAAAGGAAAAAGAGACCATCATAGTCACTTTAATTTCTCTATCCCAGACCTTCAAATTTACCAGCAAGTACATTTATACCCTTTTCTATCCCTTAAGTTTCAATGCAGGGGTTCTTAATAACTCCCGCTGATAGAATTCAGAGGATCTATGAACTTGAATCTTCAAAAAAGTGTCTCTTTATTTTTAGTAACTTCTAAATAAAATTTGGTATGTACTGTACTTGTGATCTTACCACCAATAAAAATCAGTTCTTTTTAATCACATTACAGGTCTTTTAGATATATCAAATGTTTATACTCACCGCTATTTCAAAATTACAGTAGTATTAGCCCCATCATTAGATATTTCCATTTAATGATTTAGTAAATATTTGTTACTGATTTTAAATTACTTTTAATTTAAAATCAGTAAATTTAAATTTGTTTTTAAACAAATTTGATTTTAAATTTGTTACTGATTTTAATTACTTTTCTATATAGTTGTTTCCTTTGTAATACTATGTATTTTAATGCTTTAAAAATATATTTCTGAAATGGGGAACATGGACTCCACCCTACTGCCGGAAGGGTCCCAGCACAAGAAAAGTGAAGAACTCTGGAAATGGAGTGCTTCCCTCCCATCTAAGCTATTTCCTGTAGCCACCCTTCAGATCTCTCAGGATCCTCCCAGGGCTGATTCCCCATTTTCTCTTGGGGGACCTTTAACATCCTTCTTCCTTTGAAAACTTTTCATTATTATTCAAATCACCACCACTATAAACACATCTTCCTTGATCCGCTGTGTCTTGTTTGCTAAAAGTTTCACTTCCCTCCATGTCTTTCAACTGAATGAAAACGGTTTAGCCCTTATTTTGCCTAATTGTCTAATTTCTTAGCAGCTGTTTGACATTGCTGTAACCTCCTTCATTTGGTAGTACTCCTTTCTTGGTATCTGCTGGAACTTTTTATTACTCCTCTGGCTGTTTTCTCTCTGGCTGCTTCATTCTGTTCTCTACTTTTCTTCTCTGAACCTTCTCCTTAGGCGATTTCACCATTTCTGTGGCTTTTTGCCTCTGATTCACAAATTTCTGTCTCCTGCTCAGACCCTTCCCCACAGTGCCAGCCACCTTTATTGCTGCTTCTGGTGTGACAGTGATGCCATAACCTCATGATTTCCATCTGTGTCACATCTTTAGCCTTCCCCCACCCCTGCACAACACCTGTATCCTTCTTCAGTGCTTCTTTTTCACGGGAATATATGGTTATCATCCAGTTGCCCAGACTGGAAATTTGATTTATCTTTGACACTGTTTTCTCTCCAGGCTCTGTTGATTTTAATCCCTATCTCTTGACACTTTATCCTTCATTTCATTTCTACTTACTATCTTTGTCCTTGCTACTGCCATTTCACAGCAGGACTATTGCAATAGCCTCTACTTGACTTCTCTGAGTGGTTACTTCTTCCACTCCAATCCATTCTTCAAGTAGCAGATAGTATCATGTTTTCTAAAAGGAATTCTGGTAGTTACACACTGGTTTAACATTTTAAAAAGGCTTTCGATGGCTCAAGGAATGGCGGCCACTTGGTTCTCCCACTTGGCTTCTAGCCCCCATCTGCCTCTCAGACTCATCTCCCACAGGTCTCCACCTCAGGTTTTGCTCTCTAACCACATGAACCCTTTCTTTTAGTTCTTTAGCTGTGCTGTGGTTCTTTGCACCCAGGGGACTACACATACTTTCCCTCTGCCCCACTCTCCCTCTACTCTCACTCAGTTAAACCTACTCGTCCATCAGTTTTAAGTCTAAAGTTGACTTCTCTAGAGAGTGTTCTCATAGCACCTCCCATACTTCCTCACAGAGCATTCAAAATTTCTAATTATATACCTTTTTGCTTATTTGATTAATATCTATCCACACATTAGAATGAACACTATGTTTTAATTATCATTCTATGGATTAAAACCATCATGAAATGCTGAAGATACTCCATTTCGGTGTGACACAATTCTATATTGTTGGATATTTACTTTTCCTTTTGTTATTATGATTAGTACCTCGATGAACAAAAAAGGGATACATATTTTTAATCCTTTTGAGGTTTTCTTATGATTGATTCCAGAAGAGGAATCACAGCACAAAAGTCCCTTTACAAACCTTTTGATAACTGTCATCAAATTAGTTTTCAGAAAATATCTCCATATATATCCTTCTATTGGAAAGTTCTAGTACTTTTATCAACACATCCTTGTCAACAGAGAGAACAAGCATGACAATTTTTGCCAAGATGATATTTTAAAAAGTACCATTTTGATTTATATTTTGTTGATCCCTAATTTTTCATGTAAATTATTGTGCGGTTGGATTTGTGTGTGTGTATGTAAATTGTTTATCTATGCCTTTTGCTTGTCTGCTCATTTTTTTACTCAAATATTTATTTAGTTAGTTATTTTTACCAGTTTGCAGGAACTTTTTGTTTTGTTTTTACAAATTAAAGAAACTAAGCCATTTAACATGTATTGCTAAAGATTCTCTACTTAGATAGTAATTTTAATTTTGTTAATTGTGACTGACCAACATTTTACATGTTTATATGGTTCAATCTATTAATTCCTTGATGTGTGATTTTCTTCTGTTATGTTTATGCTTGAAACTCCTTGCCCAAATTGATATCAATTAGATCTTATCAATAGTTCTTATTTCTCATAATTTTTTTTGTTTGTTTAGCTCTTTTAACATTTGACTGTTCAATACATCTGGACTTTACTTTGTTAATTCACCATTGCTTACATTCAAGCTATGACCAAATGCTTTTAATGGTATTTTTCACTGCTTCATACCTGGTACCAAGAGTATGCCCTGTCTGAGGGGTCAATGAGGATGGTGATGATCTTGGCTTTGGGGACCAGAGATGCAGCTCGTTTGGGAGCTTCTTCTGAATGGAAGTAATTAGCACTCTTTTCAAATAGAAAGTCACTTGTAATGTTGGATGGAGTAGGGAAAAATTCCATATACCTGAAGGCAGAGAAAGACAATTAATTAATTTGAGGTCTAATTGATTTCCTGCCATACTATGGATAAGAAATAATTTAAATATTTGACATCCATTTATATCAATTTCTAATTATTGGTGTTATAATAGTCAAAATAGAGACTATTGTGTACACTTTGAATGTAAAAACAATCCCAGGTAGTATTGTTCTAATGGACTAGTTAGGGCAGGGGAAAGAGTGAGATGAAATAGGTAGGTTGTTAAAGAACAGAGGGAAAATCCTTTACATTTGGGTTGATGTTCTGTGCTATCGAAAACCAAAACCAGAAAAATTAGGTTTATCCTTGGCAAACAGCAAATTACACCATATTGCCTAGTAAATATTTTAAATTACTTCATATCTTAGTTAAGAATTTTTCAGACTCTGGGAGGGCTCAGGCCAAGGAGTACTTCCCAGAACTTTTGCCGCCAGTGTCCTTGTCCCCGCAGTGAGCCACAGCCACCCCTGCCTCTGCAGGAGACCCTCCAACACTAGCAGCCATGTGGCTGACAGGGTCCTAGTGCTCCGACCGAGTGTCAGGACTGAGCCACTGAGGTGGGAGAGCCGAGTTCAGGACATTGGTCCACCAGAGACCTCCCGGCCCCACGTAATATCAAACAGTGAAAACTTTCCCAGAGATCTCCATCTCAACCCTAAGACCCACCTCCACTCAATGACCAGCAAGCTCCAGAGCTGGACACTCTATGCCAAACAACTAGCAAGACAGGAACACAACCCCACCCATTAGCAGAGAAGCTGCCTAAAATCATAAGTTCACAGACACACCAGGTGCATCTGAAAACACATCACCGGATGTGGTCCTCCCCACTAGAAAGACAAGATCCAGCCTCATCCACCAGAACACAGGCACTAGTCCCCTCCACCAGGAAGCCTACACAAACCACTGAACCAACCTTACCAACTGGGGGAAGACACCAAAAACAACAGGAACTATGAACATGCAGCCTGCAAAAAGGAGACCCCAAACACAGAAAGTTAAGCAAAATGAGGAGACAGAAAAACACACAGTAGATGAAGGAGCAAGGTAAAAACCCACCAGACCAAACAAATGAAGAGGAAATAGTATATCTGAAAAAGAATTCAGAGTAATGATAGTAAAGATATCCAAAATCTTGGAAATAGAATGGAGAAAATACAAGAAACGTTTAGAAGGAACTAGAAGAAATAAAGAGCAAACAAACAATGATGAACAACACAATAAATGAAATTAAAAATTCTCTATAAGGAATCAATAGCAGAATAACTGAGGCAGAAGAAAGTATAAGTGACCTGGAAGATAAAATAGTTGAAATAACTACCGCAGAGAAGAATAAAGAAAAAAGAATGAAAAGAATTGAGGACAGTCTCAGAGACCTCTGGGACAACATTAAATACACCAACATTCGAATTATAGGGGTCTCAGAACAAGAAGAGGTAAAAAAAGGGACTGAGAAAATGTTTGAAAACTTCCCAAATATGGGAAAGGAAATAGTCAAGTCCAGGAAGCAGAGAGTCCCATACAGGATAAATCCAAGGAGAAACACACCAAGACACATATTAATCAAACTATCAAAAATTAAATGCAAAGAAAAAGTATTAAAAGCCACAGTGAAAAGCAACAAATAACAAAAAAAGGAATCCCCATAAGGTTAACAGCTGATCTTTCAGCAGAAACTCTGCAAGCCAGAAGGGAGTGGCAGGACATATTTAAAGTGATGAAAGGGAAAACCTACAATCAAGATTACTCTACCCAGCAAGGATCTCAATCAGACTTGATGGAGAAATTAAAACCTTTACAGACAAGCAAAAGTTAAGAGAATTCAGCACCACCAAACCAACTTTACAACAAATGCTGAAGGAACTTCTCTAGGCAGGAAACACAAGAGAAGGAAAAGACCTACAATAACAGACCCAAAACAATTAAGAAAATGGTAATAGGTACATACATACCGATAACTACCTTAAAAGTGAATGGATTAAGTGCTCCAACCAAAAGACACAGACTGGCTAAATGGATACAAAAACAAGACCGGTATATATGCTGTCTACAGTAGATCCACTTCAGATCTAGGGACAAACACAGACAGAAAGTGAGGGGATGGAAAAAGATATTCCATGCCAACAGAAGTCAAAAGAAAGCTGGAGTAGCAATTCTCATATCAGACAAAATAGACTTTAAAATAAAAACTATTACAAGAGACAAAGAAGGACACTACATAATGATCAAGAGATCAATCCAAGAAGAATATATAATAATTGTAAATATTTATGCACCCAACATAGGAGCACCTCAATACATAAGGCAAATGCCAACAGCCATAAAAGGTGAAATCGACAGTAACACAATAAATGTAGGGGACTTTTAACACCTCACTTTCACCAATGGACAGATCATCCCAAATGAAAATAAATGAGGAAACACAAGCTTTTAAATGATACATTAAACAAGATGGACTTAATTGATATTTATAGGACATTCCATCCCCAAACACTTTCTTCTCTAGTGCACATAGAACATTCTCCAGGATAGATAATATCTTGGGTCACAAGAAAATTGAAATCGTATCAAGTATCTTTTCCCACCACAACGTTATGAGAATAGATATCAATTACAGGAAGAAATCTGCAAAAAATACAAACACATGGAGGCTAAACAATACACTACTAAATAACCAAGAGATCACTGAAGAAATCAAAGAGGAAATCAAAAAAATACCTAGAAACAAATGACAATGAAAACACAACAACTCAAAACATATGGGATGCAGCAAAAGCAGGTCTAAGAGGGAAGTTTATAGCAGTACAGTCCATTTCAGGAAACAGGAAACATCTCAAATAAACAACCTAACCTTACATCTAAAGCAATTAGAGAAAGAAGAACAAAGAAACCCAAAGTTAGCAGAAGGAGAGAAAGCATAAATATCAGATCAGAAATAAATGAAAAAGAAATGAAGGAAATGATAGCAAAGATCAATAAAATTAAAAGCTGGTTCTTTGAGAAGATAAACAAAATTGATAAACCATTAGCCAGACTCATCAAGAAAAAAAGTGAGAAGATTCAACTCAATAGAATTAGAAATGAAAAAGGAAAAGTAACAACTTACACTCCAGAAATACAAGGATCATGAGAGATTACTACAAGCAACTATATACCAATAAAATGGACAACCGCGAAGAAATGGACAAATCCTTAGAAAAACACAACCTTCCGAAACTGAACCAGGAAGAAATAGAAAATATAAACAGACCAATCATAAGCACTGAAATTGAAACTGTGATTAAAAATCTTCCAGCAGACAAAAGTCTAGGACCAGATGGCTTCACAGGCGAATTCTATCAAACATTTAGAGAAGAGCTAACACCTATCTTTCTCAAACTCTTCCAAAATATAGCAGAGAGAGGAACACTCCCAAACTCATTCTACAAGGCCACCATCACCCTGATACCAAAAGCAGACAAAGATGTCAGAAAAAAAGAAAACTACAGGCCAATATCACTGATGAACATAGATGCAAAAATCCTCAACAAAATACTAGCAAACAGAATCCAACAGTACATTAAAAGGATCATACACCATGATCAAGTGGGATTTATCCCAGGAATGGAAGGATTCTTCAATACACGCAAAGCAATCAATGTCATAAACCATATTAACAAATTGAAGGAGAAAAACCATATGATCATCTCAATAGATGCAGAGAAAGCTTTCAAAATATTCAACACCTATTTATGATAAAAAACTCTCCAGAAAGGAGACATTCAGGGAACTTACCTCAACATAATCAAGGCAACATATGACAAACCCACTGCCAACATCATTCTCAATGGTGAAAAACTGAAACAATTTCCATTAAGATCAGGAATAAGACAAGGTTGCCCACTCTCACCACTATTATGCAACATAGTTTTGGAAACTGTAGCCACAGCAATCAGAGGTGAAAAAGAAATAAAAGGAATCCAAATCAGAAAAGAAGAAGTAAAACTGTCACAGTTTGAAGATGACATGATACTATGTATATAGAATCCTAAAGATGCTATCAGAAAACTGCTAGAGCTAATCAATGAATTTGGTAAAGTAGCAGGATACAAAATTAATGCACAGAAATCTCTTGCATTCCTATACACTAATGATGAAAAATCTGAAAGAGAAATTAAGGAAACACTCCCATTTACCATTGCAACAAATAGAATAAAATACCTAGGAATAAACCTACCTAAGGAGAAAAGCACCTGTAAGCAGCAGACTGTAAGACACTGATGAAAGAAATTAAAGATGATACAGACAGATGGAGAAATATACCATGTTCTTGGATGGGAAGAATCAACATTGTGAAAATGACTCTACTACCCAAAGCAATCTACAGATTCAATACAATCCCTATCAAACTACCAATGGCATCCTTCACAGAATTAGAACAAAAAATTTCATAATTTGTATGGAAACACAAAAGATCCTGAAAGCCAAAGCAATCTTGAGAAAGAAAAACAGAGTTGGAGTAATCAGGCTCCCCGACTTCAAACTATTCCACAAAGCTACAGTAATCAAGACAGTATGGTACTGGCACAAAAACCAAAATATAGATCAAAGGAACAGGATAGGAAGCCCTGAGATAAACCCATGCACATATGGTCACCTTATTTCTAATAAAGGAGGCAAGAATATACAACAGAGAAAAGACAGCCTCTTCAATACGTGGTGCTGGGAAAACTGGACAGCTCCATGTAAAAGAATGAAATTAGAACACTCCCTAACACCATACACAAAAATAAACTCAAAATGGATTGAAGACCTAAATGTAAGGCCAGAAACTATAAAACTCTTAGAGGAAAACATAGGCAGAACACTCTATGACATAAATCACAGCAAGATCCTTTTTGACCCACCTCCTAGAGAAATGGAAATAAAAACAAAAATAAACAAATGGGACCTAGTGAAACTTAAAAGCTTTTTCAGAGCAAAGGAAATCATAAACAAGATGAAAAGACAACCCTCAGAATGGGAGAAAACATTTGCAAACAAAGCAACTGACAAAGGATTAATCTCCAAAATATACAAGCAGGTCATGCAGCTCAATATCAAAAAAAAAAAAAACAACCCAGTCCATAAATGGGCAGACGACCTAAACAGACATTTCTCCAAAAAAGATATACGTATTGCCAACAAACACATGAAAGGATGCTCAACATCACTAATCATTAGAGAAATGCAAATCAAAATTACAATGAGGGGCTTCCCTGGTGGCACGGTGGTTGAAAGTCTGCCTGCTGATGCAGGGGACATGGGTTCGTGCCCTGTTCCAGGAAGATCCCACATGCCACGGAGTGGCTGGGCCTGTGAGCCATGGCCGCTGAGCCTGCATGTCCGGAGCCTGTGCCCCGCAACGGGAGAGGCCACAACAGTGAGAGGCCCGCGTACCGCAAAAAAAAAAAAAAAAAAAAGTTACATGCACCCCAATGTCCATAGCATGTTATTTACAATTGCCGAGATATGGAAGCAACCTATATGTCCATCAACAGATGAATGGATAAAGAAGATGTGGTATGAATATGCAATGTAATACTATTCAGCTGTAAAAAAGAACAAAGGTTTGCCATTTGCAGCAACATAGATGGACCTGGAGGGCATTATGCTAAGTGAAATAAGTCAGAAAATGACAAATACTGTATGATACACTTACATGTGGAATCTAAAAAATAAAACAAAGTAATGAATATAACAAAAAAGAAGCAGACTTACAGATATGGAGAAGAAACTAGTGGTTACCAGTGGCAGGGGGAGAGAGGCAATATAGGGGTGGGAAAGTGGGAGGTACAAACTATTGTGTGTAAGATAGGCTCAAGGATGTATTGTACAACACAGGGAATATAGTCAATATTTCGTAATAAGCATAAAAGGAAAGCAACCTTTAAAAATTGTATAATTTTTTAAATAGGGAAACTATACAAAATAAATTATTTCTAACTTGAAAAAAAACCCAGAATTTTTCAAGTACCTCACAGGATAGACTGCTAAACTATTTACACCTTTGTGGAAAATTTATATAACAGTTTCCTTTCACAGTTGGTCTCTCAAAATATATTCTTCCCTGTGTCATCCATACTAGATGTAATTAAGGAATTATTCTTATCTTGATTTGTATATATTAAACTTTTATGATATGTTTAAAATTCCTGAGAATAAAATGTGTTCTCTCAAAAAAAAATAGCAAATTTATATTTGCAAACTTGAATGCAAAATTCTTAAATTGAGATTAAAGTGCACAAAAGAGGAAAATCTCAGAACAGCTATAAAATACTAAACTGATTAGGGCATAGTTGCTTTCCTCCTTTTTAACTTCTGCATGATTTGTAGTATGTGTAGCAATGTGAACACATTATAGTCTATCGAGAGTAATTAAGGAGATATTTCCTGCCAGTTGATTCTGTGGTGCCTCGGCAGGTTCACTCTACCATATGCTGTGGGAACATTCCTCTGTGTGTAGATTATGGAATCAATATGTTCAGAAGTTAATTCAGTGCAAGGCGTTAATTATGTGTGTAACCCTCTTTACAGCTCATCACTTCTCTAACCCTCAAATGTTCTAGAAATAAATAATAAGAGCAATGAAGAATTCATAGAAGACACTTATTTTCCTCTTTGGCATTTGTTATTATATTTCCCAAATGTGAAGTGGTGAAAAGTGTCATCTATATTCCTGCTTAACAATTTGTGTTCCATTTGAGCTCACAGATAAAATTGCTGCTCTGCTTTCAGTAACTTGCATGCAATTTCAAAATTTATTTAGTCTTTTTAAAGTAAGGTAGCATAGTGATCTCCTAGGTGCAGAGTGGACACGGCTCTACTCAAGATGGGAAGTCAAATCTGCTCACTGGCATCGCCCCTGCCCACCCCCCCCCCCAGCTGCATCTTAAAAGAATGAGCCTTTTATGAGGACATATTCACGTGTAATGTTGACATAAGTTTACATGCTACAGAGGTATGCATTGAGGGGAACTTTCCTCAGGGGGGGATTTGGAAATCAGGGCCATATTTTCCTTAGAAAATTGGGATAGAGCTGGAAATATTCCCCAGAGTGAACATCAGTTACAATACCAGGTTTATTCTATTTCAGTTTAGGAAAAATATTGTGATTTTGAAATTATCATAACTTATCAAATACAAAGTAATTTTCCTCTTATACACATGTGTGACTAGCAGTAATATGATTTTGGAAATGCTCTGTTATTGGCATGACAAATATCAGCTTATATTATGATACAACATTTACAGTCTATGTGATTAATGAAGATACATGTCATGGACTATAAAATAAAACAACCTACTGATTTATTTGTTTTCTCAAGAGTCACTGTGAAGACAAATTATGTATTTAGTTAAAAAAAATTCTAGGCACAGTAAAATAATAATATGCTTAAGGAGAATTTTAAATATCCTTATGAATAGTGCTGATGAAAAATATTCCATAATCCTCTTTATTCAATCATAATAATTTACCAGAAAAATATTATCATTATTGCACTGTCCAAATCAAATTATAGGCAACACTGATTAAATATATCATTATAAATTAATCTCTAATTCACTATGGTAGAATTGAACATACATTTATTCTGTAATTATGTAGATGCCATGCATACATTTATAATTGCTCAGCTGTGAACGAGCATGTGTTAATAATGGACTTTACTTTTTGTTATTTTTCTTACCAGTCAATTCCCTTGTGGTAGTTGTTGCCATTAAAGAATTGGACTTCTTCAAATGTTTTGGGGCTGGGGAGATTGCTGATGATGGAAGGGTGCATAAGAAGAAATAAATAAAGTGCTGTTGTTCCTATTACAAAACAGGAGGCAACAGGTTATACAGCAATAAAAGAAGAGACATATATTGTAACAAAATTTTTGCTCAAAAGGTAATATGCAAAAGACCAAATCATTCCAGTATCAAAATGATTTCCTTAAAATCAGTTCAGTGCATTTCATGTGGCAATGATTTGTGTTCTTATATTAGTCTTCATGATTCTATTGACCTAAACACTTCATTTAATATGAGGACATAGTCAAAGTCAAGCAGACTGGTAGATAATACAGCTAGGGGAGAACTTCAGAAATCAGGTGGTTCAATTTCCCTCCTGGAGTCGGATGAGTGGCAAAAGTATCAAAGACATCAAGCACAATACCTGAACCTCAATTAATATTATATTCAGATCAATTAAATTAAATCAAACTATTCAAAAGATGTTGACCTGTGCAACTCTGTACAAGTTGCTGTAGTAATGATTGACGATAAATCTTGATAAGAAAAATACATTTGCTGGCCTCGATAGACTTAAAGTGTATCTGTGGACTTGAGTCAAGTAAACAGGTAATTGCAGCGTAGTGAGGGAGGTTCCATGATAAGAGCAGAGTGTGTTTCTATTACCTGAGAAAATGGGTGATTTATACTTGGGAAGTCAGTGAAGACTTCCAGGAGGAAGCATTTTTTAAGGTTGTACCTTAAAAACATGTTTCCAGTAAGGCTGAAAGAGGAGTGCAGGATTCTGGAAGGCGGCCAGTTGAATGTTCTACCCTGACAAGATGGGACAATCAAGTCTGATAGCTGAGACACTAGGCTAAACAGACTGGCTAATAGAACCCACTGAGTGTACATATCACAGAAGGCACAAATGTCACCTCTAAACCTGAGTCAGGTCAGATACTGAGGACCACAGCAGGAAGGGTCATGAAGGGACAGGCTCTCATAAATCAAAACTTCCCTCATGGAAAAGGTTCTTTCTTTTGTAACGTGTTGCACCCAGGAGATTTTGTTGGATTTCCCAGCCCTAGGAGAGCTTGGAATGAACTACACAAGAGGGCTGGCACAACAAAAATGATAGTAGCTGGGGATCTGGAAGCAGAGAAGATCATCAGAGAATTGTGTATATAAAGGAAAGTAACAACAGATCTTGGGGGACCTAAGAAATCCAGAATGGGTGGCTCCTAGTGAAATGTGAGGACAAAAATTAATAAATGCCCTTAAAGAGATTTAATTACTAATTGAAAAACATGTTTAAAATGAACAAATATGGAATCAAATTATATAAAAGTAACAAAAAATATTAAAGGAGTCAGAACTGGTTAAGAACTAAATTAGAGGCCCAAACTACAGAAGAACTATCTCAAACACACTGAAAAATTTAGACATGAAAGTTATGGGGGGCGATAGCAGTCCTGAAGAACTGATCTGATTTTCTCCTGAAAATAAAAGGAGTTCAACAAGGAGAAAATGTGAGAGGAGGAACAAAAATCTTCCAGGGAGAGGAAATCAATTAGAGGTGGAGTAGTATAGAAGAGCAGCTGGAAGGGAACAGGGAATCCAGAAGGTTTCTTTCTAAATACTTTTTAGAATGGGCCTACATAAAAATATTTAACTGATGATGAGAAAGAAGCTTGTGTTTGTGTGAGAGAGAGAGACAGAGAAAGACAGAGAGACAGAGAGAGACAGGGAGATTTTTGAGACACACAAGAGCTGAAAATATTAATAGGTTAACATCCCTGAGATGTCGAGATTGGATGGATCCAGGGCAAAGATATAGGGATATTTTTGAATTATTGCTGAATATTTTAAAATGAATACTCTATAACCTCATTTGGTAGCATGTACAAATGTTTAGCCACCCTGATGTCACAGAATTGCACCCAGAGCTCCCCTGGGCTACAGAAAGTCAAAGCCTTTATGCTCTGAGCCATACACCTTCACGCTGCCAGAAGCAGGAGGGATGTCGGGAGGCCTCTGAGAGGAAGGAAGGAGAAAGCAATTTCAGCCAGGGACAGTAGACACATGGCTTGATGTTCATATGATCAGCCATAAAATCTGGGTCCATGGGCTCAAAATGTATATTTACTTTATTATTGCCTGTGCTTTCATCTATCCTTGACATTCATTTTTATCCACTGTCTTTGATATAAATATTTTGTAGAGGAAGTTTCTCACACGTTGTAATGCTCTAAGAGAAACTTTGTTCTATTTTGCATATAATCAACTTCTTTTTAGTTTTACCAGAGTAAATATACCAGGGTAAGTCAGTCAAATTGTGAGAAATCAATATTGACAATGGGAAATCTGATCTTCTAGAAGATTTAAGGCCAATGAATTATGCTTTCAGAACTATTGTGCTAAACTTAACCCTTTTGGAAATCCTCTCCTACCCTAGTGATATCAAAATCACATGACCTAGAATCATGAAGAATGCCCATGTGTCCACAGGATTCTAGTAGGACTACGGTGTCAACTTTGAGTGCCTTAAACCCAGGCCTACCCCACTCCCTGTCAATCCCCATTCACTGCCCCACTTTTAGCTGATAGAAATTTTTTCCAGGATTCAGCAATGAGGTGGGATATTTCATCTTTCCATTCTCACCTCAGAACAACTGAGCAAATAGGGGTTTGAGGACCACTTTTATATCTCATGTTTATTGCAAGGGATGCATGGGTCAGGTTTAAGTTATTTAAAGACAACTTTACATTAAAGGCCAGGTTCTTAGCATTTATCTGTGCCCATTCTCCAGGGAATTTACAGCCTCTGACAGGGAGTTTTGCCAACAGAAGCAATAGGAGAACAAATGAAGACTTCAGACTTCTATGACTGAATGGTTTTTAAGAATTATCACAATCATTTTCACACTAAGATAGCATTTTCATAGCATATAAAATATTATCATCCAATTCCTTTAACTTGTTTGTTTGTCTTGGGAAGACCAAAACCAGCTAAAAGCTTTATCATTTCCATACTGGCAGGTCAAATATTAAAATCTAAAAGTATAAGTTATTGTCTGTAAATACAAACAGCAAAGAAGAAAACTAGATCTTTTCTTACTAACCTGTAGTGTTCTAGCAGATCTAAGAAGTAGTAATATTCAATGACAAATGATAGAGGATATGACTTAAATTTTTAGCATGATTTTACAACATAGGAATGTTTTGTTTCTTTAGTAGTCATTCCAGTGTTAGAACTGCTGTGAGGGAGTTGGTAGAAAATTAATGCACATTTTAAACAATAACAACAACAAAAGTGGTATATCTGAAAATATGTGCTGCTTTTCCCCCCCCCCCGCACATGTAACTTATTATTGTAATACAAGTTATATTCATGGAGGAAGAAAAGATTTCAACAACAAATATCTAATAGTCTGGAAAATTTGCCCACAACCTTTAAAATGGTCTACATGCTTGTATTATAAATATCTTCATCTAGGCCAGTCTTATTTATTGTGACTGTTCGTTTTGTGTTATGGTTTGTGTACTCACTGATGAAAGTGCTTCTAGCCAAAGTTGTGAATTCAAAATACAGCAACTCAATAAAAAGTTTAATTAATCAGGACATGAGCAAAGTATATAAAGCTCTCATATGCTAAAGAAAGTATAAAATATTCTAATTGAAAGTGTCATCTCATGGGTGAAATACCAATGAAAGCCATCCTTCAGCTCTTTTACTACATTCTTATACACTTGTCCTTCAGCACATGAGAAAATATCAAGGGAAAAAAAAATGCCTGATGAGCCATAGGTGTATCAGAAAATAAGTCTAAACCATATTCATACATAATGATTATTTGGAAAACAAACGAACTACACAGGTAGAATATTTGAAGGTAATAATGACAGTGCTTCTGAACAATAAATCAGTTCAAGGTTGATATGCAGTGTAAAATAATTTGAATCAAGCCAAAGCCCTTTTTTATAACTTAATTCAGGAGTTAATTAGGCAAAGCCACAAAAAGTAGAAATTAAAAATCAGATATCACAACTGTGATATATAAGCTGCAAGTTGTCAAAAATGTGATGTCTGGGGCTTCCCTGGTGGCTCAGTGGTTGAGAGTCCGCCTGCCGATGCAGGGGACACGGGTTCGTGCCCCGGTCCGGGAAGATCCCACATGCTGCGGAGAGGCTGGGCCCGTGAGCCATTGCTGCTGAGCCTGCGCGTCCGGAGCCTGTGCTCCGCAATGGGAGAGGCCACAACAGTGAGAGGCCCACGTACCGCAAAAACAAAAAAACAAACAAACAAAAATGTGATGTCTGTTGAACAGTTTTTAAATTGATAGATAAAACTTTAGCCCATAAGTCTAATTAAATGAGCAACTGTAGGGTCTCTTTGAGGATCATGGCATAAAGATGATCCACAGGGATGAAGAACAATTCAAATAATGAACTTGCATGGGTGTCTAAATATTTCACAAAGCCAAACAATCAAATACCATATGACCATGTGTTTCATGACAAAAAAAAAAAAAAAAAAAAAGAATGTAAACAGCACAGTTGAATGTTCTTACCTGTTTTTTGTGGCCCAATTACAAGGAATTTTGGTAAGTGGTCACAAGTTTTCTCTCTGGACCAGATGTCTTTGTGTCTTTTATCATCACATGGATTCTGCAAGAAGGAAGAATAATGAATCTTACTGTGTAATGAATGCCTAGCTCTGTTCCATAAAAATTGTTCAAAAGACAGGATCAACTTCTTGCCTGATACCTTAGAACTAGGAGTTAGACCTTGTTCTTGTTCTGGTTCTTTGGTTTCTAAATTGGCACCTTCCTTTCCTTCATGGTTAGAGCTCAGCATCAAGTCGCTCCTGCCGTCATCCTTCTGAGCCTTGGCTACGTTCTAACTGCTGAGATTCCACTCTGTCTTTGAATTCATGTTTTACTTCAGTACACCTGAGCCTTAACTTGTCTCTACCTGGTTTGAACGTAGTTTCTCAGTTTTCTGTGCTCTGCCCTAATCGTTCCTATTTTTTTTTCTCCCTAGTGGCTTGAAAGCCATCCTTCAACTCCAAACTTGGCCAGCTTTTCCTTTACTTTTCACACTATGTGCTATTCTCTGCTGATCCAGATAATCTCTTAGTTTGGCCCTACCCCACAAGCAGATACCATGAGATCATTATTTCTAGCCCCTACTTCCCTCCTGAACTCTAGACCAATATTTTAAATTGAATATGTGTCACTGTTGTATAGATATGGTGAGGAAATGCCAGACCTAACATAGCCATCTGTCCAATTTTATCCCCATCTCAACATTCTTCTGTGATGCTCTCCATTCCATTCAAGTGACCAGATTCATCATCCAATTCATGACACTTCTGAGAATTAAAAGAGCCCTTAAATGAAAGTGATACAATTTTTGAAATATCTATTGACTGACAAATTGGTTTTATTATATTGGTAATGAAATTAATAATTATATTCAAAAATCATTTTTACAAATAAAATTCTTTCTAAAAATATGTTGACCATTAAAACAATTATAATTTTACATTTATTATTCAAATATTAAAAATACCATAAGATGAATTATCATTTATGGTTCACATTTATATACTTTAATCAGTTTTTTAGCCATATCTTCTCTAATATCATGTCAGGGGCCTATTACCTTTGCTGGGTTTTCAAAGCCCAGTGGTCTGGAGCATGCTGGGACATGCCCTCCAAGGTACAGGCTGTGTTATTGTACTTTGCAACTCCTACTACTAAGATAGAAGCACAGTGCTGGATGGGCTTCTTTGGGTTTTGGACGCAGCATTTTGTTTTTGCCCTAGGAATTATTGCTCTGAGTCACCGACCAGATGATGCAGAAACCTGCTAATTTTGAGTGGAACCCAGAAAAAGAAAGAACCCTATAAGAGGTAAGACTGAGGTCCAAGCAGCCCTCCCACTTGGGCCATACATCCTGCCAGACCCACGGTACCATGGCATCTATGGTATAAAATGACACCAAAGAGAGTTTTGGTCAAGTCTCATGAGAGAATCACAGTGTACTCGCCTAAGGTTCTGCAGCAAGGTGTTGCTGGGCCCTGGAAGAGATAATGCTTGTCATGGATTTTCAAAGTGATCATGTGGCCATTAATTGGCCATCATAAGCTGAGTATTGACAGACCAACCAAGTCATAAGTTCAAGTGTACCCAGTAGCAATTCATTGTAAGAAGGGGTGGTGCATCCAGAACTGATTTCAAGAAGATACAAAAGCTATAAGTTAACTTTATAAACAAGTGCCCAGACCCCATGTCACCTATCACTGTTCCACTCATGCCTCTATATCAGCTCATTCTTATAGTTTCATGGAAGGTCCTCTATAACCTGCTGATGAAGAGGGGGAAACCCTAGCTTGGTTTGTAGGTAGGTTGACCCATATGTTGGTAGAAGCCTAAAGTGGACTACAGCTGCCCTACAGGCTCATTCAGGGAGGTTCCTAAAAACAAATGGTTAAGGGAAAGTGTCCAATTGGCAAAGTTCTGGACAGTGTCTCTGGCCATCCACATTTTTGCAAATAGACTAGTAGCCCAAGGTAAGGGTATAGGGGACTAATAAGCAGTGATGAATGGGTTAGCCAAGGAACTTAAAGGAGCAAGACAGGAATATTAGGGCTACTAAGTTCTAGGGAAGAGGCAGGTGGATGGACCTGTGATAGCGACCAAAACGTGTGATAATCTTTGTATTGCCCATTGATGTACACCAGAGAGTATCCAATGTAGAAGTGCTGAACAACCAAGCAGTCAGATGATTTAGCCAGTTCCCAGCACTCCCACATGTCATGTAACCTCTGTTCTCAACCAACCCAGTGCTGAAGCAATGGGCTTATGAATGGAGAAGCTGTGGTAGCAAGATGGAAGCCATTCCTGGGCTTCCTCCCCCCAAGTCTGCTTTAGTTACAGCTGCTGCTGAATACCTGACGTGTCAGTAACAGAGGCCAGTTCTAAGTCCCAGAAATAGCACTCTCCTACCACTTAGTAGAAAACGGATTATGTTGGACACTTCCATCCTTCAAAGGGCAGTGACTCATCCTGATCTCATCCGACACATATTCAGAGTATGAATTTACCTTCTCTGCTTACATAGCCTTAGCCATCATCACTATGCAAGGCCTCATGGAGTGTCTGACTCATTGACACGGTATCTCGCATAATATTGCTTCAGCTAAAGGGACCACTCTTGACAAAGTGAAGTGTGATAGTAGGCTTCTGCCCATGGGAGTCAGTGGTCCTATCACGCCTCACTATCCAGAGCTGCTGGCCTGATAGAGTGGTGAAAGACCGCATGAAAGATACAGTTGAAGTACCAGCTTGGAGATACACTGTACTTCTTAAATCAAAAGCTACTGGTTGGTGCTGTGTCTCCAAAGGGTAGTGTAGCTGTGTCTAGGAATTAAGGAGTAGATGTAGGAGTGGACCCATCCACCATCATTTCTAATGGCTTAATTAGAGAATTTGTGCTTTCCATCTCCACAACTTTAAGGTCTATTGGTCTAGGAGTTCTGGTTCCCAGAGGAGAGATGCTTTAGTGTGGATCACCACACTAAAAGTTGCAGCTTGTACCCATTCACTTTGGCTTTCTTGTGCCAGTAGACCATCAGGCATGGAAATGAGCTACCATCCTGATAGGGACAATTGACTCTGATCATCATGAGATGTAGAACAGCTATTATACAGGGAGAAATATCTTTGGCACTCAAATAATTCACTAGGTTACTTGTTGATACTTCCGTGCCCAATTTTACTAATTGAGAAAGCAGAGCCACCACAGCCTGATTAGGGTTGGGCTGGGCACCAGATCAGAGTCTACCACAGTGCACTCCTTGCTTCACAAATTAAGTTATCTTTATCCAGGCACAGGCTTCCTCTGTCATAATTCCTAGGGAAATTTACAAGAAAAGAATTAGTGAGACAAACTAGAACTGTTGCTACTGCAGTTGGTCCTGAGACTGTACCTGACCCACAGGGCCAGCCATCTAGACCAGCAGAAGTGCTAACCACAGGTGGGGGAAATCCAGAATAGGGGATAGAGGTGGGAGAAACTGTGCACTGGTTTCAGCTTTGGAGCCAACTGCAGCAACAAGGTTGCAGTTTCTCCTAATGACCTTCCTCTTATAGGTTTCCCCAGGAATAATGTTCACGATTGTGGAAAAATTGTTCCTGGGTGAATCAGTGCAATGTGAGAAGCAGGTATAGCTATGTGGCACAAGGTATGGACAGGGGTGTGTGGCGGACTGAGTGCTCTTTCCTCCACTGAAGGAAAAACCTGATCTCTGGCCAATGCAACACCTTATCCCCATTCCCACCCCACTTCCGCCCCCAGCTGGGGAGATTGAGGATTGCCCTTGGCCAATAGGAGCTACCCGACAGGAAGTCGTGCATCCCCTCCCGACACTCCAGAGGTGGCCCGTGTCCAGTGACTGACTGATACAGGGGTGTAAAAGCCTGACCAGCTTGCTTCAAGGTGAGACAACTTGTGTAATTGGCTCTCTCCCTGCAGATCCAGTCAAGGATCCAGACTTTTCCTAAGACCACATCCACGCTCTGCTTTTTCCTGTTCTACATTTTCCCTTATAAGCTTTTCCTGAAAGCGCTTCCTCAGTAAATCATTGAACCAGAGCCCTATCTCAGAATTGATCCCAGTGCACTTTCCATTACCATCTTCCATTGGAAGAAGAACAGAGTGCAATATAGAGAGACCAGTTATGTATGCATTGTGTGAGAATTCGCCTTGCAAAAGGTTAGGCTATATATCTTGGATTTCTTGATGAATTCATCTATAGAAACTGTGATAAAAGGAGTTAATTACAAGCCAATAAACTCAACATTTCTTATTTTACATAAAGATGAAATTTTATTTTATTTTTATTGGTGTCTCTGTTTTCTGCAATCTTTCATTCAGTGTTCAATCGCCAATCCTCTTGTGGTCTAGCTTCAGCTTAACTCTCTAAACGTAATTTTCACTAGAGCACAGAAGCCTAAACTATCTTGTCTCCTTTTCTTCCTTCAGTAACAGAGCATCCTCTTGTTCAGTCTCTGGGTTCTCAGCTACAGACTGTATTTCACAGTGTCTCTTGAATTTAGCTTTCTTCCTATGAATCATTTCAGTTTAAGGAAAGGGAGCCAAAAGGACGTAAAGTATCTTCTTAAGGATAAACTTGCTCTCCCTAGATTTTTCCTTTCCTACTTACTGCCAGCTCTAAAATGGCTACACTTGCAGCATGTGCCTTGGACTCAGAGGTGGAAGCCATACATATGTTGAATACCTGCCAACCTGGGGCCCTGGATAATCATGTGGAACGGAGCTGTCTAACTCTCGTAGACTGCTTGCCCATTTTTAGACAGTTGTATGAGGGAGAAATAGATTTCTACTGTATTTAGCCACTGTAGTTTTGGAGTGTCATCATTATAGGAACATTGCCTATATTCTCGCTCAATGTGTTTCAAAACACTTTGCGAGAAGGTAAAAAAAAAACTTGTGTCAGAATGTCAATTACTGCACTGCATGCTTCAACAAGAACATCCTGCTACAGGAAAAAAAGAAGATTCCGGATGATGCAACCAGCTGCTTAGTGGTATAGATTGTTTATATGTTGGCACAAACTTCTTGTCTCATGGCGAATCAGCAACAAATAATTCAAGCCTGTTCGTGGACCACACTTTGAGTAGCACTGCTGTGAATTAACAGCTGCCAACACCAACCTAAAGCTTCAGTTCTACTGTGTTCCCTACTATAGATATACCTGCACCTGAATCTTTGAATTATTTATCTTTCTGTGCAATGCTCTTATTTTTCCCCCACAATACAGAGTCATAATCTTGCCAGTTCTTCTTGCTGAAGCTAATATCCACCATAAACCTTTCCTATTTATTTTGGAGGGGCAGCATAGCCCAGTTGTTAAGAGTGTGAGCTCAGGAGAGAGACTGTCTGTGTCTTAAGGAATTGTCCTAAACTCTCTGGACCTCAGATTCCTATAATAAAAAATAATGATTGATATTATCTACCTTGCATATAGGTATACATATGCATAAATATAAATATATTGCATAAATATATTAAATGAGGGGCTTCCCTGGTGGCGCAGTGGTTGAGAGTCTGCCTGCCGATGCAGGGGACGCGGGTTCGTGCCCCGGTCCGGGAAGATCCCACATGCCGCGGAGCGGCTGGGCCATGGCCGCTGAGCCTGCGCGTCCGGAGCCTGTGCCCCGCAACGGGAGAGGCCACAACAGTGAGAGGCCCGCGTACCGCCAAAAAAAAAAAAGAAAACAAACAAACAAAAAATATATATATATTAAATGAGTTAATATATTTTAAATGATTAAATCGTGCTCTATGAAAGAAAATGCTTATTCTGTAATCCCACATTAACTTTTTCCTTTCCTTTGCCTAGATTAGTTAGGCAGTTGGAGCAGCAGAAAGAGATTACTCTTGCTGATGGACTGGTTTCTTGCAGATAGCCATGCTGAGAGCTGACTTCCTGGTGCTTGTCAGAAGCACCAGCACCTAAGGTGCCCCTCCTCACAGCCAGATGGCTAGACTTCTGGGATACCCGATAAGGAAATGGCTTGGAGTTTCTTCAGGCAAACCAGAAGCTGTGGGCTGTCTTACCAGATGACCCAAAGACTCCTATATAATCCTAATTCAGTTTATTTCTGGATATTCTTGCTATATGGCTACTGCAACTCTCCAATTCATTGTTTTAGCACTTGTCATCCTTCAGGGCTCAATTCAAATATCACCCCACATGAGATGTCTTCCCTGATGAGCAGAGCCAAAGCACTTCCTTTTGTTCCTGTCTCTCTATAACAGCTTCCTGCCGTATTTTCTTCACTGCATTTCAGTACCTGAAATTATTTTATTCAAGGATGTGTTTCTAGTAATAGTATATAATATGAAAACTAATAGTATAGTTGTATCTATAATAATTATATTCAACTAGAATGTAAGTGCTCTGAAGAGAAGACCTCTTGTCTTTTTTTTTTTTAATAGATTTTATTTATTTATTTTTGGCTGCTTTGGGTCTTCATTGCTGCTCATGGGCTTTCTCTAGTTGCGGCGATTGGGCTTCTCATTGTTGTGGCTTCTCTTGTTGTGGAGCATGGGCTCTAGACACGCAGGCTTCAGTAGTTGTGGCACGTGGGCTCAGTAGTTGTGGCTCGCGGACCCTAGAGAACAGGCTCAGTAGTTGCGGTGCACGGGCTCAGTTGCTCCATGGCATGTGGGATCCTCCTGGATCAGGGCTCAAACCCATGTCCCCTGCATTGGCAGGCGGATTCTTAACCACTGTGCCACCAGGGAAGCCCGACCTCTGTCTTCTTGATTGCTACAATCTAATACATAAGACGTGCTTGATAATTATGGACTGAAGGATCAATTAACTGCCTTGGGACAGGCACCATAAACATTTAGTAACAAGCATAGGCAGATTTTGATATATGTTTAAAAATTAACATAACATGAACTGTGTAGATATTTTACTTCTCAAACATCCACAAAAAAATCATTCACAGTTGCCAGTGATGTTCTTCATAGTGGTCCCAGAAGCTAGGTCTTGCCATTTACTCACACCATCACTTTAGAACTTAAAAATTTTTTTCCTCATATTATCATTTAACTGCTTCATTTGCAAAGAATTTTGCTTTTCAACTGTATTTTAGATGTTAAGCAATAGGAAAGCAGTTTCCATTACCTATTCCCCATATATAACTCAACAAAGAAAAAATCTCAGAGTAGGTGTTCAGTTCATTTGCTCAAATGGTTTCTTTATGCTCAGCAAAGTGGATGAGCAAACTGATCAATTATTCAGTGCCACTGTTGAAAGTCAAAGCCTTTTGTGCGACCTCTCTTCGTTCTGTAGGTTCAACTAGACCAATTTTATTCTTTATTGCAATACACATGTTTTTGCCATTCAAATTTCTGCATGCAAAACTGGCAAAGTAAAACTCTCACGGGACTTCCCTGGTGGCGCAGTGGTTAAGAATCCACCTGCCAATGCAGGGGACAGGGGTTCGATCCCTGGTCCGGGAAGATCCCACATGCTGTGGAGCAACTAAGCCCGTGCGCCACAGCTACTGAGCCCTGTGCCACAACTACTGAAGCCTGCGTGCTCTAGGGCCCATGTGCTGCAACTACTGAGCCCACGTGCTGCAACTACTGAAGCTGTGTGCCTAGATCCCGTGCTCCACAACGAAGAGTAGCTCCCACTCGCCACAACTAGAGAAAGCCCACGTGCAGCAACAAAGACCCAACGCAGCAAAAAAAAAAAAAAAAAAAGTTCACAGAAATAGGCAGATTGATAAGATTTGGAATGAGTTTCCTTTGACTTTAACACACTGAACATGGATAAACACTTATTTTGGTAGACAAAGACACTAGTTATTTTAGTTGTACTTTCCCAGGAAGTTATACTGATAGGAGTAAACTATCAAATAAAATTACCTGGATGCTAAGATGTTATAATACTTGCTGTTCCAAATGTTTTTATTATTAACTATTCAATTTACATTACTTCAGTTTTTCCAGTAGGTATCTTATAATTGATGGCATTTGTATACATCAATCTAGGCAGACTTTTAAAAAAAATTAATTTATTTATTTTTGGCTGCACTGGGCCTTTGTTGCTGCGCAAGGGCTTTCTCTAGTTGTGGTGCGCGGGGGCTACTCTTCGTTGTGGTGTGCGGGCTTCTCATTGTGGTGTCTTCTCTTGTTGCAGAGCACAGGCTACAGGCATGTGGGCTTCAGTAGTTTTGGTGCGTGGGCTCAGTAGTTGTGGCTCGCGGGCTCTAGAGCTCAGGCTCAGTAGTTGTGGCGCATGGGCTTAGTTGCTCTGCGGCATGTGGGATCTTCCCGGACCAGAGTTTGAACCCATGTCCCCTGCACTGGCAGGTGGATTCTTAACCACTGCACCACCAGGGAAGTCCCTAGGCAGACTTTTTTTAAAACTGCATTCCTTCTATTTTATGCTGTTTTAGGGCTATCCGGGCGCCCATATTTCTTCATTTATGTCTCTTCTTAGCATGTTTTCCCTTGTAACTGTTTAATCACAACTTTAATAACAGGATGTTTGCATTTCCTATTTTATATTCTGAAAATTTTTGTTTAGACTTTTCCTACTCTGACTTTCCTTATATGGTCTGAATAACAGCTAACATAATATCTAAGTTTTATTGATCACCTTCTATATTCCAGGCACTTGCTTGACAGATTATTTCTAATCCTCAAAGCAACCTGGCAAGACAGATATTATTATCCTTTCTTTATAGCTGAGGAAGCTGAGATGCAAGGTGTTTTATTTAGGTCGTGCTGAAGGTGACACAGCACATTAGTTTCAGATTTGAAATCCAAAGCTGGGATTGTCTCTGCAGTTAAATTGTGTGCGTGTGTGTGTGTGTGTGTGTGTGTGTGTGTGTGTGTGTATGAGACAGAAAGAGAGAGAGAGACAGGATCCTGCAATGATTATGAAAAAAAAGGATACATTTGCATGCACTTTCATACTTTGCTCCATTGTTACGGTTTTAATTCTAAAGGTCAGAAAGTTACAAAGCAATTATATCCCTATCTGATTGTTCCCCACATATCTGAAACTGTTACACAAAGTAATTTACTGTTTTTAGTATCTAGCATTATAGACATATTGAAACTTTGAAAATATTCTCAGTTAAAACTGCTTTAGGCAGTGTATATGATAACAGTGCCAGTGTAGTGAAAATGCATGTAACTAGCTCTCACACAGGTAAAGGGGATGCAAGTGGTTTCTGTACATGGAATATATGATGAGGTGAGGCAGATTTACTTTTTTTTTTTTTTGTGGTATACGGGCCTCTCACTGCTGTGGCCTCTCCCGCTGCGGAGCACAGGCTCCGGACGCGCAGGCTCAGAAGCCATGGCTCACAGGCCCAGCCGCCCTGCGGCATGTGGGATCTTCCCGGACTGGGGCACGAACCCATGTCCCCTGCATCGGCACGCAGACTCTCAACCACTGCGCCACCAGGGAAGCCCCAGATTTACTTTTAAGTAGACATCAGCAAAATGGACAGGAGATTCCCTGAGGTTATGAACCAGACTTAGAAAGGGCAGTAAATTCTGATGACATCATGTTACGTAGAAGGGTATGAGCACTCAGATTCTCCCTCTCTCAGTAAAAATTACAAATTCATAATCAAGCTAAAAACACATACTAAAAAAAAAAAAATCACACTACTGACCTTATCCTGAAGTTCATATTTTTATAGAAGATATGAAGATAACTTTGGTTCTCATTAGATCTGGTTATTCCAACCTACCTGCCTTTTCTCTACTAAGAATCTGCTCTGCTCACTGCTTCTACACATCCTTCCCTGAGAAGAACACCATGGAATTATCAGTTAGACTGATTATCCCCTCTCAAGTCATGTGCCTTTTCCAGATAACGAGGCGATCTCTAGACCTTAATAGCTGAAACATTAAAAATGCCCAGTGCTCATGGTAGAAGGATTATTTTGTTAATTAGAAACATTCCCAGGTTACTGGTTTTCTCTCTATCCACCCCTGCTTGCTTTCTGCTGTTCTGACCTCACTGTTTAATGGAGAATGCTACGAAAGATGTTTTTGTTTTCCTTTTTAAATTCTTCTGCTTCCTACTATCTGGATGTGTTGGGTTAAATTTTCTTCTACTTATTAATTTTGGCATGTACATGTCTTTAAACAAAATCCTTTTCCAAATCGGCATTATACAAGCTGGTGACTTTCAGTTTTTTTGTCTCTCAATGTCATTTAAGCTTAATACAATCCACGGACACTGATGAGGAATTTTAATAGGTTACAGATGTGTATTCTCAGTGCTTCAATCAGCAAATCCATATGGAGAAACTCTGAGACACACACCATCCTTACAGAGACTCGACTCTACCTGTACACCATGTAAGCTAGGGAGTCCTTCAGCTCCTTGGAAACGCCTTTCCTTTCTGCGTGCACTGATCCGTAATGAATGCTCTCTCCACAGAACTCCTGTAGCACTTGATAGTCTGATTCATACTCAGACTTTTCTACCAAAGTACTCTGATTACAGAGGCACATAAATGCCAACCTCTGGGGGTGGAAGTGGGTAAAAGGGACCTGTGGTTCATGTGTGGATCCGGGGTAATAATGCCACGAGAGTTGCTTTAAGCACAGACTACCTCTGATTTATCCTAAACCCCTATGCATTCTTCACCATATTACACCACCTTTATTTCAATAAATGTATACTATTTGTATTTTCCAATGAAATAGTCTCAAAAGCAAAACTGACCCCAGGAGAAGGTGACAAGTTTACTCTGTAGCTCTGGGTATCTTCAAACAGATAACTGCACACTCTCGCATACAATACCTTATATTATTACTTACTGTTATAAGAATATCCTGTCAGGGAATCTGGATAACCAACTCAATGAAAGAAA
The DNA here is from genome assembly GCF_963455315.2 of Globicephala melas. Classification (NCBI taxonomy): domain Eukaryota; kingdom Metazoa; phylum Chordata; class Mammalia; order Artiodactyla; family Delphinidae; genus Globicephala; species Globicephala melas. Next base: position 25,598,032 of record NC_083318.1, on the reverse strand, counting down.
CTATATTTTTAAACTCTTATTAATAGGTTGGTCTCATATAATGTATTCACTCATAGTATGACATTTTTAGTATGACATTAAAGTTATCAGACATTTCTGTAGGGCACACACAAAAAATTCAGTTTTTTATTGTTATACTTGGATTAGGGGTTCAAAATATACTTATGATGATTTTGATTCATAAAGTATGAAAGTATTATAACAATTTACATTTAATTTAATTTAATTTTATGAGCTACCTGCAAGTAGTTTTTCCATGACGAAACCTCAGTAAGTTATTTGTGTGGAGAATTTGACACCTGACAAGATCATATTTGCAACTGATTGATGGGAAAAGGAAAATCCATGACTTATGTCACCATTTCTAGATGTCAGAATGTCTGACAGCCTTGTGTAATCAAAACAGTAAAGTGCTTTCTTGTAAATTAAAGAACTAAAATTGTGAGGAATTACCTGAATATTTGGGAAGCATTCCTGAAAGGTTTAAATACTATTCTGAGTTAAGAAGAGAAATGTAACCACATGGTGATTAGGAAAAATATGTCAGATGATGATGAAGTCTGCACCTCTGCTCTGACCCTGTGAAGCGATAAAAACCGTTCTGGCTATTTCACTGGAAAGGCTAAAAGATGAAAAAATGGAAGTGAAGAATATGAAATTATAGAACTCTTATTTATTTCCCCAGCTGTGGGGGTAATTACTTACGTATCAGAGTTCCTTTAATCTCAGCATCTCACCCACAAACAATTTCTAACACTTCTTCTCGGAAGGTCTCACTTTCTTACACAGCCATGAAACTATTTAGGGCTTCCCTCTCTCATGGTTAGATTATTATCCTAACTTTAGCTCCTCCTGTTCTTACCTGTCATGGAAATAAAAGCTTCTGGTATAATCTTTTTGGCCAACACTTAAAAAAATTATTTCACTCTCATCTTCAGAACACACAGATAGTTGCTCCTTGTTGCCTATCGAACCCAAATTGCTCTGGTAGTTCTCAAAGCTTCCTGACTGGCTTGTATGTGTTCCTCGAGGTTATGTCCCATTACATGCCGACTTGTCCCCAGGAAACAAGCGTGCCACTGTTACTGTTCCTTGTGCACACACATCCCTCTGCTTTTGCTTATCCATTCGTGAGGTTTTAATGACAGTAGCTACGGTACTACGCTAGGTTCTAGGTTACAAACACGAATGAATAAACACAGTCTCACTCCTTAAGGATTGCATGAGCTGGTGTATGACAAGCACAAGTGTCTGCAGTACCATAAGGTAAGTGCAATAATAGAGTGATAAATAAGGTATAGAGTGGAAAAGAGAGGAAAAAATTTGAAGACAAAGTTTTGATGTCATTTTGTTCACATAACCAGATGCTATTATGGTTTGTAAATTACACGAAGGCAAAGACCTTTCTTTTTATTATGTAGGTACTTCAGAAGCATAGGTTGCAAAAACTCACACTGAATACCCCATCAGATTCTTCAGAGGTCACAAGGTATTCCTGATATTTCATTCTACACAGACAGTCGATGGTAGAAGTAGATTTATTTTTCTAAATGTAAAACTATCATCTTGGTGTGGTTGGGACTACACTGGCTTAGAAATAAGGCAACTTGAGCTTTAGTCCTGACTTGTCCCTAATAAGCCACGTGACTTAGAACAAGACATTTCACCTCCTTAAGTGTCTAAAATGAGTAAGTTGGGCTAGATGTCCCTAACTTCTCCTGCTCTTACAATCTGTAATTCTCTGCATCAGCATTCCTTCAATAGACACAAACTAATAGAATCTACAATGTGTATGTCACTAGACCCTGTGATATGTTTATGTCACAGACGTTCAAATCTCATTGTTTCTAAGCTGGAGTTGGATGATTTCACGGCTACAATCAACTAAGGTACTAACTCCCTAAGGTCAGCACACTGTGGCTTTACTTCCCTACTTCTTTAATCCTGGAGACACTGGCCTGGAAAGAGAGAAACTGAAGCTCTTTTTTTTTTTTGAAACTGCAGCTCTTTGACCATAGTCTTGGTCACACAGGCAAGCAGGAAACCACATCACGCTTGGCATGTTTATTGATAGTGAGACTCTGGAGTGACTGACTGAAGATTGAGACTGAGCTAACCTGACAGCTTGAGAGCTTAAAAGCATTGATTAGTGAATGTGCAAGAATCTGACCTTCCAACTGCCTCCATGTTGTGGTTTTGGTTTCTATAATAAGAGGTTAAAGAAAAAAAGAGGAAACCTTATTCTTTTATGCTTTGTAGTGATTATTCTACCCAAACAAAAAGGGACATGAATTAACAGAAACCCATGAGTATAATTTTAAGAATCTTACACACCAGGGACTATACTGAGGAGGATATACTCTAGGGATAGAGTTCCGTGTGTGTCCTCAGCACATATTCTCATAGTAAACAACTCCGAAAGACTCCACTTCCAGTGAAGGGCACACATATATTCTGCATTGTACTTACCATGCTGTCCATTGACAGATATTCATATTGCACTTTTTAATTAGGTGACAAAGCAGTTTTCACATATATGGTAGTTGGTGCTAATGAAAATTTACATAAGGAACCAAAGGGAATTAAATAGATGTTAAGATTATCATTTTGCATGTTTTCTTTTTATTTGTGGTAATAAAAAAGTGTGAATTGAAAATCTAAGGAAAGATAACTTTTTAAAAGTGAAATGCACTAAATAAAAAGGTATGTTTATAAATACAATAAAGTACCTGCGACATTTACTTTAGAGAATGTATAGCAATGGCAGTGACGTAATATTAATCGATCCTAACTCTGTAGGGTTGTGATGAATGGACTAAAAAACATTTAATTAGGGCTTCCCTGGTGGCGCAGTGGTAGAGAGTCCGCCTGCCGGTGCAGGAGACATGGGATCGTGCCCCGGTCCGGGAAGATCCCACATGCCGCGGAGCGGCTGGGCCCGTGAGCCATGGCCGCTGAGCCTGCGCGTCCGGAGCCTGTGCTCCACAACGGGAGAGGCCACAACAGTGAGAGGCCCGCGTACCGCAAAAAAACCCTCAAAAACAAAAAACATTTAATTAGTGTTGGTTATGCTGAAATGTTTTTTGTAAAATTAAATTCATGTTGTATAAAGGACATGATGATAACGCCTTTAGCTGTTTTACTTGATGTTAGAAATACAAATATGAGAAGAGGAGAAAACCACCAGGGAAAGGAACTCAAAAGTATTATGCACTTTATCTTTACCTGATCATTTGCAGTTTTCTGACACCCTTTATGACTGGCAAAGTTTATCAGATTTGTTTCAGTAAGTCTACTGTTCTCAAAATCTCATGTATGTGAATAATTCCCTGTTCAACTTAACCACTATTTTGCTTTCTATTCCTTGTTTTCTTTCTTAAATATATTTGAGAATATATGGCACTTTTGTTAATGGGAAATGTTTGCAACTTTATTTTTCAGTCAAAAGAAACCATATAGGGCTTCCCTGGTGGCGCAGCGGTTAAGAATCTGCCTGCCAATGCGGGGGACACGGGTTCGAGCCCTGGTCTGGGAAGATCCCACATGCTGTGGAGCAACTAAGCCCGTGCACGACAGCTACTGAGCACACGTGTCACAACTACTGAAGCCCACGTGCCTAGAGCCCATGCTCCGCAACGAGAGAAGCCTCCACAGTGAGAAGCCCACGCACCACAACAAAGACACAACACAGCCAAAAAGAAAGAAAAAAAAAAAAGAATAAATAAAATGAATAAATTTAAAAAGAGAAACCATATAAAGGATATAATTCATGTGATAAAACAGGAGTCTTTTAGTAAACATTTACTCTTGAGTGTTACTTAAATACTCTTATAATAAGCTGTTTTGATAATAGACATATATATGACAACAATAACAAAAATCTGTGAACTCTCTGAAGCCTCTTCTGATTAATTGTATCACTTATTAAGAACTCCCTAGGAATTTACCTCTATGATGCTATTCAAAATTAAAAGTCACACTCACAAATGTTTTGTTTGTGTATGTATATGTTCTCATGTCTTCCAAAGTTACATAGTTCTCAAGGAATAATTCTACTTTCTCATTCTAATTTTCATTTATACCTCCAATCAACTAGCACAGTATTTCATATTTAACAAGCATTCCATCATCGTATTTAAAATCATCATAATGAGAACCTACTGTACAGCACAGGGAACTCTACTCAATGCTCTGTGGTGACCTAAATGGGAAGGAAATCTAAAAAGAGGGGATATGTGTATATGTATGACTGATTCACTTTGCTTTACAGCAAGAAACTAACACAACATTGTAAAGCAACTATACTCCAATAAAAATGAATAAAAAACAAATAAAGTAAAATAAAATAAAATAATCATATTAACCAAACCTTATTGGAGCTGGCATGTATTTGATTATATTCATTCCCTAACAAAATGAACAGTGTCACTGATACCAAAAGTATCAATAAATACAATTCTTTACTTATAAAAACTCACACAATATTAAGAAATACAAATTCTTCATAAAAAAACATTTTTTTTTTTTATGAAGGAAAAGAAAGAGTAGAGCTTGGGGCCATTGACTCATTTTTTAGATCATCTGTCTGCCATATTTGTTAAGTTGCTTACTTTTTATTGTTACTGTAACCATGAATTATAGATATAAATAAACGTGTGAAAAAAGAACTGATTTACTGTCAATGATTTATCAATTTTATAAGTATGTGAGCACTTCTGAGTAACTACCACTTATGGGAGACAAAGCTTTGCCTTTATGAAATTCAACATCTACGTGGTGTGACTATATACACTACAAGAACTATGTCTTTATCTATTTATTCGTCTACTTAATATATACACCAAACATATAGCTGGTCAAGCTGCTGAATAAATCATCAAAATAAAGTATGACTTACTGTAGCAGTTTTAAAACACATTTTGAAATATATAGCAGTGAATAAGAATAACAAGGAAATGTTCTGCTGACTTTGAGAGAAAATATTGCATTTTGTTTTTCTTTGCATTCTCAAGAGCAACTAGCCTTGCCTTATACATAGTAGATGCTCAATAAACATACAGTGGATGAATTCCTGACCATATAGACACAGAGGGGCATGTAACATGAATTATGGAATAGAAACACAGGAGAGGGAGATAGGATGGTAAAAAGTCTGTTTTGCAGTGATTTCTCATTAATGAGGATGCTAGCCCTCTACTGACTACTTAGCAGGAGACCATATGATCTGCTCTCTGCAGCTAGCTTATTGATTGTGTGGGTCAATGTAATCTGATGCATAAAGAACCGAGAAAGTGGAAGGTGGCATTTTCCTAGATAAATGGTAAGAAGCAGCTCGTTTACATTTTCATGCACTGAGGCTCAGTAGCTCCCACATAAAGTTGAATTATTCATAAAAGCAATCCTAAAACTGACAATTCCTTCTTTATTAATAGATATGATCCTAGCAAAAGATTAGATTAAAAAAAATGCACAAAGACATCTTAAAGATAGAATCTGTATGAGCATGAAGTAAAAATTGCTTTTCCCTTTTTTATTTAGACTATCTGTGTTGTACACACACACATCAGGGTCTAATTCTATGCTCTTAGATTATTGTGGTCCTTTGTTTCTATCTTCCTAGATACCCAATGCCTAACCATTTTACTGCTAGTTAGTGCCCACGCTAAATGCAAGCCAAAGTGATTAGCTCTGAGAAAAAACCAACAATAAAACAACATCCTCAACGCAAAACTTCCAAACTGACTGACCAACTAACAAAATCCCAGAAAAACAAATCCAAAATACGAACACTTAATCCATAAAACAAATAAAAAATATTATTGAAGAGAATGAAACTATTGGATAAAAAAGAAGTTTGCATTAAATGACAGTTTTAGTATCTCCAGCAGAGTTCCTAACACAAACTCGGCACTCACAAATTGCTAGTTTCTTTTCTTTCAGCCCAGGTGAGAATGTGCAGTGTTACCTGCCAGAGAGGGTCTTTCTGCTCAGGGAAGAGCTCAAAGTACTTGTGGGCTAGTTGCACTGGAGGCAGAGTTTGCAATTTCAGGTTGGTCCAGCTCTGCGCGAAGTTGGCCAAGTTCACAAAGGTGTACAGCCCGAGGCGGTCATTCCCATAGTTTGACAAATGGGTCATGAAAATGCTGATCTGAAAAATAAATAAAAATGACCATAAATATCATATGCATATGCTCAAAAGTGGCATAGAAGCCCTAGGAAGTACCTCACCTAAACGCTGAATTTCATGAGAAGTACATTATCATTTCAGGTGGGGTGTTATGGATGGAATTGTGTACACCGCACCCACACTCATATGTTGAAACTGTATGTCCCAATGTGACTGTATTCAAAGATAGGTTCTTTAAGGAGGTACTTAAGCTTAAATGAAGTCATAAGGGTGGGACCCTAATCTGATAGGTCTGATGCCCTTATAAAAAGACACCACAGTGCGTTCCCTCCCTCTCTCTTTCTCTCTCTCCCTCTCTCTCTGTCTCTTTCTTTCTCTATCCCTCCCCCCTGCAATGCACAGAGAAGAGGCCAATTGGGAACACAGCCAGAGGGCGGCTGTCTTTAAGTCAGGAAGAGAAGTCTCACCAGAAACTGAATTTTCTGGCACCTCGATCACGGACTTCTAGCCTCCAGAACTGTGAGAAAATAAATGTCCGTTGTTTAAACCACCCGGTCTGTGGTGTCTCATTATGGCAGCTTGCAAAGACTAATACAGGTAGAAAGCCACACATTTGATTTCTATTTCAAAGTCACTCTTAAGCTCACTCTTAAAATAAAAATTGAAATTGGGATTGACATCCCCTCACTGCCCATTAAAAGTATGGTATTACTTTACATATCAGTTTTTTCCCCCATTGTGGAATCAAAACTATCAAATCCAATAATCCAATAACTCCCAACCTAGAGAAGAACCAGAATTAGACCAGTTCTAAAATTTAAAAAACTGTTCCAGACCTTTTTTGGTATAGATATGTATACAGGTTGAAATGAAATCAAACTCAAGAAAACTTGTTTGCTTTTTTTGTGTGTGTATGGTCTAATGACTCATGAGTATGAAACGTACAGTGTGGGGAATACAGTCAATAAATATTTAATATTTTTGTATGCTGATAGATGGTAACTAGACTTATCATGGTGGTCATTTTTAAATGTATAGAAATAATGAATCAATATATTGTGAACCAGGAACTAATATAGTGTGGTAGGCCAATTATACCTCAAAAACAAACAAACAAACAAATATACAAACTCATAGACAAAGAGATCAGATCTGTGGCTACCAGAGCCGGTGGCAGGTAGTGGGTACTGGGGGAGGGGGAATTGGATGAAGGTAGTCCAAAGGTACAACCTTCCAGTTCCAAGCTAAATAACTATGAGGGATGTGATGCACAATATGATAAAGATAACGAACACTGCTCTATGTTATATATGAAAGTTGGTAAGAGAGGAAATCCTAAGTTCTCATCATAAGGAGAAAATATTTCTTTGCTAATTTCGTTTTTTCTTTTTCTTTCTTTTTTTTTTTTTGCGGTACGCGGGCCTCTCACTGTGGTGGCCTCTCCCGTTGCGGAGCACAGGCTCCGGAAGCGCAGGCTTAATGGCCACGGCTCACGGGCCCAGCCGCTCCGCGGCATGTGGGATCTTCCCGGACCGGGGCACAAACCCGTGTCCCCTGCACCGGCAGGCGGACTCTCAACCACTGCGCCACCACGGAAGCCCTCTAATTTCTTTAATTCTGTATCTATATAAAATGATGGATGGTCACTAAACTTATTGTGGTCATCATTTCATAATGTATGTTAAGTCAAATCACACCTTAAACTTATACACTGCTGTATGTCAATTATATCTCAATAAAACTAGAAGAAAAAAATAATAGAGCATTAGTTTGCATAAGAATTAAAAAAACAACATTCTGATAAGGTAGTGTAAGTCAAAGGTATCAGGTTCATGGAATGCCCTTTACTAGCATGCTGAAAAGGATCCTCTGAGGAAAGTCCATTAAGATGAGTAAAGATACTCCTCACCAAGGTTGAAGGTGGGGAAGAGAGTGGGAGAACTTGGCCTATTCCCTGTAAATATCACCTAAAAAGTATATAGAGCTTACTATGTGCTAGGCATAAATCTAAGCCCTTTACTTGTATGGAATGATTAAGTCCTCACAACAATCTTATAAGGTAGGTACAGTTATTGTCCCCTTCTACAGATGAAGAAACTGAGGCACAGTGAAATAATTTGTTCAAGTCTCACATCTAGTCAATAGCAGAGCAGAATTTAAAAGCTAGGCAAATCTGACACATGATATATCTGAAACCTTCACCCAAATAGTTTTATGTATAGAGTTTGACATCCATCATTGTTTTCCATTTGCCGTTTTGAAAATAAAAGACAAAGAGTATCTATTTATAGAAGAAAGTGGAAAATTTATGTAAGTATTATCTTGGCAACTTAAAGTCTTTTTTTTAAAAATCAGAATGACAGAACATAAATTATTTTTGGAATCTTACATGAAAACTTTTCAGACAACGATTTATAATATTTGAAAAGAATTTTACTGACAGACTGCAAATTTATCTTTGAAGGCAGTATCACTCCTATCATATTTCCAGTCCATTTCCACCCCCCCACCCCCAGGGTATATTCAAAGCTTTTTATTCTGAAGGTCAAAAAAAGAGAAAAGCTATTTTAAAGAATATTCTTTACATAGCTTGCTTGGATAGAAATTTAAATTAAAGCCCTCAAATGCTAGTTGATAAAATGATCTTAAGATTCATGTGGAATCACTTGAACAGACTCAGGGTAACTACGTCACTGATTTTTACATTGGTCAAACTCTCCCTCACTCTTAAGCTCTTTTTCTTTTTTTCAAATAGGAAGTGCCCTCTTGGCAGGACTTTAATTATAGAGTTTTTAGAACATAACATAGTATCAGTACTTGATGACCATATAATTGCTATCATTGTCATGAGAACGTCTTTGTAATCACCACAAAATAATATGCATTTGATCCCAATAAGTATGCATTTATCTCATGTTGCTACTGTAATTAAGAAATAAGACAGTATAAGCAGTGTTCTCCATGATAATTATAGTTTCTTGGGACTGAAAAACCCGGCTAGCGCTTGAATGCCTGTAGAAATACAATAACGTCCTAGAAATCTGCCACCTGCCCTCTAGCACTGTTATTTTAAGACGAAACTTTAAGGCACCTGTAAGTGTCTAAAATCTGCCAAAATTGTAAATAAAAATACTACTTGAAGAATACTGTAAAAATTATTTTTATATCATGGGCAGATGTATACCATTTTGTTAGGGTATTGCCATAATGCTTCTAAATGATTTTGTGGCCCACTAATTCTAAGTCATTTATCCAGAATCTCTTTAGGAGAACAAGCCTTGCTTTCTGAAGGAAGTGTAACATTGATGCAGGGCAAACGGAAAATCCACCTTTGGAAGAAAGCAGGGTCTGGAGATGTTGCATGGTTCTAAGCTGAGGCATGCTTCTGCATTTAAATGTTCCTTTGCCAAGAAAAAAGATGAGCACCCTGGCCACAACAGTTGAAATCACTGTGTACAGGGTAGCATGTGTACATGCTTTACTGGTTAGAAATATATTCGTGCTGGTACATGGTCAATTGACTGCACTTTCAGAAGAAAGATTCTGCAAGCACAGCTTAACTGTGCATATCTGACTTGCTAAAAGCAGCTATTGTGCAGACAGAACATTTTAGTTTTAGTATTTCTGGCCACATGGCTTGTTTATAAAAAGGAAAAGCAAAACCTGTTCAGAGAGTGTAGGAAGAATAAGACAAATTAAGAATGTATGAGGTTTGAAGCATAAATAAGGGAAGTGGAAAGAAATGCAGTATGAAATATTTGCAAATAATTTCTCACAGACATAGCATATTGCTATTATTTTTTATATGACAGTGTATGTTCCTCCACTTATTCTGTGCTATTATATATTTATTTATTTTGATTGTTATTTCCTTAAGGATACAGTAAGACTATTCTGGCTCAGTACTCCCCAAAGCATCATCTAGAAAAGGTATGACTGTGCTACATTGGTGCAAATGGTTTGCAGATGCAAACCCACTGTACCTTGAAATATTGCAGCTCAGAGATCTGCATGGATTCAGACAAGCAGCAGTTTACCTCTCACATGATAAACATGGGCAATGACACCGTGTTCGATGGATGAGTTTAAGAATAAGATATAAAATGCTAATGTCAGCAGGCCACCTGCAGCAGGCCTTCCAGAGGGGTCACCGAGGTCGGGCTTCTATCACCAAGCTGGCCTCTGGGCTGCCCCCCACCTTGTCATTGACGCTGCTACACATGCGCCTTCCTCAACTCTCAACACTCTCAACTCCATTATAACCGAACAAGAAACAAATCTACATTCTACCTTTTACCTGTTGTAAAAATTAAAAACCAATCTTGAAGGCACTCTCATAGTCTAATTATTCATTAAAAATATATAACAGCATTTCTCAATGTCAGATGCAATATGCATGCACTAAATTTAGGAAGATCATTTACCTGTGGAATAAATCCATTTAATGATGTGTCTAGAGTCCAAGGAAAAAGGAGGTTTTAAATAAAGTGATGTATAAATCTTGATAATAGGGAATTGCATAAAAATAATGGAACTCTAAGGATAATCTTTAAATGTGGGTAAAAGCACTGCCTGTTGTAGAGACAAACAGGATAGTATCAATATTATGTAAATGTGGGCAAGTGGCTGTTCTTCTGAGTCTTTAGCTGCAAGTCATACAATTGTTTTGTATAGCATTTTACTTTGCCTCTCTTACTAAGTAGAAAGGATAAAGGAAAAAGGGAAAAATAAAATAAAAAACAAAGGCTTTATTTTATCCAGAAAATGAAGCATCAACCCTCTCTAAGTTGAGCTAAAATATTTTCAGACTGCCAATACCAGAATAATTTTCTGGCTTTTCCTACTTGTATGGCAAGCACAATGTCATTGTAAATTGTATGGATATTAATATCCATAACCAGAATATCAAGTATAGTATCTTAAATTAGAATTTAAAATCTTTTTAGAGCATGTATTCTTATTTAAAGTACACATTAAATATTTGGATATCAGTTCTGTGTCTTATAGTGCCTCTAAAAATGATATCATTTACGGAGTTGTTGGATACATAGCTCATAGGAAAAACACATTATTATAACAAATACAGAAACAATAGCTCTGCAGAGAAAGAAGAGATGTACTCTGTTTTAAGGCAGCTTGCCCTGTGCTCATGACACAGCACGGAACTTTTCAAGACAAACATTAAATATTAGCAGTTAGTTTCCATTTTTGCCTCTGTGGCCCTGTCAGTGTACTGCTTTTCAGAAAGAGACCATTGTGTCTAAAAATATGTCCATTAGTTTGTTAAATTATTGATTAGGCTTTTAGTTCTCATAAAATGTGAAGATAGATAGAAAAAAGGGGAAGGCATCTTTGATGGCTCATCTTATGTGCTTTGGAATCTACTCATATTTTTCCTATAAAAGGCAATTTTATGTCTTCATTTTTTCTGAATATGGGCTGGAACCAGACAAAAGATACTAAGAGTCGGATCATGCTTAACATTACCAATTTGTATGCCGCCGGTACATTTCCAGATTTAAACACCAATGACGTAATTGTTGTGAAATAATTAGAGGCCCCCCAGCACTACTTTTTGGTCCTGGGCAACTAATAAGTTGGTATATGCATACATCTATGTCCTCAGATGCCAAAAGTAAGGAATATTTGCCCAAACCTAATATAATTATATTACTCTGCCACTCAATCTAAAACCCATCATTAGACTGGAATTCACTATTGAGATATACAAGTTTATTTTTAAAAAATGTATCATATATTGAATGATTGGTCAATGACTGATCTTTTTTAAACACATGATGTTGTTGAATCTAAATGTGAATTTATTTAATAACTTTGCCATGGGATTTTATGTTCATTTTTGTTGTATTGATTAGGTACTAAGAACTCATCCTAATTTTTAAAGAAAAGGAAATTAAGATCAAAGGGTTTAAGTGATCTTTCTGAGACTACAGAGGAAATCCTAGCAAATCAGTGCTCAAAGTTGGGCATGCGGGTTCAGAACCAGTGCTCAAAGTTGGGCATGCGAGTTCAGAACCAGTGCTCAAAGTTGGGCATGCGGGTTCAGAACCAGTGCTCAAAGTTGGGCATGCGGGTTCAGAACCCGTGCTCTCTCACAGCCAGTGTTCTGCCAGAGACTTTGGCCGCAAGTTCATCTAACTTCTATTTTCTGCTTTTCCTCCTTCTATTATTTTAATTACCTGGTAGATTTTATTTGTAACAATATTAGGTTAAAACTAATATTTCTTTGTGTACTTTTCCTAGAATTGATCCAACATAAAATTTCACTTATGTATTAAAATTTTTTAGAAGTATAAGAAATAAAAGTCAATATTTCAATATTTATATTTCTACATACATACGTTTCAACTGATTATTGACTCTGAACGTTTCAAGATAATTCACACTGAAGAGAGAAATGGTTATTTCATTTGCAAAGATTAGCATATTTCTTTTTTTTTTTTTTTTTTTTTGGCAGTACGCGGGCCTCTCACTGCTGTGGCCTCTCCCGTTGCGGAGCACAGGCTCCGGACGCGCAGGCTCAGCGGCCATGGCTCACGGGCCCAGCCGCTCCGCGGCATGTGGGATCTTCCCGAACCTGGGCACAAACCCGTGTCCCCTGCATCAGCAGGCGGACTCTCAACCACTGTGCCACCAGGGAAGCCCTAGCATATTTCTTAATATAAATGTGTTATAGAAATTAAAAGTAACTCCAACCTTCCAATCTTAAAGAAACATGTTTGATTTTAACAGACCCTTCAAGATATATCCCTCTAAGAACTACTCTTAGAAGGAGAAAGAAAAAGAGGAGAAGAAGAAAGGAATAAAGAATGGAAAGAAAGAAGGAAAGAAGGAAGGGAGGGAAGCATGGAGGGAGGGAAGAAGGCAGGTGGGCAGGAAGGAAGAGAACAAAAGGAAGAAAGAGAAGCAAAGAATAGCTCCAAAATCAAACATATCTCACCATCTGTAGGGCACATGGACAGGAAAAAAGTAGGAATGATTTAGTTCATGGCTTTAACTCTCTACTGAGTAAACTGAACTCTACTGAATCTATTGATTCAACCACTCAGGAAACTTAAGTGAAACCACTAAGCAGAGGGAGCTCTCTTGCTCCACGTGACTTTCAATGTGGTTTCATGTAAGATGTGCATCACCACAGGCATTTATAATTAATTACTATTCTTAGTTGATGTTTTAATACCCCACACCCTTGACTATTAAAAGGAAGACTTTTCTTGGGTGTGTAAAAAAACACAAACAAAAAAACCCCAAACTAAACCTTTTCTCATAAACCAAACTAAACCTTTGTTTTTAATTTGGAGCAGGTTTAATGAAGAAAATAATGCTAATCAAACAGTTTAAAAAACAAAAGAGTTAGCAATTAAAATATTATCCTGGGAGTCTCTATTGCATGAGTCAGAAAATATAGAGAAAGGACTTTGGGTTGCTGTTATAATTCACATTGGTTTGGTTTGCACACAGTGGGACAGTAGCAATGTGAAATTTGGAACCAGAATGTCTGGGTTTGAGGACTGTCTCTGTCTTACCATATCAATTAATTCTCTGAATCTCTGACTTTCCTACTGTAAACGGAAACAATACCTTATTTTACAGTTCTATGTGATGCTCCAATGAGTTGGGGAATTCCAAAATATTTTGTAAAATGAAAAACATTGTATAAAATTTATCATCATTATGCACATTCAATTAAGGTAACTATGGAGTAGTTAACATATCAAATATAATTTTAAATCAGTTGATATATATCTCAGCGACAATAATATCTTTTGGAAGCAAAGTCGGTGTTTCTTTGTTCCGCTGAAGTAACTGCATATGTGGTGCTTATGATAATTACTGTGATTTTTAGTCAAAACAGAAAATGTTGGGTATATTTACACCAGAGGAAAAATCACTAAGTTTGATACCTAATATATGAAGCTCTTTTGTAGTCTTCATGTAATTTCTTAATAAATGCAAGTTTTATCCCCCAGAATCACCTCTGACAGCTGCAGTTAAAAATCAGTATAGGAGGAGATTGTTAAATAGAATCCTTTGTTTCATTTCAAAAAGTGCCATGAGGAGATTTTAGAGACAGGACTCAAGGGTGGTAGTGCCATGAGCTGCTGTCTGCTTTGCTTTACCCCATGCACCCCAAATCAAAGAGCAACTCCAGCCCTCTCCCCTGCCCTTAAAGGCACTCACCGCTTGCCATATTATGCATTTGTTTGGTTATTTATTGTTTCCACACTCCCATGTTAGAATGTAAGCTCCCTGTGTCTAGACACTCTACTGCTGCTATATCCTCAGGGTTTGTAAGAAGTCTGGCAATACTAGGCGCACAACAAATATTTATTGAATAAACAAATGAATCCTTGGTACCATACCCTTCTTTTGCTAGTAGAAAATGTGAAATAACTTAATTGCTTTCCAATTATTCCCATATTCTAAAGATATGAGGGGAAAACCAAAACATTCTATCCTCAATCCCTGAAAACAGCTGGCATTTAACAGGATACAATGAACTGCTAAATTACATTTTTTTAATTTGTGTTTTCCATTTCCATTATCAGATTAAATGCAACAGAAGTTCCATTCTGCATCTGATTATTTACCAGTGTCCCAGTTTTTCAGTCATAATATTTGGTTAGTGAATTATTAACAAATCAGGACTGTTTTGATTCAAGACCAACTAGAGTGTAAACACTGATCCTCCTGAATAAAGAAGTTGGGCAGTGATTTCGTCAAAGCAGCCGGAAATAGGGCAGCTGTTCTAACGGAGAACAGAAGGCTCCTGCTCTATTTCAGTGAGTAGGAGCTTAACTCTCCATTTTTCTTGTACATTAATAGAGGCCTAAGTCATTAAAAGGCAACACATGCTCACAACCACATTGTTATTGCATATATTTGTGTTTTGTCCTGCTTTAATAGTCAAGTCAGAACTGAGGTTTTAGATGTGACAGTAACTGCCTTTTAGAATGCCCTGATTTTGGACAAAGATCTACCATTTTACACAAAGACAAACTACCAAAGCTGCTTTCCATCTGAGCTACTTAGCACTACTCTCTTTTCAAGAAAAGAAATCTCCTTTCCAACCATGTTGCAGTGATGCCACATAAAAGTCATTGAAGTGCAAATTCATAACCCCGCGAATAATCACGGGCAGTTCAGCCCCTGGGTAGAGAAAACATGTCCATTAGTGATTGGTGTAAGCTGCAGTAACAGCCTCAGAGTTCAACAGTTTTCAGGGGGAAAAAAGTAATTTTTATTTATTCAAACAATCAACCAATTGACAAATATTTATTAAATGCCTACTAAGTGCCAGTCTATTAGGAACTGGAGATATAATTGTGAATAAATTATGAATAGTTTTTGCCTAAAGGAGTCTAGGATTAAGTGTTGATATAGAAAAGAACATAGCAGATTCTAATACAATGTGAAGTGGAAATTCCCTGCTCTACGACATCACACAGATGCAGGCAGTTGGGCATTGATCTAAGACTTGCGGAAGGCTTCTTGAAAAAAAAAAAAAGAACCTTGGAGCTAAGATCTGAAAAGTGATGAGTTAGGTACACTTCAGGTGAGAGGATAGGTTGGAGTAGAAGTGGGTGACATGAGGCTGAGGTCATGTGTTAGAAGAAGGAACTGTGTATGTGAAAGGCAGTTGGTGAAAGTTTACATTCCAGAAACTAAAAATGCAATGTAGTCCATGCAAGGGGGTAAGGCAGCAAGAGAAAAGAAAAGACCAGTCATATCAATCTTTTAAATTCTTGAAGGGCTTGGGCTTTAACCCTAAGAACAATGGAGAAACACTGACAGATTTTGCGTAGGGGTGAGAGATAGTCAGATATGCATTTTAGGAAATATATCCTGAGTGCCTTATGAAAAAAGGTGAAGTTTGGAGGTCAGGAGTCATTTAGGAGGTTTTTCTAGGCATATGATTGGGAGATAATGATGACCTGGCCAGTGGCCATGGGAAAGGAGAGAAATTAAATAGATTTGAGTGATATTAAGCTAATCAATCTCCAGCAGTGATGTCAGCAGTGTGGCGGAATAAGATGCCCCTTATTTGTGTCTTTCCTTCAAACAATAACAATCTGGCATACATCCATGGACCAAAGTGCTTTGAGAGAGCTGTGGGACCCAGCATCACATGCCAAGGGACCTAGAAGGAGTCTATCCCCCGTGTGTGTGTGTGTGTGTGTGTGTGTGTGTGTGTGTGTGTGTGTGTGTGTTGGTGGGGGGACAGTAATAGGCATACAGACCTCAGTCCCAGCTGTGGTCCCTGCAGTGGCCTATGAACTGAGTCTGGCCCCTCTTGGATTCGGTCCAGGGGTCCCTGGAGAACACTGTCTTAGACAATCACCCATTGATGAGAGACCCCTTGTGGAAGTCCAGATTCCAGTGGAGAATTTCCAGCACACCACCGTTAGAGAGGAAAAAAAAATATGAGTTTGGATGCATTGGAGAGGGTAAGAGGAAGAGTTTGAGTTTACCTCACATCATCTTTCCCCCAAGACAGCATAGTTCAGGGCCAAGAGACATTTTCTCAACCCCTGATTTCTCCTGAGGGGGAAAGTGAAAGCTTGTGAGGGAGCACCCAGCTTCCTCAGCTATGCAGGGTGCTGCCAAAGAGGGCTACGCGTCTCTCACTCCATCCAGCATGCTGAGTCATGAGCTGTGTGACTGGGAGGTGGGAAGAGGCTGGGAGAGCCGCAGATAAGACTCTCAGAGGGATTCAAAGGTTGTGGGTCCTACTAACTGCTTCTCAGACTCCATCAAGAAGCCCATCCAGGAGCCTCTGGGCATGCCTGTCTGCAGATTCCCCCAAATGGCCTACAGGAAACCCCAGAGCCCTGCACACCTCACCCACACACACTTCTACCCTGTGGCCGGCTCTCAGTGCACGCTCCAAGGGCAGCTAGAGCCTCGGCAGACAACGAATGAACGTGCGCAGGGAACCAGCAGACTTGGTGGCCTATTAAGAGACTACAAATTTCAGCTTTAGCTCCACCCCTGGGAAAGCAAAAGGGAGACTGTCAGAAGCCATGCTGCTACGTTACAGGATCAAGAGAAGGCATACAATTAAGAACTCTCTCACAAGAGAGAAGAAGTGTGGAGAAAGTGTATTTAAGAAGGACTGAGAAAACCTCAGAATCTCTAGCAGGGCTGAAGGAAGGTATTTCTCTCCCAAAGTCAGTTACTGAAGACTGGAGGAGGTGATGACTACTTCAAATGTGAAGATGCAGATGCAAGACTTCAAAGAACATGAAAAATCAAGGAAACACCAAAGGATCACAGTAATCTTCCAGTAACTGACCCCAAAGACATGGAGGTCATGGGATATTATTCGGCCATGAGAAAGGAGGAAATCCTGCAATTTAAAACAATGGATGGACTTCGTGGGCATTCTGCTAAGTGAAATAAGGTAAACAGAGAAAGACAAATACTATATGATATCACTTATATGTGGAATCTAAAAAAATCTAAAAAAGTCAAACTCATAGTCACAGAGAGTAAAATGGTGGTTACCAGGGGCTCTGAGGTGAGAGAAATGGGGAGATGTTGGTCAAAGGATACAAACTTCCAGCTATAAGAGGAATAAGTTCTGAGGATCTAATGGACAGCATAGTGATTATAGCTAACAATACCGTATCATATACTCTATTATATACTCAAAAGTTGCCAAGAGAGTAAATCGTAATTGTTCTCACCGCACACACACACGCACTCACACGCGCACGCACATACACACATACAATGATAATTATGTGAGGTGATGGAGATGTTAACTAACCTTACAGTGGTAATCATTTTGTGATGTATGTGTATCAAATCACCTTGTTGTACATCTTAAACTTACACAATATGTCAATTATATCTCTATAAAGATGGAAAAAATAATGAATCTCTAATGATCTGTGTTTGATCATATGTGAAAAGTGAAAAAAAGAAGCGATCAAAGATGACACTCAATTTTCTGGCTTAGGTAACTGGAACAATTTTACCAAAATAGGAAACAATAGAGGAATGAATAGAAGAAAAGATTGAGAAACAAAAGCTCTAAAACAGTGGCTACAGAGAACCAGACAGAAAGTTCAAAAGGGAAGCACAGGCTCTTGCTATGGCTGCTCTGAGGGGTCTGTTGATACCACATACATTTACAGAGACTCCAAGCTGTATGATATTCTCCAGTATTTTGTCAGTTAGAAGCCAGCTATAGATCTGAAGGGGGCAGACAGTTGAACTCTTCCAGAATTGGGGATTTGCCAAAGTAATGGAATGGAAGAGAAGTGGGACAAGGGGTTTCTTAGTAATGACTGGCAGACAGAGATTGAAATTATCTCAAAGTATTTTCTGTAAATTAACAATATTTTCAATCTTTTAAAGTATATTTTTATACTTTAAACTACTCACTTTATAGATACACAATGTCATAAGGAATGGGAAGGAAGAATTCTGAATACTCTGGTACAGGTACCTGCACTGCATATGAAACAGTACAGTGCTATTTGAAAATAATCACAAGTTAGTTTAACATGTATATTGCAAACTCTAGGGCTACCACTAAAAATCTTTTTAAAAGAAGTATAATTGACATGCTAAAAGAGGAAATAAAATGGAGTCATTTAAAATGTTCAATTAGGGCTTCCCTGGTGGCGCAGTGGTTGAGAGTCCTCCTGCCGATGCAGGAGACGCGGGTTCGTGCCCCGGTCCGGGAAGATCCCACATGCCTTGGAGCGGCTGGGCCCGTGAGCCATGGCCGCTGAGCCTGCGCGTCTGGAGCCTGTGCTCCGTAACAGGAGAGGCCACAACAGTGAGAGGCCCGCGTACCGCAAAAAAAAAAAAAAAAAGTTCAATTAAAACCGGCAAAAACCAAAAAAGAAAGGGGGGCAAGAGCAAATGCAACAAATAGAAAACAGTTATAACATGGTAGATACTAATCCAACTATCAATAATCCCATTAATTGTAAATGTTCTAAATCCAACAATTAGAGATGATAAGAATGGATTAAAAAAACAAGACTCTATATGTTGTCTACAAGAAACCCACTTTAAATATGACTCAACCAGGTTAAAAGTAGAAGGATGGAGAAAAATATGTCATGCTGACATAAAACAAAGAAAGCTAGAGTACCTATTTTTATTTTAGAAAAGTTGGCTCCAGAACAAGAAGGATTTCATGAATAAAGAGTACATACATTGCCAAGAACAGACACCAGACTTTGCACACTCACACATATACTCTTCACACACACACATGTGCAGGTACGCTCATGCACATATGCGCTCAGACATATTCACTTGCACATCCATATGTAGACTTGTGTGCACACCTACACAAACTCCAAGCTACTGGGGAGACAAGCAGACACAGTCAACATTGGGAGAAGGAAAAATCTTTGGGTTTAAAATCACAACTTTCAACTTAAAATATTTATAATGTTCTTATAACTAAAAGTGGCCAGAGAGTTATGGATTCTGGTTAAGATAGTCTTATTGAATCCCCTACCCTGCAGGAAGCAAGGTTCAATGTAGCACATGTAGAGTTCTTATATAATAATCTTATTATATAATCATATGTTTTCCAATAATAGTTCTTTAATAGCTCACAGTGATATGGTACCTTTAAAATTATTTTATCTAAACACTTTAACATAGGTAATGCTTATATCTGCGTTAAAACTTACTTTAACATGGGTTAAATCAATATCCATGTATAATATTGATTTGGATTAACTTTTTTTTTTTTTTTTTTTTGCGGTACGCGGGCCTCTCACTGTTGTGGCCTCTCCCGTTACGGAGCACAGGCTCCAGACGGACACGCAGGCTCAGTGGCCATGGCTCACGGTCCCAGCCGCTCTGCAGCATGTGGGATCTTCCTGGACCGGGGCACGAACCCGTGTCCCGTGCATCGGCAGGCGGACTCTCAACCACTGCGCCACCAGGGAATCCCTGAATTAACTTTTAAGAGGTATTGTTTCTCATTTAAAAGTATCTGTGGTTTGGGTTTTTTTTCTTTGTTGCCTTTTAGTAAAAAAGTCATGTAAAGGATATAAACGGTGTTCCACCTAACACTAAACGAAGAATATTAGAATAACTCCTCTATTGAAACATCATGATTGACAAATAATATCAAAATACATATTTAAAAATAGGGGTACTGAAATTTTGATTAAAGTGAGCCAGGCGGCTAAAATGACCCTACTGTGTGATAGTCATCTCAGTGACTTGTGACCTTTATGGTTTTGCAATGGTCAGATATGAAGAAAAAATTATCTTTTCATTTCACCATTTTTTAAACTTCTGTCTACCATGTTCCTATTTTCTGCTTTATATTGTATGCTGATATAACTATGGGTTTTGCTGGCCTCAGTCTTTTTATTGAACTAGCAAAATGTCCTATAATTTCCAAACTGTCAAAATCTGATCTGCATGCCAGAAGGCTATATTTTTAAATACATGAATAGCCTTGTGAACAAAAACATTCCTGTCAATTGTGCATTTCTCAGTACCAAAACAGCTCCATCCTTGGTTATCTGTCACAGCAGTTCTTTGAGATTTGAGTGTTTAACATGTATCATCTCCTGACAGTCTACCATTACAGATCACAATCTGCTATTACAGATTAAAAAGTATAGTCCATTCACTGCTGTTGGATCTCCTGGAGCACTTGGATCTGGTAACTCAACAAGCAGCTGCAGTAACACAAAAGGATTGCTGAAACAGAGATTTTGGACTGACAGAGCACTAATTTTAATAATGACAAATTGTCTCAGAATTCAACACTTTTCATATGCATGACCCTTTTGCTCCTGAAACAAAGTAATTTATGTGCCTGAAAATTGTTCCTGTGCTTTAATTTGGTACTTGTATTGATATACAATACAAGTGTGTTTTTACTTCAGCACATCTGACATAAGAGTTAAATGTTGTCTTTGTAATATTTCTTCAATGAAAGGACAAAGAGGCAACATGTGAATGAAATGTTTTCTCTCTTCTGTGTTCCCATAGCATTTTGAATATGGCTTTATATGCTTGTTTATTATATTTTAATTAATTATTTTTTCCACCGGATTGTGAGCATATCTGGAGCAGGGAAAAATTTTATACATTTCTTTATCTTGGACTCTGTGTAGTTCCTGGCATAAGACAGAACAGGAACCACACACTCATATGAATGTAGGGGCCAGCAGTTAAAGTATAATACAATAGTTTGGATTTATAAATTTAAGAAAGCAAAACAAAAACAAGATGCACACGATAGAAAGCTCAAATTCACATTCAAGACAATCGGGGTGGTGGTGTCAGTATTGACCTAGCAAGCCCATGCTTTGCTCTCTACTCTCCAGTAGATGGCCATGCTTCTTTTCAAGGTTTCGTATAAACTTTGCTAATACATTTCCATTTTGAAGTAATGGTGAACAATCTTCCTCCCAAACAAAACATATCTGTGAATTGAATTTAGGTCACGTGTTGACAGTCTTTTAAACTTTGAAGAAGGTACTCAACAAATATATAAATGGCTAAAAGCAGGGCATCAAAAGTTATATATTTCATAGACCATTCATTTTGAAGCATGGTTTCATTAACCAGTTGTTAGTATTTTAAAATTTATCATTTATTAAAACATACATTTATATTAATTAATAAAACTAATAACTATTCTACAGAAAATGAGTTTAAAGTCATAAAAATACTTAAAAAAATAAAATGCAAACAAAAAAATAAATAAAATGCAGTACAATTTCTTTTTTGGCTATACAAATTTATAAATCAAGAGCATAAAGAGATAGTTTTCAAATTGAATGAGTGCTTGCAAATTTGAAAAGTTGATTTTCCTTTAATTTAAATATTTTAAGCCACCATATAGTGATCAAACAATCTTTCACTTATCTCCTCATGAATTTCTAAATTTCAGTAATGGGATCTGTGAGGCACACTAAGCAACTGTGTAATATTGTTACAAGTAAAATGAAATTTCCATTGACTTTTCTAAAAAGTGAACCCCAAATATTTTTTCCTTTAAACATCCATATTGAAATTTAGAAAGTCATGAAGAGAGAAGTGAAAGACTGCTTGATCAATATATGGCTACTTAAAATATTCAAATTAAAGAAAAAACAACCTTTTAAATTCTTCAAGTACTCATGCAATTTGAAAATCTCTTTGTGCTCTTAATAAAATTATTATTAAATATAATACTAATATTTTCATGATATCACCATTTAATAGGGAAAAACAGATGTAAAAAGAAAGTATTGAACAATTTCAGCATTTGTCCTAGTTTTATGGAGTTATACTTACCTGGAACCATTGACAATTATTATGTAGAAACAAAATATAATCCAGTGGGGGCTTCCCTAGTGGCGCAGTGGTTGAGAGTCCGCCTGTCAATGCAGGGGACACGAGTTCGTGCCCCAGTCTGGGAAGATCCCACATGCCGCGGAGCGGCTAGGTCCGTGAGCCATGGCTGCGAAGCCTGCGTGTCCGGAGCCTGTGCTTCGCAACGGAAGAGGCCACAACAGTAAGAGGCCCACGTACCGCAAAAAAAAAAAAAAAAAAAAAAAATTATATATATATATATATATATATATATATATATATATATTCCAGTGAAAATGTCAACAGAGAAAGAATGGTAAAAATTATGAAAACAAGCAATGCAAATATGTTATAAGGCTGTTGGATGAACACAACAGATAGCATTTGCTTTGAAAACAGAGGAGGTCTTCAGTGTATTGGAACAGTCCAGGAAGAATTCACAAAATAAAAGGAACTTCAATTATACTTTGAATATAAGTATATTTTGACTATCTCTAGAAGAAAGTGTTTGGTATTATTTCACTTTGGATAGGAAGGAAAGTATGAAAATGGGACCTGTAAGGCACACTGGAGAATGTTTTATGAGCTGATGATGTTCCCTTAAAATTTAGTCATTGAAGCACTAACCCCCAATATGTCAGAATGTGACTATTTGGAGATATAAACTTTAAAGAAGTGATTACGCTAAAATGTGGCCTTTAGTATGGGCCCTAATCCAATCTAGCTGGTGACATTATAAAAAGAAGAAAGTGATACCAAGGATGTATGAGCACAGAGAAAAAACCATGTGAGGACACGGCAAGAAAGTGGCCGTCTGAGAGCCAAGGAGAGAGGCCTCAGGATCATGGACTTCGTTTCCAGAGCTGTGAGAAAGTAATTGCTGTTTAAGCCACCTGGTCTGTGGTATTTTGTTATGGCGTCCCCAGCAAACTAATGAGCACACCATTTTAGTAGGAGTAGAGGATTTATGTAGATAGACAGTGGGATGTAGCTTAGGAAAGCCTGAGGCCAGATGAAAGAGATCATTGAATCAACCAGCGCTGAGAAAGATATTTATGGGGTGATAAGTGAAGGCTTGGATGGCATATAACATTGGGGGCTTGTTTCACTGTCTTATGTAGTAGAGAAGTATTGGTCCATGCAGCACCCCTACTTCATTCTTGGAATTGAACAAGGAACTGAATGTCCATCAAATTCTTTAGAACATAGAGACAAGTCCTTGGATTCACTGGGCAACTCTGGATGGATGCAGAAAACACTTTCTTGTAGCTGTTTACTGTTTTCCTGTAAGTTATTTTCCACCTTGTATGAAGATTTCACATTGCCAGTTCTTGGTGAAGAGAAATATCTGTGACATGAGCAATTAGGCTGTGAACCTAAACAAGGGAGCGGGTTGTACACTATTGAGTATTGTCTAATTTTTAAAGTATTATAAACCTCTTACATTTTTGTTTACAGTTTATGGTTTTGCTCATTACCATGTATTTTTTGGTAGAACTAATTTTTTTTTTTTTTTTTTGCGGTACGCAGGCCTCTCACTGCTGTGGCCTCTCCCGTTGTGGACCACAGGCTCCGGACGCGCAGGCTCCGCAGCCAGGGCTCACAGGCCTAGCCGCTCTGCGGCATGTGGGATCTTCCCGGACCGGGGCACAAACTCGTGTCCCCTGCATCGGCAGGCGGACTCTCAACCACTGCGCCACCAGGGAAGCCCAGAACTAATCATTTTTTGATGGGAAAAATTGATTTCTCTTACTCTTAGATACCATCTGAGGCTTCATTCAATGAGAGAATGAGAAACACGTGATGAAAGATGGAAAGAGAAATCCAGCAGCTTACATGGCTCTGGATCTTCCATATCTCTGTATCTCCTGCCTGCTTGTTGGCAAATAACAAACAGAAGTTTTGAATATTTTTATGTGAGTACAGAGGGCTTAGACTTATGAAGACCTCACAAACAAAGGAACTCACAGGAGGACTTAGAAAATCAGAAAAGATAAGAGAGAGTTATGCATTTTAGTGAGTATGTGATATTATCTGTCAGATAGGCCTATGTAGGTGCTTTTTAAGAGGTGCATAATAGCAATGAGTCCATTGTGAACTACACTCAGAAAACAACGATGCAGCGACAAGAGGCAAATGTGAAACCAAGTATTCCTAAACAGGCTAAAGTTTGGTTCTCAGAGAATCTGAATTCAAAATCAGTTTCTAGAGGAGAAACCAGGTAATTTATGAATAAAGACTTTTAAGAATATCTGGGTCTAACTTGGTGTACTCTAAGAAGCAGCAGCAAACTCTTTGATTGCTGTAAATATTAATGTACTTCAAATTAAATGTGATTTTTTAACGTCAAGAAAGAGCTAGATAAATAGAAATTAGCAAGTATTGTGACAATGGAATCTGGATTGTTTTGAGAATCATGCAGGAGAACATTTCAAACCTGAGCAAGGAAGAGGTCAGTGCTTAAGTGAGAAGTGTTTAAGGAAACGTCCACCTGCACATACCTCTCTATAAGGTTTAGTGTCGAGTTTTCGATTAAGGCTAAATTGACATTCAGCTGCAGCTACACAGAACAGGCTCTGTGATTAAAACTTATAAGCATCTCCTGTCTGCCTGTTGGCACAAAAACAAACAGGCATCCATGTGTAGATCTGTTCCCTAATTATTCTATGAAATCCCAAGCTATCTAGCTGAAGGTAATTTGGCATTTAAAATGCCTGAAATGTTAGATAATATCTTTGCTCACCTGGAACACATTCAGTTCATTTACTAAAGTAATGAGTTTATTTTCCCTATGCAATTTAACTTTTTCACCTTTTGGACTACAGGTAGGCAAAGGACACATACTTTACCCAGGGATTTCCCACTTGTTATCACTAGGTAATCTCAGGTTTCTTTGATTGCCTTCATTATGATAAAAAGGGAAACAGATTCTTCTCATATAATTGGTTGTCTGGGTCCTAGCAAACCTTCTATTGGAGTTTTCATATTGATTCGGCTGCTCTCTCCCTTATTCATTGCAGCTAGCACTGTCTTAGAATGTAACTACACTCTACTACCAGTGACAAAAATTCCAGGGAGAAATAATACACCTGAGAAGTAGAATCAGTTCAGTTTCACGCTGCTCAGTTATTAAGGCTCAAGCTTAAAAGCATTTATTTGCCTAGTCACTGAGTCAGAGGACGGTTGAAGTTTAAAAATGTCTAATCACGAGTACTCACAAAGTAGTGCCTATATTCTAGTCTTTGCAATTGCCCTATAATGCTTATTTAATCGCTGAAGAAGCTGAAACAGAGAGATTACATAACCTACACACAATAACACAGATTGGGCTTAAAACACAAGGAGTTTATGATTCTCAAACCCTCTTAAACAGTATTCTATGTGCAATGTATCATTTTCCTGTTAATCTACAAGTTTTTTTTTTTTTTACATTTGATAAAAATTTCCTCCTTAACATGTTTAATTTTTTGGCCTTGTTACTACTTTCCTGATCAATGAGTAGCCCTTGACTTTGGCCCTAAGAAAGACAATTGGTCACTATTTCTTCTGTAGAGATCATGATAGTTTAGGTATTGGATCTTACATCCCATAGTCATTCTGATTTGTTTTCTCATTCTACATTTTTGGTACTTTGGGGATCAGAACAAGTAATTTATTTCTACCTTAAATTTATTTTCCTTTATTTCTTTCCTTTTCTTTTTTCCTTCCTTCCTTCCCTCCCCCTTCCCCTCCTTCTTTCCTTCCTTTCCCTTTTCCTTCCTTCCTTTCTTTCTTTCTTTCTCTTATGTCATTTCCACCTCCAGTTCTCATCCACACCTCTCTGCTGAGCTACCCCTTCCACATATTTAGGCAGGCTGGATATTATCATACTTTCTTAAATAACATCCTTTATGGTATAAAATATGCACATCTACATTTTCAAACCATAGATTTTTATATCTCAAAAAAGCACATGTTTTTGAGCAAAAGAACAGCTATCCCTATCCCCTTTGCCACCAAAGTGAATATTTCAATTTGTATTCCTTTCTTTGGAAAATGGGGATATTCTTTTGGATTGCCTGTGCAAGATACTTTTAAGTGGCTCATTTTAGTACATTTTACACTAAATGGATTTTGGTCCCATTTACTTTTGACAGGTGATAAACATACATATTATATAACTGGTTATTTCTTATCAAATATTAAGGAGTATTCAAAGAAGGGAGTAGACTGAAGATGACCTTGAAGAGCACACTAAGTCGAATAATAAGACTAAGCTGAACGTGATAGCTGGCAGGGATAATAAAACCTGTTTTCACTTTAGGTAATAATGTGCTTGAAGTTAAGTCATACTTGGAGCAAAGCACTAAACTCAAGAGAGGTGCAGCAAAATTGATAATCCTCTTAGAGGTTTACAAAGACCTTTAGAAAATGTCAAAGCAAGCATCAATTATAAACTTCTTTAAAAAATGTTATGTGCTGTCCCTAAATGGAACAGCTGCACCTTCCAGGGAGGTAGATTGCATGAGAAAAAAGTACAGAACTTGATATCAAATGCACCTGTATGTAACTTCTGATTTCATCTTTTTCTAGCTATTGGCCTTGGGGAATTTATTTAGCTTCTTAGAACCTCAGTGACTCCATCTGCAAACTGGGGATAATGATACCCACATCATTAAGATTATCGCGAGAAGAAAAGTACTTGGTTCACAGTGAATACTGTGTTTTTGAATGTTCAATGAAAGTACAATAATGACAGAGATGGATCTTAAGAAATCTTGGCACCTTTCTCAAGCTATTCTTTGGAAACTCCAATGCTAAACACTAAATCATTTGTTGTTTTATCCACAGACAGTTCTTTCTTTTTGTTTTTTTGCAGTACGTGGGCCTCTCACTGTTGTGGCTTCTCCCGTTGCGGAGCACAGGCTCGGGACGCGCAGGCTCAGCGGCCATGGCTCACGGGCCCAGCCGCTCCGCGGCATGTGGGATCTTCCCGGTCCGGGGCACGAACCCATGTCCCCTGCATCGGCAGGCAGACTCTCAACCACCGCGTCACCAGGGAAGCCCCACTGACAGTTCTTTTAATCATTGTATAACAAGTATACAAATTTTTAGTAGTTAAAAACAGAAAGTTCCACTTTCTTTGTAAAGTCTCTTGGCATCTCTTTTTGTAGAGTCTACATTTGTACCATTTTCCAAGTTATAGTTTGGGGGGTAAGAATATTTACAAATCTAATATAGTTTATTGGGAAGACTGTAAGTAGGAATATAAATAAAGTGTTAGAGCACCTTTAAATAAATAAGAGCAGTAAGTCAGGGACATTCTGATGAAACTTCATTAACGCACAAAGCCTTGCCTATAGGATCACCTTACAAGTAACGAGACAGTGACTCATTCATGGGAAATGTCCTGAGAGAAGCCCCCAAACACCTTTTCCTCAAGAGTCATCACCACCAATATTTTCAGTAAAATTATGGAAGTTGACTACAATGCAGAAACTTTCCCCCAGCAGAAATAACAGTTGTTATTCCTATCTCAATATAAGAGATAGTTAAGGGCTCCTGCAACTTATTTCCTAATATCTCCAAAACACGTTATCCTCTTTTTCACTCTTCTTGCTTCTCAGAATAGCGTAGACTAGGCTGGTCACCCAAAGTTAATCCTGTGTACTCTTCGTGGTACTCTCCTCTGTCCTCAGGGCATTTTTCCTATTAATTACCCAAACCCTTCTCCCATTCTAAGACATACTCTTGCAAATTTATTCTACCTACTTTCCATTATCACTTTGCTTACAATCATCTAGTCTCTTTATTCTAAAATTGCCTTCAGAGGAGCTTCAAGATGGTGGAAGAGTAAGACGCGGAGATCACCTTCCTCTCCACAAATACATCAGAAATACATCTACACGTGGAACAACTCCTACAGAACACCTACTGAACGCCGGCAGAAGACCTCAGACCTCCCAAAAGGCAAGAAACTCCCCACGTACCTGGAGACAAAAGAATAGGGAC
Source organism: Globicephala melas (assembly GCF_963455315.2). Lineage (NCBI taxonomy): Eukaryota > Metazoa > Chordata > Mammalia > Artiodactyla > Delphinidae > Globicephala > Globicephala melas. The sequence goes on along the minus strand of NC_083318.1, from coordinate 25,569,591 downwards.
GGGACCTGCACCAGTGGGAGGGAGCCGTGAAGAAGGAAAGCATTCCACACACTAGGAAGCCCCTTCGCGGGCGGAGACTGCGGGTGGCGGAGGGGGAAGCTTTGGAGCCGCGTAGGAGAGCGCAGCCACAGGGGTGCGGAGGGCAAAGCGGGGAGATTCCCGCTCACAGGATCAGGGCCGACCAGCACTCACCAGCTGGAGAGGCTTGTCTGCTCACCGCCGGGGCGGGCGGGGCTGAGAGGTGAGGCTCGGGCTTCGGGCGGGGCGCAGGGAGAGGACTGGGGTTGGCGGCATGAACACAGCCTGCAGGGGCTTAGTGCACCACGGCTAGCCGGGAGGGAGTCTGGGAAAAGAGCTGGAGCTGCCGAAGACGCAAGAGACTTTTTCTTCCCTCTTTGTTTCCTGGTGCGCAAGGAGAAGGCATTAAGAGCGTCGCCTAAACGAGCTCCAGAGACGGGCGGGAGCCGCGGCTATCATCGCGGATGCCAGAAAAGGGCATGAGACGCTAAGGCTGCTGCTACCACCACCAAGAAGCCTGTGTGCGAGCACAGGTCACTATCCACACCTCCCCTCCCGGGAGCCTGTGCAGCCCGCCACTGCCAGGGTCCTGGGATCCAGGGACAACTTCCCCGGGAGAACGCACGGCGCGCCTCACGCTGGTGCAACGTCACGCTGGCCTCTGCCGCCGCAGGCTCGCCCCGCACTCCATACCCCTCCCTCCCCCCGGGCCTGAGTGAGCCAGAGTCCCTGGATAAGCGGCTCCTTTAACCCCGTCCTGTCTGAGCAAAGAACAGACGCCCTCCAGCGACCTACACGCAGAGGCGGGGCCAAATCCAAAGTTGAGCCCCGGGAGCTGTGCGAACAGAGAAGAGAAAGGGAAATCTCTCCCAGCAGCCTCAAGAGCAGCGGATTAAATCTCCACAATCAACTTGATGTACCCTGCATCTGTGGAATACCTGAATAGAAAATGAATCATCCCAAATTGAGGTAGTAGACTTTGGGAGCAACGATATATATATTTCGTTCCTTTTTCTTTTTTTGTGAGTGTGAACATGTATGCTTCTGTGTGTGATTTTCTCTGTATAGCTTTCCTTTTACCATTTGTACTAGGATTCCGTCTGTCCTTTTTGGTTTTTTGTATAGATTTTAGTGTTTGTTACCAGTGGTGGATTTGTTTTTTGATTTGGTTGCTCTCTTCTTTCTTTTTTTTAAATTACCTTTAAAAATTTTTACTAATTTTTTAATAATTATTTTTTATTTATTTTAATAACTTTATTATTTTCTTTCTTTCTCTCTCTCTCTCTCTTTCTTTCTTTCCTTCCTTCCTTTTCTTTTTTTCTACCTTTTATTCTGAACTGTGTGGATGACAGTGTCTTGGTGCTCCAGCTGGGCATCAGGACTGTGCCTCTGAGGTGGGAGAGCTGAGTTCACGACATTGGTCCACCAGAGACCTCCCAGCTCCATGTAACATCAAATGGCAAAAATCTCCCAGAGATCTCCATCGCTACGCCAAGACCCAGCTCCAATCAACAACCAGCAAGCTACACTGCTGGACACCCTGTGCCAAACAACTAGCAAGACAGGAACACAACACCACCCATTAGCAGAGAGGTTGCCTAAAATCATAATAAGGTCACAGACACCACAAAAAATACCCACCAGATGCACACTTGCCCACCAGAAAGACAAGATCCAGCTTCATCCACCAGAACACAGGCATCAGTCCCCTCCACCAGGAAGCCTACACAACCTACTGAACCAACATTAGCCACTGGGGGCAGACACCAAAAACAACCGGAACTACGAACATGCAGCCTGCGAAAAGGAGACCCCAAACACACTAAGTTAAGCAAAATGAGAAGACAGAGAAACACAAAGCAGATGAAGGAGCAAGGTAAAAACCCACCAGACCAAACAGATGAAGAGGAAATAGGCAGTCTACCTGAAAAAGAATTCACAATAATAACAGTAAAGATGATCTAAAATCTTAGAAATAGAATGGAGAAAATTAAAAAAAAAGCAGATGAAGGAGCAAGGTAAAAACCCACCAGACCAAACAAATGAAGAGGAAATAGGCAGTTTACCTGAAAAAGAATTCAGAATAATGATAGTAAAGATGATCCAAACTCTTGGAAATAGAATGGAGAAAATACAAGAAATGTTTAACAAGGACCTAGAAGAACTAAAGAGCAAACAAACAATGATGAACCACACAATAAACGAAATAAAAAATTCTCTAGAAGGAATCAATAGCAGAATAACAGAGGCAGAAGAACGGATAAGTGACCTGGAAGATAAAAAAAGTAGAAATAACTACTGCAGAGCAGAGTAAAGAAAAAAGAAAGAAAAGAATTGAGGACAGTCTCAGAGACCTCTGGGACAACATTAAACGCACCAACATTCGAGTTATAGGGGTCCCAGAAGAAGAAGAGAAAAAGAAAGGGACTGAGAAAATATCTGGAGATTATAGCTGAAAACTTCCCTAATATGGGAAAGGAAATAGTTAATCAAGTCCGGGAACTGCAGAGAGTCCCATAGAGGATAAATCCAAGGAGAAACATGCCAAGGCACATATTAATCAAACTATCAAAAATTAAATACAAAGAAAAAAATGTTAAAAACAGCAAGGGAAAGGCAACAAATAACATACAAGGGAATCCTCATAAGGTTAACAGCTGATCTTTCAGCAGAAACTGTGCAAGCAAAAAGGGAGTGGCAGGACATATTTAAAATGATGAAAGGGAAAAACCTACAAACAAGATTACTCTACCCAGCAGGGATCTCATTCAGATTTGACGGAGAAATTAAAACCTTTACAGACAAGCAAAAGCTAAAAGAATTCAGCACCAACAAACCAGCTTTACAACAAATGCTAAAGGAACTTCTCTAGGCAGGAAACACAAGTAAAGGAAAAGACCTACAGTAACAAACCCAAAACAATTAAGAAAATGGTAATAGGAACATGCATATCGATAATTACCTTAAATGTAAATGGATTAAATGCTGCAATCAAAAGACAAAGACTGGCTGAATGGATACAATAACAAGACCCATAAATATGCTGTCTACAAGAGACCCACTTCAGACCTAGGGACACATACAGACTGAAAGTGAGGGGATGGAAAAAGATATTCCATGCAAATGGAAATCAAAAGAAAGCTGGAGTAGCAATTCTCATATCAGACAAAATAGACTTTAAAGAAAAGACTATTACAAGCGACAAAGAAGGACACTACATAATGATCAAGGGATCAATCCAAGAAGATGATGTAACAATTGTAAATATCTATGCACCCAAAATAGGAGCACCTCAATACATAAGGCAAATACTAACAGCCATAAAAGGGGAAATCGACAGTAACACAATCAGAGTAGGGGACTTTAACACCCCACTTTCACCCATGGACAGATCATCCAAAATGAAAATAAATAAGGAAACAGAAACTTTAAATGATACATTAAAGAAGATGGACTTAATTGATATTTATAGGACATTCCATCACAAAACAACAGAATACACTTTCTTCTCAAGTGCTCATGGAACATTCTCCAGGATAGACCACATCCTGGGTCACAAGTCAAGCCTTGGTAAATTTAAGAAAATTGAAATTGTATCAAGTATCTTTTCTGACCACAATGCTATAAGACTAGATATCAATTACAGGAAAAAATCCTTAAGAAATACAAACACATGGAGGCTAAACAATACACTACTTAATAACCAAGAGATCACTGAAGAAACCAAAGAGGAAATCAAAAAATACCTAGAAACAAATGACAATGAAACCACGACAACCCAAAGTCCATGGGATGCAGCAAAAGCAGTTCTAAGAGGGAAGTTTATAGCAATACAGTGCTACCTTAAGAGACAAAATACATCTCAAATAAACAACCTAACCTTCCACCTAAAGCAAATAGAGAAAGAAGAACAAAAAAACCCCAAAGTTAGTAGAAGGAAAGAAATCATAAAGATCAGATCAGAAATAAATGAAAAAGAAATGAAGGAAACGATAGCAAAGATCAATAAAACTAAAAGCTGGTTCATTGAGAAGATAAACAAAATTGATAAACCATTAGCCAGACTCATCAAGAAAAAAAGGGAGAAGACTCAAATTAATAGAATTAGAAATGAAAAAGGAGAAGTAACAACTGACATTGCAGAAATACAAAGGATCATGAGAAATTACTACAAGCAACTCTATGCCAATAAAATGGACAACCTCGAAGAAATGGAGACATTCTTAGAAAACACAACCTGCCGAGACTGAACCAGGAAGAAATAGAAAATATAAATGACCAATTACAATCAATGAAATTGAGACTGTGATTAAAAAACTTCCAACAAACAAAAGCCCAGGACCAGATGGCTTCACAGGAGAATTCTATCAAACATTTAGAGAAGAGCTAACACCTATCCTTCTCAAACTCTTCCAAAATATAGCAGAGGGAGTAACACTCCCAAACTCATTCTACAAGGCCACCGTCACCTTGACACCAAAACCAGACTAATATGCCACAAAGAAAGAAAACTACAGGCCAATATCACTGATGAACATTGATGCAAAAATCCTCAACAAAATATTAGCAAACAATCCAACAGCACATTAAAAGGGTCATACACCATGATCAAGTGGGGTTTATTCCAGGAATGGAAGGATTATTCAATATACACAAATCAATCAATGTGATACACCATATTAACAAATTGAAGAATAAAAACCATATGATCATCTCAATAGATGCAGAAAAAGCTTTCGATAAAATTGAAAACCCATTTATGATAAAAACCCTCCAGAAAGTAGGCATAGAGGGAACTTACCTCAACATAGGAAAGGCCATATATGACAAGCCCACAGCCAACATCATCCTCAATGGTGAAAAAATGAAACCATTTCCACTAAGATCAGGAACAAGACAAGGTTGCCCAATTTCACCACTATTATTCAACATAGTTTTGGAAGTTTTAGCCACAGCAATCAGAGATGAAAAAGAAATGAAAGGAATTGAAATCTGAAAAGAAGTAAAGCTGTCACTGTTTGCAGATGACATGATACTATACATAGAGAATCCTAAAGATGTTACCAGAAAACTATTAGAGCTAATCAATGGATTCGGTAAAGTAGCAGGATACACAATTAATGCACAGAAATCTCTTGCATTCCTAAACACTAATGAAGAAAAATCTGAAAGTGAAAATTAGGAAACACTCCCATTTACCATTGCAAGAAAAAGAATAAAATACTTAGGAATAACCCTACCTAAGGAGACTAAAGATCTGTATGCAGAGAACTATAAGACACTGATGAAAGAAATTAAAAATGATACAAACAGATGGAGAGATATACCATGTTCTTGGATTGGAAGAATCAACATTGTGAAAATGACTATACTACCCAAAGCAATCTACAGATTCAGAGCAATCCCTATCAAACTACTACTGGCATTTTTCACAGAAGTAATACAAAATATTTCACAACTTTTATGGAAACACAAAAGACCCTGAATAGCCAAAGCAATCTTGAGAAAGGAAAACGGAGCTGGAGGAATCAGACTCCCTGACTTCAGACTATACTACAAAGCTACAGTAATCAAGGCAGTATGGTATTGGCACAAAAACAGAAATATAGATCAATGGAACAGTACAGAAAGCCCAGAGATAAACCCATGAACATATGGTCACCTTATTTTTGAAAAAGGAGACCAGAATATACAATGGAGAAAAGACAGCCTCTTCAATAAATGGTGTTGGGAAAACTGGACAACTACATGTAAAAGAATGAAATTAGAACACTCCCTAATACCATACACAAAAATAAACTCAAAATGGATTGAAGACCTAAATGTAAGGCCAGAAACTATCAAACTCTTAGAGGAAAACATAGGCAGATCGCTCTATAACATAAATCACAGCAAGATCCTTTTTGACCCCCTCCTAGAGAAATGGAAAGAAAAACAAAAATAAAGTAATGGGACCTAATGAAACTTAAAAGGTTTTGCATAGCAAAGGAAACCATAAACAAGACGAAAAGACAACCCTCAGAATGGGAGAATATATTTGCAAATGAAGCAACTGACAAAGGGTAATCTCCAAAATATACAAGCAGCTCATGGAGCTCAATATCAGAAAAACAAACAACCTAATCCAAAAATGGGCAGAAGACCTAAATAGACATTTATCCAAACAATATATACAGATGGCCAACAAACACATGAAAGGATGCTCAACATCATTAATCATTAGAGAAATGCAAATCAAAAGTACAATGAGATATCATCCTCACACCAGTCAGAATGGCTATCATCCAAAAATCTACAAACAATAAATGCTGGAGAGGGCGTGGAGAAAAGAGAACCCTCCTGCACTGTTGGGGGGAATGTAAACTAAAACAACCACTATGGAGAACAGTATGGAGGTTCCTTAAAAAACTAAAAATAGAACTACCATACAACACAGCAATCCCACTACTGGGCACATACCCTGAGAAAACCATAATTCAAAAAGAGTCATGTACCACAATGTTCACTGCAGCTCTATTTACAATAGCCAGGGCATGGAAGCAACTTACCTGTCCATTGACAGATGAATGGATAAAGAAGATGTGGCACATATATATATATAATGGAATATTACTCAGCCATGAAAAGAAATGAAATTCAGTTATTTGTAGTGAGGTGGATGGACCTAGAATCTGTCATACAGAGTGAAGTAAGTCAGAAGGACAAAAACAAATACCGTATGTTAACACATATATATGGAATCTAAAAACAAACCAAAAAGATGGTCATGAAGAACCTAGGGGCAGGACGGGAATAAAGACGCAGACCTACTAGAGGATGGACTTGAGGACAGTGTTGACTTTTCCTGTTTCTACAGTGCTCATCTTCTACCAAGAAAACAAACTCAGTTCACACTTGCTTGTTCTCTTTTATTGATTCTTCCTCTCTCTTGAAAAGTCCTCTGAGTTCTGTATACAATCGTTTCCTTCTCTTTCACTGTGCAATATCCTCTCCTAATATTATAAAAGGTCTTGTCTCTGATTATTGTCTAAAAGTAAAGGAATCAAAAATACCTTCAGAGCTGAAAAAATTTAATGCCACATTTGCAATCTGAGCTGTAGCCCTCTCAGGTTCTTCTCAACTCCTTGTTTGTATCTCCAAGTCAGTTTCTCTTCACCATTTCTATCAGTTTAGAATCTTTATGTCATTTGACTATTGAGTTTACCCTGGCACTACTCCTGCTACAAGTTTTTCCTTTCCATTTGCATTTCCATCATTTTAATTTAGAGTCTTTTTCCATGTCTTTAGCTTTATTGCAAGAATCTCCTCCTTGGTCTGAGCTTCCATCTTTGCCATCATAATTCATTCAGCATCAACCACCACATTATTCACCATAAGGCATATCTTTGTCTTTCTCTCTCAGAACTGTTCACTGCTTTCAGTACCTGTTAATTGAAGTTGAAGCTGCTTCAGTACTGTTTGAGACCCTTTGTGATTTAATCCCAACCAGGTCTTGGGATTAAATCACAGGTCCCAGACCAGAATCCCAGGTCTTGACTCTGATATAACTGCATGTCACTGCTGTTTCTCAAACATTTATTTCCCCATATCAGTGTATGTACTCTTGTCTATGTGTTCTCCTTTCCAATTTTACTTTTGGAAATTCTAGTCCTTCCTCAGGTTCACCTCCTGAATAATTTTAGCACCCCATCCTTCTCTTACTGCATATACCACACATTCTGTGTGAGATTTTTTGGTTATACTAGGTGAACCATATGAAATTGCCGTTTTTAGGCCAAAAATGTTTGAGTACAGGCAATTTTACCTGGTGTAACCTAACATTTTCCTCTATTAAATTAGAAGCTCCTTAAAGGTAGAATTGAGGTTTATCTTTTTTTGAAAATTTCCCAGCATATATTTATATTTATGATTGCTCAGTTAATATTAACTTATTGAATTTATGAGTTGATAATGAATACCATATACATCATTTATAGTTGGGATATATTGTGAATAATTAACTTAGTACTATTAGCCTACTTATATTTTTCTACCCTAATATTTTTTGACATTCTGTGCTTTGAAATATAACACACATACAGAAAGGTACATAATGCATTTTTATAATTAGCTTTGGTATCCAGTTGTGTGAGTTGTCCCACTTTCTTCTTCTCAAAGAGCTGTAAAGTGCTATCCTTCTTTTGTATAAGAATGATGCCTGAGTAACCAGTAAATTTCACCACCAAGAAATCCCTGTTTCATATCCACACTGCTTAAATTTTTATCATAATGCAAGTAAATGCATTTCACACATATTATGCCTCTCATAACTAATTCGTTAATTATTAGAGAGTGTGTACATGTATCTGAAATGGAGCAGGACACTATGGTCCTTCCCTCCTGCCCGCAATGTCCTCTGCCTGCCTTTCATCTGTAGAAAAACTTTAGCCAGTATATAAGTTCAATCAGAGAAGTAAGAAAATGCAGAAGCAAAGGAAAACAGTCCAACATGACTAAATAATAGTTTAGTCAGTAAGCAAAGTCAAGGACCTTTAGTTTTTTCTCAAGGGCTATAGGTAATATTCTAAGCCATATCCTTTGAGCTGTCTTGTAGATACTGAGCCCCTCACCAGGTGGAAGATGTTAACTACATGATGACCAGACTGTAGCCATGACATAAGTTGCCACAATTCTAAGAGCTGGCCTCAAAGAAATGGGAAAAAACCAACCCTGGAACTAAAGACTAACTGTACTTAAAACAATCAAGATGGTGCTGATCAGACCAGTGCATGACTAATTTCAAGATGATTGTCAGAGATGACATGTAGCCCCCTCCTTCTGCCTATAAATGCTCTTGCCCACTGATTGTCAGTGGCGGGGAGTCGGCCTTTGAACAGGAGTCTGCCCTCTCCCCTGGTTGCTGGCATCCAAAATAAAGCAAACTTTCCTTTCCACCAACCTTGCCTCTCTATTGGCTTTTGAGCAGCGAGCAGCCAGACCCCACTTTCGGTGACATTTTGAGATAGAAATAGGTATGCTGGAGAGATGAGAAGGCCTAAAAAGGGATTGTGAGTGTTAAGATTATGTCTATATCTGCTTCCTCATTTTCAAAAGTGTTAAATCTACCTAACAAATTTGTATTAAGAATTCAGAATCTTGTATTTAATCTAACAAAGCAATAAATAAATGTGATTCTGTTATAAAAGAATAATTAAACAATGTTAAAACTCTCCTTATACTCATGGAATTATGGTATAAAATTATCAAGAACATAGAAGCTTTAATACCATATAACCAGTGACAACTATGAAAGTCTGTCTCTGTGGTATGGTCCTGACTCAGTCTTTGAGATCATTCACCTGTATTTCTTTTAGTTGAAACCGAGAATGAAGACATTGACTAGTATGGTTTTCAATCATGATGGCTTTTTAAGTGAGGGTGAAAGTATCATTGCCCATTTCTAAATTATTTGCTTTGGACAAAAAAATATGCATCTGGATATTCACCTGGACTATATATGAATTATTCAGATTGCATGCAAATTATTTGCAAGAAAATACAAGCAAACAGTTATTTTACATGTTTTTAGGATTACTACTTTTATGTTTGTTTTCATGTTTTTAAGAAAATTATGGTTTGTTGTCAAAATGTTTGTCAGAGTCAACCATGTCTAACTCAAGGATTTATGTATGTATGTATCAATATATATCGTATATGCATGTATTTAAATAGATGTTATTATTATTATTATTATTATTATTATTTGCGGTACGCGGGCCTCTCACTGTTGTGGCCTCTCCCATTGTGGAGCACAGGCTCCGGACGCGCAGGCTCAGCGGCCATGGCTCACGGGCCTAGCCGCTCCGCGGCATGTGGGATCTTCCCGGACCGGGGCACGAACCCGTGTCCCCTGCATCGGCAGGCGGACTCTCAACCACTGCGTCACCAGGGAAGCCCAGATGTTATTATTTTTTAGAGCTGTTTTAGGTTCACAGCATAATTGAGCTTAAAGTACAGAGATTTCCCGTAAACCTCTTGCTCCCATACATACATAACTTCTCCCTTTATCAACATTCACCACCAGATTGGTACATTTATTACAATTGATGAATCTACACCAACACATCTTTGTCACCCAAAGCCTACAGTTTACATTAGAGTTCACTCTTAATGTTGTGTGTTCTATTGGTTTGGACAAATGTATGACATATATCCACCATTATGGTGACATACAGAATAGTTTCGCTGCCCTAAAAATCCTCTGTGCTCCAACTCTTCATCTCTCTCTCCTTTCTAACCCCTAGCAACCACTGATCTTTTTACTATCTCCTTCATAGTTTTTCCTTTCCCAGAAGGTTATATAGTTGGGATTATACAGTATGTACCCTTTTCATATTGATTTCTTTCATGTAGTAATATGGATTTAGGATTCTTCCATGTCTTTTCATGGTTTGGTCATTCCTTTTTATCTCTAAACGTATTCCCTTGTCTGGAAGTACTACAGTTTATTTATCCATTCACCTAACTGACAAATATCTTGGTTGTTTTCAAGTTTTGGCAATTGTGAATAAAGCTGCTATAAACATCTGTATGCAGATTTTGTGCGGACATAGTTTTCAACTCTTTTGGAGAATTACTAAGGAGTGAAATTGCTGGATAATATGGTAAAAGTGTGTTAGTTTTGTAAGAAACTGCCAAGCTGTCTTCCAAAGTGGTTGTTCCAGTTTGCATTCCCACCAGCAATGACTGAGAGCTTCTATCGCTCTACATCTTTGCCAAAAATTGGTGTTATCAGTGTTGTGGATTTTGGCCATTCTAAGAAGTGTACTGTGTTATCTTACTGTTGTTTTAATTTGTACTTCACTGATATCTTATGATGTGGAACATCTTTTCATATACTTATTTGCCATCTGTATATCTGTCTTGGAGAGGTTTCTGTTAAGGTCTTTGGCTCACTTTTTAATTGTGTGGGTTTTTTTCTTCCTGTTGAGTTTTAAGACTCTTTTGTGTGTATTTTGGACAGTAGTTCTTTATCAGATGTGTCTTTTGCAGATACCTTCTCCATGTCTGTGGTTTGTCTTCTCCAACTGTCTGTTACTTCTTATGTGAGTTTTGGCAAATTGTACTTTCAAGAAATTGATCCATTTCACCTAGGTTATCAAATTTGTTGGAATAGAGTTGTTCATAGTATTATTTGATTATCGTTTTAATGTCCTTTCTACTATAATTTTCATTATTTCTCTTCTTCTGACTACTTTGGATTTGAATTGCTCTTCTTTTTCTAGTTTTCTAAGGTGGAGGCTTAGATGATTGATTATAGAACTTTATTCTTTTATAATATATTCATTCAATGCTATAAATTTACCTTTAAGTACTGTGTTCGCTACATCCCACAAATTTCGATAAATTGTATTTTCATTTTCATTTAGTTTAAAATATTTTCTAATATCTCATAAGATTTCTTTTTTGACTCATATGTTATTTAAAAGTGTATTGTTCAATCTCCATGTACCTGGGGATTTTCCAGCTATTTCTCTGTTATTGTTTGCTAGTTTAATTCCACTGTGTATGATTTATATTCTTTTCCATTTGCTAAGGTATCTTTTAAGGCCCAGAAAGTGATCTTTCTTGGTGAATGTTCCATGTGAACTTGGAAAGAATGTGTATTCTGCTGTTTTTGGATGAAATAGTACATAGATGTCCATTATATCCTGTTGATTGATGGTGTTGAATTCAATCATGTCCTGAGTTTCTGCCTGCTGGATTTGTCTATTTCTGAGAAAGGAGTATTGAAGTCTCCAACTATGATATTGGATTCATCTATTTTTGCTTGCAGTTCTATCAGTTTTTGCCTTCCATAGTTTGATGCTCTGTTATTAGGCATATACACATTGAGAATTGTTATGTCTTCTTGGAGAATTGACCCCTTTATCATTATGTAATTCCCCTTTTTATTCCTGATAACTTCTTACCTTGAAGTCTGTTCTGTTTGAAACTAATATAGCGACTCCTACTTTTTTTTTATTAGTGCTAGTATTATATATGTCTCCATCCATTTATTTTACATGTATATATGTTTTTATATTTAAAGTTGATTTCCTGTAGAGAACATATAGTTGGGTCTTGTTTGTTGATCCACTCTGACAATATGTCTTTTATTTGGTATATTTAGGCTCATGTCAAATTCATATTGATTAGTGATATAGTTGGTTAATATCTACAATATTTGTTACCGTTTTTCCTTTGTTGCCCTTATTCTTTGTTCATATTTTTGCCTTTTATTCTGAGTAGATCTGAGTTTCTGTCCTATATACTTTTCCTTTTCTCTAATGAAATGCCTTTAACATTTCTTGCAGGCAAGTCTACTGCCAACAAATTCCCTCAATTTTTGTCTGAGAGAGTCCTTATTTCTCCTTCACTTTAAAGGATTATTTCACAGGACACAGAATTCTAGGTTGGTGGATGTTTTCCTCTCAACACTTTAAATATTTTACTCCATTTTCTTTTTTTTTTTTCCTATTTATTGAAATATAATTGACTTACAACATTATGTTATTTTCAGGTGTAAAACATAGGGATTCGATATTTATAAACATTACAAAAATTATTAATTAACATTATCACATTATTAATCATAATGGTGTTAAAAACCTTGGTCTGTTAATTCCAACATCCCTACTGTATCTGAGTTTAGTTCTGATGCTTGCTTTGTCTCTTCAAAATGTGTTTTTTGTCTCTTACTGTGCCTTTAATACTTTTCTTGATAGCCTGACATGATGTACTGGATAGAAGGATCTGTGGTAAACAGACTTTAATTGATGTGGTTGTGAGGTGTGGGAAGAGGTGAAGCAGTCTCTAGTCCTATGATAAGGTCTCAGTCTTGTGCTGCACCTATGTCTTGGACTGTGAATTTCTCAAGTGCTTCTTAGTCACCGTCTTCACTCAGATGGGACAGGATGTCTAGACTGGCCTGGAGTTGGGTATTTTTCTTCTCCCAAGTCAATTAGGTTCTTATAAAATCCCTGTAGGCTAGGCTTTGGTCGAAAAGTTTCTCCTGAGGGAAGCCCTTGTTAAGAAAAACAGAGTGCTCTGGGGTACTTCACAATGGTTCCTTTTTCCTTCCCCCTGCCAGAAGCACAGGAGGAATTTTCTCAGGTATTCACTCTTAAAAAAAAATAAAATTATTATTGAAATGTAGTTTATGTACAATATTATGTTAGTTTTAGCTGTACTATGTAGCGATTTGATATTTGCATACATTATGAAATGATCACCATGATGAGTATAGTAACCACTTGCCCCTTACAAAGTTATTACAGTATTATTGACCATATCCTTTATGCTATATATTACATCCCTGTGGCTTATTTTAAAACTGGAAATTTCCTGGTTGAGCTTCTGAATGTAAAACTCACAAAAGTGTGGGGGGTCCCCTAAGACTGGGTCCCCCTGTTGGACTCTCAGGCTATCTCCACTGAGCCTCCAACAACATATCAATTACAGTTCAGTTTCTTCTACCTGGCCACTGGTTTGCAAGGAAGTTTCTGCTACAGAAAGTTGTGATTCTCTCTATTCACCTCTCTCTGTTTCCAATTTTGGAGGCAGCAGTTTGCTCTGTGACCTCACTTCTCTGACCTGTCTAAGAACAGTTGTTGATTTTCCAGTTTGTTTAGCTTTTTATTTGTTGTTAGGATGGAGTGGTGACTTCCAAACTTTTTACATGCCAGACCAGAAATCTGAAGTCTGGATTGATTTATTGTAAAGAAAAACAAAAAAGAAATAAATAAAAAGCAACATATGCACTATCTTTAAGTTTGAAACACTTGTGATCTAAACTTTGGTCTCCCATCTTAATTCTCCAGTATCTGGAAATCTCTAGATTATTGACACCTATAGGAATTTTCACTTAAGTTACAGATGCTAAAGGCAGAAGCTGATGGAATGCAGTAAGATTCTGCAAAGCTTAGTTTAGGGTTCCTTTAAGATTGGCATTATAATTCCTATATTCATGCTTTTAAAAAAATGTTAGTCCTAATGTCACATATCTTTCATAATATTAGTGATTTAAATATGAAAATATTTGCCCTTTGGTTAATGTATAATTAGAAATATGAGAGAAAACATTTGAGAAAGATATTCTAAGTCACAAAAACCGTTATACTTTTCCATATAAATGATACCTGAATAACAGTAGTTTCTTCAATTTCCTATTTCTCATTCAAGTGTAAGTCTTTACTGTAATGTATATCATGTATTTCTCATGTATGTGTATCTGAAACTTACTTTTGACAATATTCATCCAACTGCTTTGTTACATAGATGCTAGAAATAGCTTAATGTTAAAAGAAATTTTTAGAATAACTATTTCTGTAATTCTAACATATTGGACAAAAAGAATATGTATCATTTTACTAAGTTCTAGAGATTGTTTTTAATTGTTTTTTGTTTAATTGTTTTTAATAAAGAACAAGATATAAAACATCAATAGCAATACTATTAAATATATACAATTCCAAGTAGACCGATAGGTATTATATCTAATATCCCCTCCACTAATTACTATAGGCCACACATGTATTATATAGGCCACACATGTATTATAGAAATTATTATTATAGGCCACACATGTATTATAGAAATTTTCAGATAATCAAACAATTTTGAGACTTTGTTATGTTTACCCATCCATATAATTAACAGTTAATTAAAGACTGGAACAGACCCAAAAAAGGAACATTTTCACTCTTTGGTAGTGGGTTGTAGAGTTTAAAATTTCCACATCCTCTTAAAGGTACTTTACCCACACCATTAAACCAAGCTAAAAATGGAAAACAAATGAACAAATGAACAAAAAATCTATAATAATTTGTTTAAAGTTAGTTTCTTTCTTCATCTGCCCTACCCAAAATATAGTGGCACGGTGGAAATTCTTTCTTTTTTTTCCCTCTTGCAGATCAATCTGTGTACATGCATAGCCTTAAACTAATTGATATACCACTCTATAAAAGTCCTACATAATGCATCCCTGGACCACTTCATTGCTAATTTGTGAGAATAAAGCTTGTTAAGTAGGCTATTCATCCTGTATAGAATTATACAGGTAATATTTAGCTTCTTAAAACCACTGTGTAGCACATACAAATTGAATCTCTCTGTAATGTGTTAATAGGGATTTCATATCAACTTATCAGCTGCTCACAGAGAAGACTTAATCTGACTTTTTAATCAGAATGTCCTTATAAGTGTAGATAAAGGGCTTTATTTAACTTTGCTTAGATTAAGAATGCTTTTTAAAACTTAGGTTATAAAAACTGCAAAGAACCGGTGAAATTGAGATACAAAAGATAAGTTATTTGTTTTCATGACTTTCTCTTTGTTTTCCATTGTCTAGCTGATTTCATTTCAGTTTTTTAAAAATAACTTTTATGATTCAAATCACTTGCAAGTGATAATTAACACTCATTTTGGAACTCTACTGTGTGTAAACAATCCTTGGAATTAATTTTATTCACTATGTGGTCAGTTAGAGTATTTCATATTTTCAAATCAACCATTTTCCAAATAATTTTGAATGGTGAACAGCACAGTCACAATTCTGTTCTTTTCCGTTTACTTACATTAAAGTTTCATTTTGGGTAATCCGAGAATTTTGTATCAGCTATTTTTTACCTTAAAGGTTTGCTTCTGACACTTTAATAAATTATCCTGTAGTCTGTGCTGGAGGTAACTGAATTTTTTGCTCAACAGCCCTCTGTTGACACATGTTAATTTATTACCATTTCTTCCATCAGCTCACTCACTTGAGGCTAATTCTGATGAAGTACTTTCAAACAAGGACCACTGTTGGTTTACGTTAATGAGGAAATGGTGGAAAGGCAGATTTCAAATAGAAGAAATTAGAAAAAGAAAAATTATGAACCTTGGGATCAATTTTTCTATGAGTCATAACATAATTAACTATAAAATATGAAGCTGAAAAGTATTATTTTCCATACACCCTGATATTTTGCTTCATTTAGGAACTCTGCATTAAGAAGGAAAGTGAGGGAGAAGGATTGTAAAGAAAGATAGACTTACACAATCATATTTAGGAAGAGAAATTGTGTAGAAAACCTTGAATTAGGAAGAAACAGATTTAATCACGTATCTGGAGTTGGATGATAAAAGTCCCTTTGACTTTTATGTTTGTACTATACTTTTTCTACCATGTTATCACCTCTAGCAGCTTTTCTTGTTATGAAAGGAGATATTTGGGGGAGATTATTCTACAGATAAACATTCTTTAGTAACGTACCTTTCACTATTAATGTAATCTTTAAACTTCCATACTGTAAACAAATGGAGGTGGTTAAGCCACTCTGTGCCCTAACTCAGTTAATTTCACATGCCATCACAGATACAAGATATGTAAAATACTTGTTAAGTTTTCCCATATTTATTGAATAAAATCATTTTTTTGTCTATCTTGTTATAGACCTTCTGACTTTAAGTTTGGAAGATATATATTATATGTATAAATCTGGTCTTTATATAGACTAGAGGCAAGCTTCGGATCAACTTGCATTTGAACATATCTGGGACTCCAGCTCTTCTGAAGGGACTGTGGTGCATTTATTTTTCACAATTAAGCCTGTTTGTCAAGACTGGAGTCTTTGCATATTTTATGAAAATTTTGCTTTCAATAAATAAAAGTAATAAGTCTTTTACTAAATTTGTTAAATTAATAAGTCTATAAAAATAAAGGAAATTTTTACAAAAAATATGTTACAAAATATAATAATATTTTATATAATATAATGGCTTGGAATGGACCAATTCTTTTTCTATAACCTCAATATTATTTCTCTGTCAATATCCTAACCAAAATAGTGTTTTGATTTGACCCAAATATATAATTGAAAAATATTTATATATTTATTATCACTTTCAAAATTCACTTATCAAAAAATTACCCCCTCCTATTCTGGGATACCCTTAAAAAATAAAATATTAAATAAATAAATAAATAATTTAATGTTTTCCCTTAATCAGTATGATGTCTATGAATAAGGCATATTGAGGATGAAGAGGTTGTTAGATAATTCATTTTATATAGGCTGGCATAGCATCAGGGTTAGTGGCTTAAAAAATCTCAACCACTAAGACTTATTTGAAATCTAAATTTCTAATTTAGATTAATTCAATGGCCATTCAAAAATTTATAAATTAAGATATCACCAATTTCCTTGGGCAAATCCTTACTCATTAGTAAAGACAATCTTATGCATTAGTATGAAATTAAAAGGTTATTGAGATGAGTAGCAAATGTATCACTAAAATGCCAGAAGAGTTGTTAATATCTCATTTGAAATGTAGATTTTGTTTTGAATTTTGACTTAAACAGTTTGGCTTTATAGAGAGCTCTTCTTGGTTGGTATAAGGAATTATTCCAGGATTGATAATTCTTGGACTATTGTAAGGGGATGGTATTTAGAGCTGTATTTATTAGCTTATCTTGTCCGTTAAGTATTTATGAGCTGGTTCTTTATCTTCCAAAATGGCAAGGGAGCAAGAAAGATGAGCTAGGAAAAACATTCTATGAGACCTTGTAGACACTAAAGAGATATGATCATGGGTGCAGATTCTGTCTCAGGATGTCTTAAATATGTCAGAGCACTTTCTCTTCAGACCCACTCAAAATCTTGGTGAAGAAATAGGGGGAAAATTAAAGTTATCCAATGAGGCAAAAACTTTAGTATGTGAGCAAAAATGGAAAGCTCATTTCAATCATCCATGTCCTTAATTTCTCAAAATTGCCACTTCAGGAAATGAACATTTCTATTAGAAGAAAAAAGAGGCCCTAAAACATCACCACATTTCAATATTATGACAGTCATTAAAGGGAGTGGGTTTTGTGTGTGTGTATTCTGGCTTGTTCTTTGTCAGAGAAAATGAGATTTTCCTTGCAATTACTAATAAGACATAGCAGTCTGGATAATATTCCTAAATATGAGAAATAAATTTTGCCTGCTATTGAATCTATTCTTCTGCTCTGCAGATAGATCGTTCAGTCCCATAACTTTATATTCCATCTTGATGCCAATATATCTTACAGAGAGAGCTCTTGAGCTGCTGACTCATGTAGCCAAATAGCAAACAAATAACGTGTTGGATGCCTAAAGTACATCTCAAAATCAACTTATCAATAAAAGTGTTCTTGATAGTCCTTTTTCCAAACTGGCTCCTCTCCCAATATTCCCCATCTTGCAAATGTGCTTGTATCCATCAGCACTTATTTTTTTAATAAGGTAACAATCATGCTTTCAGAATTAGTACCATTCTGAGGCGGCAGGAAATTGAGATAGGGAGGACTTGAATTTCCAGTTGACACTTTTAATTACCATCTTTTGAAAGGCAAGAGCAACTGCTTGTTTCCCTTTAATGTTTTATCAAGTTCTTTTTCACTCCTGGCATCGCCAGGCAGAGAATAGGTAACTTGCACTCAGACAGTGGCAGGTGGAGATAGGGGCATTTTTTATGTCTGCTCCTATAATTTCTCCTTTACTACAGATGTTGATCTGATCTTTATTTTCTCCTGAAATATTAAACTGGTACTATCCTAATGAATTTTTTTAAATGCAGAAAAAATTGAATATAACATATTGCTTAGCAAAAGTGCTAGATATGAACCTGAAAAGCAAAGTTCTCCAGTAAACTGGTAAGATGACCCCTGAAGGAAATTATTCTCACTAGCCTCCCTCTGTTCTCAGGGGTTCTCCAGCAATCACAAATAGGCAGCCTCTGCCAGTCTTCTAAGAACAAAACCACAAAGCTGTCAGATCCCCAAGAAGGAACCTTGAAAGACTGGTCAATGCCATAATGGAGCCAGTGAGCTAGTTGTACTTGAATTTGGTTTTGTTTCTTAATGGCTCAGTATTTTCCCTCCAGTGACTCCAGATAAGATGCAATGAGGTTAATAAGTCTAATTAGAAGTTAAGATAGATATATATATATACACACACACACACACACACACACACGGTATTAAATTTATTCCTCTTTTATAACCATCTGTTTAACAGTCAAATGTGCAAAGAATTACAGCCCTCCTTTTCATCATTAAAATTATAAGTTAAAGTTATTTTTCTTGGGTAGTGACAGTCTTAAGAACAGATTTCTGTTTTTCTTTAACACAGAAAAGATTTCATTAAAAATACTAGATGAAGTATACAAAGCCTGTGTGTTCTTCTAAACATAAGTTCATTTTAAAGTCTAAGTCATTGGTTGTTAATTGGAGTCTATTATTTTTGTCATTATAAATGACATCGAATGTCAATGGATGGTATAAAATTACAACATGTTTCTTGTGGACTAATAATATAATGATTCTAGAAGTAATTAGCTGAACCTGTTAATTAAAGAAGACAGAAGGAGAAGAAGGTAAAATGGAAGGGGGAGAGAAGGAGGAGAGGGGGGAGGGGAGAGAGGGGAAAGAGGGAGGAGAGAGAAAAAGAAGAAAAAAACAAAAAAAAGGAAAAAACCACAAAGACTATGGATCTAATATTGCAATATTTCTAATTCTTACATGGTTTTAAAATCAATTTAAAAAGACTAATCTTCAAAGTCCTGAGGTTTGCTCATTTTGCAAAGACAGCCTAGGAAGAAAGGACAGCATATACTTTGTATATGTATATAGTTGTCTCTTATATCACCATTTTCTTTGTGAGCAAAGGACTAAGAAGATTTATTTCTGTACTTCCTTGAGATGAGGATAGTTTTTCTAAAAAAGTTCTAGCAAACTCGTGGTCTGATTAAAACAAAACAAAACAAAACAAAAAACTATCCTCTCTCAAGGAAGGTTATCATTTTGATGGAATAGCTCAAATATTAAGAAATAATAATACTAGGTTTGTCTCTACATCTGAGTATCACATCACTCAGCATCCCTACAAATGAATGATCCATAAAACCTGCAGCCCTGACCCTCTGCCCATCTCATTCTTTCCCTTTACTCTTATCCCTCCCTCTTTTTATTATTTGTTCTTTCCATACCCTTTTCTTTATATGCCTCCAGCTCATTAGCTCATTAGCTTCCTCACAGTGTGAAACATCCTTCTCCAATGACACTCAAAACTCTATACATTCTGTTCAGCTCAAATATCACATCGCCCTTGTAGGCGTGTGACAATCTCCCCTTGTCTGTATTTACATGCCTTTTGTGACAACACATATCAAACTGTATCCAAATTTCTGCTGTATGTTTATTTCTCCCACCAGTCTGTGAAGACTGCACTCTTTGTTTTCTTATGTCTCTGGCACACTAATCATACCTAATAGGTGTATACCGAAAGAATCAAGGAGCCTACAGCTTTGAGGTGAGCAAGGAATTTTGAAAAATATAGATATAGATATGTATACATATCTGCAATTGCATAAATGTATTCAACCCTGGAAGTTGATGGAGTACAGTTATTGCTGTTAGAATCACTCTCCCACAAAAAAACAGATTTTTCCCAAGTTATATTATTATTTTGCACAGTAGTCTGACTTGGAGAGACAGTGTACTATACTGGTAAAAGAGTGAGGGGTTTTAGAACCCAGCCTCCTGAGTTTAAATTGTAGCTCTGCTGCTCTCTATCTGCATGATATTGGATTAATTAGCTAACTTCTCTGGATAGTTTCCTCATTCAGAAAATGGGGATAATAATAGCATTATCATTATGTGGTTGCTGGGAGAATTAAATGAGTTAATACATGGAAAGCATATAGAATTTTAAATATAGGTAACATTGAATAAGTACTAGTTACTCTAAATAGAACAAAGAGCTCTATTACATTAAAAGTAATAGATATCAATACTTGAGAGAATATTGAACATTCCTGATTTATATTTGTGTTTCTTAAGATATGATTACTAGGTATATTTTTCTAATATTAGGCAGATATTAATCTAACCAGTTTGGTAAGGTAAAATGAAATATTACTTTAAGTCAAATTTGCATAAATATTATAAAACACTTCAGGTATATGGATTGTTTTCCATAAAAATTGTAAAATTATCTGTGTACATCAAAACAAATAAACAATGATCAAATATACAGAATTGTTTTCATTTGCACATTAACATTTTAAATCTTTAGCTAAATATCACTTCCAAAGCTCACAAAGATATCTACCTAGGAATAAACAATGATTAACCATCAAATGGTTTAGCAATTTCTATGCCACTCATATCCTTCCTGTACCCTCCACCGCAACATAAATGTTGCTGGACTCATGGAGCTAATGTGGAGTGGATCATTGGTGGTTTGAGGATGGGGAGTGAAACTGGGGAAGGGAAACAGATGATGAACACATAAATCAATGGGAGAGGTCTAGAGAGTAATGAATACCATGAAAAAATAAGACAGATAAGTGATAGAGAATGACTGCGAAAAGGCCAGGCAGCCACTCTCCGAGGTAGTGACTTTTGACCTGAGACATAAAAGGCAGAAGAAATCAAGGCTAACAAATTCCTGGAAGCAGCTCACTCCAAGCAAAGTGATGGTAGCACAAAAGCCCTGAGGGGCAAACAATCATGGCATATTTGAAGGACTGTGTGGAAATAATCATGGCATGGTGAGAATGGAACTTGGTCAATGCAGAGAAGCCAGCAGAGGGCCAGGTCATAGACCACGGTTTGAATTTTATTCTGGGATTAAATGAGAAGTCTTTGGTATTTAAGAATGGCCATGACATGCTGTATTTTGAATTTAACAATAGCATTCTGACTGCTCTTGGGGATAATGGATTCTATGTGGCCAGAATGATAGCAGTTCTCTGGGGGAGAGATGATGGAGCCACTGGAAGTAGAGTTGACAG
Organism: Globicephala melas; assembly: GCF_963455315.2. Lineage (NCBI taxonomy): Eukaryota > Metazoa > Chordata > Mammalia > Artiodactyla > Delphinidae > Globicephala > Globicephala melas. The sequence goes on along the minus strand of NC_083318.1, from coordinate 25,547,754 downwards.
TACTTATTGATAGATTTATTCATTCAACAGATATATAATGGGACCTACTTTGAGAATAAACGTGTAAAAAGAATGTCTCCTGATGTTACTTGGGAGTTTGACTGCTCTCTAGAAAATCATTTCCAAAACCACAATAATTGAGCCAATGATTCTTTACATTGTAAGTCACTATCACTGCACTTCCTATAGATGGGTTTCTTTTCTAATATCTAAACTACTAAAAATTCAAGAATCATTATAAGCTATAGCATATATTTTTTTAAGATGAATTCAGCAAAAGATGGAATAAGAGGTGATTCCAATTTGGGGCAATGCGATGTGTTTAAAGTTTCTTTTTTATATCTTTAAATAGCTCATAATTCCTAAAATCTCTGTGTTTATGATCATAAAAACTCAGCCCATGTAGAAAACTCTATATATGTGATTGCTTGAGCAAGTTGTTTAAGTGAACTACAGAATGGACTTCTGAAAATAAATTGCAGGAGAATGGCAATTTTCAAGTCCCATCTTTTATTCACATTTGACTTGAATGTGTACCTGTGTGTGAAAGAGAGTTTAAGTGGATATGATAACAGCTTCAAGAAGGAGCACATCCTTTCATGTGTTTGTTGGCAATCTGTATATCTTCTTTGGATAAATGTCTATTTAGGTCTTCTGCCCATTTTTGGATTGGGTTGTTTGTTTTTTTGATATTGAGCTGCATGAGCTGCTTGTATATTTTGGAGATTAACCCTTTGTCAGTTGCTTTGTTTGCAAATATTTTCTCCCATTCTGAGGGTGGTCATTTCATCTTGTTTATGGTTTCCTTTGCTGTGCAAAAGCTTTGAAGTTTCATTAGGTCCCATTTGTTTATTTTTGTTTTTATTTCCATTTCTCTAGGAGGTGGGTCAAAAAGGATCTTGCTGTGATTTATGTCATAGAGTGTTCTGCCTATGTTTTCCTCTAAGAGTTTTAGAGTGTCTGGCCTTACATTTAGATCTCTAATCCATTTTGAGTTTATTTTTGTGTATGGTGTTAGGGAGTGTTCTAATGTCATTCTTTTACATGTAGCTGTCCAGTTTTCCCAGCACCACTTATTGAAAAGGCTGTCTTTTCTCCACTGTATATTCTTGCCTCCTTTATCAAAAATAAGGTGACCATATGTGTGTGGGTTTATCTCTGGGCTTTCTATCCTGTTCCATTGATCTATATTTCTGTTTTTGTGCCAGTACCATACTGTCTTGGTTATTGTAACTTTGTCGTATAGTCTGAAGTCTGGAAGCCTGATTCTTCCAGCTTCATTTTTCTTTCTCAAAATTGCCTTGGCTATTTGGGGTCTTGTGTTTCCATACAAATTGTGAAATTTTTTGTTCTTTTGCAATAGCCAGGACATGGAAGCATGTCCTGGCTTACAATAGCCAGGACATGGAAGCAACCTAAGTGTCCATTAACAGATGAATGGATAAAGAAGATGTGGCACATATATAGAATGGAATATTACTCAGCCATAAAAAGAAATGAAATTGAGTTATTTGTAGTGAGGTGGATGGACCTAGAGACTGTTATACAGAGTGAAGTAAGTCAGAAAGAGAAAACAAATATCGTATGCTAACACATATATATGGAATCTAAAAGAAAATAAAAAGGTTCTGAAGAACCTAGGGGCAGGACAGGAATAAAGATGCAGAGGTAAAAAATGGAATTGAGGACATGGGGAAGGTGAAGGGTAAGCTGGGATGAAGTGAGAGAGTGGCATGGACTTACATACACTACCAAATGTAAAATAGATAGCTAGTGGGAAGCAGCCACATAGCACAGGGAGATCAGCTCAGTGGTTTGTGTCCACCTAGAGGGGTGAGATAGGGAGGGTGGGAGGGAGATGCAAGAGGGAGGAGATATGGGGATATATGTATATGTATAGCTGATTCACTTTGCTCTAAAGCAGAAACTAACACACCATTGTAAAGCAATTATACTCCAATAAAGATGCTAAAAAATAATAATAATACCTAGCTTATAAGTATTAAGGAAAAAAAATAAAAACGAAGGAAAACAATTCTGCTACTTACACTTTATGTTTTGAATGGCATTATTGAATACCTTAAATTGTGTTAAAAGTGACAACTATAAATCAGGGAAACACTTCATGCTCGAAATCTTACCTTTTACATTGTTTAAGCTAGTAATTTTCATACAGTGCTAAAGGAGGCTGGCAGTCACCATGAACTCTGTTCACAAAAACATGACGTTACTTTACTTGTAAATCTGTTGGCTCCCTCTCTAGTTGTAGTTAATGTTATCACAGAGAGGTAATTGAACACTGACTGTTCTGTTAGATGTGAAGTCCAGTGGAGACAGATCTATAGGATCAAGGCTGGCTGACATGAAGAGTATCTTTCCCCTTGTGATACATCATGAAAATCAGCCTAGAGTTTTCTATTTGGCTTGTGGGGTTGGGTTTTCTTATTTCTAGTAAGTTCAACTCATTCATCTAAATTATCTGTAATTATGTTTTATTTAGGAAGGTCTTCCATTTTTCATGTCATTAATTTTGTGTACTAAACACAGAGACTGCAATAATTCTACTCACCTCTCATTTGAGCACTACAGTCAGTGTTAACCATAAAGTATTACAAAGTATGGACCTAGTGTTTCCAGAAAAACTCTCTATTAATATAAAACAAAAAATAGATAAAAGGCCTCAAAATCAGCAACACTAACAACAAAAACAAAAACCTTTGGCAAAAACATCTGAGGTACTTTGGTAGACAACAAAATCAAATTAAAAAAGCAGTCTTGGGCTTCCCTGGTGGCGCAGTGGTTGAGAGTCCGCCTGCCGATGCAGGGGACACGGGTTCGTGCACCGGTCCGGGAAGATCCCACATGCCGCGGAGCGGCTAGGCCTGTGAGCCATGGCCGCTGAGCCTGCGCCTCCGGATCCTGTTGCTCCGCAATGGGAGAGGCCACAACAGTGAGAGGCCCGCGTACCCGCCCCCCCACCCACCAAAAAAAAGCAGTCTTGACCGACCAAGCAAGCACTGGGTTCAATGACTCAGTTTGTTTCACTGGAATAAAGAATAATGGTAGAAATTTTATCATTTAAAAATAGCTCAGAAAGCACAATAAGGTGACAACCAAAAACGTTTTCAGAAGCAAAACTTATAATGAAATAAATACCTTTGTAAAGGAGACTGTCTTTATCACATGATTTATGTGTTCTAACAGGGAGAAACAATCAAGCAAAATTCAAACTGTAAATAAAACCACGGTTTATGGGTTGCTAACACACCTCAGATATCACTGATAATAAAAGTGATATATACTTCTACGTTTTCAAATAAGAATTATGTCCAAATTATATACATTTTCTCTGAAAAATCAAAGCACTTGCTTTTCGCTACGTCTCACACTATCTGTGTAAAACAGTAAGGGAACCAACATTATTTTCCCCATTTTATGGACAGAGAAATTCTGAGGCACAGAGAAATCATAGGACTTTTTCTTCAGTATTTAGCCAGCCAGTAAAAATAAAATAAAACAAGATTTTCTGAGTTTGGTTAGTAGACAATACAGTTACATTCCTGCTGCCCATCTGATTTTATGAAAAGAGGAAGAAATGGCTTCCCGTTTTCCTTCTTTCTTTCCATCCTTAACTCCCTTCTTCTCCTCTTTTTTCTTCTTTTTCCTTTTATATTTCCCCTCTCCTTTATTTCCTCTCCCCACCCCCTTTTTCATTCCTTCCTTCTCCTTTCCTTTCCCTTTTCTTCTGATACAAAGTTAACAAACCACGTGAAATGGCATGAGGTAGACACATACAGTTCTGATGCTATAATTTTTATTTATTGTCTAATTGAACAAGTACCTACTGAGGCAATACTATGTTCCAGGGTATGCATGTAGCCCAGGTGAGGGAGACAACATTCACTAAACATAAAGACACCACTGTGAACAGTATTATGCATGTGGCTCTGTGTGAACATACAGCAGTGAGAGCTGACCTAAGCCTGTGAGGGGACCCAGGTGAGCAAAAGAAATTAGAGGTAAAATCTGAGGGAAAATAGTAAGGTCGAGTCAAGAGCAGTGGGAATAGAAAACTACTATAGGCATAAGAAGGAGTGTGTAGGAAGGCCCCGACCTGTCAACTAGAATTACAAATAACAATTATCATTTGGGTCTATCTATCACTCCCTTGTTTAAATTCCTTCCCTCTTCACAATAGAATAATAGCATTCAAACTGTCAACATGTCATACAAAACCTTTCATAATTTTATTTACCCACTCTTATCTTCATTTTGTACTGTGAAATGCAAACATTTACAGTTCCCAAACTTGCCACGGTCATTTTAGCCTCTGTAACATTCTGCAGCTCTTCCCTCTCCTACTGCAAACTCACGTTCCCCACCACACTACCTTATTTGTCTGGCGAGTCCCTACAATGCTCAGTTCAAATATCAAGTCCTCTGGACAGGATTCCGAAGCCTTCCTTGAAGGGGTTGTACACACACATGAACATCTATACAATAGAACTACTTGATAGTGAACACATCAAGAAGATCTCCTTGAAAAAAAAGATCAAATAAACAAAAATAAAACGACTGAGATACAAATACCATTGATGGCATTCTAACAATTCATTATGAATTAAACACCAGACTCCCAATTATTTTTGTCAACAATTTTTACGTTTGAGATTTTATGAATCTCAAAGAAAAATTTAACAAATATCAACTCAAGCTAACTTGAGTGATAGACCCCTTTGGACATCTGTGGATAAGACTGTATGGACGGAAATTATAAGACTTTTTAATTCCTCAATGGGTACCAGCAAGTTTAATATTTATAAATACTCCTTATCATATCAGCATTAAGTTTTCCATTAAGCCACTAATGGAAAAACTAAGACAAAATAATTTGGACTCTTAAAATACAAAAATGTGAAAATATCAACATGTTTTAGAAAAGAACGCACATTTTTATTTTCACAATATCTTACTCTGAGGAGCAGTCAGAGGAAAATGAAGAAGGAAAAACCGAGATGAAATAAAGTAAAGTGATCCAAAGAGGCCTTTCTGCTTCAATGCACTTTAAGATTTAAAAATAAATAAATAAATGAGAAAGAGAGAAACAATATATATTGCATATATATCTAGGTGTTCTATAATTTGTGGAAGAGAGAATAAAATCAACCATTTTGAACACTATGGTGGGTGAATACTCACAAGCCAAAAAAAGCACACATATCAATATTAATTTTGTGGGCTCCCACCGAACCCCCTAATTTCTTACTATCTCACCAGCCACTAAATCATATAAAGACTAATGCAGAGATGGTTTTGTTTTTTTAACAATCATGAATTCACTGATTTTCCTTCCAAACTATCCCTAATCGTCGTGAGCGTTATGCGCCTAATATTTATATACTGTAAGCCTCAAAACAGAGAGGAATAAAAGGTTTATCTGTTGACTAACAACTACATAAACAGGAGGTTGTATTTTTTGCTGTTGAAAATTTATTTATGCTAAAGAGCTATTCCACTACCTTTCATAACATGCTTTGGGAAAACTAAATTACCCAGTTACACAAGATGAAATAGACTTCCCCACTAAAATATTGCTGCTTTCATTTATTTTTCTAGGGAAGCAAAATTGAAAAAAACAACGCAATTTTATGGATTTGTTCATGATATAGAAGTATAGAGGAATGTAAATTGTATTCCATCAGGACCTGTAGCCACCATTGCTTTAGAAAGATGCATGTCTGTACAATAATAGCAACCTTTCTCTCATTTGGCAAGAAGACAGAGTTCAGGTTTAGGAGACAAAAGATCCTATTCTTTTGTGGTGGTGCACTTTATATTCTGAGCTATTAATTGCTAAGTAAATCCAACTGTGGGAAATCATACAAAACATGCACTACCCCCAAATCAGGAGAAAGCAAAATTTTCTCCTCATTCTCTAAAACCTTATAATAACTCTGATCCTGATTTTCAGTGTGGACAGAAAAAAATATCATCTGTACTGAGGCCACGGATCTTAGCTGACTCCATATTCTACAGTATCCCTGCTGAGAGTGTGAATCACTGCAGAAGTGGTGATTCATGCCCTTTTGTAAAGGTTAGTCTTGCAAATCTTTAAGAAAAGTAAAAAACGGAAAAAAAAAACCCAAAACCCCCAAAACTCAAAAAACAGATAAAGGGAAAAAAAGAGGTGACTGTAGGTTTTTCAGTGAGTGGAAATACAATTTTCCACAATCTATATATTCTACAGGGGTTCATTCTTCTCACAGTTGGTGGCTGTTCTCCCAGGCTGTAAGCCTCAGAGCTCCCAATAACATTAATTGCTTCAAAGTCCCTGCACAGATAAGAGAGGCACATTTCACTGTAGTAGAGCAGTTGGAAGTTAATTTATTATTGTTTTTCTAATAAACACTGCTGGAACATGTGTCAATATCCCTCGTGACCCTGAGTTAGAAATATTAATATATTATTTTATAAAGAAGTATATTTTGGTGGAATATATGTTTTGTTCTACATGAAATATTATCTGATTGTTACAATCTTCTATAAAGTGCAGCATTTATAGAAAATCAAAATCAAAATCGTCAAAGAATATTTGGAGGCTTTGAATATCAGTAATCTGTAATTCTTTTTAATCTTCTCTGAAAAGGACTCGGGATGTTTCTTGCATTTTATTTTGCTGCACCGCACATAAAATATGTTTCTGTGAATTATCTTACATATCTACTTCCATATTATTTAAGCATGAAAAAGAAATTAAAGTTTGGTTCAGGTTATTTCATGTTGATGTTTTCCTACGCCTTGCAGCTGCCTTTTCTCTAATCTGTCTGAAAAGCCAGCTCTAATCCATAATGTACTGACCTGCTATTAGATTCCATGATTTTGGAGATTGATATACATGAGAAAGGAAAGGTCATTAACCAGCCTAAGTGTATGAAGTTTCAGGAGACAGAACATGGGGAAGTATATCATTGCGGTTCCATTATACTCTACTGTCAGTTTCAAGTACACTGCTGTTTCAGGCACATATTTTTTGTTCACCTGAATTTGCAACTGGCCAAAGAACAGACAAAGGTTAATGAGTCTAGGCACTGCTCTGAACTTTGGACAATGTAGACTTCCTGGTTACAGTACTGCCATTTTAAAGCACTCTAGAATCGGAGCATCTTTAGATATATATGTTAAGAAAACTTAGAAAATTCTATCTTCATACTGTTCTTTGTGTAGCACAAAATTAAAATGAGCTAGAAAAAAAAATTAAATCCGGTAAGGCATATTCATTTCAAGGTTTTATAGTTACTAGTGACACCATCTGATAAGACTCCAGACTTCCTTACTATTGCCAGTTGCTGCATATTTTATAGGGTAGGGTCTCAATTTGAATGATGGTGGGTTACCTGGTGTAAGCTGTTTCACCTCATACATGATTAAATTATCTTTCTTCCTATCTATACAAAGACTATATTGAAAATACAAGAAGAATTTGGCACTAGGGAAATACATGTTAGTATTTGACAAGTGTGGAACAGTACAGGCAAATATCAATATGTGATGAGGTCATGATAGAATCTAAAAAAAAAATGAGGAAGTTACCTGAATGCTAAGTGGACAGATGCCTAGCTCTTCTTTTGAAATGTCATTCAAACAGCCCTAATATCATTTAATTTTCAATTTTTATATTCTTTTGGGCAAAACAAGTTGGTATCTAAGGAAATCAAGAAACCCCATTTCTTGCAGTTTTCTAAATCAAAAAATCTAACATGCAACAGTATTAGGAGTTCATATGTGAGTCAAGATGTAAAAATATATTTCAATTTGCATTTTCTGCTTTATGATATATTAGAAATAATGACATATTTTAAAATGTGTCAAACTATGAGAACAAGATAGCAGCTAGAGTCAAAATTAACTTTAAAAAACTATTGAAAATGCATAAAGAAAAAATATCAGAGACTTTTGAACACAGAAAGGATACAGGTCTATTCTAAGTGGGGGGAGGGGGCGACACAAAATAATGTGAATTCCTAAACTGGAAGCTGGACAGGGAAAGAGGCTATGCTGGTCTTGGTGTGGTTCATGCCTTTTTGACTTCAGAGCAGAGTTGTGGAAGTTATGAACCAGAAAAAAAAATACGTGGAACTTTTCAACATTATTTAATCCAGTCCCCTTCCTTTAGGTAGATGAACTCCCAAGGCAATAAGAAAGAACTATATAGTCATTGATTCTCTTTTAAAGTACTCTAGAGGGGGAAATTCCAGGATATTCCCTCACATACCTTTTCCAGCTTTTATTAGACTCATAGGATGCTTGCATACAAATGAATCTAGAAACTACCAACCAGTTCAAAATGGTCTGCTAAATCTGGCACTAATATTTCTTTCAGTATATTGATGATAGAAAATTTTTTCTCTTCTACTTCCCTCAATACATCTACCACTGAATATCTTCCCATTTTTATCTCATTTTTTAGTTCTTATACATGTTGATAAGTTACCATTTCCCTTTTTTCTCTGACCTTATAATCATAGACTAAAACTAAATATATAATGCTGGTCTGTAATACATAAAATTAAACCTACTTCATATTTTTTATATTTTACAGTGAAAAAGATATACCCCACGTCTAACTGGATAAGAACAGAATCACAGTCTTAGCGTCAGATTAAAAGTAAGAGATTTCACATTCCTATAAAATTTCTGTTTAGACAACTTCGATGACAAGGAATTGAATAGGACATGATGCAGCCCATACAATTTTCTGGCAGATTTACTCTATCTTTATATAATATTTATCCTTATATAATGCTGGCATTATACACTATTTTGTTTGAAAGTAATTTGGGGGCTTTTCATTATTCCCTGTTAAATTTCATCTTGCTAGATTTTGTCTATCACTCCAATTTGCTAAGTATAACTGGGTATTAATATTATCATCTGGTGTAATTACCGTCACTGCCAGCTTTGTGTCATGCTATCTATATCGTTATTCATCCATTCATTAACATACTGAAAACCAAAAAGTAAAAGGACAAAATTCTATGGATCATTTATAAATCAGAGGAGAAAATCACCATGCAGGAGAGGTGTTATAATATAGGATGTCTACAGTATTTTCATGATGTGAAAGTATAGATCATTATTGAAAAAATGAAATAAAGTTAGAATGGCCTTAAATCTTTAGAGTTTATGCTAACACTATGATCACTTATCCTACTTATAAGCCCTCACAGACATCAATTTTCCTAGGTAGAAGAGGTGGTCAGTCATCTTTCTTTATGATTTCATGGATGTTGAATGCTTTTTACTAAAATCATATTTCCCCAAGGAACTTTGATACCTAAATTAATACAATCATAGACCTCTCATTCGGGAATAGGCTCTGTTTGAATACAAATATTCTTTAGAGTTAGCATATTAATTAGTTAATGTTGAAAACATACCTTCACATCAATTAATTTATAGATTTTTTTCTTCAGCATGGTTTTGGTGAAAGAATAATGAGATACTCTTTATTCTGACAAAGAATTAAGTGATGACTAGAGAAAAAGAATAGACCAGAGGAGAAGGCTGTGTATCAGTATTATTTTTTTGTTTTCTTCTTTCCTCATTCTCTTCCTGCAGACTCCATCTTTGCCAGCCTTGCTGGAACCATATAACTTAAAATAATAATTAATCAAGCAGCCTCAATACTTCTTTTTTTCCACATCGGTGAAGTGACTATTGATCATAGCCCATCATCTGTGATGCCTCTCTATTCACAATAGGACACACGTACAAAAAATTCCAAGCTTACATTATCTTTACTTCATTCATCACTTCTTCCCCTCTTTCTGTGCTCCCCTTTTCATTTCACTTACTTCTAGTCTGCTCCCATCTTAAGTTCCTCATTAGGAATGATAGTTAATTTCATGTCTCAACTCAACTGGACCACAGGTTACTCAGATATTTGCTCAAACATTATTCTGGGTGTGCCTGTGAGGATGCTTTTGGATGAGATTAACAACAGAATTGATCAACTGAGTAAAGCAGATTGCCCTCCCTAATGTGGATGGGCCTCATCCAATCAGTTGAGGCCAAATAGAACAAAGAGTCTCACTCTCTTGTGAGTAAAAAGGAACTCCTCCTGCCTGATTGCCTTTGAACAAGATGGTTGCTTTTTGGGGTTTTTTTTGTTTGTTGTTGTTGTTTTTTTCCTGCCTTCGAACTTGAACTGAAACATTGGCTCTTCCTGGGTCTCAATCCTGCCAGCTTTTGGACTGGAACTATACCATTAGGTCTCCTGTTTCTCAAGCCATAGAACTTCTACTAGAACTACACTATCAGCTCTCTTGGGACTCTAGCTTGTTGACTATAGATTTTGAGACTTGTCAACCTCCATAAACACATAAGCAAATTCCTTATAATAAATCTCTTCTCCCACTCATCCTCTTGGTTCTGTTTCTCTGGAGAACCCTGACTAATACATCTGGTAACTTCTGTGTATGCAGCTCTAGAACTAAGCCCTGTTTTGATCTGGGTTCTGTCAGATGCTGCTTGCAGCCTGTCTCCATAGAGAGCTGAGTAGCCTCTACCTGGATTGCCTATGGCTATGCTGTTCATGTTTTGAGCAACATTATTCCTTTCTCCCATATCTTTGTGGACCATTATTTGTCTGATCCAGGCTCATATCGCCATACATAGAATGTCCTATATTATCCACACTATTGACTACCTGTAGCATTGCTTTTTTTCTGTGTCTATCTGGGTCTCTCTCATTTACTCATGGATCCTACTTTAAGATCACCATCAATTCACAATGATAAAGTAACTGCAGTTTGTGATTGGACTCTAGAAGTCTCCTGAAAACTCTCCTCTTCCACCGTTCTATTCCTCTGCAGTTAAAATAAATCTGTGTGGCAATGGTAAGCTTTTTACGTAAGGTTAGTGTTATTTTGCTAGTTCACAACAAGTGTTAAAGATAGAGATGCCAAATAGTCTTTCATCTTATTTAAGGGACCAACTATTAGTCTCTGAATGATGTTTTATAAAGAGTACTGAATTCAAAAAATTTAAAAACAGTTATAGGGCTTCCCTGGTGGTGCAGTGGTTGAGAGTCCACCTGCCGATGCAGGGGACACGGGTTCGTGCCCCGGTCCGGGAAGATCCCACATGCCGCGGAGTGGCTGGGCCCGTGAGCCATGGCCGCTGAGCCTGCGTGTCCAGAGCCTGTGCTCCGCAACGGGAGAGGCCACAACAGTGAGAAGCCCGCGTACCACAAAAAACCCCAAAAAACAAAAAAACAGTTATAAATCCATCTCTTTAACGACAAGTAGTCAGATGGGCACCCAGGTAGTAAATATCAGTAACAATCAGACCTGGGGAGCAAGAGGTTTAGGGGGGGCAATCATCAGTGTTGTGATGCTTATCTCTTCCCCTGAGTAGGTGACCAGAGCAGATTGGGGTTGGGAGTGTAGCTCCAGAGTGAAAACGGTATGAAGATGTGGCCGTTGCCTCTATGGAGATCAAATTCTCAATTAGTGAGGGAAGGGTTAAAGAGAAAGATTTCCCACATTTGCTTGAATTAACATTCACATGTATACCTCAATTTCCAAAAAATATTTTTGTAACGTTTTTGATTCTTTTAAGTCTCAATGAATTTGAATTATGCACAAAAAAATGGAATATCCAAAAGGAATACTTTTGAGGAACATTGAAGACTGTCCAGTTCAACAAGCTTGTTTTACAGGAGAGCAAGCAAGCTCTGAGAAATAGAGTTTCTTGCTAAGATCATAGAGCATCCAATCTGTTCCCCAGTTTAGTGGTACCCCAACACAACAGACCGTTTTGTTTTGTTTTTAATAGTTGTGCAGTTTGAGGAGGTTGTTGATTACCCACACTCATGTGAAGCATTTTTGGCCCCCACTTCCCTATCCCTCCAATCCAATTTAAAAGTTTTCATCTTTACACAAGGTAGGTTTTTATTAATTTCTTCAGGAATTAAAAACATCATATATAAATTATCTAAATAATTTGTTTAAAACATACCTGGAGCTTTGCCACAGACAACTGAGCTATAGTTTTGTTTAAAGCATGAATCATTTTCGCTGAGTATGAAAATTTCTTATACTAAACAAGGTGGACATAGCATGCAACTCACTATTTCATATTTTTTATTGGTGCAGTGGGATGTAAAAAAGGACATGCCTCTTTAAGGCCTCAGAAATGGAATCTTTATGGGAAAAAATTGAGAAAGCTGAAATAATCTCAACATTATCTAATGATAATATATTCCCACACTGCTATACTTTTCCACATATAACTGGAAATAAAATTGCAAAACTTTGAAAGATGAAAGGGCACAATCGAAAGGGACAAATTCTCTAGCTTTGATTCCAAATAAAATTAATGGAGATTTTAAAAACAGGCCTCAGATGACCCTACTATACAAAAATAATGCATAGCTATGTATTTTCAATGCAGTTTTGCATTGTGATCATTTTTAGAGACTGAAATGTGTGTCTACTAATACCTTGAGCTAGGAGCAAATTCAACTTGTAGACAAAGTATGCACCACAATATTCTGAATGTTAATTTGTGGTTATAGAACTGTATATATGTCTTTACTACAATTCAAGTATAGGAGACAACATTGAGATACCTTACATTTAACTGTTATATTCAACATACGAATCTTAACAAATCTGTGTTTTTCTTGATTGACGATTATAAAGGGAATTGAATATTTGGAGATTTAGTCTAATTTCTCTCTAGTATTTACCAACTATTCTTGTGAGAGGGTTGACAATAGAAATAAAACGAAACATATATTTGAAAGTTCTAATGTTACGGTAAAAAGCATAAATAGAATACGTACTGGGTTTAGAAGGATTGTGAGGAAAAGTTCACCTCCTCTGATACTTTTATCCAATTCTTGGGGGCCTCCTGGATACTCTTTGTAGAAAATAGTGTGTGTGAACAACCCACAGGTCTGTCGAGGGAGGACCTGAGGAAAAAGAAAAAGCAGCACATCGACACGACTTAATTAAAAGCTCCATCACTGTGTCATGACTTCAGAGTCTGCGAATTTCATTCCTATTGGAGCTCCTTAGCTGATAAAGCCAAAATCTTAATGTAATCAAGAGTTGATGTTGGTGTAATTATGCACATATTAAGAGACTTGCTAAATAAAAGCTATAGGACAGCAGTCCCCAACCTTTCTGGCACTAGGGATGGGTTTCATGGAAGAGAATTTTTCCACAGATTGGGGTGCGGGGTGTTCAGGCAGTAACACGAGCTATGGCGGGGATGGTTCAGGCGGTAATGTGAGAGATGGGGAGCCATGGGGAGCCATGGGGAGCGACAGATGAAGCTTCACTTGCTCACCCACCGCTGACCTCCTGCTGCGCAGCCCGGCTCCTAACAGGCCGTGGACCGGTACCGGTTTGCAGTCGCGGGGTTGGGGACCCCTGCTATAGGACATATAGGTTAAAGCATTTTCATTCATGCCTATAAATCTCACTCACCATCTGAGTTATGTTAAAGAAATGGTAAAAAATAAAAGTCTTCTTAGGGTTGGTTTAATTCAAATATAGAGATTCTCCAGGGTTACATTTTTCATGGTATTAGACCATTACTCTCCTTGTTTCTGAAATACAGTTTTACATGGTCCTCAGGTTCTGGGATTCAAAACAATGAGTTTTCATCACCCTCGCCACCTTTACTTTGTTTTGTTTTTACTACTCTGAATTAAAATTTTAATCACAGTAGTAGTCAGATCATCTAATGATTGCTTCCTGCATATTCTGTGGTTAATTCTGTTGTACATCTGAATGTTCAGCAGAGAAAGCAAATAAGTAATTTTATTCCAAAACTTATTTTGAATAATAAACTATTTATAATCTAATGGGAAAATGCATCCAATTGCACAGAATAGCTATAATTTTATTTATTCTTTGCTTAATTTTCATAACAGTTTGTATTAAATTCAAGGTAAATGAATGTGTGTAGTATTGGTTTAAAGGAATGTTTTTATTCAATAATATAACAAATGGTCATGCTACTCAGTTAAGAAAACTGCTTTCACTTTGCTTTGCAATTATATCAGAGTAATACTTTTTATATCGCCTTGATTTCTATGGACACCATATACTATTATTTGCATTATCAATAGCTCCATTTAAATCCAAGGCTTCTTTACGTCTTCTAGTACCAATTTACAATAAAATATTAAAGTTTTATGATTAAAGAATATTGAGTATTAGCTCTGGTTAACATATGTGCTATTACTTTTTCTTTGGTTTTAGATAATTATTAGATAGACAGACAGACAGGTAGATAATTCTAATAGCAATCTGAACAATGGACTGAAAAGATGTAAATATTTAAAGGAGGGAGAACAGTTTGTAAACCTTTCCTATGATCTTGGCAACTGATGATGAGAACATGACCTAAGGCACTGGACGTGGGGATGGAAGTTTTAAAATGAACTATTTTATCTCAAAGTAAAAAATAGGATTTTTTTCATTCCAATGAATAATTATAAATTCCCATCTAATATTCACTTGGTTTTATTCTCATTTATAGGAGCATATCATTCTTACATCAGATTATTATTTTTTCAGTTAATTTATCTGAAAAGAAAATATATACCTTTGTTTCCATAGTATGCAAGAAAAAGAACAATGAAAAATGCTATCTTAAGATTCTTGAGTGTCTGAAAGCCAAAATCAACTGAGAAGATAAATTTAGCTTTCAGATGCTATTTGTTGGATTCTGTCTGTTGATGGTGTAGTGACTTGAGAGGTGTTTAATAGACATGGAGAAACTCCCCAGAAGTATAAGGTCCCTAGACAAAACTTTAATCCAGAAACTGCAGTGGATGACCTATATGAAGCTTGTTTCCAATATTTTGAGCTTTGCCTTGAATTTGCCAAAACTACCTCACAGCTTAAGAAGCAAGTCTATGGGTAAGCAATGTATTAATGTGTGCCCACCATGGTAGCCAAGGGATTTATGATACTCATGTAAAAGATTTCTGAAGTTAGATTTTGTCTTCATACCACATGTAGATACTAAGAACCTTCAATACACACAGCAGTATATGCTCACCATGATGCTATCGTGAATGAAGCCCTTTCGGTACCGTGCAGGTTTCAAATGTGGATACTCTTCAGTGCTGGTGACCTGAATACCCCAGACCTTCTTCCAAGCTGCATACAGCTGAATATGAACTGGGTAGACCCCTGAGTGATGTGGTGCCACAGCATAGCCCATGTTGACAGGTATTCCATGTTCCTAAAAGAAAGCCAGAACAACATCATATGGAGTGTGGTCAATTGAATTCAACTAAAATTGTTTCCACAAACATCTATGCTAATGATGAGAAATATAAAAACTAATAGGGTAGAGTTTTATAATCCTATGATAGACATAGTAAATACTTTGGGCATGTGGTGTGTAGCTAAGATTAACTCTGAATTTTGAAAATAGAAGGTTTGGGGGGAAGACAGGAAGAAGATATGGCCCTTTCTCAGACAGATACAAAAAAAAAAAAAAAAGGTGCCACTTGAGTAAGTACCCAAATATGGAAGACAGAATAGCCCAATGTGTGTGTGTGTGTGTGTGTGTGTGTGTGTGTGTGTGTGTGTGTGTGTGTGTGTCTATGATGTTGAAGACAACCAGAAAGGTAGGTATGAACCATAATGTGATAAGCTTTTACTGTTGACCTAAGGGATTGGGATTTATTCTATTTGAATAGTATAGACAGGAAGCTCTGTGAGCATGGAGGGCCATGATCTGCTCTATGTCTTGGGAAGAAGGATATAGTCACAACATGTTAAGATGAACTAGAAGTGGGGAAGAAATGAATCAAGGCTGTGCATTAGGAAGCTATTACAATGGCGCAGATTAGAGGGCACATGAGTACCTAAACTTGATTGTTGGTGGTCGGATTAAAAGCCTGGGGATAAATGCCACACAAGATTCAGTAATGTTTTAGATACTGACGGTAAAGGAAAAGTGAAGATTGGTTTTGGGTCTTAGCAGCTCAATTTATTTTTATAAAGCCTACTGTTTACTATGAGATGCTTGCCTTGGGTAGACAGTCAACTCTAAAGGAAAAGAGGTATAAATTTAAAACAAGAATATGAAAAAAATTGTCGAAGAATGGTATTATATTGTGAAGTACACGATACAGATCTGCAGTCTTCTAATTTCCGCTTCTTTATATTTCTCCCTTTAAATGCTTATCTGCTTTATAAAGATGCCTTACAGGATTGAATCTCATCAACTGAGGTTATAAATGACAATATACAGTAATACATGAAGGCTGATTGAATCAATAAACAGAACACAAAAGTGTTGACTTGACAATTGCCATTTATATTTTCTATTACATGACACACAGCATAGGAAAAGAATTCAGTTTGGCATAATAAGCAAGTAGTGAATGGGTCACATATCTACAATAACTAAGTCATACGCCACGTTCAGTTCAGAAGATGGGCCCTAAATATTTTGCAAGTTTCCTTCATTCTTCCTTTTATGGAATGATCCTCATTGTATGGCCAAATTCACCTCTCTTTCACTAGGAGTATGTGTTTTCTAACATCTATTACAATAAGTGACTGTAGAAAGACTGAATTATGAAATCAATGCTGTAAAGTGATCTGGAGTCTTTGGCTAGGTATTGGGGAAAATTCATTTCTTTGTGTGTGCAGAGGAAAAATACTTCTTCCAGGAGCCTGTATTTTCAATATAAAGCAAAGTTGGAAAAGTCCAGTAACAAAACTACTAGGACTACCAGAGGGAGCAGGCAACTACTGTTACCCTGACACTCACTGGGAAGCATGTACTGGAAAAAGCCTTAGATCTCTGGTTAGTTCCATGTTGCCCAGTGAATTGTCACAAAGTGTTCTGAGGATGAGTATCGCAGAGTAGCCAAGATGTGGATGCACTGGGTATGAGATACAGATGAACTTTCTCATGAGAGAAATCTAAGGTCAAGGGTTTTCAAACCTTTCTGTCTGGTAAATAGAATTTGTATGACTGTTGCTTAGAGAAGTAGTTCTGATTTACAAAAAGGGGGAAGACAATCTGTTATACTCTTATTACTCTTTCAAACGATTCATACCGAGGTTTCATAACTGTCTTGTCCCATGACTAGAAGAATAACAAAATCATTGGTGTATGAATCCTAATAGCCTTCACCAATCATTTTGTTAGTCTCCATTTTTTATCACTGTTTAATATTTTATTTCAAATTTTGGGCCCAGAACACTAGATAAGTGTGCGAATCTTCCAGAAGCAAAGAGATAAAAAAAAAATGAGAGAATTGAAATATTAAACAGCTGTATCTCTTCAGAAAAAAAAGACGTTTCACTTTTGACAGGTAGTAAAATGAACTGTAGAACTTTCATGAAGAAACCAGAAGGTAAAAAGCAATTGATTTGGTGAGTAGGAAGGAAGTAAAAGGATTTTATTATATTTATTGATTTCTGGGAGCTTAATGTTCTACTGCTTATAAGGTCATCTTATCACACTGACAACTGGAGCTCAATCAAAATAGTAAATCACACTAGATAATTATGAGTTTATATTTTTTCAATCTAAATGATAACACAAAATGAAAAGTAATTCCCTAGTCAAACTCTTTTTCTGTTATCAAGGGGCTTTCTATAGAAACCTTCATTCTTTACTGTCCAGAGCTTAAAACACCCTTCCCAGTGACTTGGTAAACTAAAAAGTGAGCTAAACATATATTTACACAAGATCACAAAAATTGCAAAATTTGAAAGACTTTCTAATGTGAATATAGGAAGCATTGGAGACTACAAAATTAGACATGTAAATGACAGAGTAAACTAATTCAAACGTGGCTTTTATTATTTATTAAAACAATGTCTTTGAAAAGATCTAGGAGTTCTATGATATCATAATATGAGATAACACCACAAATGTTTATGGGAAGCTTAACTTGATCATTCCTATTTACATGAAATTCCCAGTTGATTGGAAAATGAGATAATGTGGTAACTTACAGACTATATAAAAACAGGGTCATCATTTTTCCAAAACTAGAAAATATATTTAGCAGCAAACATCTAACGTAATGGAAATGATCTCATTTAATTTTTCTTTAGTCATTCTTACTGATCCTATCTGCTTGCAATTGCTTAGTACCTGATAGTCATGAAGTGTTTTTACATTCATGTCTAACATTATCCTCATAATTACCCTGTGAGGTGGCCTGGATTATCAAATGTGGAAACTGAGGCTCAGAGAAAGCAAATGACTTACTCATGTTCACAAATGTCAGAGCTAGAATTATACCCAAGTCCTCTAAATTCATTGCTTTTGTCTTTCTACTAGGTTGCTACTACTGTGACCCTCTCTCCCTGCTCCAAGTTAATGACTAGAAGCACTTTACTGACAAAAGGGAATTGATTTTAATATATAGTTCTGAATTGGAACTCCTACCACTCTATTTTTACTTGGGGGGGGGTTATAAAGCAAAATTATACATTTCCCAAACTCTGCCGCTATCATTTTTGATGCAAACAAGTTTCAGCCAATTAGAAGTACTTAGGATAGATGTCAGAAGGAAGCAGGTGGGCAGATGCTAAAGTCTGGCAGCTCCTGGCTCCTGTTGCTGGTACGTAAGATCTTTTCTGAAGCAGTATTTGGTGCCCATTTGCAGGGCAGCGGTGAAAACTTCTTGCTTCTGTCAGAGCTCCAGTGGCAGCTTTAAAAGCAGTGGCCCCACTAGGGAACCAGTTCTGTCTGGCTCTGCAAAGTCCCAGAAGAGTACAGCCTAGAATCTGCTCCATCAGCCCTTCCAAAGTTTTTGGAAGCACTTAGATCGCTGAATAAAAACTCCCTTTCAAAAAGTTCCAAATGGCTTCTGCGTCTATCATGGAAATCTGACTGATACAAGTGGTCTTTCCCCTTTCTAATAAGTATAAAAGGTTTAAGAGGTTCAGGTGAGATGTCAGTGGTTGGAAACTAGGAAAACTAGAAGAAGAGTTTGCTAAAGCACTGCCCAGCATTTCTCCAAGAAAACTCATTGATACATGCGAAACACCTATTTGTTTAGCTAGATACTATCATGTTATATATACGACTGTTAAATCCTATGTTGATCAATGACTAGTGTATAGAGAAAATAACTAGGAGACTAGTCTATTTAAATAATAAAAGTCACAGGTGAACCCCATGGTGAAATCATGTTATAACAAAAGAAGGGGAATGGATTGCACTGAAAGAACATTGCTCTAATGGATTAATTCTGATGACTTGCAAGCACCTTTGTGCCAGCACGTAAAGCAATACCCCTTCATAGGATAAACACGTCCTAATATACGGGCAAAAAGAACTGCAGGCATCATATGCAGAGGTGGAAAGAACAATCTGTGGTCAGTCATTGGTAGATACTCTTTAGAAGACCTGGCACACCATAGAGAACCAGAGAAGAAAAGGAGAAAACTAGGAGTTGGGAGGATTGGACTCATGGACATATAAGAGATATTTCCTACAGCTACCACAAATAGCTGGACAGTAGCCTGAATAATGGTTGGAGGTCCTGATACAGAGAGGAGAAAGAGCCAGACAAATGGCAGTTTTCCCTATTATTATGACCTTCTGTTTACACTCCAGTAGATATGGCTTGTGAAACTAGACCTAATACATTTAGGATGGTTTAATAGTCCCAGTGTTAGCACCATGACTGGCACATTGTTGGTGTTGAATAAATATTTTTTAAAGGAAATAGCAAATAAAATTTTTTATTAAATTCATCATAGAAATTTAATAAATGAATAGAAAAGAAAAATAAATAAAATGATTTTTGCATAAATGAATGTACTTGTGGTAAAGAGATAGTTCATTGAACAGTAACTTTTTTTTTTTTTTTTTTGCGGTACGCGGGCCTCTCACTGCTGTGGCCTCTCCCGTTGCGGAGCACAGGCTCCGGATGCGCAGGCCCAGAGGCCATGGCTCACGGGCCTAGCCGCTCCGTGGCATGTGGGATCTTCTCGGACCGGGGCACAAACCCGTGTCCCCTGCATCGGCAGGCAGACTCTCAACCACTGTGCCACCACGGGAGCCTGAACAGTAACTTTTTGAACTTAAAGTATTGATTTGTCTTCCTAAATATACAATTTCTAGGGAGTGACACTGGTGCTAAAGGAAACAGATCTCATTATCTAATTTTCCTTTTAATAAGGACAATGTGGAATCACTTGTCAACTTTGAGAATGATCCTAGGATCATTGATTTTGCACAGTGTTTGGAACTGAAATTGTCTTCTGTTTTCATAAGTGATAAAAGCAATTACTGTGTGACCCTGGAAATTGGCTGGGTCAGTCCTTACACTTTTTGGACTGAAGCCTAGTAAATGGTGACAAATCTCTGGAGAGCTCTGTGTTACAAATGGATTTTTCTTTTGAAATAGGAATAGCACAGCAATAGTATTTCTTCTATAGTGTGAACTTTCCAATTCTAAGTAGAGCTATTTTGGGCAACTGAGACACATCCCTTTAATATTCTTGACCCTGCTGAAGGTCTACTTAGCTGCTTGAAAAGAACTAACACAAAGACTAAGCAAGTCTTCATTCACACTGTATAAAATGTGGTTGATTAAGCATTTTCATTGCTAACTTTTGGTATCCAGAAGTCCCACTTCATTGACAATCATTCAATATATATTTATTATGTATAATAACATACTAGGAGCCATTTGTTGCAGAGGATACAGCATTGAACAAACAGACAGAAATTCCTGCCATAGGGAAGCTTATATTTTAGTGGGGTGAGACCAAGATTACACAAAACAAGTAGGTAAATTGTATATTATATTAGAAGGGCTAAGAGCTACTGGGAAAAATAAAGCAGAGAAAAGGAGAGGAATGAAGGGGTATGGGTTGCAATATTAAATAGATTATTCATGGAGAAGGTAATATTTTGAAACAAGGTCTAAAGTTGTAAGAGATTAAGCCATACAGATAACTTGGAGAAGATCATTCCAGGCAGAAGGACAGTACATACATTGTTGTGAGTTGAAAGAACCTCAGGTATTTTTGAGGAAGAATAAGAATTCAGTTGCTTTTGGAGCAGCGTTAGCAAAGGGGGAGAGTAGCAAGAGATAATGTCAAGAGGTGGCACTGCTGCAAGTAGCCTTGTCAGTTATTTACTGAACAACTCCAGGGGGCACCATTCACATCGACTATGCTTTTACAGAGGTTGTATGATGCAGTGTCACTGACAAGAAGGAATGGGTGCAGAGCATTTAAGTCCTTAATGTGCCACAATAAGGATGTTGGTATTTACCTTGAATGAGATGAAAAGCTACTGGGAAGTTCTGAGCAGACAGATGATCTAGACTACAATTAAAAAAAAAAAATTCTTCTGGCTTCTATGTTGACAGCTGACTGAAAGGAAGTAAGGAGGAAAGTAGGAGCCGGTTACTAGGTTTTGGTAACAATCTAAGTGAGAGATAATGATAGCTTGGAACAGGGTGGGGACAATGTAACTGGTGAAAAGTGATTTTATTCTGGATATATTGTGAAGGTGGAGCCACAGAATTTGATGATAGATTGAATATGCAAGATGAGACAAGGTGCTCAACTAGAAGGATAGAATTTCCATCAAGTGAGTCTGGAAAGTTTAAAAATTAAACAGGTTGGGCTTCCCTGGTGGCGCAGTGGTTGAGAGTCTGCCTGCCGATGCAGCGGACACGGGTTCGTGCCCCGGTCCGGGAAGATCCCACATGCCGCGGAGCGGCTGGGCCCGTGAGCCATGGCTGCTGAGCCTGCGCATCTGGAGCCTGTGCTCCACAACGGGAGAGGCCACAACAGTGAGAGGCCCACGTACCACAAAATAAATAAATAAATAAATAAAAAATAATAAAAAAAAATTAAACAGGTTTGGGGGAGAAAGGACAAATGTTTGACATTAGGCATTCAATTGGATGTCTAATGTCTTCCCATTCAATTGGGAAGTCAAATAAATAAGTTTAGCATTTAGAGGAGCAAGTTCAGCTGGAGAGCTCAAGATATCAATTTTATTTAAAGTCATAAAACTCATTAAGATCACCAACAGAATGAATGTGTAAACAGAGAGAAGAGGAAGGCTAAGTCTTTGGGACAGATTAACATCAAGAAGGCAGAGAGGAGAGAAGAAATCCAGAAAATACACTCAGAAAGAGTATTGCAAGTGAGATGGGAGGAACACCAGGAATTTCCAAGGAGAACTAAGAATTGCCCATTGGGTTTAACACTGGATGTCCTTTAATGAACTGGAAAAGAGAAGATCCGGTGGAGTGGTGAAAGGCAAGAAAATCAGAGTGGATTTAAGAGAGTCTAGAGGGAGCTGAAATGGTGAGAGTGAGTATAACAACGATTTTAAGAAGTTTTGCTAAAATGAAGAGTCAAGAAATGGTGCTGTAGTTGGAGAAACACCATAAGCACAGGACTATCTAAAGATTGGAGAAATAGCTGTATGTTTATAGAAAGGGTAATGATTTAGAAGACAGGGGAGAACTAATGGAATTACAGTTTTTTATATATATAATTTAAATTATATATATATTTAACATTTTTTGATTGGCCAACCCCAGCGTTAGTGTTTATTTCATCCTCAGGACCCTAGGAGGAAGGTAGTGGTAATCCCGTTGCAGAGGCCAGGGAAGCTTGCTGATGTCACGCAGCTGGCGTGGGTCTGGCTCGGGCTGCGAGGCCAGAGCCTGCACTCCTGGCCACTAAGGTGCTGAGTAGGGTCGTGGGAGTTGGGAGTACCTGAAGCCTGGAGTCCGCAGGGCTTTGTGGGCGCTGAGCGGGTGGGCCCAGTGGCCTCAATGCTTGGTGACCGGGCGTGATCATCCACCGGAAGGGGTAGTAGCGGTAGTCGGTCGTGACCTGTGTGTGGATGTTCTTCCGCCTGAAGCCCGCCTTCAGCAGGGCAGACACCTGCGTCTCTTGGTACACGGTGGTGATGTCTGAGTAGTACTTGGACTTCATCAGCTCCCCCAGGAGGTGTGGTTGCAGTAGGTGAGGATGCTCCCTGGCTTCAGCAGGCGGAAGGGCATGGTCCCTAATGAGGTTGAACTGGTGTGTGTGCCGGGTCCCCTCACACAGCGGGTACGTGTCGTACAGGATCCCATCGAAGTGACTGTCTGTCAGGTGGGGCGCCACCTTCTCCCACAGGCCTTTCAAGGGAACCACCTTGCGGGGAGGCCGCTGAGCCCAGTCCTGGAGCCGCTGGAAAACTTCGTCGTTGCATTCAACGATCCAGTGCTCGTCGATGTGGGCCTCCTGCACCTTCGTAGCTGTCATGGCCGCACCGAAGCCCACCTCCAGGACCTGGCCCTTTCTGGAGGCGGCGGCGGCCGCCAGCGCTTGCCGGTAGGGGTCTCCCAGCTCTCCATCGCCAGTTCGCCCAGGATCTGCAGGTGCGTATCCCGCCCCGCGCGAAGACGCGGGTCGCGGCGCTGGCGCTGGTGCTGTGCGCCGCCCAAGCTCTGGATGCGCAGGGCCAGGTCCCTGCCGGGCCTTCTGGGAGGGGCCCTGGAATGATATTCTCGAACAGTTGGGAAGGGACGTGATTGAGTGCAAAAGGACAGAATTTGGTCTTTGCATTTCTAGCTCTTTTATTCGTTGTTTCAAGACAGAAACCAGGATTGTGTGCTGCCCTCACAGCATGCCAAGCCACGACGAATATTTAGGTCACTGTTAACACAGTTTATGGTAATAAGGGGTACCTACATATTCAAAAAGATTGTACTAAATAATTAGGACCACTTGAGTAACTAGCTCTGAAGATTATTATAATTTTTATGTTTTCTTTTCTGTATAGACATGCTCACATTTCAAATTAAAATCAAACCTATTATTATATTTACATTCTGTTATCACCACGTTGAAGTAGTAGTTGTAGTAATGGGGCCATGTGGAAGTCCTCTTTCAATTGCTTGACTTTTTTTTTTTTTTTTTCAGTGAAATAAGAAACTCATCAGTTGAGAATGAAGATGGGGCAAGACGTGCAGTAGTTTGCAGAAAGAGAAGGTATGAAACAGTGATCCAGGAGAGTAAGATTGTGAACAAAATAAGGACTTGCTGTGTAACTTCCAGGCAGTATTGAGCTCCACTTGAGGTCTGTGGTCATGGTTTTAAAGTGAGAACAGTTAAGTGTTGATCCTAGCCACATTAATTTTCAGGGGTACAGGAGTGGACTAGGTAGAGATTTGGATTTAAAAGGAGTTGAGACTTTGCAAGGGAGTTTGAAGAACCAAGAAATGTAAAGGAGTTCAGGGAGGATTCAAGAGAATGCTTATAATGATGGGTTCTTGAGAAGAGCTTAATAAAGAGGAAAGCAAAGACCTGTGAAGAGTTTGGGGCAGCAAAGATGTGATATCAGGCTATCTCAGGAAATACTAGATCTGCATTTTAGTACCTTTCTCTTCATTGTTGCCTCTGCTGCATGGAAAGATCTAGTTCTAGATGTAAGTTAGTGACAAGAGAAATGATACCAGATAGTAAATATTTAGAGCTTCTAACAATGCCTTTAACCTGGAAGGAATAACATTCAAGATTCTTTGTAAATGTGTTAAGAGATGGAAACAAGAATAGTATGATCCATTCCATTATGATATCATTTCTATAGTTACTATAAGCAGAAACGTGCAAAAAGAAGGTACTCAAGATAATTTTGCTTAATACAAATCACAGCATTTTCACAATACGTTCATCTGTAATTTTATCTCAAGTAAATAATGTAACTAACTTACCTTCCCATATATTTCCATTCTTAGTACCTCAAATATCTATACACAGCAAGTATTAAATAATTTTTAAAAATCTTCTACCTGATTGCCTATGTTCATGAAATAAAGCTCCGGTTTAGATGAAATGGCTAGGGGTGTGTGTGTGTGTGTGTGTGTGTGTGTGTGTGTGTGTTAGACAAGCAGAGGAAGGCAACTTGTCCTTTTTGAAACTGGCTGGAATGTCCTTCATTTTAAAATTTTGCTCACATTTCCTAACTTTTTGGATGCTTCCACAGTTATATAGCTGATGGTTTAGAATCATTAATGTAAACGCATCACTTTGCAGAAACAGATTTGCATAAACTATTACTTACTCTGAGCAATGGAATATATTTCTAATATTATTTTTGAGTCAAGCTGAGATTTCCCTTAGGAGTCATTTTTCCCCTTAATGCCAGCTTAATGCATTTATGGAAAAATGCTTTAAACATTTGGTGTAGGAATGAGCCATCCCTCTGGTTGTAAATTTTCTCCCCCACCTCCAAAATACAAAGGGTTATTACATGTTGTCCTCTGTGACATCCTGTGCCTTCTCTAGGAGTTAAAATAATTCCCATCTGTGATTGTTTCCAATTTTGTGGAAACTTTACTACCATGTGAAATAAATTTCATCAGACAAAAAGCTTATGTTAATAAATGGTACGTATATAATAAAAAAACTTAAATTATGATGACTTAAGTAACTGTCTATAAAGATGGGTAAATTACTATACGTTTCTGTAGACATGCCATACCAAATATTATACTTCCATTTTGTTATTTTCATGTTAAAGTGGCATGATATTTGGAAATCAAAGTTTCAATACAGTTTTCGTCTCAAAACAACTCCATTTCAAGCCCTTCAGTTCTACTATATTATTAACCAGCTTTAACTCTCTCCACTGTCAACATGTTTGAAAACAATTTCTCATATTGCTCAGGTTACTGCAGAAGTGACTGCATGGAACTGAAATGTTGACTCTGAAGAGGTGATTACAGAATGATGAAAATGTTCAGCCCCTACCGATAAAGCATAAAAGAAACTATCTAGCTGAATTTTTCAAATTGAAAAACAAAAGAGAATAAAAGAAAAGAAAACGAAAAACATGTGATAACTACTGCTTTTGATGGATTATCCAATTTGAATAGGGTATACTCAGTAGAGCAGGAGTTAAATTTTTAAAAAAATCTTGCAAACCTTGGCTTTTGATTAGCTCACAATCATTTATTAATTAAAAACAAGTTTGGTCATTGAAGCAATAAAATGAAAATCTGTCACTGAAAGTTAATTATGCTATTATTAAGCATTCTAAGAATTCACTCACAAAACTGCTATCTAATAATTGATTGATAATTAGGTGTAAAATTTTCACTATCAACACTTCTTAAAAAGTGTTAGGCCATGTTTAGGGTATTCTATATAAATATTCCTTTGAAGGGTCTACAAATTTTAGACAATGGGGCAGTTTGGATGTAGGCAAATCTCAAAACAGCTTAAGAGAAAAAATGCAATGGAAAAGCACTGGATAGGAAATGGTCAAACTTTGCATCAGAAAAGCAAGAAACAGTGGATTGAGAAAAAGAAAAGTGCTTATTTTTCTTGAGTAATTGGAAATCCAGAGATGAGTGGTTGGTTCAGAAGTTCAAGAATGCCAGAAGTGAGGTCTCTGATTCTCTTGGCCTTTCCTTCATGTTTTAGATGAATGTCTTTGTTCCAGCCAATAGGACCACATACTAGGCAAGAGAAAGGAACAAAGGCAAAGTGCAGAAGGGCAAACATCAGCCATCTCTAACCTGCTTTCCTGGAAGTTCCATACCGTGACTTACTTTTATATCTAATTGGCCAGAACTATGTTAAATGCTCTCTACCTGAAATAAAAGCTGAAAAATCTGTCCTCTAGCTAGACATTTTGGCTCCACAAGCAAACTTTGGCTTTATTCACTAGGAAGAGTGTGAAAATGGGTACTGAGTATGCATTCAGAAGTGATGACCAAGTATTAATCTGTACCCTATCAGAATGTAGAAATAAGAATTCTCATGCCTTGTTGCTAAGCAGCCCACTTCCTAATCTTATGTATAAAAGGCACATAAGAGTCCTGATCTAGGAGGTAAACAGGAGAGCAGTAGATTAGAATACATTAATTAGGGGAGGTGTTATGAGAATCTGGAGAACTGGAATTTCAGAAGGTAGAGTTTTAAGCAAAAGTGATCAGAACAGTTGGATTTAGGGTCCCTGAGGCCCTAAAACCTAGAGGGAAAAGTTCCTTCATATTCTGGCTCCACATGAACTACACGGGCTCATTTTCTCTTAATTCCCAACTCAAAGCCTCTTCTGACACCAAATCAATTTCTTCTTTTCTTCAATATTTTATGCTCCTTTTGGAGATTCATAAGGGCAAGAATTATCAGAAATGTATTTTATGTTCCACAAATATCATATTTCTAAGGACACAGCAAGTTACCAATAATCATTATGGCTAGATGTACATTAATTAGGGATTCATGAAATACTGTCCATTATTATGATTCCAATTTGACATACCTTCCTCTGCATCTTTATAGGTCAAAGTGTGTAGGTCAAAGTTTGGGAGACTTTTTCTCCAAAGGGCTATGTAGGAAATATTTTAGGCTTTGCCAGCAACAAAATGTCTCTGTCACATGTTTTTCTTTGTTTACTTGATTTTTACAACCGTTTACAAATGTAAAATCCACTCTTAGCAGACCAGCCATACCCAAACAGGCTGCAGCTAAATCCCACAGGCAATAGTTTCCTGACCCACAGATAGGTTGTTGCTGAAGCAATATATATTGATATATATTTTGTCGCAAGAGTGGAACACGTTCTTTTTGGCACTATCTTGTGCCCTTTCTCATACTGCTCCCTCTGCTTGGATGCCCTGTTCCTGCCTTCTGCCTCAAGCACACCTACTCATTTTTCACAAGTGGTGTTATCTCAATTGTCTGTCCTGTTTATGATTTTTCTTCCTCTTATAAATAACCCGTGTCTCCTTTGTGGCTATGCTGGGCTCTGTACCTGTCTCTCAAAAACCCAAAATGCTGTTTTGTTAAACTGAAGTTATATCCCAAGAATAAGCAGCATCTCATTCATTTTTGCATTCTTGGTGTCAAGTAAAGTGCTTAGTAGATAATACACATTCATTAATTATCTGTTGAGGAGAGGAAGGAAGGAAAAGAGGGAGAAAGAAAGGGAAGAAAGAAGAAAGAAATGAACAAACAGCTGAACAAATGAAAGACGGGAGTTACTTTTTCACACTGGAGGAAGTATCTGAAAATTTTTGGACATAATTGGAAAGCAATAATTTCAAAGATTCAAGAGTTCACATATACATGTATCAACTTTTTTTTTTTTATATTTCACTTATTTTCTTTAAAAACACAACTTTTATCATGAATGTTCCTTTTTCCTGGAATGTTTGGTAAGATATTGGTCTCTTTGAATCACCAAAAATTAGTGACCACATTCAGTACTGAATGATGGATAGATGGAGGACTGCAAAGCAAATTAGACTATCTTGGATCTGTTCCCAATGTGCATATTACATTACCTTGAAAAAGTCACTTGGTCATTTTACAATCATCATCAACCTCTTATTTCAAGAGGAATGATCACATGCTTCCTGAAGAAATATGGTAAGAATGATGGTAGCCATGATGATGATGAGGAGGAGGACAAATGCTTTTTGAAAGACTTATGTGCCAAGCACTTAGCTAAGCATTATACACATATGAACATGTACACACATCACCTAAACCTCGTAAAAACCTATGTGGTAGAAACAACTATCATCTCCAGTTTACACATTCATAATTAAAGCACTGGAATTTTAAGTCATTTGCTAAGGGCACCCATCTAGTAATTGGCAAAATTTGAACCAAGATACATCTGAAGCTAAACACATGAACTTACTACTCAGGGCAATTAGGCTGTGTCACACACAGGGTAAACTCACGTCATAAAAGATTTTTATGTATAAAAATAGTTAAGGTTTTGTTTTCTGCAGAGGAACGTGAATTTTTCTTTTGTATTTTGTGCACAGTTTATTGCTCTGTATTATATAAATAAAACTATAATAAATATTATATAAATAAAACTTAATATTTAGAGGAAATATTTATTTACCTTAAAGCAAGTAAATTAAATATTAACAACTACTTTAAGCAGTTATCAGCTTACCTCCTATAGGGGGAAATCTTTGTTGCAACTGTTATATGTATCAGCACTTGAAAAGAATTGGAGCTCCTCTAGTTAATCTTAAAATATTATTTAAATGCATAAAAACCATAAAGCAGAAAGAATGACTTTCAAGACTTTATACTTACTAAAAATAATGACAACAAGAACAGACAGGTGCAAACCTTGGTAGATTCATATCAATGCATCTGAGTAATATAAATAGTTCATTTCCTTCAATTATTGCTGCCCAATATTACAGTGCATTCTGTAGGTGGCATTTATTCCTTTGAGATTAAACATGTTCAGGAAAAAAAAAGCTACTATACAGAAAAAAGATGCTGCAGCTAAAATAGGGATTTGGGGGATGGGGGTGTCTGATGGTCCCCTCTGCTAAAAAAAATCAAATAGATAAATATGTATTGTAGAAATTTTCTGTCTAAGGGAAATTCTTTTATCTACCCGTCAATACCAGACTGGCAAGTCAAGGACTGACCATGATACAACACATGACAAGAAAAGCCATTTTTTTCTCTAAATCCATTACTAAGCAGTATGAATATTAATAGCTAGTGAAAAACCAATTCTAATTTC
Source organism: Globicephala melas (assembly GCF_963455315.2). Taxonomy (NCBI): domain Eukaryota; kingdom Metazoa; phylum Chordata; class Mammalia; order Artiodactyla; family Delphinidae; genus Globicephala; species Globicephala melas. Next base: position 25,518,198 of record NC_083318.1, on the reverse strand, counting down.
CAGGCAAAAAGTTTATCCTATTCTTCATGGCCTAGGTTTGGTGAAAACAGAAATTGAGAACTTTAGCGACTGCTTGAATAAACTAGCTAAGAATTTTATTAAACAATATCATCCTACTTGTAAAAAGGCCAAAAACCTATACCTATCTGCTGTCAATGGGTAGCTGAAAGGGAAATCAAAATATTTTCGCTTGTTACACAATGCATTGATAATTATGCCATTAATACATGAAATTTTCCATATTAATCTTTGAAATTTTATACAATAACATCTACTTCTCTCAATACAGAAGAAAGGTCTGGGTTCTTCAACTATTATTCAGCTTTGCAGAAGTCACATATATTACCTTAATTACCTGGACTATGGTTAACAAAAGGCCATTAGAATAACAGGGCACACAAGTTGGTTCATTTTACCTTGGGAAGATACTGTCTGGTTTTCCCACAGATCATCAGCTCTTGCTTGGGGTGTTGTATGGTGCAATTGAGAGCAATGAATTAGGAACCACAAGGCAGAGTGTGGGTTCCCTGTGTGACCAAGTACAAGTCACTTATGAGCTCAGTTTTTTCATTTGTGAAATTGAGAGCTTTCATTATCACTTTAGAAACAAACCTAGGAAGCCTTCTCTACCTGATTTCCAAGCTCAGGGCAATTCAGATTCACATAATTTTACAGATATCAGGGGTTTCAGTGGTCATCTACTTTGACCACTTCATTTTACTGAAATGGGAATCTGGCTACTAGGCCCAGATAACATGACAATGGCTAGAAAAGAAAGCTACCAACATTACAAACAATAGACTGGAAAACTAGAAAAAGTAGACACAAGAATTCAAAAATTCTGTGAACATAGTTTAGGAGCAAATAATCGATATAATCACAGCTGACTCTGACAGCACAGCAGGAAAAGAGTACAGTAAAATCATTTGTATTAACATGAAAACCTTTAGCTGTCGTGAAAAATGTGTCATGATGCTTAGGACACATTTACCATTTTAAAAGTGGTAAGTTATGTATTTTAAAAGGTTACTCTCTGAAATGCTTAAAACAATAAAGCACTCAAATGCTAAAGATTTTCAGTGACAAATGGATAGCTCACTTATTGTAACACAATATTTCATCTTGATATAGCATATATTAAAGGTTGAATCTATAGGTGTGCAATTTTTCACACTAAGTTTTATTCACTTTTATTTTAAATAAAACACAAGAATATTAACAGGAAGGTACAAAGGATTGTGATATTTCAATATTGTCACAGAAAAGGAATATGGTAATGGATGAATTGTGTCTGTGAATAGTTTCGAACAAGAGATGAGAAATATATGTATATATAATATAAAAAGAAAAAATTAACAGACATAATGATGAAGGGATATCTCTACTGACCACATGGATATATGGAAATACTTTTAAACTGTTGGAAAATGCCATCTATAAATAAACATTCTATATTCAGTAACAAAATCATTTAAATGCTCATATCAATGAGCTTCAAGTTTGCTGGCTGGTATCCTATAATCATCCCACTGTGATTTTATTATTTTCTTCTTTCCGAACACCATTTTGCTCATCATAGGTTTCCAATAAGTAGAATTAAATATATTCAAGAACATACAAATATTCCATTTACTAAACATTTAGCAAACTTTCACTGCTCTGTCTTCCAAGGTAATGCCATTAATATTTGATTTCATTGTTTAATGCTTTTTCAAGCTTAAAAATATATTTTGCCTGTTTCAGGATTAAAAACTGATACAAAAAATCGTTTCCAAATATATAGTGGGTTTTAATTTGAAAACCCAGTCTAGAAATTCTAGCTTATCAGGGGAAATTACCAGCAATTATAGTTGCATTTCTATCACAGGGCTTAAATCTAAAAGTAGGATGGCAACTTTGGTATGGAGAATTAGGATAGTGGATTACACAGACTGAAGTATATGAAAAACGAAGTAAAATACCAGTGGTCCCATCCTTAAGGAGCAAGGAAAAGGGAAAAGGGAAGATAAGACTAGAACACAGGCAATTAACTTTTAGGGAGAAGAGACAAAGGCAGTACTTTCCTCTCTCTTCAACTTCTTTTCAGTACTGTCAAGGATAACTTTTGAATTAACACAAGATGATGTCACTAAAATATTCTTTAACCCATACCTTTCTCATTTGTTTTTAAGAGTGTGTATATGGTGTAGAGAATGGGAGGTAAGGAAATGCTCCTCCAAATTCAAGAACCCCAGAGCCTGGATGACATTATGTTAGCAGTGACTTGTAGGGAGAGTAGGAGAAAACTGGGGTCAAAACCAGAGTCACCAAACTGGGAGGAGCAGCACAACACAAGTGTGATAACTGTGAAAAACAACAGTCATCATCAAGGACTGCATGAAGGGAGGCGCACTGGAGACTTTCAAGTATTATTCATTAAAAAATGAGATGGCAGCATATAAAACACAATATAAGGGGCCAGATGCTAGGGCCTTGTGGGCTCTTTTAAGGTAGTTTGAAGGGCTTTGAGACAAAATGTCACAGAATCTGAATTACATGTTAACAAGATCACTGTAGTTACTTTGATAAGAACAGACTCCACAGGGTCAAGAGTGGAACTGGAGACCAGTGAAGAGGCTATTGAAACAAATGAGTCAAGAAATGATGATATTCTTCTTTCTCTAATTGCCTTAGGTGCAAGGTTAGGTTGTTTATTTGAGATATTGCCTGTTTCTTAAGGTAGGATTGTATTGCTATAAACTTCCCTCTTAGAACTGCTTTTGCTGCATCCCATAGGTTTTGGGTCATTGTGTTTCCATCGTCATTTGTTTCTAGGTATTTTTTGTTTCCCTCTTTGATTTCTTCAGTGCTCTCTTGGTCATTAGTAGTGTATTGTTTAGCCTCCATGTGCTTGTATTTTTCACAGATGTTTTCCTGTAACTGATAACTAGTCTCATAGCATTGTGGTCGGAAAAGATACTTGATACGATTTCAATTTTCTTAAATTTACCAAGGCTTGATTTGTGATACAAGATATGATCTATCCTGGAGAATATTCCATGAGCACTTGAGAAAAATGTGTATTCTGTTGTTTTTGGATGGAATGTCCTATAAATATCAATTAAGTCCATCTTGTTTAATGTATCATTTAAAGCTTGTGTTTCCTTATTTATTTTCATTTTGAATGATCTGTCCATTGGTGAAACTGGGGTGTTAAAGTCCCCTACTATGGTGTGTTACTGTTGATTTCCCCTTTTATGGCTGTTAGCATTTGCCTTATATATTGAGGTGCTCCTATGTTGGGTGCGTAAATATTTACAATTGTTATATCTTCTTCTTGGATCGATCCCTTGATCATGATGTAGTGTCCTTCTTTGTCTCTTGTAATAATCTTTGTTTTAAAGTCTATCTTGTCTGATATGAGAATTGCTACTCCAGCTTTCTTTTGATTTCCATTTGCATGGAATATCTTTTTCCATCCCCTCACTTTCAGTCTGTATGTGTCCCAAGGTCTGAAGTGGTGCTCTTGTAGACAGCAAATATATGAGTCTTGTTTTTGTATCCATTCAGCCAGTCTGTGTCTTTTGGTGGGAGCATTTAATCCATTTACTTTTAAGGTAATTATCGATATGTATGTTCCTACTCCCATTTTCTTAACCCCAAAGATAGCAGAAGGAAAGAAATCATAAAGATCAGATCAGAAATAAATGAAAAAGAAATGAAGGAAACAAGAGCAAAGATCAATAAAACTAAAAGATCGTTCTTTGAAAAGATAAACAAAATTGATAAACCACTAGCCAGGCTCATCAAGAAAAAAAGGAAGACTCAAATCAATAGAATTAGAAATGAAAAAGAAGTAACAACTGACACTGCAGAAATATAAAGGATCATGAGAGATTACTACGAGCAACTCTATGCCAATAAAATGGACAACCTGGAAGAAATAGACAAATTCTTAGAAATGTACAACCTGCTGAGACTGAACCAGGAAGAAATAGAAAATATGAACAGACCAATCACAAGCACTGAAATTGAAACTGTGATTAAAAATCCTCCAACAAACAAAATCCCAAGACCAGATGGCTTCACAGGTGAATTCTATCAAACATTTAGTGAAGAGCTAACACCTATCCTTCTCAAACTCTTCCAAAATATACCAGAGGGAGAAACACTCCCAAACTCATTCTATGAGGCCACCATCACCCTGATACCAAAATCAGACAAAGCTGTCACAAAGAAAGAAAACTACAGGCCAATATCACTGATGAACATAGATGCAAAAATCCTCAAAAAAATACTAGCAAACAGAATCCAACAGTACATTAAAAGGATCATACACCATGATCAAGTGGGGTTTATTCCAGGAATGCAAGGATTCTTCAATAAACACAAATCAATCAACGTGATACACCATATTAACAAATTGAAGGAGAAAAACCATATGATCATCTCAATAGATGCAGAGAAAGCTTTTGACACAATTCAACAACCATTTATGATAAAAACCCTGCAGAAAGTAGGCATAGAGGGAACTTTCCTCAACATAATAAAGGCCATATATGACAAGCCCACAGCCAACATCATCCTCAATGGTGAAAAACTGAAACCGTTTCCACTAAGATCAGGAACAAGACAAGGTTGCCCATTCTCATCACTCTTATTCAACATAGTTTTGGAAGTTTTAGCCACAGCAACCAGAGAAGAGAAAGAAATAAAAGGAATCCAAATCAGAAAAGAAGAAGTAAAGGTGTTACTGTTTGCAGATGACATGATACTCTACATAGAGAATCCTAAAGATGCTACCAGAAAACTACTAGAGCTAAGCAATGAATTTGGTAAAGTAGCAGGATACAAAATTAATGCACAGAATTCTCTGGCATTCTTACACACTAATGATGAAAAATCTGAAAGTGAAATTAAGAAAGCACTCCCATTTACCACTGCAACAAAAACAATAAAATATCTAGGAATAAACCTACCAAAGGAGAAAAAAGACCTGTATGCAGAAAATTACAAGACACTGAGGAAAGAAATTAAAGATGATACAAATAGATGGAGAGATGTACCATGTTCTTGGATTTGAAGAATCAACATTGTGAAAATGACTCTACTACCCAAAGCAATCTACAGATTCAATGCAATCCCTATCAAACTACCACTGGCATTTTTCACAGAACTAGAACAAAAAATTTCACAATTTGTATGGAAACACAAAAGATCCCGAATACCCAAAGCAATCTTGAGAACGAAAAATGGAGCTGGAGGAATCAGGCTCCCTGACTTCAGAGTATACTACAAAGCTACAGTAATCAAGACAGTATGGTACTGGCACAAAAACAGAAATATAGATCAATGGAACAGGATAGAAAGCCCAGAGATAAACCCACGCACATATGGTCACCTTATCTTTGATAAAGGAGGCAAGAATATACAGTGGAGAAAAGACAGCCTCTTCAATAAGTGGTGCTGGGAAAACTGGACAGGTACATGTAAAAGTATGAAATTAGAACACTCTCTAACACCATACACAAAAATAAACTCAAAATGGATTAAAGACCTAAATGTAAGGCCAGAAACTATCAAACAGAGGACAACACAGGCAGAATGCTCTATGACATAAATCATAGCAAGACCCTTTTTGACCCACCTCCTAGAGGAATGGAAATAAAAACAAAAATAAACAAATGGGACCTAACGAAACTTAAAAGCTTCTGCACAGTAAAGGAAACTATAAACAAGACAATAAGGCAACCCTCAGAATGGGAGAAAATATTTGCAAATGAAGCAACTGACAAAGGATTAATCTCCAAAACTTACAAGCAGCTCATGGAGCTCAGTATCAAAAAAACAAACAACCCAATCCAAAAATGGGCAGAAGACCTAAATAGACATTTATCCAAAGAAGATATACAGATGGCCAACAAACACATGAAAGGATGCTCAGCATCACTAATCATTAGAGAAATGCAAATCAAAACTACAATGAGGTATCACCCCACACCGGTCAGAATGGCCATCATCAAAAAATCTAGAAACAATAAATGCTGGAGAGGGTGTGGAGAAAAGGGAACACTCTTGCACTGTTGGTGGGAATGTAGATTGATACAGTCACTATGGAGAACAGTATGGAGGTTCCTTAAAATACTACAAGTAGAACTACCATCCCACTACTGGGCATATACCGTGAGAAAACCATAATTCAAAAAGAGTCATGTACCAAAATGTTCATTGCAGCTCTATGTACAATAGCCAGGACATGGAAGTAACCTAAGTGTCCATCAACAGATGAATGGATAAAGAAGATGTGGCACATATATACAATGGAATATTACTCAGCCATAAAAAGGAAAGAAATTGAATTTTTTGTCGTGCGGTGGATGGACCTAGAGTCTGTCATACAGAGTGAAGTAAGTCAGAAAGAGGAAAACAAATACTGTATGCTAACACATATATATGGAATCTAAGAAAAAAAGAAAAAAAAAACGGTCCTGAAGTACCTAGGGGTAAGACAGGATTAAAGACACAGACCTACTAGAGCATGGACTTGAGGATATGCGGAGGGGGAATGGTAAGCTGTGACAAAGTGAGAGAGTGGCGTGGACATATATACACTACCAAATGTAAAATAGATAGCTAGTGGGAAGCAGCCGCATAGCACAGGGAGATCAGCTCGGTGGTTTGTGACCACCTAGAGGGGTGGGATAGGGAGGGTGGGAAGGAGGGAGTCGCAAGAGGGAAGAGATATGGGAACATATGTATATGTATAACTGATTCACTTTGTTATATAGCAGAAACTAACACACCATTGTAAAGCAATTATACTCCAATAAAGATGTTAAAAAATGATAGATATCAGTTCTTTCATTTTTCAAAGCCAAGTGATAAATATATAATAGTAAAGATGTCTTCTGTCTAAACAAATTGTCCATAACTATAGTTAAAGCTGAGTAAGTTTTTATTAAATCAAAATAGTTGGAAAGTCCTCCTTTATTCTCCAATTCAAAACATGATTCATTTAGAGATATGCAGAGATGGGTAATAGCTCTTCTTGGGTACATATTTTGCAACTAGACTTTTAACTTTTATTATATCAATAGGACAGTTATATGAAAATACTTTAATAAGGACATACATTTGAAATATCTATAGTCTTTTAAGAGACTATCAGCAAGACACTGCATGAAAAAATATTCACGAGCTTTCATTTAAAATAGTCTATGTGCAGCTTAAAAAAAAAATGATGATAGAGTTCAGACATCTGGAATGGTGCTGTGAGGAGCTCCGTGGTCCCTTTTCCAGCAAAACAACCATACCTGGTAGAAATTATTTTTTAAAAATGCCAAGCATTTTAAATCTCTGGAAAATGAACCAAGAAGATACAGCAAAGAAATATTTATTCAAGAAATCTACTAAGATTGGTAAGAACAGTGAAAGTGTGTAGCATTTGAGCCATGGCCCACCCCTTTCCCCACTTGCTCTAGTTTAAAGTGGCAAAACCCCTACCCACGTTGGGTGCAGCCAAGAACACAGGGGGTACCTCTCCTCCTCAAGGTAGCCACACTCATAGAGCAGAAACTGTACCCCAGATGCAGACCAAGAATACTGGAACCATGATTTGTCCTGGCTCCAGCTCAATTATAGGGTGGTAGTTCTAAGCCAGGAGAGGCAAGCTGAGAGGACCAGAGGCTACTATCTCAACCCAGCACCCTGATCATAAATCTGGGTATCACTCTGTGAGAAGGGGCCATTATCTCCACCCTCAGCTCTGGAGCATTGGTGTAGAGATTTTGCCCAGGGTAGGAGGCACACCATAAGAAGAGAGAGTTCCTAAGTTCTCTCGAAGGGAACTGACTTTTTTTGGGACAGGGAGTTAAGAAGTTCAAACCTAAGATCACTCTTGAAAACAAATGATGATTTTGATAATAAGCAATTAAGAGGAGGTTGTTTTCATTTTAATTAAGATTAACAACAAGCTGATAATAGACCAAACAAAAGTTTACTAGACAGAATCGGGGAAAGAGACAGCTCGGGTTGCTCCTGGAGTCATAAAAAGCCTCATATACTGGCTTCAAAGACTACTGTGAAAAGGCCCACATTTCAGTGGTTCAGACTATGGCACAATTTGCATCCTAGGGCATTGTCAAAAACAATAAAGCATATTGTTGGTAATTACTGTAGGTTCTTATCTAGCTAACTTTTATACCTGGCTAGCTGTCTACCACAGGCAGACAGCTTAATAGAGACATCAGGAAAAGATGTAAAAGCAACCTTACTAAAAATACTGTTACGACAGAGTGACTGTGCTGCCTCTGAGGAGTAGCATTGAGGCTACACACCACAAGGGAAAGAGTCTTCACTTATTTCCCAATCATATACTAAACAAGTAAACTGATGAGTAAATAACAATAACAAAAACAAAACCCTGGAGATGGGAGGAGGGAATCAACATCAAGAGTGCTACAAAAATTATTTAAAATGTCCAGTTTTAAGCAGAAAATTACAAGATATGCAAAGAAACTGGAAGGGTGACCTATAGACAGGACAATAAAGTAAGCAATGCAAACTGTCTTTAAAGGGCCCAGATGCCAGACTTAGTAGACAAAGATTTCAAATGTATTCTAAGAACTGAAACAAACCATACTTCCAGACATAAAGGAATATATGATAACAGTGACTCATCAAATAGATCATATCAATAAAAAGACAGAAATTATTAAAAAAGAATCAAGTGGAAATCCTGCAATTGAAAAGTACAATTACTAAAATGAAAAATTTATTAGAGAGGTTCAACAGTACATTAGAGCTGGCAGAAGAAAGATCCCATGAACTTAGAGACAGATCTATAGAGATTATGCAGTCTGAAGAACTCAGAGGAAAAAAGTAAGAAAATTCAGTAGAATCTCAGAGAAATGTAGGACACTGTTAAGTGCATCAGTATATTTGGTTATTACCTTAACACCACAACCAGACAAAGATATCATAATAAAAGAAAACTACAGATGAATATCCTTATGAACATAGATGCAAAACCCTCAACAAAACACTAGCAGTTAAATTCAACAACATATGAAAAGCATTATACACCATGGTCAATGGGATTTATCACACACACGTAAGGTTGGTTTAACGTCTAAAAATCAATTAATATAATATACTATAACAATAAAAAAAGAAAAAAACATAATCAACTGGATAGACACCAAAAAAAAAAAATCATGTGACAAATCCAACAGCCTTTTATGATAAAAATACTCAACTGAGTAGGAATAGACAGAAAATTCAACTTGATAATGAGTATCTATAAAAAGCCCACAATTAAGATCATGCTTAATGGTGAAGGACTGGATGCTTCCCTCCTAAGATCAGGAATAAGACAAGGATATTTGGTCTTACCATTTCTATTCAACATTATATTCCAGGTTCTAGTCAGGGAAATTAAACAATAAAATGAAATAAACTGTATACAAACTGGAGAAGAAGTAAAACTATCTTTATTTACATATAACATGATCTTGCATATAGACTATCCTGAGGAATCCATTAAAAAAAACCTCTAGAACTAATACGTGAGTACAGCAAATTTGAAGGTTACAAGGTCCATATACAAAAATCAATTGTACTTCTATGCATAAAAATGAACAATGTGAAAATGAAATTAATAAAAATTTCCATTTACAATAGCATTAAAAAGAATACAATAGTTAGGATTATTTTTAATAAAAGCAGTGTAAAACATAGACCCTGAAAATTATAAAATATTGTTGGAAGAAATTAAAGACCACCTAAATAAATGAAAAAACAGCCCATGTTTATGTATCAGAAGAGCTAATGTTGTTAAGATGACAATATTTCCCAAATTGATCTGTGGATTCAATGCTATCCTTATCAAAATTCCAGCCGGCCATTGTGCAGAAATTGATAAGCTGATCCTACAATTCATATGGTAATTTCAAAGAACTTCAAAGAGCCAAGACAATCTGCATGTTGTGAGTTGCCCTCTAGAATGGCCCACATGGTGAGGAACTGAGGGTGGACCCAGGCAGCAACTGAGGAGAAACTCAGGTCCATAGTCTTACAATCCATGAGGAACTGAATCTTGTCAACAACCATGTGAGTGAACTTCAGAGCTGGTCCACCCTCTAGTTGAGCCTTGAAATGACTGCTGCCCCAGCTGACACCTTGGTTGAAGTCTTTTAAGAGATTCTGAACTGCAGGATCCAGTTAAGTCATATTCAACTTTCTGACCTACACAAACTGTTAGATATCAGTGTGTGTTGTTTTAAGTTGTTAAGTCTTGGGCTAATTTGTTATGAAGCAATAGAAGACAAATACACTCAATTACCAAAGTATTTTACATGGATATTTGTACCACAAGGGTGTGTATTCTGAAGGATCCCTCAAGAACTCATGCAATTGCTGAAAATATTTCAAACTTTTCTTTGCCTGGATGCTTTGCTTCTTTATATTTTATCTAAGTCCATGTTCATGTAAATGTCCACTCTGCTGAGTGTACAGACTGCCTTATACATCACTGAACCTCCAAAATATACTATTTGCTCCATAGTAAACTTTCATCAAATCAATATTTGTTCACAGTTTTACTTTTGATTAAATATTATTACCTTCTCTACATTTCCTACCATTGAAATACGTTATTAGTTGTAATTATCAGGGTTTTTTGACATCTGGTATTTGATGTACAGCATAAGGCTACATACTGCATCATTTAGTAAACATAGAGGCTTAGCAGCTATTGAAAGGCAGCTCTCCCTCTGTTTTATTTCATTGTGCCATTAATTCCACTATCATACTCCTTTATTTTTTAATTGAAATCTCTACATAGCTGATTTAGTGTGCAGGTCATTACGACACAAAGATTGTTCATAGTTGCTCTATTTTTTTATGGTACGTGGGCCTCTCACTGCTGTGGCCTCTCCCGTTTCGGAGCACAGGCTCCGGACACGCAGGCTCAGCGGCCATGGCTCACGGGCGCGGCCGCTCTGCGGCATGTGGGATCTTCCCGGACCGGGGCACGAACCCGTGTCCCCTGCATCGGCAGGCGGACTCTCAACCACTGCGCCACCAGGGAAGCCCTCTGTTGTCATCTTTGAAGTGTTGTTTTTATTTAGTGACAATAAAAAGTCACTAAAATAAAACTAGTCATACTAAAAGTATGATTTAGTAAAAAAAAAAAAAGGGATCAAAATTATTTCCCCCTACCCTACTGCCATACAAGTATAGTGTCTTGCAATGACCATATCTGGGTTGCCTGTGCTAATCATTAGATTAACACCTTCATACACATGAAGGTGTGTATGAAGAAAAAACATACACATGCACACACACTCATGGCATATATGTTCATGGATTAAACATCCATACATATATATATATGCACACACAAGCACACACTCACACTGCATACACATGTGCTCATGGATTAAACACAGACATACATGTAACTGCCCATACATATACACAAACATTCACACTGCATACATAAATGTGCATGGATTAAGAAATAATGATGCTGTACAGTAATAATAGTTCTTCTGACATAATGAAATAGTAAAGAAACAGACTTGCAATATGTTTTTCTCATGACCTTTAGACATATTACAACAGAAAATAAACTCTATCCAGAAAGAATTCGGAGAAATTCTACAAATGGAACCATTTCGACTGATTAACAGTTTTTGAAATATCAGTATGAAGCTACTAATATGTTATTTGAATCATTTTTGTAAATGTTGTGAGAACAACTGTGCCTTTCACTGATAGTCCCTCTGCCAGACAAGGTCATATCAAGGAATAGGGAGGAATGTCAGGATGAAAGAAAAAAGAGATTTAAACACTTTTGATTTTTTTCAGTATAAATTGGTCATTTAGTTTGAAAATCTCTTCCCATAATTGCTTCGACTGCAGCTAGATGAGTATTTCAAGATGTCCATTCCAAATTTGTGGACTGATGTCAATGATCAAAGAATTTTGGAATTGGAATTGATCAGTGGATTATCTGGCCCCGTGCTTTTGGTTGGCAGATGAGTTGATTTAAATTAATTATCTAAAAACTCTGTAGTTTAGAGTGAAAAAAGGAATCATTACCATCTCAGGGGAGGAAACCGAGGCATAAAGATATTAAATGCATTGCCAGCTGTATTAGAACTTGTTACTAGCTGTCAGGGATAAAATTTAGCCTGTTAATATAGTGCTTTCCACTACCCTATCCCATCTTGATACTGTTGAGGGTTTTGAAGTGTCATCTGGGCACGGAAAGATAATAATTTAATAAGAAAGAAATACATTTCCTGGCTCTTTGAACAACACACATATTGCCATCCTAGGTTTACAGTTAAAGGTGGGGTTCTGAATGTCACCGCTTGAAGAATCTTGAGAAGTTTTATTGAGCTCAACACCAGAAGGAAAAGGACAATGTCATTTCACTATGTGTGTTTAACGGACTTCACTTTAGTTATCATATTTTGATTATGCAACATATAATATTTTTCTTACAAAGTATATTTATAGGCTTCAGTCTAGTTTCTAGCCACCAACTAAACAAATGTAATTGTTCTGAATGGACTCTAAATAGCTTTCAACATTTCATTACAAAGCAATTACATCTGAGTCTTTCCCAGTGCTCTCAGCATGGCTTTAAAAAAAAATTACACAAACAGGTGAAATCAACCATTATGAAATATAATCTACATGCCTAAAAAGCAAGCCTTCAGAGTGGGAATGAGGTGGGGTGGGGGAGGTTTAAGCCAAAAGATAAACACAGTCTATTTTCAAGGTAACTGCACTGAGAGAATTCAGCATGCTTACTCAAGGTAAGTTTATTTTTTTGAAAAAGGAATATTTACTTAATTTTCCAACATTATGAAGCAGTACAAAATTTTTAGACATTCCCCAAAAGTGAGTGAGGATCAAACTTTTATGAATCCATATTTTGAAAAATATTTGGCTTTTGTAAAGTAAGACAACTGCATAATTGTCTGGATTTAGAAATATCATAATTGATTAATTAACACACATTGAATACTTATTGTATTCCAGGCACTGCTCTAAGCACATTATACATTTCCTCAAAACAGTCGTATGAGGTAGTTGTCATGATTATTTTCATTTTTACAGATGGGGAAACTGAGACACAGAGTCTAAGTAATTTTTGTTCAAGATCAAGCAGCCATTGATGGAAGGTCAGGATTCAAACACAGGAAATCTGGCGATTGAGTTAATGATCTTAACTGCTTTTTATACTCCCACACTTACTAGTAAGGATCCTATGTGCAGATTTGACACAGTCCTGGAGCTTTAGAGATGGAAAGAGGGGTGAGCCATTAACATAATAGCTAGGCATAACATTATTAAATATCATTGTACTCATATGGCCTTGGGTCTACGCCTCCCAATTTGGCTTTTAAAAAATTAAACATATCAGCAATCATACAGTGCAAATGAACTGTTTATTTTAAATGAAAACTTGAAGACAGAGATTTTAACCGGGGCCCAGGGTCTTTGGGGAATTCACATACCCTTTGTGACCAACTGCCACACTGTGTGAAGATGTGAGAATATGCATCTGAGTATTTTTCTGGGGAAAACATTTCTTTCATTGGATTGTTAAAAGGATACATGATTTACTTGATATCCAGCACAGGGGTGGACAGACTTTCTCGGTAAAGGTCCAGATAGTTAATATTTTGGGCTCTGTGGGACATATAATCTCTTTTGCAACTACCCAACTCTGCTGTTGCAGTGAAAAAGCAGCTGCAGACAATGCATAAAGAGAAGAGTTGTGGTACTATTCCAATAACACTTTATTTATGGACATTGAAATTTGAATTTTATATAATTTTTATGTCACAGAATATTACTGTCTTTGTTTTTCATTTTAAGACGTAATTTAGAGAACCCCAAACAAAACTATCTTCGTTCAGGAACAATAAAAAGCAATCAGCAGGCCAGATCTGACCCATAGGCCACAGTTTGCCAACTGCTAGTCCAGAACAGTGGTTCTCAAAGTGCAGTCCCAGCAGCAAGGGTATCCTCTGAGAATTTGTTGGAAATCCAAATTCTCAGGCCTCTTGGACAATCTACTAAACCAGAAACTCCAGGAGTGGGCCTAGCATCTGTGTCTTAAAAAGTCTTCTAGGTGAAAAAGTTACATGCTAAAGTTTGAGAAGCACTGATCTAGAGCCATTGTTCTAATGATTCAATTTATCCGTCTATTTATTCACCCTTGCAACAAATACTTTTTGAGACGGCAATTATCATGTACTAGAAATACAATGGAGAAAGTACTATTTTCCCTCTTCATAGAATAACCCTTCCATAAATCAGGAGATGGTAACTCTCTGTCAACGACCAATTTTTCTGAAATACATTTTACAGCACATCACGACCCAATACAAATACACACACATGCCTGAAACGAAATAATACAAAGCAATGTGTACCCTTAATGCTTGTGATGCACTCTGGTATCTTCTGTTTCATTCTATATATTTCTATTAGATTAAATCCAATAAATTGATTTTACAATATATCACAACTCATAGTTTGAAAAATTCTGCAATAAAATGTGCTCACCAGTGCAAATTCCTTGTTGAGAATCATCTGCTCCACTAAAGATGACTCATTGTGGAAGAGATGGGGCTGCATGTGGCTCCACATGTGAGGAAACCACCAGAACTCATCCACAGAATGAAGTAAAAGGTCGTCTCCTTCATCCTCCTCTTCAGTCCCTGTACAGCATATAAAATGGCTTAAGTGAAAATTCTATATTAACTAAAGGTTATGATTGTCATATTTTTGTTATTCTTCTTGCTCCTGATACATAAATCCGATTTTGTGTTGTTCTAATAAAAGAGAAATGACCATACCCTAAATTACATCAGAGGCAATGCAGGTTGGGGGGGGGGTAAGTGCACATAGTTGTTTAGATTTAGAATTTAGGGGAATTTTATCACTGACATTGTTTAGAATAGCTAGCATATGGTGGTAATAAAAAAAAAGACCGAGTATTAGTCAATTTATTTTTGTTTTAAATTCATTAACTCTTAATTCTCTCTTTTGTTGCATACATAGGGGAAGCGTAGTCAAAGGTGATTATTCTTTTTACTCTTAAAAATATTTCTGCATATGTCTAATATTGAGCTGAAAAATCTTTAAATTTAATTGATGAAGTTTGTTGATTTTTTTCTGAATATAAAATAATATGTGCTTACTGAAGAAATGTGAGAAGGATAGACAAGTGATACATAAAAACAAAAAACCAAACCAAACAAAAAAACATCTTCCAGAACTAACCCAGTGGAAACGTTTCGGTATCTTTCGTTAAATCCTTTTCTACTTATTTTTTTAAAAGTTGAAGTCTTACTGTATAAATACGTTTGTGTCCTTACATTTTAAACTTACCATTATGAACAAACATTTCTCATTTTGATATAAATATTTTATAAAATGTAAACAATAAATCTATTAACACAATAGAAACTTGACTTGGGAATTTAAAACTAACATTAATTTCTCATCCTCTATTAGGAAAATTTGCTAACAATGCCCAATGCATACAAAAAAGTATTTGTCATGCCACAAGTGAAAAAAATTAAAGAAAGGAAGGAAAAACAACATCAGCAACTTAGTTCCAAGGAAATTCACTATGTTGCAGGCTATCCAAAAATATTTTCACTGTATGAATTCATAGTTTTTGTACAATTTTACAACATTCAGCCCAATTTTAAAATATTCTGAATCAATAGTATACGAATTGATTCCTATGTGCTCTCTAGATACTTAACCAAATAAGTAAAGTAACAAATCCTGGCTTACAGTGTGAGGTATATTTATTTGGATTATTTTTTTTTAAATTGGAGTATGTTTTATAGGTGATTTTATATCCTTTACTTAGATAAATATTAAGGAAAAATTTTAAAAGACTCTTCTTTAAATATTCCATTTGAGTGCCCTATAGTAAAGATTGCATGAATCATGAAGTAGTGCCATGAAATGGTTAAAGCATACATTTGTTAAAGTATACATTTGGTTATGTGATCTTGTATAAGTTAACTTCTTTGAGTCTTGGTTTCCTGGTTGAAAAATGGAGAAATGAATATCTATCTCACAGGCTCTTGTGAAGAGTCAAGGAGATCAATCTATTAAAGCAGTTAACATTGTGAATTGCAGATAGTTAGCATTCATAAACATTAGGATCAGTTTCTTCTTAAAAATAGTATCTACTGGTTTATACCTGTGGCGTTCTAAATTTACATGTTTCCACACATTATGAAAAATGTTGCCTGCCTATATTATTAAATTCTTGAAGTCAGAGACTGGATCCCTTTAATAGGCATTGTATCATGCCACTTCCCCAGGAGAGTAAATAAGGGAATAATTTAATTCAGTCTTAATATATATAGTCAGTGAATTTTAGAGCCTTCATATGTCTGCTTAAGTGCATGTCAATTTCTGTGTGTATTTATGTATATGCAACATTCTTGGTATATATTCCATAATCCATAATTCTCAAAAGGTGTAAGGACCACCAAGTTTAGTTAGTATTTTGGCAGTTACTGCTATAACAGTTGCTACTATATAAATATATAAAAGGTAAAGAAACAGGACTTCTGAATGTGATAAAGTTCTATGAATTAGATAAGCAGACAAAAATTCTACTGTTAGTAATATAGACTTACAATTCATTGGCTTTTGTTAATATATTGAGAATTTCAAATATTGAAATCCAAATGAAGAGAAGTTTGTCACTTCCTCAGATGGATTTTAAGTATGAAGTATTTATGCCATAGACCAAGTGTCTCTCATGGTCATAATTTAGCAGACTAAGGCACAGATTAGAAAGGGCTACTTTATGTCACATGAGATGAATGAATTGATCGTTCTCCCACAGTCCTGTTGTGCTTTGAATATACAATGTTTGAGAAATGCTTCCATTCACTTTAAACTCCATAGATTGTTATTGGAAGCGGCAGGAAGCACATAATGCATACTTGACCAAGAAAGAGGTCAATTACTCATTTAAAGAAAATTTTGCCAACTATTGATATAAACAGATGTATAATTGATCCTAAAATCTTGGTGATTTTTATACCAGAGAGTGTGTTAATTTATAAGTACTCCCCACAAGGTTAACAGTGATATTTAAAACCTCTTTTTTTACTCCTAGGATTAATTCCCTATCAGCCTTTCTCTTATTTTATACAGGTCATATAATTCAAAGCCACATAAGCCTAGCTCATGACACTAGAAATTGCTTAATGAAAAATGTGATCTCAAGTCATGCTGAGGGACCAAAGAAGAATTTCAAATATTTTCAAATATAGCTAAATTAAAATATTAAACTTTTGACTCCTTGTATACACTTATTTTTTATACCTAATTTATGATTAAATTACACTTGAGAATAAAATTTACAGTTCATACATGACTATATTTAGCACAAGTTCTAGTACATTAAGGTGTCTATGTTCAAACTGAGCCTTTCACTTCTAACCTGATCTAGATTCAAATCTACATCATTGTTAATTAAAAATATGGTATTTTTTGTTTTCATTTAAATGTTATATCATTTTGCTTTACTGATTCCCAGAGGATAAAAGTATTTTAATTCAGAAGTAAAATATTTATGCACTCATTTCTTTGTTTCCGCTCTTGGAGGATCTGTGTTATGAGATAATAGTGTGCTTCTAGAAGTTTTTAAATCTGCCAAAATAAGAATAATTTTAGCAAGATTTGGGCCATAGGTTAGTTTCCATAAGGCACAGTTGTGACATTAAAATCAGATACATAAATAAATGCAATACATCGTATCAAAGAGAAAAACTCTATAACCATCCTGATAGATGCAGAAAAAGTACTGGAGAAATTCAACAACCATGCACATACACACACACACACACACACACACACACACACACACACACACACACACACACACACACACACACACACACACACACACACACACACACACACACACACACACACACACACACACACACACACGTTTTTTTTTTTTTTTCGGTACGCGGGCCTCTCACTGTTGTGGCCTCTCCCGTTGCGGAGCACAGGCTCCGGACGCGCAGGCTCAGCGGCCATGGCTCACGGGCCCAGCCGCTCCGCGGCATGTGGGATCTTCCCGGACTAGGGCACGAACCAGTGTCCCCTGCATCGGCAGGCGGACTCTCAACCACTGCGCCACCAGGGAAGCCCTTTGCACATATATTTTTAAAGTTCCTCAGCAAACTAGGAGTAGATGGAACTTCCTCAACCCAATAAAAAGCATCTACAGCAAAAAATCTACAGCTGTTATATTTAATGCCAAACTAAATGTTTTCCACCTAATACTGGGGACAAGGCAAGGATGTGTGATCTCATCACTTTCATTCAGTGTTGTAATGGAGATCCTTGCCAACTCAATAAAAAGATAATAAAAGGCCTACAGATGTGAAAGGAAAAAGTAAAACTTACTTTATTCGCAGATGACATGATTGTACATATTGAAAATCCTAAAGAATCTACAATAAAAACTATTATAACTAATAGGTGAATATAGGAAGACTACAAGATTAGTATTTAAAGAACCATTTGCTATTCTGTATACTAGGACAGTGAACAATTACAAAATAAAAGTACAAAACGCCATTCACAATAGTATCAAAAAACATAAAATACCCATAAATTTAAGAAAAATGTCTAAGACCGCTACAATAAAAACTACCTTATTATTTCTGAGACAAAATTTTAAAGCCCTAAATAAATAGAGAGATATGAGTGTTCATGGATCAGAAGACTCAATTTTGTGGCTAGATCAATTTTCCCTGAATTATCTATGGATTCAGATTCTAAAATAAATCTATAGATTCATAATCTTAGGAAGCTTTTTAAAAGAAATTGATGGATATTTTAAAAACTTATAGTGCTATAAAGCAAAGGACCTAGAATAGGTGCTGAAAACTAGAAATAGAAGCTAAAACTATAAAACTTCTACATGTATTATAGATCTCACAATACCTCGTTATCATCTTTGTTTTAAACTGTATGTTAAGTTTTGAAGAAATTTAAAAATGAAATACGTTCTTTTGTATTTACTCGTAAAAAAAAATCAGATACATACAATTCCATTGTCTGCATTATCAATTTTGTACAAATGTTTGTCTTATATTTGCTATTATATATGAAATATTGTAATTCCTCAAAAGCAAGAAGAGGTGTCTAATTTTCTTTGTACACTGTACCTGGCACAGTTCCCTATAAGTGGGTATAGAATAAACTCATTTTAAATAGCAAACTAAATGAAAAGAATCATTTGATGATGAAAATTGATTACAAGCTATCTGCATTTCCAAAACTGGAAAATAAAGCCTGGGGAATAATTCAATATTTTAAAATAATATTTGATTTTAAAAAACGCTTTAGGGCTTCCCTGGTAGCGCAGTGGTTGAGAGTCCGCCTGCCGATGCAGGGGACACGGGTTCGTGCCCCGGTCCGGGAAGATCCCTCATGCCGCGGAGTGGCTGGGCCCGTGAGCCATGGCCGCTGGGCCTGCGCATCCGGAGCCTGTGCTCTGCAACGGGAGAGGCCACAACAGTGAGAGGCCCATGTATAGCAAAAAAAAAACAAACCCAAAACTTTAAAAAGTAATAATAATAATAGACACTTACATAGCATGACATGCTATGCACTGTTCTAGACAAGAGAGATATTATTATTCCCATTTTGGAGATGTGGAAATTGAGGTACAGAAAAGTGATCTGTTTATGTTCACATAGCTAGCGAAATGTCAGAGACTAGATTTAAACAAAAGCAGGTCATTTCCAATGTCGAGTCTTTGAGCCAATATATTATACAGAAAAGCAAAAGCAAACAAAAGAGAATAAATGTGACACTGTTTTTTACTTTCATGTTTAAAAGTTAATAGTTTTATATAAAGATCTGTTTTCTTTATATAAAAATGACCTCTTATAGAAAAGACCAGTATTTATTCAATTTGTAAATATTATACGAGGTAATTGTTTGATTCATATTCAATTCATTATTAGTTAGAGAATGGCAATGACTGCCACCAGAAATCATGTCTACAAAAAGTATTTGTAGCCTTCCATCCCTACAAGCCATCTTAATCTTGTAATGTCTCCATTTTTCAATTGAGTTTTCATTGTGCAATTCCAATCATGCTTTAAATATTTCTAGACTAAAATATTTTACTCTGAACTCCATGCTTTTATTTTTTTACTTTTAATCAACAGCATGTCCTTCCCCTTTCAATTTGGCACCCATGAGTGACTGACTTTTAGGGAAGGCTTAGTGATATGTCCTTTTTGGGTGAGATTGTTTTTAGCATGTGAAGGACAGAGAAACTGAACAGGAAAGAATACATGGAAAATACAAATAAGTGAAGCAGTCTGAGAAGGCAGAATCTATCATTATTACAGTGGGCATATGTGATTAAATGTCTTCAAAACAATGAGGCTCATCAATCAGCATCTTCATGCATTGGGAAATCAGATCATCCCGGGAGAGATCTGAGACACTCACTATGACAAGGCCATCTTCTCATGGTTACACATCACAATCAAGTGCATAGGTGAGGAAAACACTTTTCTGATTTGTTAAGCTTGCGACAGTTAAACCTCCATATAGGAATGTGACTAGAAAGGAGAGAGGCATGCTCTCCCCATGGTGAATATCATCAATGTTTAACTCCACTCTGGAAGAAACCTTGATATCCCCGAGTGAATAAATAAGTACTTAATATATACTACTGCACCCTTGAAAAACGTCATGGATGCATTTCAATGATTCTACACATAAAGTAGCAAATCAAATAAAGTTTCATATTTATGTGAAGGTAATTAAACTTCCAGGACTCACAAATTTATATATAAAACTATAAATACATATATATACACATATATATGTGTGTGTATATATATATATATATATATATATATATTACTTAGTCTCTAAAGTGAGTTACCCCACAGCATAACGGGATAGTGTTTCTTCCAGTATTTTTATTAGGTTAGTACTAACATAAAGAGTCAATAAGGTCCATTTAAGAGATATAATACCTTTTTTTGTTATTGTTGTTTGGTACCTTCCTCCAACAACCGTCCCTGTGATATTTACTAGTGTGTTGTTCATTTCCTAGTGGATGTGTAGTGTGTACATGTTTGGGATTATAAAAAAGAAATGGGAAGTGTTATAACCTGCTATGAACATTAATGCTGCAAATGTCTGGCAGGTTTAATAGGTCTGAATATGAAAAGTATATAAAAGCTGAGGCTGTTATCCAGATATATTTCAGCCTAAAGAATGGCTTTACTTACCCTATACAGCTATTTAAGACAAAATAGTACTGTTTGTGTGTGAACTCCAAATAATCCCATGGTTTTTTCCCCAGCATGAGTAGATACAGCCTTTAGAGCTACCTGCTTTATAACTTCATAGTCGGTGATTCTTAGGTCTGAACTCATTTCCTGAGGGGGCTTTTGAAAAGGATTTACAACACCATGTCTATTTTCAAAATTGTAAGCTAGAATTGCTTTGCCTGTGCAGATGTGATGACCCAAATCTTTCTCTGCAAAACATCCTTTTAAAATATGCAATGATTTGATTTATCAACTGGTCTAAATACAACTTTTCCTTCTATTACTTTAAACAGATTTACATGTTTCAGAGCAGGAGGAGAAAAGCATTAAAGAAAAGCTACTTCAATATTCTAATAAAACATGCTGAGCTTATTTGGGTAAACATTAAAAAGCCTCTTTGGGTAAATGAACTACATATATGATAATAAAAGACTACCTTTGCATGGGATATTTTTGATGAGTCACTAAACTGCATGCATTCATAGAGAATACTATGAAATGTTTTCACTAAGATACTGTGAAGGAAGAACGATGCAGAGTCCTAAACAAAGCATTTAGCTTTCACCAGAGATGCAGAAATAGAAGCAGATAGTAGGTATTGCCCTAATACAGTCTGAAAGACACCATTTTGTGCCATTTTTGTTATTACTATCCAACAATCACTTTTATGCACATAGTTTTCTCTATACTAGTCCCTGACATTGTAATGTTGCTATTCAGAAAATAAGAGTCAAATTCTGGAGGTAAAGATGGGTAAAGAGGTGAGAAATATGAGAACATGGAGTAGTGCATGAACACCGTTCACATTCTGAGAATCTGTTGAGAGGCTGAGACTGAACAGAAGTGTAACTGTGACTAGATAGACATGGAAAGAAATATAAACCTGATTGTGATGGTATTAATGTATGTTGAGCCAAATCACTGCAATATTTTTAAGGAAAATCCTGCAAGGGAAAGTAAATTAAGCAAGATGACTCAAAATCTATTAAATTTCTTTGAGGCTATAAAATTCCTCTCTTATCACTAGATGTTTTCAAAAGGAAAATAATACATACAAAAATGTCACCTGGATTGTCCTACGATTAAAAAACACTGTCCATTATTATTATTATCATTATTATGTCACTGTCATCATCATCATCATCGTCACTATGCTTCCTACTTAGACTATGCTGACACAAGATGCACAGACACACTTAGAACAATGGTTATAGTTTCTTTTACTGAGTTGACAAAGTCAGTTCTCTTCCTCTTTTGCCCTTGATTCTAACAGTATTTGAAAAAGTAAACAAGTTCATTGATTTTGGATTTGGCTACTCATAATGCACCCAAGTTTTTCCCATAATCAGCCTGGATATTCTATTTCTCCTACTTATGAAACATTAAAAATCCTCTCTCCTATTTATATGTAGCTGCCTGAGAACACAAAGCTCCTTCTTACCTGTGTGGTAAAACTTCCCTGAAAATCCAAGGTTGAAGGTAAAATTTGCAACCTGAGTGCGCAGTAAATTTTGAGTCTCTAGTAATGCCTGAAATAAATAAGAAATTAACATGATTTTAGAAAAATAAATATGAAGATTTGGGATGCCTCTTTTTCAAAAGTGTATGCATGAGTGAAACAAAATGTGGGCTTTGTTGCTTTTTGGGTTTTTGATGGCTACTGGTATGTATTATAATCACTATTGTTATTATTTTTACTGAAGGTTACGAATTATGAAGCAGTTAAGTCCTAAGCATTTTATAAGCGGCTGAGAGGCAATTCTCTAACCACACAGCATTGAAATCATTTTTCATTTCTGTGTGAGACATTTCTTGAATTTCAGATTATCACACTTCTTTTCCTTGGGGAAAATTTTTCAGAATTGTTGGATGCAGGCAGGTCCTGTATTTGTTGGTAAAGGACAAGAAGTTAACTTTTGTTTGAGTAGTAACTGAGTATTCTACTTAACTGTGCAACCTCTCCTATCATATTTAAGGCATAATTATTGAGTTGAAAGCTTGGATTTTTACTTTACAAACTAAACAGCAATTTTTATACTTTATAGGATGGTAATTACAAATGAACAAGGAAAGGACAGGTAGGAAATGGATAATTCCATAAAGAAATATTCTCTAAACATTGCAAAAATTTTCCTAATTTCTCCTTTTGGAATTATTCTATGTTAATTCTTGTTTGTAGACAGGATAAGAACATATTATTAAGACTGATTTTTGTTACTACTATCCATCTTTTAAGGTAAATAAAGAGTCAAAAGTTTAGACAATTTCTTTTGAGCATTAGTTATGGTGGCTAAGCATTTGCTTCAAAAATTTGTGAACCTAACTTTTTATTTCCCCAGAGTTAAGAGGGCTCTCCGGCAAATTTGTAAAGAAAAAAAAAAAGAAAGAAATGACCAAATAATTAAAAGGTTGATAAGCTATAGTTTCTGGTTATCCAAGATTACAGTTATACTGCATGTAATCCTGGCTAACTTATTTAAATATTATCAATTCAATAGAAAAAGGAAAAAACAGACCTAGTAGTTTGACTCAGTTATATAAAATATTCAAAAAAGTTCTCATAAAAAAGCAAACTAGATACTAAAAAGAGAGTAGAGTTAAAAATAAATAAATTTATTGAACTAGTTGAGCTTATTGGTAAAGACTGTAGAATATAGCTTTAAAATTAAAAAAATAAAACGATCATGCATCCTTTTTTCTAAGGGAGTTCCTTTTTCTGGCACTCTTGTTATGTTCAGTGCACAATCCCTGAGCTTTCATATATTGAAATCATTTTTTTTTTTTTTTAGTTCTTCCTTTCCCTGTTCTCCTCACTGCTCCAACCACATCCACTCAATTTTCTACCTCTGGGGTCTTGAAGGCATTCTTTATTCCACATTTATTTATCCACCAACCATTCTTAAATTCAGTAAATATTCCTTGTAGGTGGATATAGTGTTGGGTTTGGCAAGCACAGTCTCTGTAACCTTGGGCTTTACTGAGCGGGAGAGAGCTATTAAATAGAGGGTCCCACAAATGTGTAATTACAAATCATAATAAGTGCTACAAAACAAATCTAGAGCATGTTGTGATAGATAAATTAAGGGATTTAGTTTAGACTGGGGAAGTGGGCCTACACTTGATGCTTTCTAAGGGGCCATTTTAAAAAGATCAAACGATCTATTTTTTCCCAATCAGCTTGCTACCACTTTAGGCAGGCCTTCATGTCTTTTTCTTGGGCTTTAAAACACTGTAGACTGCTAACCATATTCCCACCTTCCTCTATTCTATTTTATACTCTGCAGTCATGCTAACATCCTAGAAGCAGTAAATGCACTTTACCCTTGAGGTCAGGCAAGCCATTCACTTAATGACTCAGCTTGGTCGGTCATTTCACTTCTCACAACTTTCCCCTTATCTGTGAAATGGGATCATGCTTAACACTTGTTTCACAGTATTATTGTGAAGATTACATTGTATTAGGCATACAAAGTGCTTAGCTAAGTGCCTGGTACATAGTAAGAACTTGATAAATGCTGTTAATGATCACTTAATATGTCATTCTCTTCCCACCAATTAGGTATAAATGGTGACTTCATATTTCCATATTAAGCTACCTGCATTGGTATTTCCCCAAATCACCCTGTCGTCTGCACTATTCCCCACCTCCTACATTTCTCCATGTTTTTCTGTTTTTTTTTTGGGGGGCGGGCTGGAAAGTGTCCAGTTGTTCCCAATCTCATTTTCCAGTCCCAACCCATTTTTAAAGATCTGCCCAAATGCCACCTTTTTGTGTGAAGCCTTCCCTGATGCCTTAAAGCTTTTCCTTTTCTCATCTCCCAAAGTAAGTTCCTAAATTGTTTATCTTAAGACTTGCATCATTTTCCACTTTACTATATAACTTTGTATTTTATTTCTCCTTTTAGTCTAAAAGTACCTGAAGGTTGATCAAACCTTCCTCATTTTTACACATGCCATGTTGCTAAATATAGCTTCATATATATGGAAGGCATTTTAAAAATGTGATAGGAGCATATATTAATGCACAGCTGTCAATTGAATTAGTTTCATTTATTTTTATTACTAATATTTTTCTGATGGTAAAATGATAAAAATGGCTCATGGACCATACCATTAAATGATATAGATAGGATCTTGCATTTCATGAGCACATTCATAATATGGATGTTTTATAATCTTCTATTGTAAGTCGCCTAGTAAGACAAGCTCACAGAGGCGAGGGCATATGGATTTTCTTCCACTGGCGCTAATTAGCTATATGAAGAATTTGACAGACCTTTCCATTGTTAAAAGAAGTAGAGTTGTCTAGTCACAGCCTGCCAACATGTAATCTTGATTAATGTGGGAGTAAAATGACAATTTCTGTAAGTAAAAACAAAACAAATGGATAAAAAGAAGCAAATTCTAAAAGATTCAAGCTTTCCTACTTCATTGTAACTGAATGTTCTTTGAGTTTCAAAATTCAAGGAAAGAAAGGTTCCATGTCTTTCAATGATAAGAAAAAGAGAGACACAAATAAATATGTTATAAAGTGGATATAATTTTTAAAAATAAAATTCAGAAATAAGTGTAAAAGAAAAACATGTTAAACCATAAAAAATAATGAAGAAATATAGAAAAAAATAAAGGATTGAAATACAGGAAAAATGTAAAATGCCAGAGGAAATATCAGACAGGAAAAATACAAATATAAAATTATGAATAAATAAAATATAATAAAACCAAAAAAGCTTCTTTTGGAAAAATTTGTTAATGGACTAGAAATAAGGTCTCAATTTGAGATAAAAATCAAACAGTAAAGCATAGGAAATAGTATACAGCTGTGTATATACTATTTTTATCTGAATATTTTGTGGGGAAATTTGACTAACTTTTGAAAATATATGTAAAATAAAATATATACAGTGTTTGGATAATAAACCTTAGTTATTTTCTTTAATAGTTTATAAGTCATAAAAATATATATAAACGGCTTTGAAGTTTTCCCTTGCATTATTTATGAAAGGCTCACTAAGTTATTTGATTGGGTATCAAAGAGAATAAATATATAATGTATTTAAGCAGAAGCAAAAAGTCATTATTTTAACAAACATTACTTGCATTCACTTAATGTTCTTATAATAAGTTCCTCAGTATTTAATAAAGCAAGTCCAACTCTGCCCTACTGCAAAATGTTAAAGAGAACAATGGTTTTCAAACTTTACCAGACATAAAATTTTATAGAGGAGGCTGCTAAAATTGTCAATTCTGGGGATCCACTTGAAGAGTTATTGATTTAATCTGTCTATGATGGGGCCCAAGTATGTGTATTTCATTATAGACCCCAGTTGGTTCTTAAGAAGGGTCAAGCAATTGTTTCCAATTTACCCATAAGAAATGAAATGAAACACCAGGATGCTTTTCCCAGGCCCATTTTCTGGGTATTCTGAGTTACAGTATAGGATGGAGCCTAGGAATCTGTGTTTTTAACAGTGATTCTTATAGTTTCAAACTGGAGATTATAGCCATCAAGGAACTTCAGGAAATATTGTTAGTGCACTATTCATATTTAATTTCAAGGTATATTGCACATGTCTTAAGCCATTCTGATATTCAGATTGTTTATCATCAGGTTAACACTTTCTCTACGTGTACGTAATTAATAAGTCATGACTGTATACATACTTTGGTATAGCCTTATGTTTTCAGAATTTCAAATCAAATACCAAAGGGTGATAGTTTTTGTTTGTCTGCCTTGGAAAGTTTTTTATTACATTCAATAACTCAATAAAAATGTTATCTTATTTACAAGATCTTACTTATCTTTTTATCTTACTTACAAGATCTTGATGTGGGAATCAGAAAAGGTTACATCTATACTTATTTTCCAGGTGGAAAAAAATTGCTTCATGGAAAGTTTAAATGACCCACCCAGATAACACAACAAGAGGGCCAAAATCGAGCACGTTTGCCTTAACATTTGGTCCGACTTTAACCTCAGGTCTCTCTACAGTAAATCTGTGTGGCCACCCAGTTTGACTCGGAATTTCATGAACTTCTGTGCAGAGACTATTTGTCAATGTACAGATGAAAATGCATAGGGCTGACCCAGGGTGAAAGTATGCCGCTTTTGAAGTTTGCCTTTGAAAGTTTCTGCCTCCCTTCTTGTTCATCTCTTTCCCCTTAGAAATCTCCATTCCTTCAGAAATCTACTCTCTTCCTTTTTTTTGATAAAATCTTACTGCTGCTCAAAGAGGAAATTGTTTGATATAATTTATAAATTGACAAAAGCTTATTATACCAACATGCTGAGTCTTCTAAACAATTTCACATGGAACAGTTTAGCTATGATTGTGGAATGGGTGAGTTAATTAAGAAAGAATGAATGTATACTTCTGATATCTTTTGTGGGGAGAAAGGTTTGGGGATTGGGGGGTCCTTCTGATGAAATCACATTCAATTCAAAGAACAACTTGCCAGGTAGAAAAACACCATAGTGTTTCAGAGCAATTATCCTCTCGCTTTCTGCCCATCACCTAAGTGTTCCACTGCTATCTATCTTCTCTCACTTAAGTCTCCAGGAAGCAAAGAATCTGGAACTCTCTGGGCTCTCTACCTCCTTGTGCTATTATTCACTCATTTATCCATTCAAACAGTATTGACTGAACCCCTGCTTCTTGTTTTAGGCATTCTTCTAGGTACTAAGGACACAGTAGAGAACGGTAACAATAATATCTAACATAATTGTGTTAGGTACTGCTAGGTACTATGAGTACGATAAGAAGCACTCAACTTGAATTATCTCTAAATCTCTCCACGATCCCTTGGGCTTCCCTGGTGGCGCAGTGGTTGAGAATCCACCTGCCAATGCAGGGGACATGGGTTTGAGCCCTGGTCCGGGAAGATCCCACATGCTGGGGAGCAACTAAGCCCGTGCACCACAACTTCTGAGCCTGTGCTCTAGAGCCCACGAGCCACAACTACTGAGCCCGCATGCCTAGAGCCCGTGCTCCGCAACAAGAGAAGCCACCGCAACGAGAAGCCTGCACACCACAGCGAAGAGTAGCCCCCGCTCGCCGCAATTAGAGAAAGCCCATGTGCAGCAACAAAGACCCAACACAGCCAAAAATAAATAAATAAAACAAATAAATTTATTAAATAAAAATCTCTCCATGATCCCTTTATTAACCCTGTTTTACAAGTGGGGAAAATAAATCGCAGAGAGCCTAAATAAGCTACCTAAGGTTATGGAGATAGAAAGTGTCTGCCAGACAAAACCACTATATTTGTTGTTTTCATGGAGCTTACATTCTTTTTAGACATGCAGATGATACACATGGCAAATCAATCAAATAATTATTTAATTGAAATTATTATTAATGTAAAAATAATTATAGTATATGCTAATATTGAAACTAACAGAGTACCTACATTTTAACAGGATAGGCAATGAGCTGTATGAAGGTCTTTCTGAAACAGTGGCAGTTTAGTTGAAAGAGAGAGATGAGAGGCCAGCTATGTCTAAAACAGGGACTCCAGAGCATGTGCTCCAGGCAAGGGGGCCAGTGAAAACAGGGCTCCATGTCAGGAAGGACCTTGACACCTTTTTAATACACCACCCTCTACTTCACCTCACATAGGATATGATTTACATTTTAAATTGATTTCTCTGGCTACTTGCTGATAAGGAATTGTAGGAAAACTGGTAAGAAATGGGGGAAATCATTTAGGAGGATTTTGCAGTAGTTCCAGTAAGA
Organism: Globicephala melas; assembly: GCF_963455315.2. Lineage (NCBI taxonomy): Eukaryota > Metazoa > Chordata > Mammalia > Artiodactyla > Delphinidae > Globicephala > Globicephala melas. Next base: position 25,489,091 of record NC_083318.1, on the reverse strand, counting down.
GAAAATAAAGGCATGGCTTCTACTGGTGGTACTGGGAATGGAAAGAAGTAAATAGTGTAATTATTGATGGGCCGACGTGGGAAGTAAAGCTGAGTGATTTCATTAATGATTCAGATTTCTGACATTCGATGAAGTGAGGGAAGAGTTGAGATAGGTTTTGAGGGAAAATCAACACTTCCATGGCTACACTAAACATTTCTTCCCCACAGCAGGATGGCTATGTTGTTGAAAACTCTACATTACCCCTAACAGGAAAAACAGAGTTTAAAGTCCCGCATCGTCATTGTTTTCAAACATTGGTACCCATGATTAGAGGTAACTGAACAAGGAGTGTATATATTAGCAAGGGGAGTGGTCTCATAGTACAGGGAGTGCTTTTTGGATACCGGAAGGTTAAACATTGATACTGATTAAAGATACAGGCAAAGAGAAGAAAAAAATTGAAAATTAGTTTGACCTTGTAAAATAATATTAATTCATGTCACGTATGTGAAGAGTCTGCATTTTCTGCTTGATTATCAAAGAACACAATGAAGGTTATATAAATCATTAAACTTGAAGTGCATTTACAGTGTTGTAAATTTTGACTGTATCAGCAAAGTCAAAGCATGTGTCTTTGACTCCCTTCCCAGTGGCTATGGACTGATTTGTCTTGTGCCCTAAACTGTGTTACGGGGGAATGTCATTGGCATCTCTGTGTCCACAGAATTCTAAGCCAATGACTTCAGTCCATTCTGAAAGCATGTGAGATGAATTTCTGCTTCTGCTTTCTGATTGGCACTCTGGTTCTCTCCCTGGGATCGGAAAAATTCCATAAAGGTGGTGACTTACTGCCCAGTTCTTAAGAGCCCCAGTTTCTCTTCAACTGTATTCTCAAGTTCAGCCCATAGAGGTCACCTTAAACTGTGAGTATGCCCTTCTCTCTCTACCTCTGTTTCCATGTTTTTCATGCTCTACCTAATCGATTGGAATTTTGAATCAAATAAATAAATTTGAATCAAATATGAACTCGTATGACCCTTGAGATAGTACTACTTGAACCACTGGCTTTTTCCTTTATAAGTTAGTTCTTCTAAGTCTCGTCTTCAATTGTATTATTTAGTTTACTTTTTCTACAAGCTTTGCTCCCAAGTCTCCATCATGGCCTGCAAGAATTTTTGAGTTGTAAAAAGATAAATATAATGTAACTTTAGAATTCATGGTTCATGTAGCATGATTATTTCCTTAAAAGGATTTTATAAAGTAATGGCAAGAATAACTGTCTTATTTTCCCTAGGCCCAAATGTTTAAGTAAATGATAAAGTAATAGTGAGATAGAACTATCTTACATGAGGACTTCTTCGGGGATGTGGAATGCAACTGGTCATTGTAAGCTCAGTGACTGAAAGATGGCTTCAGGAATCATCAGGAATCAGACAGCTGAGAGAAACATACACATGCACAACAAAATAATAATGTCAGACCTTTATTAAGGAAGGATGGGAGGAAAGCCGTTTTAACTCAAAATATTTCCAGAGATTCTAAGTAAGGATCTGCACTGAACTGGGCCCAAATTCTCTCTGTGTTAGGTTGAAACTGTAAAATGAAACTTGAGTCACCCTGCGTAATCCTGACTTCTGTGTTGGAGAGCCTACGTGATAGAAATGCTTTGTCCTGCGGTGGAAGTACCAAAGCAGACACAGAATCACCTTTGGAGCTAGCTTGGGGTCTCTGAAGTGTGGAAGCTTGGGCTGCCTTCAATAATGAGTCATCATGGATGATTTTATTATGTAAGAGATGATAACTAGTGAAACAAGAGTTCCTGATTACGGATTTCCAAACGGTGATCCATGGGTCACTGGGTCTGTAAAATTTAACAGTTCCATGAAAAAATAATTCCATGTTCAAAATGTTTGGGAAACACTCTGTAGTATATCCCTCTTGGGAGGTTCTCAATTCACATTTACATGCTAAAGTCTTTAGTAGAAAAAATTTTGTACTTGATTTCTCTCAGCTTTTCCCCCAAACTATTTGCCAGTAACACACACTCCTACCTGCCTAATTTTAAGATACAGACTTAGGAAAAAAACATTAAGTGGATGGCTAATACCTTGGAGGTAGAGGTATTTCCTGGGGTCATGATATCCTTGATCAAATACAGTTTTCTATTTAGTATCAAATGCAAATGGCAAAATATAATAGCTGTAATTTTTACATGAAATGTGGTTCTGCATATGTATTCAGTTATATAATCACATTAAATCTCTGCATGTGATCTGTAGAAAAAGAGGACTTTTCCATTATTCCAGGATTTGTCATCCCACAAGAACTTCAGATCAAACTCAGTTTCTTAGTATTATGAAATCGTGGAAATATACTTAGAAATAATTACCCTTTTGATAAACATGATGTTCCTTCTTGGAGCATCTTATTCTTGTTGAAAACTTATTAAAAACAACTATTAAGTTGTTTTCATTACCTAAATTAAGTAAGGATAGGTCTAATTAAGTAAATTTAGACATATCTCTAAATTACGTTTTACTTCATGATCCAAAAAAAAAAATTCTCATTTTATTTTTTAGGCCTTAAAAAATGTAGGCCTCTCCAGCAGCTGTCTGCTTAATCAAGGTCAGGTACTGGCATCCTTCCTTAGGAATCGTGCTCTGCCTCTGTTCACAATCTCCATGTCTCATTCTCCATCCTCTGGTCACAATCTCCATGTCTCATTCTCCATCCTCTGGTCACTCGGTACAAGTCTAGGGCCTCTTACAACAGTTCCTGGCACAACACAGATATCCAGTAGTTGTAGGCTGGTGTTGTAACTGACCTCCCTAATTTCATCTCTAGAAATACCCTCTGCTCACATACAGTCAGAAATCTCTTCAAAATGTCGAGGTATCAGCTTATTAGCTATCATCTTTCATTCTTTTGCTTATTAGCTATCATTCTTTCATTAAATATTGTGTTGTAACAATTCCAAAATATTTCTTGAGCACAGAAGGTGTACACTCTATTCTCAGCTTTATACAACTCCCCATTCTTTCATGGATGCACCCTAGAAACACCTGAACTCTGTGTCAGATTTTTAGGATATTGGAGACAGGCTTCAGAGATTCCTGCCATAGCTTTGGCAGATATGTCTGTTCTATAATAATTCTCCTAAAATGTCCTGGAACCACAGAAAGGGAGTTCTGAGGATGGTAGGTATTCAGCATTTTAATTTCAGTTTTATCTCTACAGCCATTTCATTAAAGATTAAAAAGAAAAAAATTTACTTTCTTGTCAGTTTCCATCATTCCTGTCCCACAGAAGGAAGGGATACATTACTGAGAGTATCAAGGGATGTCTGCAGGTTTTTATCCACTTTCTCTTAGTAAGGTATAGTCTCTTCCTGTCTTCTCTGTGATTTCACTCACAATTTCTCTCTACTCAAAGTATAAATAAATTTCAGGTTAAAATCCATATGATCTTTCCAGTGGCCAAACTTTTCCTTTCACTAGAGTTATTTCTTTAAGATTATACTTAAAAATTACAAATCATATGTTTTAACTTTATTACTATCTTTCTGTTATTAATTTTAAAGGAACCAAAGCTTTGCCTTACTTTTATTTGCTACATTAATAGAGCCAATCTTATCAACCTGAAGTTACCACTGGGGCAGAGCAAGTTGATAATGGTGAAAATAGCTGTGTGCAGTAATGATTCAACTGATTGATATGCTGTAAGTGATTTGAACAAAGATAAATCATTGACTTTATTGGGTATTGAAAAATTGCATAATACATGTAGGATAGGTGGCATGCTGATATCTATATATCTATATCTATATGTGTGTGTGTTTTACGTCCCACAGTGAATATATTTGTCTTCTTTCTGAATAAGGATATCTATTTTTAAATACATAATTGGGCTAATAGATGAATAAACAGACTGCATCTATTAGCAAATTTATTATTTATCATCAGGGTGTAAAGGTGGTACATGATAACATAATTGTTTAGACTTTTAGAAAGGATCATTACTTCAGAATATTGACGTATTTGGATAAAAGGATAGGAGGGTCAAATTAAAAAAATCAAGAACATTCCCTTGATGGCTTAGAAAACAAAGAAAGGTTATTACTGATAATAAAATTGAAACTGCAATGGTCATTAGAATTTTTCATTTAGTCATTGTAATAGTATAAATTCAGTATTTAGTTTATTTAACAGGTGAAAATTTATTTGTAAATAAACACATCTACCTGTAGTAACCAAATAGACTTCAAGTAAATACCAAAAACTTTATCTCCATAAGGAACTGTACTCCAACAAGCATTTATCTAACCACTGGTATCTTTTTTTTTTTTTTTTTTTTTTTTTGCTGTACGCGGGCCTCTCACTGCTGTGGCCTCTCCCGCCGCGAGCACAGGCTCCGGACGCGCAAGCTCAGCGGCCATGGCCCACGGGCCCAGCCGCTCCGCGGCACGCGGGATACCCCCGGACCGGGGCACAAACCCGCGCCCCCCGCATCGGCAGGCGGACTCCCAACCACTGCGCCATCAGGGAAGCCCAAACCACTGGTATCTTTGAAGCTGTCTCCTAGGTCTTGCTAATATACTGTGCCCCTTTAAAAATTATGTAAATAAGTAAATAGTCTCTGTGTAAATAAGTAAATAGTCTCTGTGTAGAAACATTTCTGTGTCTTATTTTCATGTTATTTTACCATTTTGAAATCTGGGTTAGTTAAAAATTTCATGATCAATCCCATAAACTTCAGAAAATTTTTCGTATGCTACATAGTTTAATATTTTGCAAAGGCACATTCAGATACATATATTTTAAATGCATATCACAAAAATCATTTCCAAAGGCTAAATATCAAATCATGTGTCAAATTATATACATTGGAGGCATTAAATCTTCTTTACTGTTTAAGTTCATATGTAGTAGAATCTTCTCATTATACTGCCAGCAAGGAAAAGATGCATCTATTTGTAGTTTTCAAAAAAAAAATCAATATGAAATATACGTCATTATCTAATAGATTTGGTTATAGAAACCATACCCAAAGTATATTACCATTCATAGTATAGATATTTCAAGGTGGATTTTTCCTGTATGTTGCAGACAAATTATCTTTCAGCAAGTCTCTCCCTCCCTCTGACAAAATTTAAGACTTTTGAAAATAAAAAGCTCCTGTGAGATGTTGTTAACACCCCCTCAAGCTCAATTCTATTTAAAGCCTAATTACGATTCAGGCTCTTAACAAAACAGTCTTGACATCATCTGATAAACACCTACTAGTCTACCAACTCTGCTTTCTGGTAAATGAAGGGAAACTAGTGAGATATTCATAAAGGAGACCGACAAAAACAAAAATATATTAATGGCAACATTTTCTGTACAGCTCTCATTTTCCAACACAAGAAGGCAACATTCAAAATATTTTCTATGTAAAAGGTATCCTTTAGAGTTCTATGACTGACTTTATCCACCTTTCACAGTATAGTTTTTATACAGAATTTGGCTATAATTTAATTTTAAGAAGGCCTCTCAAATAAGTGAAATATGTTATTGTATTTACTCATGCAGGAAATATTTGAGTAGCTAATATTCCAGCTGTTCTACATAGTAGAGATTCAGCTTTGAACAAAACAAAGTCCTTTCTTTAGGAGTTCATATTCCAGTGGATGAGACAGACAATAAACAAATAAAGATATGGTGCAGTAAGATGATGGTACTAAGAAGCCGTTGGGGAGTTTTGATCAAGCAGAGATATCATGTTCATCACACCTTGAAATCTGGTCATTGTATGAAGAATTACCTGGGTCAAGGAGGACATGTATGGAAGAGGGAAACATTTAGAAGAAAGAACTACCCTATTTGAGGAATGAATGTCTTGGAGTTGGTGGTAATGTAGGAGGAAAGTGGTCAGATTCGGGATAGAGCTTGTAAACACCTAGGACTCTAAATGTCACATGATGAACTGAATGCAGCTTGTGAGAGATCTGAATGGGGTGCATGATGACTACTGCATTTGTTCCCATATTTTGTGTATCAGATGAAAGTTGTTTGGAAGTTACCAGCCACATCTCTTCTCAGGGACTGAAGTATCTCTTCAGCATCCCCAGAGTATCATTTAGTGTGTTGGCTTCATCTACAAAAAGCAGGTGTTCCTAATCAATTAAAATTTTTGGCCAAACAATTTTTTTTTTCCATCTGTGTTTTCATGAGAGCTCAAAAAGTGTGGAGTGAAAGCAAGCTTTTTCAAATATTTTGGGAAAAAAATGTTGGGATGAGTTATCAAGTAAAACTACTGCTCTAATGATTTTTTATTTACGAATATTAGATACAGGGTAAATGCAGAGGAAATACATTGAGACATATTTAACAAACCTTATTTAAGGTATCTGAAACAATGTAAAATGAAAAGCATATCATTACCAATCATTTTATGTAGATACTGTGGTATAGACATCAGATATTAAATAGGATTTACACTTTCATTCCATTCTCTGAACTGTTGAAATAAAACTCAATAAAACAATTCTTATTTTACTAATTATGGCTCACTTAGCATTATAAAAAAAACTTAACTGTTAGAATTTGTTGAAACAAAAGTCTTCTTACTTCTATAAATGAAGTGTAGTTAATTCTTTTAAATAAGTTCTTAAGGAATCTCTTTCCTAGAATATATTTAATCAACTACAGGGACGTTTCATTTTATTAACTGACTCTTTAGTTTGACGTTGCAAATATCTCTCACCTTGGGCCATGAATGAGATAAAGCCTCTTAAAAAAATCTTACTCTCACATTCCACATTATTTTACATTAATCTCCAGAATTACTTTTAGATTTTTGAGCCATCTTTATTCTTCCTAATTGCTGCATCTATTAAGCAAGACAGATATTTTTCTACAATATCCTTGTTAATTACTAACATATCCCACATTTACATAATACACTTTTGGGGGCAATTTCTGTGGTTACATTTCATGGCTAATAGGAAGCAACTTGCTTTCCTTTATTAAGTGCACTAAAACTTCATGCCCTAGACATCATTGACGGTAAACATTTGATTCTGCTCAAATTTAATGCACCGAGGCATTCTGCTGTGCCAATATTAGGTTTATTTATGTGCTGTGTTCTGCATTGTTAGCTGCTAATGAGACTTCAACTCTTATTGCTCTAAGGCCTGAACAGTAACCTCATTTTAATGAGTTCATTATTTGCTGTCTTCTGAAAGGAAGACAACAAATTTTCCTTTTAATTAAAGGTCAAAACACCTCTGGTGAAGGAAAGGGAAGAGGTTATCAAACCCTAGGAGAAGCTGAGAGATAGCTCTTTCAGATTTCTAAGCTAAGCAGAGTTAGTGTAGACTGGGGCAGGTGGTGGTTTCTCAAGAATATAGACAGTCAATCAATCTCCAGAGACCAAGGTGCATCTAAATTTAAGACGAATGAGAACCCTACAGTACGATAGCCAATGTGCCTAAGACTGTAAAAAATGAAAGTCAGCCAAAGTAATTAAAGAGGCTTTACTCCTAACCAAAAGGGCCCCCTGGATCAATAGGGCTGCAGGGGCATGATTTGTCTTTTGCATGAGGAATGAGTTATGGGGTTGAGAGAAAACATGCTATATTAATTGAGCCCAGAAAAACTAATCTCAAACATTTTATCACAGAATGTGAAGCAAAAGCAAGTCAATATTCGGGGAACTATTTTTAATAATGTATAAGATATGTGGACCTAGCATGAGGTATAAGAATATGTATATTCAGAGGAAACTTAGCTGCTAAACTGTTAAATTCCTGGGAATGTCAGTTCTTATTTGCCTTTGCAGGCAATGCATACCTCTAACCACAGGGGAAGGTGAATTTAAATAATATGTAGTCCTGTCATAACAGATAGTATGAACAACTTGCTACTTACGTAAATTTTAATATGAATGAAACCAAGAGATTCGAGCATAGCAATTACATGAAGCCTTTGCACTTAACAAATAGTGTGGTTAAAGCCCAAAACACTTTCATTTTGCTCTGACAGCATACACATTCACACATGGGTGATTTTAATCTTGTACATTGCTTTCTAATTAATATCTAAATGTTTAATGATAATATATTTTTAATTTAAACGTATGCCTTCAGTAACTTTATATTTACACATGAAATCTAGTACATACCTTTTTATGTTTCTAAGCATTGTTCCTGGATTAGAGTATATGAACCATAAATATTTTACTTCAATAAAATTGTAGAATTTTTTAGATTTACAGAAAAGTTGCAATGACAGTACAGACAGTTCCTATATACCAACACCCATGGCATCTTATGTTAGTGTGGTACATTTATCACTATTAAAGAGCTAATACTGATATATTATTATTAACTGTCTATACTTTATTCATATTTTTCTCAGGTTTTCCTTAATATCCTGTTTCTGCTTCAGGATACCCCATTACATTTAAGTATATGTCTCCTTAGGCTCCTCTTGTTTATGAGATTCACACTTTTTTTTAGAGCAGTTCTAGGTTTACAGAAAAAATAAGCAAAAGTACAGAGTTTCCATATACTCCCTCTTCCCTGTATCCCCTCCCAGATTCCCCATTTGTTAAAATTGATGAATTAACGTTATTATTAACTAAAGTCTATAGTTTACATTAGGGTTCCTTCCTTGTGTTGTAAATTCTATGGGTTTCGACAAACGTAGAATTTCATGTATCCACATTACAATTCCACGTAGAAAAGTTTCACTTCCCTAAAAATCCCCTGCACTCCACTTATTCATCCCTCTCCTCGTGGCAACCACTGATCTTTTTACTAACTCCCTAGTTTTGCCCTTTCTAGGATATCATTTAATTGAATGATTATACAATTAAATTATACAATTATACAGCATGTAGCTTTTTCAGATTGGCTTCTCTCACTTTGCAATGTGCATTTAAGACTCCTCCATGTCTTTTTGTGGCTTCATAGCTCATTTGTTTTTATTGCTGGATTCCGTTGTCTGGATATACATGTTTTGTTTATCCATTGACCTTTTGAAGGACATCCTGGTTACTTCCAAGTTTGGGCAATTATGAATAAAGTTGCTATAAACATTCAGGTGCAGGTTTTTGTGTGGACATAAGTTTCAACTCATTTGAGTAAATACCAAGGAGTGCAATTGCTAGATGGTAAGGTAAGAGTATGTTTAGTCTTGTGAGGAACTGCCAAACTGTCTTCCAAAGTGACTGTACCATTTTGCATTGTACCATTTTGCATTCATTTTGCAATGAATGAAAGTTCCTGCCGCTCTACATCCTCCCCGGCATTTGGTGATGTCAGTACTTTGGCTTTGGCCATTCTGATAGGTGTGGTAGTGGTAACTCATTGTTTTAATTTGCAGTTCCCTAATGACATATGCTGTTGAGCATCTTTTCATATACTATTTGCCATCTGTTTATCTTCTCTGGTGAGGTATCTGTTCAGTTCTTTTGCCCACTTTTCATTTGGGTTGTCTGTTTTCTTGTTATTGAGTTTTTAGAGTTCTTTATATATTTGGATGCAAGTCCTTTATCAGATATGTGTTTTACAAATATTTTCTCTGGCTTGTCTTTCCATTCTCTTACAATGTCTTTTGCAGAGCAGAAGTTTTGAATTTTACTGAAGTCCCACTTAACAATTTTTTTCTTTTATGGATAATGCTTGAAATAAAATTTATTTGGTAAATGACTCAATACAAAAAGGCAGATCAGTTTTTATTGACCATCTTTTTGTATGTAGCACTGTGATATGGACTAGAGTAAAATGATGTGGGAAGGAGACAATACAGTAAACATCCCTTGTCTTTAAGGAGAATAAAATTCTGTATAGTTGTTGATCATAAAGAAATTACTGTATATATTTATTTAAACACCATTTTATGGTTTTGTCTAAATGTGTTTAAATGAAATCAAAGGTGGTCAATTGTGTGCACTTGGAAGTTATTCAATAAATAAAATATATATTAACTACAAAGCCCAAAATATCCAGTTATGAGAGACAATAAAATTGGCTCTCAGTTTTCCTTTTGACAGTCTCCTTGCTTTGGCTTTTCCAGATATGCAGAGGGGAAAATTAAGATTTGGGAAAGAAGAGAATTTTACAAATGAGGACTTATTTCAAAAGTTTTTTTTTTTTTTTAAGTTGAGAAAACATTATACCATACTGCTATACTATGAATAATGTCTGTTGAGCGTTTTAAATTTTTCAAAATATTGTCATATAGTATTTCACTTAATGTTCAGAATAATTCTGTGCATTGTTGTTATCTTTATTTCACAGCTGAGGTTAAAAATTCATCTAAAAAGTGGTGTGGCTCAACCAGGCTCTGAAATCTGAAACTTATGATTCCAAATCTCTTGTTCCTCACAGTACCTATGGGACCTCTGGCTACTGTCCTCTGTGTACCACCATCTACTTACTGATGGTTAGCTGAACTGTGACTAGTTTAGCTGAGCTACGTATATTTCACTTAAATAGCCACTTCAGTTTCAGAATTTAATGTCTCAAAGGAAGGAGTTAAAACTCACATAAATAAAATAGTATTTAAATTATGTTATATAATTATAATTTAGTTTCATGCTGTGCTATATACAGTAAGTGCTTGGAATCTCAAATAAAGAAATGAGACTCAAGTTACAAAGCATCTATACTGTTTAAAAAATTTAGTTGAGATTTTAAAAAATCTTTTTGCTCATTACTCTTATTTCCATGCTAAGAATCTAGAGCTGTTTTGGATATAGGAATTTCATCCGGGTCCACTGCTAAATTGGACCCAATCTGAAAGGTTTAGGACTCATTTATTTTGACAAAAACCTGAATTAGTAATGTATTTCTTCATATTTTTCCTTATCTGATAAGAATAGGATAGGCTGCAGACTTATTAGGTGTCTTTTTGCCCTCTAACCTTAAAGTTATTGTTTCTGGTTTAAAGAAGACTACTTTTAGATGTGCTGGTGGCTGACAGGAAGAATGAGACATAGAAAGTAGCTCGGTCTCAGCATTAATTCCAAGTTGTTATGATGATGCCTTCCAGCGGACACCTATTCTGCTGACTTTTAGATCTGTTTTTGTTGGATATTTTATGTGTACTTTACATGCCTTTTGACAGATAAACAAATTTAAAATAATTTTAAAAATTATATTTGAGCTTCTGTTTTCAAAACCAAGTGATGGAGGCAACTGTCTATACAGGTTTGTTATGAATCCTGGAAACCTGTGCACGCATCAAGTCTATCTTCTGTCTAGGAGTTCTCTAGTTATTTAAAGTTAAAATCCTTATCCTTGAAGTGAACTTCCATAAACACATTGTTCCTCTGGTTTTGGTTGTACCACCTCAATTCAAGATGTAAAAGCAGATTAGTAATTCTGTTTTTATTCATGATTCATAAATGGTCAACTGCATTCCATATCTTCTTTTCTAGGGGCACTGTTTATTGGCAAATCTTAAGGAAATTGTTAAAAGTATTACCCTGTATCTGTTTCATTTTGAAAGCCATATTTGACCCTGGTATTTGGTTCAGAGATTGATGCCAAATTGTTAAGATACATTTGTATAAGTCTCAAAAACAATGTGCTGACTTTTTTTTGATATAGTGTTATATTTGTCAAAAATCATATTCTTATTCCCATTCAATAAAACTTGTACAGATGGAGTACTTAGTATATACTTGAAACTCTTCCATGGTTTTAGCAGGAACCAAAATATATAAAGTAATTGTCTCTACATCTAAAAGAAGTAATTTTCTGTTGAACAAACAAAACAAAATAAAGCTGTATAAAAGGCAGCATGGAAAGAATGGTATGACACAAGCAACTAGACGTAAATGCTCAATGAATGCAAATTAAAGAAAAGAGTAGAGCAGTATAATGTTGATCAGAGGAGGTTCCATTAAGTTAGTGAGTTTAAAACAGATCTTTGACAGATGGCCAAAGAGCACATGAAAAGATGTTCAACATCACTAATTATTAGAGAAATGCAAATCAAAACTACAATGAGGTATCACCACACACTGGTCAGAATGGCCATCATCAAAAAATCTACAAACAATAAATGCTAGAGAGGGTGTGGAGTAAAGGGAACCCTCCTACACTGCTGGTGGGAATGTAAATTGGTACAGCCCCTATGGAGAACAGTATGGAGGTTCCTTAAAAAACTAAAAAATAGAATTACCATATGACCCATCAAACCCACTACTGGGCATATACCCAGAGAAAACCATAATTCAAAAAGAGTCATGTACCACAATGTTCACTGCAGTTCTATTTACAATAGCCAGGAGATGGAAGCAACCTAAATGTCTACCACCAGAGGAATGGATAAAGAAGATGTGCTACATATATATAATGAAATATTACTCAGCCATAAAAAAGAACAAGATAAATGCCATTTGCAGCAACATGGATGGACCTAGAGATTGTCATACTGATTGAAGTAAGTCAGATACAGAAAGACAAATATCATATGATATGGCTTACATGTGGAATCTAAAAAAAAACGGGTACAAATGAACTTATATACAAAACAGAAATAGTCACAGATGTAGAAAATAAACTTATGGTTACCAGGGGATAAGGGGGGGATGGATAAATTGGGAGATTGGGATTGACATATACACACTACTATATATAAAACAGATAACTAATAAGAACCTGCTGTATAGCACAGGGATCTCTACTCAATACTCTGTAATGGCCTATATGGGAAAAGAATCTAAAAACCAAGACTGGATATATGTACATGTATAACTGATTCACTTTGCTTTACACCTGAAACTAACACAACATTGTAAATCAACCATACTCCAATAAAAATTTAAAAAAAAACCAGATCTTTGAGGAAATTGTAATATTTGACTTAGTGTACAAGAAGAAAAAAATCAGGGAAAGGTGAGAGAGAGCAGGCAGAGGTGAATTATTTACCATCATATATTTTGGAAGTTGCATTTCTTTTCTCCCCATTCTCTGATTTTGGAGAGAACTGGGTTATTTTAAATGACATCCCACAGTTTGAATATCTGGCTATGAGAGTTTATTTCCACATTTCCCATAAAATGACATATTGTTAAATTTCCTGCACTTCTTTGTACATGTGTCTAAGTAGCTTCCACATGTACAATATTAGCTAATGTTTACTCAAACACACTGATCAAGGACAAAGAGAATATTAGGGCCTATAAGGTCCTGAAATATGTTAAAGTCCATTATAAATAACCAGGGAAATATTGCATTATTTTAGAGTACTTTTACTCATCAAATATTAACTTTGAGTACTTATCAGCATGCAAATATGCTAGAAGTTGGTAAGATTTTTTTCTTATGTGTGAAACATGGTCTCTATCCTCAAGGGTAATCAGTGTGAAGGAAAACATGTACCTGAGTAATTATAATAAAAAGCAGAAAAAATATCATAAGTATTTTATCAGCAAAGTGCTATGAAAGTTCAAAAGAGGCTTGACATTATTGTCTTGTACCAGGCAGCAGGCAAAATACAGAATGAGGAGGCCAAAGGGTGCAAGATAAGACAGGTGAGGCAGAGAGTTTTATGAGCCAGGTGGGAGAACTTGTGTACTTCAGGATGGTTTTTTGAAGAGGATTGGAAATAAGCCCTCTTCAAAAAACTTTAATCTTTAAAATTAGAATAATCTGGCAAGTGTGGACAGATCAGTCATGGCTGTTAGATGGGATTTGGACATAACGGGAAACTACTGAAAAAGAGGTTATTAAAGTAATATTTACTTGGGCTTTAAGAGCTTTGGTGGTGGTAGCCATGAACACAAAGGAAGAGACAAATGGAGTACCATGCAGAGGAAGAAAACGCAGGACTTGCTAGTTTTGTTACATGCCAAGAAATAGAGAGGAAATAGAGAACTTTGAGCCTGAGTGTCTGAGAAGACTGGGAGCCCACACATAGAATGATATTGACGTTAAAGGAAAAATAACGGGTATGGATGGTGACATCAATGACGTGTTAACATTAAATATTTTAAATAAGTTAAAATGACCTGAAGATGAATTAAACATACTATATTCTTGCATAAATGCATGCCTATGTCCCAAATATAACCATTTATAAAATGATAGAAAAAACCCAGAGTTAGAACTAAGCTTGAAAGAGTAAGATTCATTCAGACATTTAGAGACATTATTCAAAAGGTGTAAGTATGGACATTTAATTATTATTAATTTGTATGTTAATACAGAAGTAAATTAATGTTAATTTTATAATAAAAATTCATTCCCACTTGTAATGGTAATAGTTTTGATGATCTGGATCTGTGGCCTTACAACTATCAGTAAATATTTTGAGATTATGTCCTTAATACATGAATACTTATTTTTATAAATCATATACTTGTACTCCCATAATCACTTATGTAGTTTATAAAATGTGCAAAATAGAAATGAGTAAATGAAATGAACACTAATTTTAAATGTTTTATTATATTTGTTAACAGCATAATATTTTTTTTGGTGCTAACAAAAATTATAATGTCTTAACTGAAAGGAATGTGACTGAACAAGTCAGATCTGATTAGAGAGCCTTCTTTGAAACCTGTAATGTGACTTGACTGACAAAACATGCACTAAGGAAGTGGGAGTACTGTCAGCTGTGCCATTTTCTTGCTGTTCATTTGTGCTCGAGTTATTGGTATTACGTTTAATCAGTGGTCTCTTCCTAGGAAGAGTTTTCAAACTACTTGCTTCATCTGGGAGGGTTAACTTAATCAAACTGGAGCATAAAAATCTGTAAGTGCCTTTATATCATTTTATAAATTCCAATAGAAAATTGGAAATAGAAATTTCCATTATAAAAATTATAAAATTCCATTTTATAATTCCAATAGATTGGAATTGAAGAAAGCAGGGAGGTTTACTGTTGTCAACCCTGCTCACTGTGTCACTCCCTTTCTCCTCCAAGGATGCTGTGATGTGGTCTGAGAGAGGAGGCTGCCTGAGATTCAGCCTAGTGGGGCATCAGGGTTCATCCCTACAAAATAATATTTTAGGTCAATACCTCTCTTTCTTTTAGATGAATATCCATCAGTGTCCTAACACTTTTTCCCAAACGCCAATTGATTGCCTTGTATTTAACCCATATTGGAGTGGTGCTTGTCAAGGTCACATTGTGGTTAAGAGCTCAGAAGTCATATGCATGGGTTCAAAATGAGCTCTACCACTTACCTTACTTATGCCTTCTGTTTCCTAACTCCCCCACCTGTAAAACGAGGGTGTTACATACTTTGTAGACATGTTGGGAGGAATAATTGAAGTAACATATAATGTTCCAACATGTGGTAGGTAATAAGCCTTCAATAAACACAAATCATTGTTGCTGCTGTTATATGACAACAAAGAATCCATCTGAGGTCAGGCAGGATCCAGAATGTGTGAGATTATATTAGTTCCACGAAATCAAATGTACATATATACTGGAGTTATTTGGCATTACCTCAAACCTCCTTTCTTTTTGTCAGTCTTCAATATGATATCGTGCAATGTGTGGGGGGCCCATGTGTTAGCTGTAGCTTCATTCTCTTTTGCATATATTAGTAAATTCCTTCCTCTCTTCTAGAACATTTATTTTCAATATGTGATAGAAGGTATTTTTATAAAATTAATCTGATGAAGTTATTATTTAAAAACAAAACAACTGTGACCCAATCTTTTTCTTGGAAGGGAACTTTTTTTTTTTTTTTGCGGTATGCGGGCCTCTCACTGTTGTGGCCTCTCCCATTTCAGAGCACAGGCTCTGGACGCGCAGGCTCAGCAGCCATGCTTCACGGGCCTAGTTGCTCCGCGGCATGTGGGATCTTCCCGGACTGGGGCACGAACTCGTGTCCCCTGCATCGGCAGGCGGACTCTCAACCACTGCACCATCAGGGAAGTCCTGAAGGGAACTCTTGATAAGAGATTCAGTATAATTTGCATTTCAAATGTGACAGGAGTTATGTTCCATCATTTCATGTAATTACTTATTTTGAATAGATCTTCCTTGGCTAACAATGATTTTCTTGGTTTCACACAGAAAAACAGGGTCCTTGGTTTGTTGAAGCAGTACTGGCAGTTAATTCTGGGATTAATTCAAGATTTCCGTCTAATCTCCCCCTAAAGCAACCTTGACTGAGCGATTTAATGATGCAGCCTCCTCCAACCCTCACTCAGTACTCCTTATCCTGTTCTACATTTTCTTTATTTGCCATAGGACTTAACTCCTTCAATATGTCATATTACTTATTTATTATATATGTGAACTGTCACTTCCCTGCCCCCCTGCCACTCAAATAAGGGTAGGAGACCTTTCTTTGTACCCTGATATATCCCGGGGGCTAAAACAGTACCTGGAACATAGAGTGCTCAATAAATATGCAGTGAATGAATGATGACAGTGTTTGGAACTGATGGAAATCAATTACTAGGAGGTAGGTGCTCACATTTCACAGCCCCAGGGTGAAGACATTCCAGTGGAGCTGTAATTACTGTCTATTGGCTGAGAGGAATAGAGAATCATGTTCACCATGTTTTCTTTCGTTACTGGCCCATTGTATATAGCTGGGTATTTGAGCCTGTTGGGTTAGATAATCAGATCATACTGTAAGAGTAAGATTGCAACTTGAAGAACACTTTGATCTTGTGAAAAATAAACGCCTAGAGTTAAAAAAAAATAAATAATGGCTTTCATTTTTCCTGTTAATTAATCAACAAGCTGGAAGTAAGTAGGTATTCATGATTAACTAACCAGGAAATGCCACGCTAAATGGAGAAAACCATAAAAATCTCAATAGACATTTTGAGCAGCAGCAGAAAAATCTCTGAATAAATTATCTGCTTTTCTTGGAATAGGTCACTTCAAGAAGTCTCTGAAATTCTCTCTGATTTGTAACTATTACAGATCTCTGAAGTGGTACAAGAAGTATAAATTTAGAGACTGAAATGTGTGCTGAACTGTCTGCTCTAATTCACACAGTTCCTCTCTGAGAATCTCAAAGAAGCATTTCTCATTTTTTTCTAATTTCCCCTAAACTGGGCAGGAAGATATACAGTTATGAACTGTTGGTTAATGATATAATCAGATGAATCCAGAGCTATTTCATCACTGTTAAGGGAATTGTGAACCTCAAATCAGTACATGAAACATTTACAATGATATGTTGACATATATTTTAATTTGAATTAAGATATTAGATTCATCATAATTTATATTACTGATTCATTTTCAATAAACTGATACCTCTGCTAGTTTCACTTAGGAGTAATGAAAGATGAAAATATTTTGACATCTCTTTTATATAACTATTATCATTACACTGCTAAAATTCTGATATTGAAATATAATGTTAATTTGAATAAGCATCTACATTAGACACATGTGTAGCATTATTTTGTGTGGTCCAATACATTTCTTCTGGCTACCATATATGACCAGAGACTAAATGATGTTAAATGATCCTGGCATTTCTTTGTAAATTTTATTTGAATTCTCCAAAATTGTCTTCCCAATCATTCATTTTACTTGAATGCCTTGGTTTTTATTTGTTTCGTATATTGTACATTTGATTTTTACAAATACCTTTTATAATTTCTCTGTAAAAATAATCTTTTAAAAAATCTCTTTTGTTACTGTGAAAAAAACTTCTATTGGTTTTTTGATGCATTAGAATTATAATGCAGTAAAGAGTTAAAGTAGAAACTTGTGTTGTCCACTGACAGAGTGAGTTTTCGGAACGTTAAAATGAGTGAGTTTTCCCATCCTTAAAATAGAAATAAAAAGACTTACCTTGAAGAATTAATGTGAGATATAAATGATACAAATCATGAAAAGCTGCCTGGCACATATACTTTTTATGTACAGAGAAGTAGAAAACCATGATAATAAGATTTCTTAAATTCTTAGAGGAAGTTCATCTTAGAGATTGGGATCCTTGTTTTCTGCTCCCTCATCTTTCTACTATGCTATGTTGTTATTCATGTCTAACTCCAAACTGTTGTGTCAAAGAACACCTTTCACCATAAGGACACACTTAAATAACAGTAATATGCAAGAGGCATTCTCAGGCAGGGCTGAATCTTCATCTCTTACCTCTGTTTCCCAAGTTCCATCTCAGATCTGGAGGCATTTGCTTTCTGCAGCAAGCCTAGTCCCCTCCCTGTACCTGTCAGAAAGGTGATCAGCCTAGGATCAAATAAACACCCCTCATTTTTATTATGACAAACTCCTTAAGTTATTTAAACAAGGCCAATATTAAAAATCTAATTTTCTTTCAGTCTGCAGCCCTCCACTGGCTTAAACTGAGAATTCAAATTACTTGCCAGTGTGAGTCTCTTCATTCAGGCTAAATTAGAAAATGACTCTGGAGAATTCCTTTCATGTGTTCATAGGTGGCCTCACAGACCAAAATGAAAAAAAAAAGTCATGTTCAGAAGAAATAACTACTTGTTTTTACTTCAATGCATTCTTTAAAAAATCAGTGATGCTGCAAGATGTTCAACTGAGGCATGTAGGTTTCAGTGAGGCAGCTACCTCAACTGTCCATGCTGTACTTAGTTGAATTTAGGGACCCTGGAGGGAGTCATGTATCCCTTTTACATTTCCACACATTTCTCTATTATCCAGGCTGATGATATTGATACCAATCAGGGTTCTTGACCTTTCCCAATCAATAGAAATTGACTACTGGCCAGACAAGAAATACAGACAAGGCTTTACTGGGGCTCCTGCGGCCACAGGAAAAAGTGAAATCAAGTAACACGTTCCCTTGCCCACTCCCCAAGATGGGGTCAGCTGGTTCCTTATGTGGGGTGAGGGTAGGGGTGTGTCCAGGGGTCGGGCCTGAGGTGTGGCTTAGAAATTTTGCCCACCCCTTAGGTAGTGTTGAGTGCAGGGGTCATGCACAGTACCCTGCTTTTGCTCTCGACACCCTGTTTCTGCTCCTGGCTCTTCAGAAGTGGCAGTTGGGACTTTTTGGTCTTTTTGTATCTTTTGTTCAGAATTTGCCACAACTGTGCACGTTATTTTTAGTCCAGTATAGTTTCTTTGTATTTTGTTGCTGGAGGAGACATTTGTCCAGGTGCAAGCACTGCAGAACTGCAGCAAAGGGTCCCACATCCCAGCCTGTCTCAGTATCACTTGTTGCTTAGCAAATACGATTCCTTCTCCAACTTCTGAGCTTTTGTGTATTTGGGGTACTTTTCACTTCCACTGCAGCTCTATCTATTATAAAAATTACTCTTCCTCCAAATCCACTTATAAATCTAAAATTTCCATGATGCTTTTCCCAGTTCTTCATTAGGAGAGAATTTCCCTTTCCATCCTATTTTCATTCTACTTCTAGCATATTTAGTCATCCATATAGATGAAGGAGACAGAACAAGGAAAAAAAATGGAGATAGGCTCTCCAAGTTCCTATAGGAAATATATATCTATAAAATCGGTGATAATATTATCAAAAATTCATAAAATCAGCTCTTAAAGGTGTGAAATATGTCACCATTCTAATTTTTCAGTGACCGATTTTTTCAGTACAGTAGAAAGTAACGTCCACCTCCATTTACAAGGAATCTGAATATAGACGTAATATTACCTCAGAAGAAAGCTATGTCAGTGATTCAGTCTTATAGTTTTTGTGGGTCTCTTCTTAACTTCCTACACGATAGCAAGGGCTCAGAAAGAAGGAACTTAATCTTATTTATCTTCATATTTCTTACGTAAACAAACATGCACAGTGCACTGTCCATAGTACAGACCCAGCAGCTACTGGATTGAATTGAACTGAATACACCATTAGATTTCTTAATATACCCGGAGAGAAATATGACTCATTTTGGAAGAATTATGTTAGTGATGTTCTTTTTTGCCCACTCCAACCATCAAAATCCTGATTTAATAGAGGAGTACTATTTCCCTAGTTCTAGGGGTTTTAAACTTGCATCCTTTTGAAGAGGATTAAAGGATTTGTTGGAAATGACACTCTATATTGGAAATTATATGAAGTCTATGATACATAAGCATCTACAATATGTTGTGATAGTCATCTCTGGTTTTCCTCCACTGATGATAACTTAAGTAGTGTGGCTAATGGAATCGTTCTGCCTTGCACTGTATTTCTGTACTTAGAGGGCCTGGGGATTAATAATTTCCACTAGAGGCTGTTATCCCCTGCCTGCTTTCCTGGCATGTCCTCTAGTCTCAGAATTCTTGCAACTGTCCACAAAACTTAGTGTTTGCTTTGCTAAATGCAAGAACGGCTATTTCACACTGCAACTTTCTCCATCTATCCCCCAAGTGAGCATCTTATATCTATAGCCTCTTCTGGAGATACTTTTTCTGGCATACTGTGGGTATGAGAGAGGCTTTTTAAAACCCGTTTTAATGGAAAGAATCACTTCTAGCTTAGAATCCAAGTTGAAAATGGAGTCTCCAAAATGCAGAGACCTGAAGGTCATGGCTCGTATTGTACAACCCCATTAACTATTCCCTGGGTAGCGGATACTCTGGAGTAGCACATACCTCACCCCCTTGATGAAGGCCTTAGGGAAACATTGTTTCTAAAAGAAAGCAGGCTCTGGGCAAGGATTAAAAGCAGTCTCATAACATAAGTGCTAAAATTCAGGCTTTCAAGCCTCATTGCTCTCAGATATAGTGACACTGCTGATAGAGGAAGTTTTGTGGTCTGACTATAGTTTTGTACTCAGACTTTTTTTAACTTAACCCCAGACTTAATATTTTGTGGTCTTGCCTCTGTTTGATGAGGCTACTGCCTCATGATGTATATTTTACCCTTTGGTTGAAGATCTCCTACTGGCAAAGAGAGATCTTTTAGGCCTTGAATTTAAATTGTGCTAGCTCTTCTCAGATGAGTCACTTCAACCACCAAGCCTCATAACAAGGCATGATTTGCTATCCCCTCCATTCTGGGCCTAAACTTTGGATCATGTTGAGAATGTACCTTGCTTAATTCCTACTAACAACCATGAAGGACTGGGAGAATAAGCTTCATGAAAGCAGAGTCAATGTCTGTTTTATTTATTGCTATATCACCAATGCCAAGCACAGTTTCTGGTTTGTACTATACTAAGTACTTAAATGCATCTATGCAAATTAATGGATAGATTAACACATCAATGACAGTTTTATGTTTCATCAAGATATTTAATCATCTGCTCATTTTTGTAAATGTGATTTTTAGATTGTACTTCCATAGAAATTAATAGGTGATAAAAACTAACCTCTATTGAGCATTTATTAAGCACTGTTCTAAGCACTATATACATATTAACTCATTTAATCTGTATTAGTTGGGTACATGTTACTACTACTTCATTTTACAGATGATGAAACTGTGGCTCAGAGAGGTAAGTAAAGTCAAACAGCTGGTATGAGGCAAAGCCTGGATTTAATCATAGATGGTCTTGCTTCAGAACCCTTGCAGGATCTCTGAATTTTGAAATCTGGTTTGCTAAGTACTAGTAATGTGACCATTTGGAATTTCATTCACCTCTTACTTCCATCATCTGTAAAATGGGACAAATATTTGTATCCACCCAATAGTGTCTTGTGATCAATAACAGAGATGCTACATAGGAAGTGCTTAGAATAGTTTCCTGGCAAACAGAAAGTGCTCAATAAAGATGAGTGATTAATATTATCATAATAAAACATTTACATAATTGTTATCTGGATGTGCATTCATTTAACTAAACTTGTACCTGACTTTGACAGATGGAGAAGATTTAAAGCATAAGAAATGTATGCAAAAGGTCATAGCATAGCATGTTCATGGAATGGTAAAACATTCTGAGTGTCCTTTCTATTCTTTTCTTACTAATAAGTTGGAAGTTATTTTCTAGGTAACAAGTAATCACAGAGGTTTTCCAGGATGATTATTCTGAAATATGGGCTGTAGTAGGGAAAGAATCATTATGGTAAGGACAGTTAGGAAGTGTATAATACCTCACAGTCCCAATAAGATATTTACTAAGCACGTAATTGACATGTAGGGAAAGCCCTTGGTGGAGGTGATCAATTAAAAGACCTATACGGGGCTTCTCTGGTGGCGCAGTCGTTGAGAGTCCGCCTCCCATTGCAGGGGACACGAGTTCGTGCCCCGGTCTGGGAAGATCCCACATGCCGCGGAGCGGCTGGGCCCGTGAGCCGTGGCCGCTGTGCCTGCGCGTCCGAAGCCTGTGCTCCGCAACGGGAGAGGCCACAACAGTGAGAGGCCCGTGTACCGCAAAAAAAATAAAAATTAAAAAAAAAGACCTATACGGACAAATCCTCACTTTTCCAATCTTAGTTTAAGTGGCAACATTTTCATCTTTCTCAAATATATTCAAAATCCTTAATAAAGTATATACATCTGACTTTTTTTGATCAACAGTCACGAACATCTGTCATTCTATGTTGTAATGCAACAATGTGGAATTCAAAATTATGTTTCAAAATATTAAATTTTATACTTGTTTAAAAGCTATAGTTTATCAATCCAATTCACTTCTAAAATCTCACGGCAGCTAGATCATCTTATACTAAATGAGAACTGATTTGACTATAATGCCAACTCAAAATCATGGTAAATTAAGGGTAAAGTTAATTGACATAAATTACA
Organism: Globicephala melas; assembly: GCF_963455315.2. Lineage (NCBI taxonomy): Eukaryota > Metazoa > Chordata > Mammalia > Artiodactyla > Delphinidae > Globicephala > Globicephala melas. Next base: position 25,466,501 of record NC_083318.1, on the reverse strand, counting down.
GGCAGTGTGGGAAAATCAAGTATCTTCATTTTAACAGTTTACCTCATTTCCCAGGAATGTAATCTTTCTTGTCGCTTATATATTGCCTCATGGGAATATGTGCTCCTTAGAAGTCCTACTAAGAAATCAAATATCTCCATTAATCAGCACATGATGATAAATCAAAGATACAAAGGATTTTAAGATGTTTTAGCTCCTTTCCATATATGCAGTGAGAACTTTGTTTAAACATAGTTCCAAGTGGATTGCCAATCATTTTAAAAAGAAACTAAAGTAAAACCAAACAACCCCCAAATTCCTTGATGCAGAAACTCAAAAACTCTGTCTTCATTGTCCAAAGTCTTGGTATGATACTAGTTTTTATGCAAAAATTCTTTCCCTTCTGCAAGAGTTTTCTGCATCCAGCTGTTCAAATCCTATCTTTTAAGATCTACATCTTTACTGAAGCCTTCGTTGAAATCCTCCACCCATCATAATTTTCTCCTTAGAGTGGTAATTTTTATTTTCCTTGCCAATTATTTATTTCCCTCATACTAGCACCTTAATTTTCCTCCATTGCATGAGGTCTTAGCGGGTTTCTTAATGCCTGCCCTGCTTTATCTAAGGAGTGAGCATGAACACAAACTAGGCGGACCAGACTCTCTCTTCCAGGATTTTAATTATTCAGTGGAGTGATCCAAAGACAGATGCTTAGAGTTGATTGACTTACTAAAGTGATGCTGTAGAGAGTACGGCCATTAATTTCCCCCACCTAGACTATCAGGGCTGTCCTGCTCTCTGTTTTGAAAACAATTTTTTTCCCCTCCAGCTTTCCAACTGATTTTGCTTAAGATAACCACAGCCTGATTCCATTTGATTAACAAAGAAAAACAACTCTGTATATTAGGTAACTTTTATGGGAGCCCTATATTAGAATTTAGTTACATATTTATAAGTGTTTTCACTAATTTTTTTCACTAATGTATTAGTCTTATATGTATATAATATTGTAAACTCCTTCAGGATTAGAATTATGTAGTATACCTTATTTTCACAACAACCCTCAACTAAGCACTGGGCAGTTCTTAATAATAATTGTTAAAATGTGCCCAGTTTTCAATAATCGTTTACAGTTTTAAAGTTAGTTCATAAAATCAACTTATTTTTATATCCACTGTGTGAACTTTCCAAGACAGATATTATCATCATGCCTAAAGGCAGCATTGCCAATAGGAAAGAACATGGGCAGAGAGAGGTTTGAAACCTACTCTACCACTTAGGGGCTCTTGTCTTCTGGGGCATGCTATACAATGTCTCTGTAGTCTGTCTCCTCTTCTGTTAAAGAATTTGGAAAAGAATATATACATGTATATGTATAAATGACTCAGTTTGCTATACAACTGAAACTAACACAACACTGTTAATCAACTATACTCCAATATAAAATAAAAAGCTAAAAAAAAGAGATCACACAAACTCTACAAAAAAAAAAAGAATAAATAGATAACATCTACCTTAAATTGTGATGCTACTCTGCTACTATATAATAATGTAAAGGGAGTATTACAAAATTGGTACTAGGATTTAATAAATGTTGATTATTTTATAATCATTTTATAAATAAAGAAAATGAAGCACACAATTTTTAAATGTGTTTTGCCTGTTCACATGGTCAGTAAGTGGCTGAGTATCGAGGAGACTTGGTACTGTGTGTCCCTGACTACTGGGCAGCCCATTACGGCAAGAATCTGCATTCTCATTACTTACTGATCTATGGCTGTCTTTACTTCTCAAAATTAAATAAATATCCTGCCCTTTGCCTACCTCTATGGATCTAATCTCCTAAGTTTTAATTTTTTAAATTAAGTAGCTAAAAATAAAATAATTTAAACTTCAGTGTTTAAACAGTTGAAAATCAGTCATTTGTACAAACATGATGCCATAGCCCATTAAAACAAACAAAAATAATTAGACGTGTTTTATCATGATCACCCTTCAATATTAATAGATATTTTGGCTTTAACCTTGTATTACTCACTAATTATCAAAACAATAAATAAATGAGAATCTTCAGTGGAGATCTAAAAAAGGTATAGGCTTCCAAATAGTACAATTCAATTTTCATTCCATTGGGAGGTAAAGGGATTTGGTTGATTGCTTTTGCAGCTGGCACTTTGTAATACTTTATTCCCGAATCCCTAAGCTTTGGGCGCACTATGCAATGACTACAACAGGAGGCTTTCCGAGCTGTGGCACACAAACTGCATATCTGTCATTTTGTACATTAAGCTGGCCTCGGTTGGTATAAGTGCATCTTCATCTTGCTGCTCATCACAGGAGCCACCCCTTTTTAGTCAACCCCAAATCACAGCACCATTTGTACATATAACAGAAACTTATTCTACTATAACAGATGTATTAGTTTTGAGCTGTACATGACATGTATGATATTTCCTCAGTCCTTAATATTTCATCCTTTTCAGGGCTAATTGGGCAAAAAGTTCCTAGAATTGTCTTTAAATTAGTGAGAGGAGAAAAAAGTGAAAAAATAAAATTTTTTCATTGGAAAGTTAAAAAAAACTTTTCACAGGAAAGTTAAGCTGTAACAAATTTGATTTTCAGATGATCAAACTGAAATAAAATTGAATTTACAAGGATGAGTATTTTTCAATCTTACCATAGTGGGGGAATTTTCCCTCTAATTTTAACAAGGACTTGCTTCTTTAATTTTAAATTGCTTATCTTTAATATAATTGTTAAAATTTAATAGTTTAAAGCTTTAATTCATTACTAACGCTATAAACATTCATTGAATACCTATTATGTGTTTGGTGCTATACTGTCTAAAAAGAACAATTCACTTATCTCTCTTTTTATTCATTTTTAAAATATTCATTGAGTACATTTAGAAACCTAGGGAATGACCTAGAGCTTAGTAGGTTTTTCTAAGGTTTCTGACCCAGAAGAGAATCTCTGAGTTGGCCTTAAGAATAGCCTCAGAGATATGATAAGTTCTGACAGATGGACGAGATGAGGGAATCTTAACTTTAGAATTTTCATCATACACACATCAAATGTAATATATTTCGAGAGGGCACAATAAAAACTATTATGTCATAAATATACCATTTGTCTTTTCCTTATTGCCATATAGTTGTCAGACTTATATGAATAAGAATATGAGATGATTTTGTGGTTCTCCAATAAGTAAATTCATTGACTAAGTCTAGCTCCATAAATTTAATATTTTAGGAGATTTTTCCTTTACCTAGACTCATCTTTTACTCAAGATTTCTCCCAGATTTCAACTAAAATTTTAGATGGTAATCTTAAGTAGAAGTTTTTGCATTTGCCTCTACTTAATTTATGCTCTCCATATATTTGGTAATAGTAAGTGACAGTTACATTATGTGATTGTCTTTGAAAGACATAGGAACAACTTTATTGGGTTTACAAATAACTTACTTTACAATATTGGACAACAAAAAAAAGTCACACACATACTAGAGTTAACACAGTGAATTGCCATTACTCTTGCCTCAAGCAATCACATACACTTGCACTCATACATATGGATGTCAGATGATATGCTGTGTTTTCTGAGGCTGATACAATTTGCCTGTTAGCCCTCCCATGAACTGCGGGGCTTCAAATGTTTTGAGATGAGGTCACAGCAATTTCCTTGATCTTTCAGTGTTTTACTAAATAATTTACTAGAGTAACCTTCCAGTAAGGATTCCTAGGGGAAAAACTCCTCATAAAACTCACTGAATTAACCACTTACTTGCTTCTAAAATATCTACTCTGGACAAATGAGTCACTGATATATAGGACAGTGCTGGTAATATACTGTGCTCTCCTCAAAATCTTGAGAACTAATTCATTGAAAACAGATTATTAAACAAGAGAGAGAACTGAATTAAGGGAAGATTTACAGCTGGACTGTCATCTCCAAAATCACTTATTAAAATATTTGTATGAAGACCAAACTAGTATTAACTCTTCAAGATATAGTTCTAATGAACCCTCCTTTTATCTTCTTCCTTTCACCTGTCAGATGACTTATTTACTCTTCTGTGTCACTACTAGGGCACATTATATTTTTTGTCTAAAGTAATATTATTTGGTTATTTTTTTCTTTAACATCTTTATTGGAGTATAATTGCTTTACAATGGTGTGTTAGTTTCTGCTTTATAACAAAGTGAATCAGTTATACATATACATATGTTCCCATATCTCTTCCCTCTTGCATCTCCCTCCCTCCCACCCTCCCTATCCCACCCTTCTAGGTGGTCACAAAGCATTGAGATGATCTCCCTGTGCTATGCGGCTGCTTCCCACTAGCCGGCTATTTTACATTTGGTAGTGTATATATGTCCATGCCACTCTCTCACTTTGTCCCAGCTTACCCTTCCCCCTCCCCATATCCTCAAGTCCATTCTCTAGTAGGTCTGTATCTTTATTCCTGTCTTGCCCCTAGGTTCTTCATGACCTTTTTTTCCCCCCTTAGATTCCATATATATGTGTTAGCATACGGTATTTGTTTTTCTCTTTCTGACTTACTTCACTCTGTATGACAGACTCTAGGTACATCCACCTCACTACGAATAACTCAATTTCGTTTCTTTGTATGGCTGAGTAATATTCCATTGTATATATGGCCACATCTTTATCCATTCATCTGTTAATGGATACTTAGGTTGCTTCCATGTCCTGGCTTTTGTAAATAGGGCTGCAATGAACATTTTGGTACATGACTCTTTATGAATTAATGGTTTTCTCAGGGTATATGCCCAGTAGTGGGATTGCTGGGTCGTATGGTAGTTCTATTTTTAGTTTTGTAAGGAACCTCCATACTGTTCTCCATAGGGGCTGTATCAATTTACATTCCCACCAACAGTGCAAGAGTGTTCCTTTTTCTCCACATCCTCTCCAGCATTTATTGTTTCTAGATTTTTTGATGATGGCCATTCTGACCGGTGTGAGATGATATCTCATTGTAGTTTTGATTTGCATTTCTCTAATGATTAATGATGTTGAGCATCCTTTCATGTGTTTGTTGGCAATCTGTATATCTTCTTTGGAGAAATGTCTATTTAGGTCTTCTGCCCATTTTTGGATTCGGTTGCTTGTTTTTTTGTTATTGTTATTGTAAATTTTGGAGATTAATCCTTTGTCAGCTGCTTCATTTGCAAATATTTTCTCCCATTCTGAGGGTTGTTTTTTCATCTTGTTTATGGTTTCCTTTGCTGTGCAGAAGCTTTTAAGTTTCATTAGGTCCCATGTGTTTATTTTTGTTTTTATTTCCATTTCTCTAGGAGGTGGGTCAGAAAGGAATTTGCTGTGATTTATGTCATAGAATGTTCTGCCTATATTTTCCTCTAAGAGTTTGATAGTGTCTGGCCTTACATTTAGGTCTTCAATCCATTCTGAGTTTATTTTTGTGTATGGTGTTAGAGAGTGTTCTAATTTCATTCTTTTACATGTAGCTGTCCAGTTTTCCCAGCACCACTTATTGAAGAGGCTGTCTTTTCTCCATTGTATATTCTTGCCTCCTTTATCAAAGATAAGGTGACCATATGTGCGTGGGTTTATCTCTGGGCTTTTTATCATTTTCCATTGATCTATCTTTCTGTTTTTGTGCCAGTACCATACTGTCTTGATTACTGTAGCTTTGTAGTATTGTCTGAAGTCAGGGAGCTTGATTCCTCCAGCTTCATTTTTCTTTCTCAAGATTGCTTTGGCTATTCGGGGTCTTTTGCATTTCCATACAGATTGTGAAATTTTTTGTTCTAGTTCTGTGAAAAATGCCATTGGTAGTTTAATAGGGGTTGTATTGAATCTGTAGATTGCTTTGGGTAGTATAGTCATTTTCACAATGTTGATTCTTCCAGTCTAAGAACATGGTATATCTCTCCATCTGTTTGTATCATCTTTAATTTCTTTCAACACTATTTATCTTGAAGTTTATTGTCTGTTAATAATTTACCAATAGATACACCGACTTTCTTTGCTTCATGCTTCCATGCCTCTTATTTTTCTACCCGTTGAGTTTTACAATTTATATTTAAAATGAGTTTCCTATAAATACCATAGAGGTTGGAGCTTGCATTTGTTCAATATTATAATCTGTCTTTTAATTGGAGTCTTAGTTGCTTACATTTAAATAATTACTGATATGGTTCTGTTTTACATCAACCATCTCAGTGTTTTGTTTCAATACGTCTCATATGGTTTACTTGTTCTTTATTCTTACTTTTATGCATTCTTTTGGGTAAATTGAACATTTTATGTTCTATTAATTCCCCTCTATTGACTTTTTAGCTACAGCCATTTTTAAACGACTGCTTTAAATATTACAATATATATCTTTAAGGCATTACAGTCTGTATTCGAATAGTATACTACTTCACTGACAATGTAAGAGCCTTACAACACTGCAATTCTATAATTCTTTTCTTTGTGCTCTTGTTGGCATATATTTTACTTATACATATGCTCTGAACTCCAAAATATATTATTTTTGTCACTTTAAATAATTAATATGCTTTTAAAAAATTTAAGTTATGTGTAATGAAAAATAAAGACAAAGACATCAATTAACCCAGATATTTACCTCTTTTTGTCGTTTTTAATTGCTTCCTGCTGATACTGACTTTTATATGATACCATTTCACTTCAGATTCAAGAACATCTTTTTAGCATTTTTCACAGTTTATATGTATTGAAAACAAACACTTTCAGTTTTTTTTTGGTTTGTTTTTTTGTGTTTTTTTTGGTATGTGGGCCTCTCACTGCTGTGGCCTCTCCTGTTGTAGAGCACAGGCTCCGGACGCACAGGTTCAGTGGCCACGTCTCAGAGGCCCAGCCGCTCCGCGGCATGTGGGATCTTCCCGGACTGGGGCACGAACCCGCATCCCCTGCATCAGCAGGCGGACTCTCAACCACTGCACCACCAGGGAAGCCCCTTTCAGTTTTTATTCTGTCTCAAATGTTATTTCACCTTGATTTTTGAAGAATATATTTATAGGGTACAGAACTCAAAGTCTCAGGTTTTTATGAACTAAATGTTCCCCCCCATTCATATGTTAAAGCCCTAAGTCCCAATGTGATGTATTTGGACATGTGGCCTTTGGGAGGTAATTACAGTTAGATTAGGTAATGGTGGGATTAGTGGAGAGAGAAGGAGAGATTTGTGTACTTCTACATTGAGGAAGAGGCATGTGAGGACATAGTGTGAAGTCAGCTCTCTGCAAGTCAGGAACCAAATCAGCCAGCAATTTGATCTTGGGGTTCCCAGCTTCCAGAATTGTGAGCGATAAATCTGATGCTTAATCCACCATCTGCAGTATTTTGCTATGGCAGCCTAAGAGAATTAATACAGATTTAGTTAATAAGAAATGGGGTGCTACTGTAATGAATACCTAAATACATAAACAGCTTTGGAACCGGGCAATGGGTAGAAGCTGGAAGATTTTTGAGGTACATGCTACAAACTTGAATATGAAGGGTAATTCTGGTGAGGTCTTTTGCATGTGGACCAGTTATTGAAGATACTATAAAGAGGATTATTCTTGAGGCTTGAGATCGGATGGATTTGCCTAGCTAGTTTTTGGACTTGTTTTGGACCTGTCACCCTTTCCTTCTTATCTATTTTTCCCATTTGAAATAGTCTATCCTATGCCCATCCCAGCATTGCATTTTGGAAACACATAACTTATCTAGTTTTACAGGTTCACAGCTGGAGAGGAATTTTGCCTTAGAATGAACTGTATCTCAGGTTTCACCATGCCTGATTTAGATGATATTTAGATGAAACTTTGACTTCAGAGTTTAGAGTTGATGCTGGAATGAGTTAAGATTTTGGTGGCTGTTGGGATATAATGAATGTACTTGCATGTGAGATGGACATGAATTTTGTGAAGC